>NC_089505.1:260190689-261390689 GCF_036850995.1 Saccopteryx leptura | reverse complement strand
CACACTCACACACACAAAGTCCAGGACCAGATGGATTCACTGGTGAATTCTACCAAACATTTGAAGATTTAATACCATATTTTCTCAAACTCTTCCAGAATGTTGGGAAAGAAGGAATAGTTCCTAACTCATTTTATGAAGCCATCATTACCCTGATAACAAAACTGGTCAAAGGCAACACTCAAAAAAAGGTAATTACAGACCAATATCTTTGATGAACATAGATGCAAAATTCCTAAACAAATTACTAGCAAATCAAATACAACAATTTAGAAATAAGATCATACATCACAATCAGGTGTGGTTCATTCCAGGGATGAGCAGATGTTTCAACATCCTCAAATCAATCAATGTGATGCATCTCATTAACAAAATAAAAGATAAAAATCATATTGCATCAATAGATGCAGAAAAAGCATTTGATATAACATTCATTTATGATTTTTTTAAAAAACCTCAATAGAATGGGTATAGAAGGAAAGAACTTCAGCATAATAAAAACCATATATGACAAACCCTTGACTTAAATCATAATCAATGCTAAAAAGCCTAACACTTTTCCTCTAAGATGAGAAACAAGACTAGGATGCCCACTTTTGCCACTGGTCCTGGAATCCCTAGCCAGACAATTAGTCAAGAGAAAGAAATGAAAGGCATCTAAATTAGGAATGGAGAAGTAAAACTGTCACTATTTGCAGATGACATGATTTTATATATAGAAAATCTTAGAGCTCTCTCTCTCTCTCTCTCTCTCTCTCTCTCACACACACACACACACACACACACAGTTAGAATCAACAAATACAACCATGTTGGAGGATACAAAATCAATATACAAAGATCTGTTGCATTCCTATATACTAATAACAAAATATACTTACAATTGCAACAAACAGAATAAAACCCCTAGGAATAAACTTAACAAAAGAGGTGAAAGACCTGTGCCCTGAAAACTTCAAGACATTGGTGTAAGAAACTGAAGAAGAAATAAAGCAATAGAAAGATATTCTGTGTTCATGGGTTAGAAGAATTAAGATTATTAAAATGATCATATTATTTAAAGCAATATATAGAGTTCATGCAATTCCTATCAAAATACCAATGGATTTCTCACAGAAATAGAACAGAAAAATCCTCAAATTTGCACCAAATCACAATACCCTGAATAGCCAAAGCAATCTTGAGAAATAAGAACAAAGCTGACGGTATATCACATGCCTTGACTTCAAACTGTACTACCAAGCTATATACATTAATCATAACAGTATGTTATTAGCAGAAAAACAGACACACAGACCAATGAAACAATTGAGAGCCCAGAAAAAACCCCACATATACATCAACAACTAATTTTCAACAAAAGGAGCCAAGAACATATGATAAAGAGAAGCTTCTTCAATAACTAGGGGCGGTAAAACTGGAAAGTACATGTGAAATATAAAACTAGACTGCTATCTTACACTATATACAAATATTAACTCAAAAATGTTTAAAGACTTGGATATAAGACTAGAAACGGCCCTGGCTGGATAACTCAGTTGATTGGAGCATCGAACAAATATGCCAAGCTTGCAGGTTTGTGCACATACAACAATCAACCAATGAATACATAAATAAGTGAAACAACAAATTGATGTTTCTCTCTCTGTGTCTCTCAAATCAATAAATAGAGAAAAAAAATTTTAAAGGCCAGAAACAGTAAGATACATAGAAGAAAACATAGACTCTAAACTTATGGACCTTTGTCTCAGTGGGATCTTTGTGAACTTGACCACAGGCAAGAGAAACACAAACAAAAATAAATGAATGGGACTATATCAAACCAAAATGCATCTGGACGACAACAAAAACTCAAAACAAAAAGACAGCTTAAGGGGAGAATATTTGCAAAATATAGCTCTGATAAGGGGCTAATACCTAAAATATATAAAGAACTCAACAAAAATACACACGATCCTGTTAAAAAATGAGCAGAGGACCTGCATAGATACTTTGCCAAGAAAGACATACATATAGATGGCCAAGAGATTTATGAAAAAATACTCAACATCATTAGCTGTAAAAGAAAAGCAAAAAAAGACCACAATGAGATGCTACCTCATAATGGTTAGAATGGCTATTATCAATAAGACAAGAAGTAAGTTTTGGAGAAGATATGGAGAAAAGGAAACTTTTGTATCCTGCAAGGTAAATTGGCATAACCACTAAGGAGAACAGTGTGGAGGTTCCTCAAAATATGAAGAATAGAGCTACCAGCAATCCCTCTTCTGGGTATTACCCAGAAAATTTTAAAACATTTTATGGTAAAGATATATGTACCCTTATGTTCGTTGTAGCATTATTTACAACCCAGGTGTCCTTAGACAGATAATTGGTAAAGAAGACTTGGTACACACACAAATGGAATACTACTCAGTCGCAAAGAGATGAAACACTGCTATTTGTGACAACATGGTTGAACCTTAGCGTATCATGCTAAATTGAATAAGTCAGATGAAAAATGATAAGAACCATATGCTTTCACTCACATGAGGAATAACAAAGAAGCAATAAACAAAACCCCAAATTTATAAATACAGACAGAATCATGGCTATCAGAGGGGAAGAAGGGTAGGGAGAGGATGAAGAGAGTAAAAGGAGCCAAAGAAAATATTACAGAAGGAGAGTGACTGTGGTGGTGAGTGCATAATAAAGTACACAGACATACGGTGCACCTGACATTTATATAATGTCATTAACTAATTTTACACCAATAAATTTAATAAATAAAATTTAAATTTCTCTACAGTATTACACAATTAGACAATATATTAGATTGAGCTATATCAAATTGTCAATATTGGACCATTTTTTAGACTATAAAAGAGCAATTTCATATGGTGCAACTTCATACGATGAACAGATCTCTTTTGGGGGGGGGGAATTAGAGAGTCAATACAGCAGAAGTTAGAGAAGGGAGTATCATCACGCTGAGCTGAAGCCAATGTAAAATATGCTGCAATAAGTACAATGTTGAATAAAGGCCGCTTGACTTAGCAAGAAAGAGCTTGGGCCAGCAGGGTCAACATTTGACTCTGTAAGTAGCTCTGTAATTACAGTTTGAATGATTTAACCTCACTGAGTCTCAGTTTCCTAACATGCTGAAAAGGATAAGATATGTTTTGCTGAGTTGTTGTAAGGTTCTTTATAGCCTCCCTAGTTCCAAAGTTCAGTGGTCTTGATGCCCCAAAGGAATAAAAGCAAATCCTCTAAGAGTCTAGATCCATGGGCTGTGACAACTTTTGCCATCAGTCTGGGGAGGGGACCACATCATCCCTGAAAAGCCCATCTACCATCTAAAGAGATTCTAGCTGTGTTACATACTTTCAAGCTCTGTTCTTTAACATTACCTAGCCTACCATAAGTCTCGTTGTGATGAATCACAGATGATGAAAGTAGAAATGGAGGGGGAAAGGGACATTTCTCTGATTCTCATAAAAATAGTATGTTTGCAAAACAAAATTTCCAAAACTATTTAATTCTGCATTTGTTCTTATGTCACAGTGAAAAAAATTGAGAATAAAGACTTTGATTTCAAAATGGCAGAATGAGTACCTGCTTCAGCTTCCTCTTATTGCCTCAAATCCGGAAAATAATTTCAAAGATATTTACTAAATCTATAATCCCACTAGAACATAAGAAATAGTGTGCACTATGGACCAGCAATTATGATGATTCTTGAAAGAAGAGAGGCAGTGTTTGGTTGAAAAATGAGTCCACAATTAGAGTATATGATGGAGATTATTGTTGAAAAGTAAGAAGAGCTGCAAGGGTGCACCAAACAAGCAAAATTTGATACCCGCACTACATGGGATTTTAAGGTGATTGACAATAACTATAGTTTTGACTTCTGCATATAACCTCTCACTCAGTGGGTTAGGCAGAGAACAAAAGAGATAACTTTTCCAGAGCAGACTGTAAAGGTATTTAAATTGGAGACACGGGGCAAAATCTTCAAGTTAGTAACACCCAGAGAAAAGGGACCCAGATCATTATTAGGTACTAACACTGCCTACCCAAAAGTTGTCCCACTATCTCCTTTATACTTAATATACAAAAGCTAAAATATCTCCTAAACTCAGAATCCTGTCCTGCTTCTCCTACAAGCAAGTTGTAAAATAAATACAGCAGGGTAACAACAAGGAAATTTTAATCTTAAAATGAATATAAAAGCAAATAACACCCAACAATGGAGGGAAGCCACAACTAGGAGTCAAAAGCACAAAACTCAACAAAGAAAATAATATATACCAAGGAAATTAGACTTCAGAAGTACAACCAATATTCTCAGACAGATGATAAATACTGTATTTACTAAAAAGAATTTTACATCTTGGGAACAAAATGTTAGTGTAAAAACACTAAATACGTTGTCTATATAGCAGAACAGACACCACTGAGAGAAATTTAGTAAGATTGAGGCCAAGAAACTATACCAGAATTTAGCAGATTTTCTTACAGTCTATAAGTTAAGAAAAATGGAGGCTCTGTCCTCAAGTTTCTTTTTTTTTTTAACAAGAGAGAGAGAGAGGGATAGACAGGGACAGACAGGAAGAGAGAGAAATGAGAAGCATCAACTCATAGTTGTGACACCTTAGCTGTTCATTGATTGCTTTCTCGTATGTGCCTTGACCATAGTGGGGGCTCCAGCTGAGCCCATGACTGTATGCTCAAGCCAGCGACCTTGGGCTTCAAGTCAGCAACCATGGAGTCAGGTCTATAATCCCAGCTCAAGCCAGCAACCCCGCTCCCAAACTGGTGAGCCTGTGCTCAAGTCAGCAACCTGCGGGTTTCAAACCTGGGTCCCAGTGTTCAGGTCGATGCTCAATCCACTGTGCCACCACCTGTTCAGACCTAAAGTTTCCACTGTGCTTTCTCTCTCACTTACTCTCTACTATGTAGCTTAATCTTTCCCTCCTTCTCTTTTCTAATTATTTTTAATTGCCCTATTTTATATGAGTTTCATGGTCAAAGCCTACCACAGAACCCTTTGGAAGGACAAACTATAAATAAAGTATAGTCTCATTTTGGTGAAGTTTAATAATGCCCCTTTAAAATACAGGTCTTCTCAATTTGTAATGGTTTCTTATAGTTTTGGTGCCCAAATGTTAATTCCATTTGGTCTTATTACCAAGAAGCCTTTGTTTTCTTATCCCAGAACCTTCATTTTTCTAGATCCTGTTCTAAAATGACAGCATACAATATACAACATCATAATTACCATGGCAACATTCATATGCTAATCAGCAATGCAGTGTTATAGAAGCACAAAGGGTATGAATTTGGCCTTTGATTCTAAGAACCATTGTTGAGTATGGGCCAGGCTGCATGAGCTTAATATAGCACTTCAGAAAGACCTTATACAAATCTTTGTTTTCCCTCTGCAAGAATCTAGTTTGGTAAGAATGGGTTTCTGACAGGCCAGCAAGGATAAGTCTTTAGAGTATTCTTTTTATTTATTTTTTTCATCATCTAGCCCTTCCAATCAATAACGAACACATTGACTGGCTACCCAAAATTCATTTTTCCCTCCCTCCTTCTACAAGAACCCCCTCCTTTTTTATGCTTTAGAACATACCCCTCTTCCACACTAAGAGATTGAGGAGAAACTGTTTTCAATTCTAAAGCCTAGATGTGAAGCCTGCCTGAGCATTCATTCTCATCCTGCTCATCAGTAATTGGTTCAGCAAGTGAATCTTATGCCAGTCAGCACATGGCAGCCTATGTCCAATGGTGTCAATATAACCTAATAAAGCTCTTTGAAGCTCTTAAGGAAAAACTTTTATATTATGGGTAGGGGCAAGGTTTTCTTCTCTTTCATGTTCAAAGTGCTAAGAAAGATTTGTCTGTTAATTGCAGTCATATTAATTATCACTAGAGAAGTCCTCCTGAGGAGAAAGCTCATGCACAGGAAAGAGTAGAGAGTGCTAAGAGAATGGTGAAGAAAGGAAGCTAATTATTGATTGCACTTTGCCTAGAATCCACTGATTCTGGATTCTCAAATAGGTAAATTAAATTTTTTCTTTTTTTTTTTCTTTTTTCTTTTTTGTATTTTTCTGAAGCTGGAAACGGGGAGAGACAGTCAGACAGACTCCCGCATGCGCCCGACCGGGATCCACCCAGCACGCCCACCAGGGGCGACGCTCTGCCCACCAGGGGGCGATGCTCTGCCCCTCCGGGGCGTTGCTCTGCAGCGACCAGAGCCACTCTAGCGCCTGGGGCAGAGGCCAAGGAGCCATCCCCAGCGCCCGGGCCATCTCTGCTCCAATGGAGCCTTGGCTGCGGGAGGGGAAGGGAGAGACAGAGAGGAAGGAGGGGGGGGTGGAGAAGCAAATGGGCACTTCTCCTATGTGCCCTGGCCGGGAATCGAACCCGGGTCCCCCGCACGCCAGGCCGACGCTCTACCGCTGAGCCAACCAGCCAGGGCCAAATTTTTTCTTATTTGGTTTTCAACCACTTTGATTTGTGATTGTTACTGACTTCCCCAAATCCTACTTAATAAAGTTGTATAATTTAAATGCTATGAATTGGGTATATGTTCTCCTAATATAGTGAATTAGAGAATATTCTATATGATGGTGTCTTAGTTTTAAAGGAATGTGTTTCAACAACTGATTCCTTTAGCTACTGTCACCAGAGAGATTCTATGTTACCTTTATGAAATGGAAGAAAATAAAATTAGCAAACAGGACATCATGGTTTTCCTCATTCCTTCTGTGTGTTTATTTTCACTTATTTTGAAGCTCCTATCCTGACCCCCCCATCCTCCAATCCATCTGGGAGAGAAGGTAAGGAACAATGCTGAGGCCATGTCTCACCAGCAAAGGACGAGACGAGTGCTTATGGCACTGCAGGGGGAGAAGGGGGCGGAGGGACGGGACGGTGGGCCCAGGCTGGTGTGGATGAGAGACTGCTGCTGGGGAGGAAGGAAAGGCATCCCAGGAATTGTAGTGTCCAAGAATAAAACTGCACCAGAGATGTTTATAGGACTCAGGATTTGGAGTTTCTTAACTTTTCCAAATTGTAAAATGTTTCAAAGATATAGTAAAAATAGAGAAGAGATTGTTTTAACAAATGCTGACATTTTGCTATATTTGATTCAATATTAACAAAAAACATCTTCTATGTCCTTTTGAACTTCCTTCCTTATGCAGTTCCTTCTTCCCAACCTAGAGGCAAAATCAGTTCTAAAGTTGGCATGTATCTTTTCCATGCATAGTTTTATAGTTTTATAAAATAAATAAGTATGTACAAACACAGATAATTATTCTTGGGCAGGGGTCCAAGATGGTGGCAGTGCAGGAGGATGAGCAAACTCAAATATACATGTATATAGAGACCAATTACTCCTGTGAGGCAATTGAGAGCTGAATGAACAGCTTCTGAACAACAAACAAGAGAAAGAGACATAATAGAGAAGGCTAGAGCCCTCTGGGAGCTGCAGGAACTCCCCACTGGAAGAGGGTTGAGTGCCATCATTTACATTCCCTACCACTTCTGTAAGGTGGCTGTGAGCTCTATTCCGGCACTTTGGTCTGCCTGGAAGATCACCACAGCACTTTCCCAGCCACACTGCCCAGAGTCTTTTGCCTTGGAACAAGGGGAGCAAGCAGGAGCAATGGGGCATTACCAAATGCTCTTGGCCCAGCAAGCTAGTGACCAAGGCACCTTAAGTGCCTACCTGGCTCCAACCAGCTTCCCTAAACTACCTGGCACATAAAGTCTACCAATAAGTCACTTCTACACAAACCACTTTCTGTACAACAAACAAGATAGATGGGAGAGGAAAGACTGGAAGTTATGAGAGGTCTCCAGAGACTTCAACACGTCACTGGGGTCAGAGGTGTCACGAGTGCCATTATTTATGTGCTCTTTGACCTTCATAAGGTGGGAAGGGGCTCTATCCAGAGGCTCTGGCCAACCTGCAATGTCTCTGCAACATGTTCTTAGATACACATTTGAGCTCACATCAGCCCGAACAAAGAGAGCAAGCAGGATCAATGGGGCATTACTACATGCAACTGGCCTCTGCACCAAGAGCCAGTCCAGGTTGGAAGGCCAGTGCCCCAGATGCCTCAATTACTTGCTTGGCTCCTACAGCCTGCTAAAACCACCTGGCACACACAGTCTACACACAGAAGATGTGTCTACATATGGCCACTGTTTTAAGACTAGGAGAGATAGTATTTTGTTTAATCCATACAAATAAATATAGAAATAAAAAGAAAAAGACAAAGGAATATCTCTCAAATGAAGGAACAAGAAAAACCTCCAGAAAAAAATAAACCTAAGTAAATGCCTGTAAAACTTGAGTGGACTAGAGGAACTTACGAAGAACTCAATAAAGAATTAGAAAGTATAATAAAGTACCAAGCAGACGTGAAGAATACAATAACTAAAATGAAAAATATATTGGTAGAATCAGCAGCAGATTAGCTAATCGAAAAGAATGGATCAGAACAAAGATGGCGATGAGTAGGCGGACTTTCTAATTGCCACATCCCAGGACCAAATTGGATTACAACTTAATTTAAGAACAATCATCTTAGAAAACTAACTCTGGACTAAACTAAGAGAAGTCTATAACCAAGGATCACAGAAGAAGCCACACCATGACTGGTAGGAAGGGTGGAGATGCAGAAATGGCTGCTCCACTCTTAGGACTGAGTGGCAGCTGAGGGTCCAGAGGGACTCTCACCACAGGGTGGGTTGCCCTGAGAGGTGTGGGTGCTCAGCCCCAGGCCCAGAGCCCCAGTCTAGAGCCCCAGAACCTAGAAGAGGTGCCCAGACAGCTTTTACCTGTGAAAAGAGCCGGGTTTCTGTCTGTGAGAGAGAGACACACACACCTCTTGGACACAGACTCCATCTTAAAGAGCCTGCACAGAAAACCTCATTTACAGCCACTTACCTGGGACTTTGGTGGTGGAGAGCTAAAAGGACTGGAGTTGTGGGAGGAGAATGTAAAGTTGGAGGCCCAGGGAAAGACACTGTGGGGGACGGTCACCGGAACCCCTGTGCTGAATCATTCTTCAGTACTGCAGTCGCCATCTTTCTTGGGCAGAGCATCCCCTCTGAGTGGCATCAGCCTGGGGAAAAGCAGCTGCTCCACCCTTGGGAGTCTCTCTTAACCGTCATGGCGATGGGTCGTTCTGAGAGGCCAGGAAGCAGGGGGCACATCATGTTGAGACTGGAGCTTCCCCCACAATCACCCGAGTCTATGACTGATGCTTCCACATCACAGGAGAGTCAGTAGAAACTGTCCAAAGTGCAGGCAGACCACACTTCTGGGTCTCAGAGGCCACACCCACCAGACTCCTGGGGCCACACCCTGGGGTCTGTGAAAAAAGTCTAGATAGACTGACACCTGGGGTTGAGGGGCAGAGACACACCCATCACCCTTCCTAATCCCTGAATTGCTGCAGGCTTTAGACTTCAGCAGAGGTTTTTTTCAGTGGCTGAGCTCAACAAACAGCCAGCAGACAGAGGTTGCAGAAAGCAGGACTCAAGGGAAACTTGGCCATTAGAACGGACCTTTCCCCAGGCCCAGTGTGGGTAAAAGCCAGTCTAAGAGTGCAGCTTGGTATTTCCATGTGCACCTGGGCCCAGCAGAGGCAGCCACAAACTCTGGATTGCTTGTAGCTCCAAGAAGGTTGCTGAGGGCCAGTCACGGGCAGTGTTTCCCACTGGGCTGTGTAGGGTTCCTGCCAGGGAGGCCCAGGGCTGGCACATCCAGGGGCCAGCTGCAGAGTACATCAGTTCAGGACCTAAAAACCCTTGCTAGAGTGGTATCCTAAGGAAAAGCTCGGCACACCTGGCCCAGCTGAGGCGAGTTCCACTTGCTGTGATCAGCACCAGCACAATGGCTCATATGCATTGGATATAGGAGAGCTTCACAGTCAGCCAGCCGGGGCGCTGGATATTCTGTCCTGCTAGGCTAGATTCCACAGAGAGAAGAGAGAGAAGCTTGGAGAGTGAACATTTAACGTGTGTGTCCCTGTGAATCTCTTGTTGGATCTGGTCGAGGGTCTTAGCCGCCTTCAGGAGGGGCACAGTAATCCCCAGGAGAGGACTCACTCAGTCTTCCTCCCTGAGACCAGGGTCTCACCAGCCGAAAGAACTTCTGCAGAGGGGGCTGCCAGCCACACTCGGTCTGAACCTGCTGCTCATCTTGTTGGGGAGAAATAAAATTTTAGTATCCAGCAGTGGCTAAGAGATCAAACTCTGGAGTAGAGGCTTCATTCCTTGTCCTGAGCTCCTCACAAAGAGACCCCGGAAGTAGGAGCTCCCAAAAATGTTGTATTCACAACCTCAGCTGCTCTAACCCACCAAGTGTACAACCTGTAGAGGGGTTGGTTGGGTGAGGTCAGTCTGAGCCCACACTACAGTCTTACTATGAAAGACTCTGTGGGAAAACCAGGCAGCTGCTAGAGGAAGAGGAGCAGCTGAAAAGTAGAGACAAATCTTACGGAGCTTGGAGCTTTTACTGAGCTGATGTCATCTCTAAGCAGGAGGAATGATCCTTATACAAAGTTTGGCCCCTCCCATAGTACACAGACACAGAAAATGCAGACACAAACAGCAAAAAGCACAATAGCTGCAGACTGGTAGCCCACAGCGGGTTACAAACAACAGCTGACACCAACCCAAGATGAACTAGAGCCAACACTACTGGTAGTGGGTGGCAGTCAGCACCAAACCTAGACTCAACTACCTACACAAGCAACATATCCAAAGGTGGAGTCTAACAGGCACAAGACATTGTGGAGAATAAATATGTCCAGAAGAACAGACATTGCACAGAGTGTAATACACATGATAAAGGTTGACCCTTAGAGCCAGCCAACCTGAAAGGATAACCAAACCCATGAAAGGACCAACTGCATCTAATACTTACATACAACATACAACATGAAAGAAAATAGTACTCTGAAGAAGCATTCCTAGAACAAGAAAAACAAGTGGCCTAGAGGATAATACTATTGAGCCTATCTTCTTCATAAAGATCACACAAAAATTTCAAAGTCAGACAGTGCTACCTAATACACAGACAAAATATTCAGAGAAATGCAACCTAAAAGAATCAACAAGAGAAATCCTCAGAAGAAGAACTGAATGAGATGAAAGTAACTAAACTACCAGATACAGAGTTTAAAATAATGATTTTTAGGATGCTCAAGGATCTTAGAGCAACAATGGGTGGACATAATGAGCACCTAAATAAGGAGATAGAAAGCATCAAAAAAGTCATTGAAATCATAAAAAAGAACCAATCAGAAATGACAAATACAATATCAGAAATGAAGACTATACTAGAAGGAATTAACAGCAGGCTGGATGAAGCAGAGGATCGAATCAACGATTTAGAGGACAAGAAAAAAGAAAGCACAGAAGCATAGAAGGAAAAAGAAAAGAGGTTCAAAAAATCTGAGGAAACTCTAAGAGAGCTCTGTGACAACATGAAGAGATACAACATATGTATCATAGGGGTTCCTGAAAAAGAAAAGAACGAACAAGGAGTAGAAAACCTGTTTGAAGAATTCATAGATGAAAACTTTTCAAAATTAATAAAGAAAAATGTCACACAAATTCAAGAAGCACAGATTGTCTCATTAAAGAGAAACCCAAGGCCTACACCAAGACACATCATAATTAAAGTGCCAAAGTTAAGAGACAAAAAGAGAATACTAAAAGCTGCAAGAGAAAAGCAGTTAATTACCTACAGAGGAGCCCCCATAAGGATGACATTCAACTTCTCAACAGAAATACTTGAAGCCAGAAGGGATTGGCAAAAAATATTCAGAGATATGCAAAGCAAGAACCTAAAACCAAGACTTCTTTATTCAGCAATGCTATCATTTAAAATTGAAGGAGAAATAAAAAGCTTCCAGGACAAGCTCCCCCCCAAACAAAAACAAAACTCAAGGAATTCATTACAACCAAATCAGTACTGCAAGAAATGTTATAGGGCCTGCTATAAAAAGAGTGAAGGAAAAAAAATCGATAAAAGGATTGTAGATTTAAAGAATAAAATGGCAATAAACAACTGCATATCAATAATATTAAATGTAAGTGGATTAAATACTCTGATACAAAGACATACTGTAGCTGCATGGATAAGAGAAAAGGACTTATACATATACTGTCTACAAGAGACCCAACTCAGAACAAAAGACACACATAGACTAAAAGTGAAGGGATGGAAAAAAAGTATTTCATGCAAATAGAAATGAAAAAAAAAAAAGCTTGGCCTGACCTGTGGTGGCACAGTGGATAAAACATTGACCTGGAATGCAGAGGTTGCCAGTTCAAAACCCTGGGCTTGCCTGGTCAAGGCACATATGGGAGTTGAAGCTTTCTGCTCCTCCCTTCTCTCTCTCTCTCCTCTCTAAAATGAATAAATAAAGTCTTTAAAAATAAAAACCATTAGTTAAAAAAAAGCTTGGGTAGCAATACTTATATCTGACAAAATTGACTTTAAAACAAAGGCTATATAGTAAGAGATAATGAAGGTCACTACATAATGATAAAGGGAACAATTCAACAGGAGGATATAATCATTGTAAATATCTATGCACTTAACATAGGAGCACCTGAATATATAAAGCAGATTTTCATGAACATAAAGGGTGAGATCAACAGCAATACTATAATAGTAAGGGGTTTTAATACCCCACTAACATTAGTGGATAGATCCTCCAGACAGAATATTAAAAAAGAAACTGTTGCCTTAAATTATGCACTAGATCAACGGGATTTAATAGATATCTTCAGAACCTTTCACCCCAAAAAGCAGAATATACATGCTTTTCAAGTGCTCATGGTACATTCTGTAAGATATACCACATGTAAAAAAATGATAGGAAACTAAACGAGTCTCAATAAATTTAAGAAGATTGAAATCATATCAAGCACCTTCTCTGATCACTTACATGAAACTAGAAATCAACTACAATAGAAAAACTGAAAAACAGTCAGTCAAACACTTGGAGGCCAAATAACATGCTATTAAATAATAAATGAGTTAAACAATGAGATAGCAGAGAAATAAAAAATTTCCTTTAAACAAATGAAAATGAACATATAACAACTCAAAATTTATGGAACACAGCACAAGCAGTCCTGAGAGGGAAGTTCATAGCATTACAGGCATACCTTTAGAAACTAGAAAAAGCTCAAATAAAAACTTAACCCTGCATCTAAAAGAACTAGAAAAAGAACAACAAATAAAGCCAGAGGAAGTAGAAGGAATGAAATAATAAAGTTCAGAGTGGAAATAAATGACATAGAGGCTAAAAAAACAATACAGAAGATCAATGAAACCAAGAGCTGGTTCTTTGAAAAGGTAAACAAGATTCATGAACGTATAATCAGACTCATCAAGTAGAAAAGAGAGAGGACTCAAATAAGTAAAATTAGAAATGAAAGTGGAGAATAACTGACACCGCAGAAATACAAAGGACTGTAAGAATATACTATGAAGATTTGTATACCAAAAAATTGGATAACCTAGGCAAGATGGACAAATTCCTAGAAAAAACATAATCTTCCAAAACTTACCCTGGAAGATTCAGAAAACCTAAACAGACTGATTACAACAAATGAAATTGAAAGAGTTATCAAAAATCTCCCAGCAAACAAAAGTCCTGGACCAGATGGCTTCACAGGTGACTTTTAACAAATATTCAAAGAAGAACTAACACCTATCCTCAAGCTATTTCAAAAAATTTAAGAGAAGGGAAGACTTCCTAGCTCCTTTTATGAAGCAAGCATAATCCTCATTCCAAAATAAGATAAAGACACTACAAAGAAAGAAAACTATAGGCAATATCCCTGATGAACGTAGATACTAAAATTCTCAACAAAATATTAGCAAACCAGATCAAGCAATACATGAGAAAAATATTACATTATGATCAAGTGGGATTTATTCTGGGGAGGCAAGGCTGGTACAATATTTGCTAATCAATAAATGTGACTCATCACATAAACGAAAGACAGGATAAAAATCACATGATAATATTAATAGATGCAGAAAAAGTATTTGATAAAATCCAGCACCCATTTATGATCAAAACTCTCAGCAAAGTGGGAATACAGGCAACATACCTCTACATGATTAAAGCCATTTATGACAAACCCACAGCCAACATCGTAGTCAAGGGCAAAAATTAAAAGCAATCACTGTAAGATCTGGAACAAGAAAGGGGTGCCCCCTTTCACCACTCTTATTCAACATAGTTCTGGAAATCCTAGCCACAGCAATCAGACAAGAAGAAGAGATAAAAGGCATCCAAATTGGAAAAGAAAAAGTAAAACTATAATTATTTGCTGATGACATGATACTGTACATAGAAAACCCTAAAGTCTCAGTCAGAACTACTAGACCTGATAAATAAATTTGGCAATGTGGCAGATTATAAAATTAATATTCAGAAGTGAAGCTGCGAGTGCTGACGTTAAGGTAGCTCAGGAGTACATCACATGTTTTGCTGCATTTATCACAAAGGAAGGCTACATCCCCCAAAAAGTGTTCAACTGTGACAAAATAGGATTGTTTTGGAAAAAAATTCCCTGGAGAACTTTCATCACTGCAGAGGCAAAGAAGCTGCTAGGCCATAAACCCATGAAGGACCGTCTGACCCTTGCATTGTGTGCAAATGTTAGCAATGACTATAAAGTAAAGCCACTGCTAGTGTATCATTACGAAAATCCTTGAGCCTTTAAGACTCACAAGACTCTTAAAGAAAAACTGCAGGTTATGTGGCACATCAATGTTATGGCATGGGTTACATGGCAGTTTCTTATGGAATGGGTAAATCTCGTCTTTGTTCCTGCAGTGAAGAAATATCTTCAAGAAAATAAACTCCCAATGAAAGCATTACTAATCCTTGATAAGGTTTCAGCCCACCCACCTGGTCTTGAAATGACATTCTCAATTAGTTCAAATTTGTGAAAGTCCTCTACCTCCCACCCAACACAACTTCAATCTTGCAACCTATGGATCAGCAGGTCATTTTCAACTTTAAAAAGCTTTACACAAAGCACTTGTTCCACCACTGCTTTGAGGTGACTGAGAATACAATTCTAACCCTTCAAGAGTTTTGGAAAGATCATTACAACATCATGATATGTTTATGCATTATTGACTTGGCATGGCAAGAGGTTACAAGAAGAACCTCGAACTCGGCATGGAAAAAGTTATGGCCTGATGTTGTTGCAGACAGGGACTTCGAAGGATTTGAACCAGAGACCAAGACTGAGGTAGAAGCATTGGAGGAGATTGTGTCCCTCGGAAAGTTGATGGGTCTGGAGGTAGATTAGGGTGACGTAAACAAGCTCATTGAGGAACATGAGGAGGAACTCTCAACTGAGGAGTTGAAGGAGCTACAGATGATGCAACATACAGAGCTTCTGCAAGAGATTAGTAGTGAGGAGGAGGTAGAGTCGGAGGAAGTGATTTCTACAAGTGAAATTAAAGACATGCTGGCAATGTGGGAGAAACTTTTAAGTTTCATTGAAAAGAAACATCCAGAAAAAGTTTCAATTGGTCGTGCTTCAGCACTTTTTAATGACACTTGTTTGTCACATTTTCGTAACATTTTAAAAGTCAGGCAAAAGCAAACCTCTTTGGATAGATTTTTATTCAAAAGTCCTGCAAGTGAAAGTGTTGAAAGTGCAGCCAAAAAGGCAAAAACAGGTGATGATTAAATGAAAAATATGTTATGTTTAGCTTAGGATAAGTTTAAAGTTAAGAACGTGCATTTTTTTACAATTAAGTTTTTGTGGTTTTATTTTAAGTAAAGAAAGTGCAGTTTTAGTTTTGTTTGAAGTAAAGAAAATGGAGTTTTAGTTTATATTTAGTGTTACTAAATGAAAGTGCAGTTTTAGTTTACATGTCTACAGTGCCTGCATCCCTTCCTCCCTCCCTCCTCCTCCGCCATTCACCTCCATTATCCACACTCGTCTGTCTGCAAGGTAAGAATACAGTACTAAATAACACTTTTTTCTTTCATTTTATATATATTCTGTTATGCATTGGTAAAGTATACATGTGTGTTTCTTAATTAAAAACATGTCTTTTTTATAATTTAGGATGGTTTGGGGGTGTTTCACAGGGCTAAAATGGATTAAATCTATTTCAGTTATTTTAAATGGGAGAAATTTGTTTGATATACAAGTTGACTGACTTATGAGCTTGGTTACAGAATGAATTAAACTCATATCTCAAGGTATCACTGTATAATTATAAAGGGGTCAAACAAGAAGATAATAATCATAAATATCTATGTATCCAACATAAGAGCACCTAAGTATATAAAGCATTTATTAATGAGCATAAATAAAGAAATAGTAGTAGGTATTTTAATTCCCCAATCACATCAATGAACAGATTATCCAGACTGGAAAATAGGAAAATAATGGATTTAAATGTCACATTAGAACAGATTGACTTAATAGACATTCATAGAACACATTATCCCAAAACTGCAGAATATACATTTTTTAAGTGCACATGGGATATTTTCCAGAATAGATCCCATAATAGGCCACAAAAGAAGCCTCAGTAAATCTAAAAATATTTACAGCATATCAAGTATCTTTTCCAACCATAGTGTTATGAACTAGAAATAAACTATAGGAAGAAAACTGGAAAAAACAAATACTTGGAGACTAAACAACATGCTACTAAATAATCAATGGATCAAAGAGGAAATCAAACAGAACATAAAAAAATATCTTGAGACAAATGAAAATGAAAGCACTGATTTTCAAAATTTATAGTAATCATCAAAAGGAGTTCTGATAGGGAGTTCATAGCCTATCACAAGAAAGAAATAAAAATTCCAAATGAACAATCTAAGTCTATACCTAAAGGAATAAAATAGAAACTTAAGAACTAGAAAACATAAACAAATTTGATAACATTTAATCAAACTCATTAAGTAAAAAAGTGAGCCCAACTGACATCACAAAAAATACAAAGAATCAATAAAGAATATTACAATTATGTCAACAAATTTGACAATCTAGAAAAACTGGATAAATTTCTAGAAGAATATAACTTTCTAAGACTGAACTAGGAAGAAATACAAAATCTAAACAAACAAATTACTAATCATAAAAATTGAAGCAGTAATAAAAAAAAACTACCAACAAATTAATGTCCAGGGCCAAATGGCTTCACAGGTAAATTCTATCTAATGCTCAGTGAAGAATTAATGCCTATTTTTAAATATTGCAAAATATTGAATAGGAAAGAATGCTATCAAAGTCATTCCACAAAGCAAGCATTAACTGGATACCAAATCCAGACAAAAACGTTACAAAGAAAGAAAATTATCAAGCAATATATGCTTGATGAATACAGATGCAAAAATTTGCAACAAAATATTAGCAACTCAAATTAAAAACAGAATAATAAAATAATACACTATGACTGAGTAGAAATCACTGCTGTAATGAAAGGGTAGTTCAACACCCATAAATCAATGTAATACATTACATTAACAAAATAAAGAATAAAAAGCAGTCCCTGGATGGTTGGCTCAGTGGTAGGGCATCGGCCTGGTATGTGGATATTCCAGGTTCAATTCCCAGTCAGGGAATACAAGAGAAGTGACCGTTTGCTTCTTCACCCCTCCCCCTCTAACTTCTCTCTCTCTTTCTCTCTCTCTCTCTCTCTCTCTCTCTCTCTCTCTCTCTTCCCCTCCTGTATCCATGGCTTGATTGGAGCAAGTTAGCCCTGGTGCTAAGGATGGCTCCATGGCCTCCTTCCCAGGCACTAAGAAGAGCATGGTTGTTGAGCAATGGAGCAACACCTCAGATGGGCATGGCATTGGCCCTAGGGGCTTGCTGGGTGAATTCCGGTCAGGGCATATGTGGGAATCTGTCTTTCTGCCTCCTCTCATCTCACTGAATAAAAATAAATAAATAAAAACAAAGAATAAAAAACATATGGTCATCTCAAAATATGCAAAAAAATTATTTGAGAGAAATTCATTATTATGATAAAGACTCCTAACAAAGTGGAGAGGGAAAGAACATATCTCAATATTAAAAACCTCTATATATGACAAACCCACAGCTAATGTCATATTTAGTGGTGAAAAACTGAAAGCTTTTCCTTTAAGATGAGGGACAAGACAAAAATGTCACTATTATCACTTCTTTTCAAATTATTGCAATTCTTGACATAGAATCAGAATAGAAAAAGAAATAAAAGGTATCCAAATTGAAAAATAAGAAATAAAACTCTCATTATTTGCAGATGACATGATACTACATATAGAAAACCTAAAAGACTCCACCAAAAAATTATTAGAACTAATGAATGTATTTAATGAAGTTGCAGTACACAGAATCAATACACAGGAACCTGTTGCATTTCTATACACCAATGATGAATGATTTAAAGGAGAATTTAAAAAAATATTCCCACTTACAAAGGCATAAAAAAGCATAAAGTACATAGGAATAAATTTAAACAAATGGTTAAAAGACCTGTACTTCTAAAAACTATAAAATATTGAAGAAAGATATTGGAGAAGCTAAAAATAAATGAAAGAATATACCATGCTCATGGTTTGGAAAATTAAAATTGTTTAAATGTTCTGACTACATAAAGCAATACACAGATTCAATGCAATCTCTTTTAAAATCCCAATGACATTCTTCTTAAAACTAGAACTAACCCTAAATTTTATATGAAACCAAAAAACACCCCAAATAGCTAAACAAATCTTGAGAAAAAACAGCATGGAAGGTATCATGCTTCTTCTTATTTCAAACTATACTACAAAGCTATAATAATCAAAACAGTATGGCACTGACATAAAAACAGATATAGACAAATAGGATAGAATAGAGAGCCCAGAAATAAATTCTTGCTTATATGGTCAATTAATCTATAGCAAAGGAGGCAAGGATATATAATAAAGCAAATATTTCAATAACTTGTTAACTTGTGCTGGGAAAACTAGACAGATCTATGCAAAAATATAATATAATTGGATTATTTTTATACCATACACAAAAACTTGCAGTAATTTCTCTGACATCACTCTTTCCAATATTGTTTTGATATGTCTTCTTGGATAAAGGCAACAAAAGAAAATATAAATAAATGTGGCTAAATCAAACTAAAAGTTTTTCCACAGTGAAGGATACAATTAACATAAAAGAAACTAATGAATAAGAGAAGATATTCTCAAGTGATACATCTGATAAGGGGCTAATATCTGAAATATATAGGGAACTCATACAACCTAATACTGTATAAATAAGAATCCAATTTAAAAATGGGCAGAATACTTGACTAAGCATTTTTTCCAAAGAGGACATATAGATGGCCATAGATACATGAAAAGATGCTCAACATCACTAATCATCAGAAATTATAGAGCAAATTAAAACCACAATGAGATATCACTTCACACCTGTCAAAATGTCAGGGGAGGTGGTGTAGAGATGGGGAAAATATGCTAACATAGTACTATACACAAAGAAAAAATGTTCTTCAATAAGTCAATGGATAAGAAACTATGGTACATTCATGATTCATGCAATGGAATATTATTCACTAAAATAGGTATGTTATTAAGCCATAAAATGACATGGAGAAACTTTAAGTGCATATTGTTAAATGAAAGAAGCTAATCAGAAAAGGTTATAGTCTAACTAATTTCAACTATATTACATTTCCAAAAGGCGAAATATAGAGGCAGTTAAAAGGTTGGAGTTTGCCAGCAGTTTCACTGTGGCAGGAGAAGAGAGGGAAAGAAGGGAAGGAGAGAGAAGGAGCACAGAGGATTCTTTTTTAGGGAAATAAAATTATTCGGTATGATACTAAGATGGTAGATACCTAATATGCTGCATATGTCAAAAGTCATAGCCTGACCAGGCAGTGGCGCAGTGGATAGAGTGTCAGACTGTGATGCAGAGGACCCAGGTTCGAGACCCCGAGGTCGCCAGCTTGAGCGCGAGCTCATCTGGTTTGAGCGGGAGCCCACCAGCTTGGACCAAGGTTGCTGGCTCCAGTAAGGGGCTATTTGGTCTGCTGAAGGCCCATGGTCAGGGCACATGTGAGAGAGCAATCAATGAACAACTAAGGTGTTGCAACGTGCAATGAAAAACTGGTAATTGATGCTTCTCATCTCTCTCCGTTCCTGTCTGTCTGTCTCTGTCTATCTCTCTCTCTAACTCACTGTCTCTGTAAAAAAAAAAAAAAGTCATAGAATCTGAAACCCAAAGGGTGAACTCTATTGTAAACTAGATAGTTTAGTTAATAGTAATATATCAATATTAGCTAATCAAGTGTTACAAATATAGCACATCCGTGCAAGATGTTAATAATAGGAGAAAGTATGGGGAAACTTAGTGTTTCTGTAAACCTAAAACTGGTCTAAAAAAATAAAGTCCATTTATTTAAAAAAAGTATAATGAATATATTGAGAAAAGATAAAATATAATCATATAAAATATTTAAATAAAACCAGACAGTAAAGGAGGGAGGGAAAGAAAAACAAATAATGAAAATTTACATACACAGTCAAGAATATTCTTAACTACATTAATAACTATATGTGAATGGTCTAAACACACCAATTAAAAGACTATTGTCAGAGTGATTAAAAACAACAACAAATAACACCCAACTTCATACATGAAATACACCTTAAATATAAAGATTCAGTTGGTACAAAGTATAGGGATGGAAAAAACTATACACTATGCTAACATTAATCAAAAGCAAGCTGGGGTAATTATACTAATTTCAGATAAGGCAGGGATGAATATGGGAAGTCCATAATGATAAACAGGTCATTCTCCAAGATAGAACAATCCTAAATGCAAATATACTTTACAAAAGAGTGTCAAAATATGTGAAGCAGTAACTGATAAAACTGCAAGGATAAATAGATACACTCACTATTCTAATTAGAGGCTGCAGCATATCTTTGTCAGTAATTTTTAGATCAAGTAGGCAGACTATCAGTAAGAATATACAGGGCTTGAACAAGACAGTACTATCAATCAAATTAATGCAATTGATATTTATAGAGTAGTCCATCCAACATCAGAAGATACCTTTTTCAGCTCACATGGATTGTTCACCAAAATAGACCACATTCGGTGCCATGAAACCTATCTCAGCAGATTTTAAAGAATAGAAACTATACAAAGTACCTTCTCAGAGCTTAGTAGAATTAAACATAAACAGAAAGATAGCTGGAAAAATCACCAAATATTTGGAAACTAAACAATGCACTTAAAATAACCTATAGGTCAAAAAAGAAGTTTCAAGAAAAGATTTCAAATATCTGAATGGCATGGCAAGTGTATTAGTGTAGCCCTCGCCGGTTGGTTCAGTGGCAGAGCATTGGCCCAGAATGTGGAAGTCCTGGGCTTGATTCCCAGTCAGGGCACACAAGAGAAGTGACCATCTACTTCTCCACCTCTTCCCCTACCTCTTTTCCTCCTCCCCCCCCCCCCCCACTTCTGTGTTCATGGCTCAAATGGTTCGAGCAATTTAGCCCTGGGTGCTGAAGATGGGTTCATTGTCTCACCTTAGGTGCTGAAATAGATCCTTTCAGAACAATGGAGCAGTGGTTTAAGATGGGCAGAGCATCACCCCTGGTGGGCTTGCCAGGTGGATCCCAGTCAGGGCACATGCAGGAGTCTGTCTCTCTGCATCCCTGCCTCTCACTTAATAAAAAATAAAAACAAATAAACAAAGAAAAAACAATAAACAAACAAAAAACTCTATTGTGACTTGTTGCATGGAGTGATAGAAAGTAAGTTGAAAAATGAACAGGGTTCAGAATAGAAAAAGCCTCCCAGGTTATATCGAGAAGTTTAGTCTTTATTCTACAAGTGAAACTGTTTCATGTCACTGGGATCATACATGCATTTTAGAACATTCTCTATCAGAGATATAGACTAATTCATAGGATATAACAATAGGATAGGCCAAATAATCTAGACTAAGACTGAGGCCTCATAATTAGGGAGAACATCAAATGACACCCAGGAGATGAAAGGTGAAATCAACAGAACCTGCTGCTTCACTATAATTGGAGGTAAAGAAAATGGAAGATGACTTTCTAGTATCTGGTTTAGGCAACTAGATGGAGGATGGTACCATTCACTGAGAGAGGATATGAAATATTTGTTTGTAATATGTAAATATTAATTTTTAACAATTTACAAATAGCTATTTTCTTTACCAACTGGTAATCAACTTATTCTCATAATAAGGATTCTAAAAGCCTTCTTTTGAAACTCTAATTCCTATAACTTGATGAACTACTAGAGACTATCATTTTATAAGTATTTTTTTAGTGAATAGCTTTATTGAAATATAATTCACATACCATAAAATTTACCCTACTAAAATGTACGATTCAATGGTTTTAGAATATTCAGAGTTCTGCAACCATCACCTCTATCTAATTTTAGGACCTTTCCTTTACCCAAAAAGAACCCATATGTCCATTAGCAGTGTCTCCCTATTCCTCTCTCTCCCTAGTCCTATGCAACCACTAATTTATTTTCCATTTCTATTCAATATGCCTATTCTAGCAATTTCATACAAGTGTAAATTTTGATATCTGATATTTTCTGATTGTCTTCTTTCAGTACCTCATTCACCTTATGGCCAAATAGTTTGTGATTGTATAAAGACACTGCATTTTATCTCATCCTTAGGGGATGGCCACTTGGATGGTTTCCACTCTTACCTATTATGGGTAATACTGATATAAACATTCATGTACCAAATTTTGTGTGTCGATATGTTTTCATTTCTCTTGCGTATATACCTGGGAGTGGAACAACCAAATTAAAAATGGGCGAAGGATTTGAACAGAAGATCCATGAATGATTAAAAAGCCCCTGAAAAGATGTTCAATATTATTAGGTATCAGGGAAATACAAATCACAACCACAATGAGGTATGTCTCACATCCTATACACATATATGCAGATATGTATATACACACATTATAAATCTGTAGATACACAGATCTCTACATTGTCACTAATGTTACTAAATTGTGACAGAATTCTTTTCCATATGAATGCTCACTACAGCAAGTTTCTATCACTTAAAATTCCATTGAACATCTATCATAACAAAACGATACTGAATTCTGCCACACTGGCTTCATTATAACAAGAACATTTTTGTTCCTGCCTATAAAAGGCCTCTACTTAACACATAAAACTATCATTTTACTTTTCCACATTTTATGTTTATGTAAATGAACAATGCTAAAAATATCTTAAATATAAATCTCAAAAAGTGCACCTATAAAGATAAAAAGGAATCGGATTCAAGTAGAACACCTGGATCATACAATTCCTATGTGTGCACTGGTACCTGTGCATTGTGAGTCTCCAAATGTCAGAGACCATAAAATACCAAGGATTACTATAACCCTTAGAACTTAAGCAGAAATATTCTGAGCCGTGGATAAAAGATTATTTTAGCCTCCTTTGACTTCAACTTCTAATTCATATAATCATATGACCAGAAAATATATTCTGAAATTCATTTAGAAAGATTATATGCTGGAAAACCAATACCACCTTAGTAATTTTGGATTATTGCACCTACTTTGCCTCTTCCTATTTGAGAGACCATGGGCAAGCTATTTAACCAATCTGAATTTCAGCATCCTCACATAAAAAAAGAAAGACATTGTGCTGCATTAACCATAGAGTCACTGAAACAGAAACTCTTCTCTTTTTAAGAAGTATTCCCATAAGATTCAGAGATGATTCTAAAATAGGTAGTTGGAGAAATGACCAGCAGAACAAGTAAGAACAATGAAAATATTTCCCGTGCATGAGTACATTTGGTTTCTATTACAATTCTCCTATTCATTATTATTTCATTTTACAAAAACTTGAAAATTTAGCAAGTGATAGAACTTTTTAATTAACTTGATGGGACAATGAATGACTTTATGTCTGGTAATTTTTAAGATCAGCACAGATGTGACAAGTTACAACCAGTTTGTTCCCAATAAGCAGAATAGAATCTCTTCCTAATTTGTGCAAACTGCTGGGAAGCTGAAAGATGCCAATTAAGAAATCCTCTTGATCTAGTACCTGCACAGTATATGAAAATATATGTCACCTGGCATCATATGAGCACATCAGTGAGTAGTAGAGCCCCAGAAGATTCTAAGATAAAATTTTTTTCTAAAATAAGGACTTTTCTTCATGAATTTAAGCAATAAACAACACAGAAAGAGAATGAATTGGTTTAAGCCAAATCTTAATTCACCCTGTGTCTTACAAAGCAGAACATTTTGTAAATGCAAGAACCCAGTAACAAGTCATGTCAAGTCATAAGAAAAGTGTTCAACTAATTCAAATTCCTGGAATTTGGCCCTCTTAATTGAACATTTTACTTATTTATATGCCAATCAAGTGGCTTTAACGACTTGATTACTACTCTGAGTATTAGCCATCCTTTAATAATGATGCAAGAATAGCAGAGTAAGGCAGAGTCTTATAAAAAGGAATGAATATAAATAAACACTGTGAGGGCTTTTCACTAAGAAAAGCCAGCAGTAATGTTTATTAGTGAAGTAAGGTCCACAGTTAATGCTGACTTACGTTAAGGTTTGTTTCAATCAAGGATTCACCAGAAGTCCCTGGAGTGCCTCCTCTAGAGTAGAAATTGTTTTTCATCACACTAGTATTTTCAGCAACTAGCATAGAAAAGTGGGCCATGTTTTGATGCTACTGTCAGTCGGAGCGCAGAAGGTAGTCCTCTGTGACAGGATGGTGCTTCTCTAAAAAGAGGTTCTTATCTCTTGAACTTTTTAGGATTGTATTTTGGTGAGTTTCTAAAAAAACAAACAAACAAAAAAAACCCCAAAACAAAAAAACAACAACATGTCTATCTGCCTGAAAACATCCAAATATCAATGAAATTGCAGAATTAGTCTTTCACTATTGTTTCCACTTGGAGACTCATATAAACATTATCTCTACAATAGTTGTCCTCAAATGGGAGTAATTTCAACCTCAAGGGACAATTTGGTAAGATTTGGAGACATTTTTGGTTGTCACACTGTATGGAGAGTACTACTGGCATCTATGGAATTGAAGCCAGGTATGGTGTGAACATCTCACAGTGCACAGAACAGCCCTCAACAACCGACAATCCTCTAGCCCCAAATCACTAGTGCTAATGTTGAGAAATTGCTCTAGAAGGACCAATTGTACATAATAAAGGCAGGTAGGAGAGACTTCCTGTGATTTTAGAAAGAAGGGGAGGAAGCCAATAAAATATTTTTTTGTAAAGTAGTACTTTTTCTAGCAGTACAATGTACCTGAGAATATGTAAAAGACAAATGCAGGAGTCTTTAATAATAAGCAGAATAGAAGTAAATGATCTGTAAGGTTCCCTCTCAATCTCGATTACCTAAAATCAAAGCCCTGAACTATTAATAAAAACTTTTCTTGAAGCTTCCCCTTTAACAACCTGAATCTGTTGTGATTGCTGAAAATGTGAATTGGAAATATCACCTTTCTCCTGAAATGTCCGATAAAATTATCAAATGTTCTTTATATGAAAGTTATGCAAGGTATACTTTCCTCCAAAGAAAGGTTAGACAGACCTTTGAGTCTTTCTCTTTTCTTTTATAAATTTTTATTAATTTTAATGGGGGACATTAATAAATCAGGGTACATATGTTTAAAGAAAACATCTCCAGGTTATCTTGTCATTCAATTATGTTGCATACCCATCACCCAAAGTCAAATTGTCCTCTGTCACCTTCTATCTGGTTTTCTTTGTGCCTCTCCCCTACCACCTACCCTCTGTAACCACCACACTCTTGTCCATGTCTCTTAGTCTTGTTTTTATGTCCCACCTATGTATGAAATCATGCAGTTCTTAGTTTTTTCTGATTTACTTATTTCACTACGTATAATGTTATCAAGATCCATCCATTTTGTTGTAAATGATCCGTTGTCATCTTTTCTTATGACGGAGTAGTATTCCATAGTATTTATGTACCACATCTTCTTTATCCAGTCTTCTATTGAAGGGCTTTTTGGTTGTTTCCATGTCTTGGCACTGTGAACAATGCTGCAATGAACATGGGGCTGCATGTGTCTTTACGTACCAATGTTTTTGAGCTTTGGGGGTATATACCCAGTAGAGGGATTGCTGGGTCATATGGTAGTTCTATTTTTAGTTTTTTGAGAAACAACCATACTTTCTTTCATAATGGTTGTATTACTTTACATTCCCACCAACAGTGGATGAGGTTTCCTTTTTCTCTACAGCCTCTCCAGCATTTGCTATTACCTGTCTTGTTGATAATAGCTAATCTAACAGGTGTGAGGTGTTATCTCATTGTAGTTTTGATTTGCATTTCTCTAATAGCTAATGAACATGAGCATGTTTTCATATATCTGTTGGCCATTTGTATTTCTTCTGGGAGAAGTGTCTGTTCATGTCCTCTTCCCATTTTTTTATTGGATTGTTTGTTTGTTTGTTGTTGAGTTTTATGAGTTCTTTATATATTTTGGATATTAGGTCCTTATCTGAGCTGTTGTTTGAAAATATCATCTCCCATTTAGTTGGCTGTCTGTTTATTTTGTTGTCAGTTTCTCTTTCTGTGCAAAAACTTCTTAGTGTGATGTGGTCCCATTCATTTATCTTTGCCTTCACTTCTCTTGCCTTTGGAGTCAAATTCATAAAATGCTCTTTAAAACCAAGGTCCATGAGTTTAGTACCTATGTTTTTTTCTATGTTCTTTATTGTTTCAGGTCTTATATTTAGGTCTTAGATATATTTTGAATTAATTTTAGTACAAGGGTACAAACTGTAGTTGATTGAGTTTCATTCTTTTGCATGTGGTTTTCCAGTTTTACCAGCACCACATTTGTTGAAGAGGCTTTCTTTTCTCCATTGTGTGTTGTTGGCCCCTTTATTAAAAATTATTTGACCATATATATGTGATTTTATTTCTGGACTTTCTATTCTGTTCCATTGGTCTGAGTGTCTATTTTTCTACCAATACCATGCTGTTTTGATTGTGGTGGCTCTATAATATAATTTGAAGCTAGGTATTGTAATGCCCCCAGCTTCATTCTTTTTTCTTAGGATTGCTTTGGCTATTCAGGGTTTTTTATAGTTCCATATAAATCTAATTATTTTTCGTTCCATTTCTTTAAAAAGTGTCATTGGAATTTTGATAGGAATTGCATTAAATTTGTATATTGCTTTGGGTAATATGGTCGTTTTGATTATTTTCATTCTTCCTATCCAAGAACAGGGAGTATTTTTCCATTACATTGTATCTTTTTCAATTTCTCTTGACAATGCTTTGTAGTTTTCATTATATAAGTCCTTTACATTCTTTGTTATGTTTATTCCTAAGTATTTTATTTTATTTTTTGTTGCAACCTGAAGGGGATTATTTTTTTGAGATTGTTTTCTAATGTTTTGTTGTTGGCATATAGAAAAGCTATGGACTTTTGTATATTAATTTTGTATCCTGTGACCTTACTGTATTGGTTTATTGTGTCTAGTCACCTTTTTTGGAGTCTTTGGGGTTTTTGATGTATAGGATCATATCATCTGCAAAAAGTAAAACCTTTACTTCTTCTTTTCCAATATGGATACCTTTTATTTCTTTATCTTGCCTGATTGCTCAGGCTAGAACTTCTAGTACCATGTTAAATAAGAGTGGAGAGCCTGACCAGGCGGTGGTACAGTGGATGGAGCATCAGATTGGGATGCGGAAGACCCAGGTTTGAAACCCCGATGTCGCCAGCTTGAGCGCAGGCTCATCTGGTTTGTGCAAAGCTCAACAGCTTGGACCCAAGGCTGCTGGCTCGAACAAGGAGTTACTCGGTCTGCTGAAGGCCCGTGGTCAAGACACATATGAGAAATCAATCAATGAACAACTAAGTTATCGCAACAAAAAACTGATTGATGCTTCTCATCTTTCTCCCTTCCTGTCTGTCTCTGACTCTTTCTTTGTCTCTGTAAAAAGAAAATAATAATAAGAGTGGAGAGAGTGGACAACCCTGTCTTATTCCTGATTTAAGGAATTCAATTTTATGCCATTCAATATGATGTTAGCTGATGGTTTATCATATATGGCCTTTATCATATTGAGAAATTTTCCTTCTATACCCATTTTGTTGAGTGTTTTAAACATAAAATTGTGTTGTATTTTATCGAATGCCTTTTCTGTATCTATTGATAGAATCATGTGGTTTTTGTTCTTTGTTTTGTTGACATGGGGTATTACGTTAACCATTTTACATATGTTGAACCATCCTTGAGATTCTGGGATGAATCCTACTTGATCATGATGTATTATTTTTTTAATATGTTGTTGTATTCGATTTGCTAGTATTACATTTAGTATTTTAGCATTTGTATTCATTAGAGATATTGGTCTGTAGTTTTCTTTTTTTGTGCCATCCTTGCCAGGTTTCAGTATGAGGGTTATGTTGGCCTCATAAAATGTGTTTGGAAGTATTGCTTCTTCTTCAATTTTTTGGAAGACTTTGAGTAGAATAGGAACCAAGTCTTATTTGAATGTTTGATAGAATTCATTAGTATAGCAATCTGGGCCTGGACTTTTATTTTGGGAAAGGTTTTTAATAGTTTTTTCTATTTCCTCCCTGCTTTTTGGTCTGTTTAGGCTTTCTGCTTTTTCACAACTCAGTCTAGGAAGGTTGTATTGTTCTAGGAATTTATCCATTTCTCCTAGATTGTTGAATTGGTGGCATATAGTTTTTTTTTTATAGTATTCTACAATAATTCTTTGTATATCTTTGATATCTGTGGTGATTTCTCCTCTTTCATTTTGGATTTTGTTTATATGAGTTCTTTCTCTTTTTTCTTTGGTAAATCTTGCCAAGGGTTTGTTAATTTTGTTGATCTTTTCAAAGAACCAGCTCCTTGTTTTATTATTTTTTTCTATAGTTTTTCTGTTCTCTATTTCATTTATTTCTGCTCTGATTTTTATTATTTCCTTTCTTTGGCTGGTTTTGGGTTTCCTTTCTTTAAGTGGTTTACTTAGGCTCTCTCTTGTTTGTTCATATCGGTCTGAAGTGATACGAACGTCTCTCTTATTACTGCTTTTGCTGCATCCCAGAGATTCTGATATGTCGTATTGTCATTTTCATTTGTCCATATATATCTTTTGATCTCTGTGCTTATTTTTTCTTTGACCCACTAATTTTTTAAAAGTATGTTGTTTAGTTTCCACATCTTTGTGGAGTTGTTTTTACCTCTATTTTGCAGTTGAATTCTAGTTTCAAGGCTTTATGATCAGAAAATATGCTTGGTACAATTTCAATTTTTCTGAATTTGCTGATGTTATTTTTGTGGCCCAACATATGGTCAATTCTTGAGAATGTTCCATGTACACTAGAGAAAAATGTGTACTCTGTCACTTTGGGATGAAATGTCCTGTAGATGTCTATCATATCCAATTGCTCTAGTGTTTCATTTAAGGCCAATATTTCTTTATTGATTTTCTCTTTGGATGAACGATCTAGAGCTATCAGCGGTATATTGAGGTCTCCAAATATGATTGTATTTTTCAGTTTTTGTTTTTAGGCCATTCAGTAGCTGTCTTATATATTTTGGTGCTCCTTGGTTTGGTGCATATATATTAAGATGTGTTATGTCTTCTTGATTCAGTGTCCCCTTAATCATTATGAAATGACCATTTTTGTCTCTGATTACTTTTGTTGTCTTGTAATCAGCGTTGTTAGATATGAGTATTGCTACACCTGCTTTTTTTTTTTTTTGGATATTATTTGCTTAGAGTATTGTTTTCCAGCCTTTCACTTTGAGTTTGTTTTTATCTTTGTTGCTTAGATGTGTTTCTTGTAGGCAGCATACAGTTGGATTTTCTTTTTTAATCCATTCTGCTACTCTGTGTCTTTTTATTGGTGAGTTTAATCTGTTTACATTTAGTGTAATTATTGACACTTGAGTGTTCCCTATTGCCATTTTATATATTGTTTTCTGTTAGTTTTGTATCTTGTTTGATTCTTCTCTTTTGTTTTTCTATCATTTGTTTTCTGTTACTACCTTTTGTAAGTCATGTGCTTCTGTGCTGGTTTTTTCAGGGGTGGTTACCATTAAGTAATGAAAAGGGTACCTATCATGTTCATTGTAGTACACTATCTTATGAGTGCTTCTGCACTCCATCATATTTTGCTACTGTTAATCTTCATCCTCTCCCCTTTTTTGCTTTTGTTGTCACAGTTTAAATTTGGTTTTATTGTGTTCTTGGTGGAGCTTTTCCTTGTGGTTTTGTTTTGTTTTGTTCTTTGTATCTGGTTGGAAAACCCCCTTTAATATTTCCTGAAGTAGAGGTTTTTTTTATGATAAATTCCCTCATCTTTTCTGTATCTGTGAATGTTTTTATTTCTCCTTGTATTTAAAGGATAGCTTTGATGGGTTATAGTATTCTTGGCTGGAAGTTCCTCTCTTTCAGAACTTTAAATATTGGGGTCCACTCTCTTCTAGCTTGTAGAGTTTCTGCTGAGAATTCCAATGATAATCTAATAGCCCTTCCTTTATATGTTGTATTCTTCTTTCCCCTGGCTGCCTTGAGAATTTTTTCTTTGTCGTTGGTTTGTGCCAATTTCATTATGATGTGCCTTGAAGTAGGTTTGTTGTGGTTAAGAAAACTCGGTGTTCTGTTTGCTTCTTGAATTTGAGGCTTCAGTTCTTTCCACAGGCTTGGTAAATTCTCATCTATTATTTGTTTGAATACGGTCTCCATTCCATTTTCTCTCTCTTCTCCTTCTGATATACTTATTATTCTTATGTTATTCTTTTTGATGGAGTCAGTCAATTCCTGTAGGGCTTTCTCATTTTTAAAAATTCTTGAGTCTCTCTCTTTTTCTCTCTGTTGTGCCTCAAGTTGCCTGTCTTCTATGTCACTAATCCTTTCTTCTATCTGGCCTGTTCTATTAGCTAAGCTTTTTACCTCATTTTCCAGTTCATGAATTGAGTTTTTCATATCTGTTTGATTTGTTTTCATAGTTTCAATTTCCTTGGTAATATTTTCTTTGTGTTCATTGAGTTGTTTTTTGAGCTTCCTAAATTGCCTTTCTGTGTTTTCTTGTATATCTCTGAGTATTTTTAGGATTTTTATTTTAAATTTTCTGTCATTTAACTCCAAGGTTAACATTCTGTTAAATTTTTTTCTATAGATTTTTCTTCATCTAGCTCTGCTACATCTCTGTCTTTTGTATCTATGATATTTGATTTCCTTTTCCTTAATGGCATCTGAAGGTCATTTTGTTAATGCCACTAATGAGAATTAATAAAGAATAAAAAATAAAAGAGAGACAATAAAAAATAATTTAAAAAGTTATTTCTTTTTTTTCTTTTTTTTTCCCTCTTTGAGAAAATACCATAAAAAACTGAGAATTATATTGTTCTAAATGAAACAGAAACTACTTAAAATGGAGGGCCTGATTTGGGGAGAAGTGATAAATGGGCAAAAAGGAGGTAGGGACTCACAAAATGCAAAAAAGGAAAAAATTTGAATCAAGAATAAAATAATTTGTTTGTAAATGATGGTCAACTGAGAGATATAGTGAAAGGGATAAGAGGGAAACAAGAAAAAAAAATACTATTGTATTAAGTCGAACAAAAACTACATAAAATAGAGAGCCGGGATTGGGGAGAATGCTGATGAGTTAAAAAGCAAAGTAAAAAGCACGCAAAATGCCACAAAAAAAAAATTTACATCCAAAATAAAATAATTTGTTTGTGAGTGAGGATCAACTGAGAAGAAAAATAAAGGAGAAAAGGAGAAACCAAGAGAGAGATAGAAAAAAGAAAAAGGGAAAAAAGAAAAAAGAAAAAAAAGGAGAGAGTTAAGGGTTTTGGAGTGTAACTCTCATAGAGAGAAAGAAAAAAGAAAAGAAAAAAAAAAGGAAATGTAACACTTATGGGTAATGTAGTTCAAGATGAAGAGAAAAGAATAAGATGAGCAAAGAATATAAGGACCAAGGTGGAAGAAGAAAAAAAAAATAAAGATAAGAAGATGAAAGAACAAAAAAGTGGAAAAAGTTATAAAGACTGTTAAAGACTGGATTTTTCTAGATTTTGAGCGGTTGTCTTCTTCTTCCTTTTTCATTCTTCTCCCTCTTCTTGGTTGGTGGCTCTGTACCCCAGGCTCTGCCCCTGTGGCACACTTAGGTAGAAATTTGCAATCGATGTGTCTCTCTGGCGATGTCATATACTAGGCCTCAGTCTTGTTGGTAGTCGGGGCTTGTTAGCATTTGCAGGCTCCAACAATGGGAGAGTCCATTTTCCCAGAGCCTCTCTCCTAGTCTCTCCTTCCTGAATTAGCAGCCTGATGATCCAGCTATGAGGTTGCCACTGCCACTGCCTGGAGATTAAGAGGCTCAAAGAGCTGGCAAATCCCCACTCTATCCCCACTCAGTGCTGGGTTCTGGGTAAGGTTCTGTCAGTCACAGCCGCCAGCATAATCAGGCAGGGCTGGGAGCCAATTGCTCTCAAGGTGTCTTTCTATGATCCTCCAGGTGTGTCTAGTATGCCTCAGCACTCTGTGGGACCACTCTCCCCAGGCTTTTTGTACTTTGTAACCTGTATTGGCTGGGAAAAAGATGCCCTAGTCACTGTCTGTAGAACAGGAGGTTTTAAAAGCTGCCAAGTCCCTCTTTTTAGTGCACATCCCTGAGTATGAAAGCTCTGCCAATCAGAGCCACCAGCTTAAGCAAATAGGGGGGCATGTTGACTTCTGTTCAGTTCCCCAGGTATATCTAATTAAATTTGCCTTAGAGTTCTGTGGGATTGCTTTCTGCAGGATTCTTCCTTGTTAAAAAGCCTATAGCCTAGCCTGTCTAACTTCTGGAGTGTTCTCTGAGATTTGTTCTGTAGGAATGTGTTTTTCACCTTGTATCGGCTGACAGGAAGTTGCCCCCACCCCTATGTGCAGAGCAAGAGGCACTAAAAAAATATCAAGTCTCTTGTCTTAGATCACTGATCTGAGAGAGACCTTGTCAACTAGTGCTGTGTAAGCCAGTTGAGCGGTGAGCAGACTGTGGGTTAAGCTAATTTCAGCGATTGGATCTGCAGATCTGCTCCAGAGACAGTCTGCAAGCTGCCTGCATGCCCCTCCCTCTAGTGCTTTCATATTTTTCTTCCCCAGGATGTTAGCCTGAATGGCTGTGTGAGGCGCCCCGCCCACCCAAAGAAATCTGGGTGTAGGGAAGTTCGCTTTCATGCATTCTCCTCATGCTGTTGCTGGGGGAGCAGACTCTGGTTGCAGCCCACGCAGAAGCCTCTGACCCTGCCCCTCTGTCCAGGAAAATGGGTGCCCACACCTGGGGCACTAGGAGAAACCTCTCGCACACTGTCAGCGCTCGTCGACCAGGATATCAAGGGTAATGGTGGCCGCCACTCGCCAGCCTTTGCCTGGATCTGGCGTCAGTGTTAGCTCACATGGGCTGAGTCGCCATGGGCACACCCTTTCCTCGGCTTGAACATCTGTGCCCCAGCCCAGCTTCCTCCAGGCCCCCAGCCCCCATGGTCTCTCAGTTCCAATTGAAAGCAGCCCTTGCACAGGTTAGTGAGGAAGGTGGAGTGTTCCATTCTCCGTCTTATTTTCTTCACGGTTGATTATATATTTAGCCAACTTTTTGCCCAATCTTAACTTCTTGTTCAGTGTGTGGGACTTCCAGACGCTCCAGGGATTGATTTTTCTGTCTCTGGTTGTAGAACTTGTTGAAATTTTGGGGAGAGGTATCGGGAGCGCTCCTCACAGCACCATTTTGCTGACGTCACGTACCGAGTCTTTTTCTTTTCTATCAATATCTCATTTTTGTTTTGCTCTGTAATGTCTTTCTTTCTTTCTTTCTTTCTTTCTTTCTTTCTTTCTTTCTTTCTTTCTTTCTTTCTTTCTTTCTTTCTTCCTTCCTTCCTTCCTTCCTTTCTCTCTCTCTCTCTCTCTCTCTCTCTCTCTTTCTCTAGATTCTCACTGATGGATTCTTGGAACCTGACTAACAAGAATGTAATCTGTGCTTGTTCTCAGAAAATAAAACATATTAGAAAATTTTTTATTCTTAACTAAAATTAGCCCTCAACTTATCAGGATGATCTGTATTCTTCATCGATGTTACAAAACTATTCAGAATAACTATTATATTTCTTTCAAGTTTAAACATATGCTCACCTTTTATGATAGGAATAAGGGACATGGTCATAAAAGTTAACATTGGGAAAGTGGCACATCTCCAATAAGATGACATATACCAATCAAGGATATCTCATAAACTGAGCCTTTCTTCTTAAGTATCATTGCTCACTTTATTAATTAATACTTAGTAGTATCCACTACCTCTTTTCATACCCTGTTATAGCAATTGGCACCAGTAATGTGATAATTTGATCAGTCACCAAAAGACAATGACAATAACAATAGCAACAAGTCCAATGGTAAAATCTTACACTTAACTTTAGATTATGAAGGTGAGAAGAAACTGTTATGTGTGCCTTTCTACCATGGCTCAAGAAGTATAAAAAATCCTACATCCAGAACTAGTGCAGAAATAAAATGACCATAAGCAACGTGCAGCAGGTTCTGATCAATTAACAGCATCCACAGAAGTCACGCTGGGTACAAAATGCCTGTAGTGCACATTTTTCACCTGAATTCCTACTATCAATGAAAGCCTTGCACATTGCCCTCTGTAGGACTCTCTCCAGAACACCACTCAGCACATTCTTCAATCTCCAGTGAGCATCTCGAGGCAACAACACTATCCTAACAGATGATTCTCAGCTGCAAGAGCTTATTTTAATCCAATCAGCATTTCTACAGTCCAAGCCCATATTGTCCCCAAGCAAGATCAAGTAATGGATCTCTCCTAGACCACCTCATGCTGGCCAGATCAGTACAAACTGTGATCATGCCATTTGGAGTATACATCTTCTTTAAACAAAAATTAATTTGACTTTTTCAAAAGGAGGCAAGCCACACCAGAAAAGTTCTGTTGGACTCTGTAGCAAAGGCTCCAGGATTCACTTGTAGGATATACAATACATTAAGATATGCTGCAAGAAATATAAATTGTGAACATTAAAATTTAGATAGATGAGAGGTTATCTTGTCTCAACTATCAATATCACCCTTTCCATATATAGTTTTCAGTAACAGAAAAGTCATTTTATTGTCCACTAGGAGGCTCATGACAGGAACTTGAGAACTATCCTTGCACCTGCGCTTTCCACAGTCTCCACAGCCTTCCTAATGTTTTTCAGATTCACTATTGTCTCCCATCTGCGACTGTAATAAGAATCAGTGGCATCTCATGCTTCCTCTTACCTCCTCTATCCATTAACCACACAGTAGTAAGCTAACCTTTCGAAATTCTATTTTTAAAATATTCAACAAATAGAATACCCTAAAACTCATAAATTCTCCATTTTTCCATGCATGCTTCAGATAGGTAAATGAAAGATAGATGGTGATAGGTGGACAGGTGAGCGATGGCTAGAAAGACAGGAAGGACAGAATAGACAGGACATTGTAAAACATTTCAGTCATACATCATAGAAATAATCATGTAACAACCTCTCAGCTTAAGAAATAAAACATTTCAAATAAGTGAATCCCTTATGCATTTCTCTCTCATCTCCTTCCCTTCTTTTCCTCCAGAGGTAACACTGTCTTGAAATCTGTTATCCATCATTCACAGGCATGTTTTTATCTATGACTACATGTGTATGTATAAACTTGTATGTATGTGAATGTATAAAAAAGATCATTTCTGTTTTTAAACCTTACATAAATGACATAACTTACACATCACTGGGAAACTTAATTTTTCTGCTCAGTGTTATTCTTTGAAGTATAACTATGTAGCTCTGGTTCATTTGAACTTTGTGTAGTATTCTGTGAAGTTGTAACATTTATCTTTTCTCTTGTTAATGGATTGTTTAGGTAATTTTCAGTCTTCACTATGTCAAGAGATATTGCCATGAACATCTTATGTGTTATTCTATGTTGCTGAAATCTTCTCTAGGATTTATGAATACTGTGAAAGTGATGACCATTACTGACATTACTTTCTCATGCTAAATTCCACTCAAAAGTCACCAGTAAATATTCCTACCGACATAAATGAGAATTCTTTTTGCTCCATATCTTTAACTATGAACTATCAAATTGGATTTTAAATTTTGAAAATTTAATGGGTGCATAAAGGAACTTTAGTTTATTTGTATTCCCCAAATAATCTGTTAAGACTCCTACAAAATCTTTTTAGGTTTTGAGTAGATATTGCATAGAAAATATAGATTAAATTTAGGTAAATTGATACCTATGTAATATAATAAATGTTTGATTCCCAAACTTCATCTACTTTAATTCAAGCATTATATACTTAAGTAACTTTTTTTTTTTTTTTGTATTTTTCTGAAGCTGGAAACGGGGAGAGACAGTCAGACAGACTCTCGCATGCGCCCGACCGGGATCCACCCGGCATGCCCACCAGGGGGCGACGCTCTGCCCACCAGGGGGCGATGCTCTGCCCCTCTGGGGCGTTTCTCTGTCATGACCAGAGCCACTCCAGCACCTGGGGCAGAGGCCAAGGAGCCATCCCCAGCGCCCGGGGCCATCTTTGCTCCAATGGAGCCTCGCTGCGGGAGGGGAAGAGAGAGACAGAGAGGAAGGAGAGGGGGAGGGGTAGAGAAGCAGATGGGCGCCTCTCCTATGTGCCCTGGCCGGGAATCGAACCCGGGACTTCCGCACGCCAGGCCGACGCTCTACCACTGAGCCAACCGGCCAGGGCCTTAAGTAACTTTTTGAAATTATCGTCTTTTTAAAAGTATTAAAAAATTGTGAGAGCTATTCCTACATACTTTATGAGTATTATGTAGTTTTGTTATCTGTATTTCTTTTTACTGATATACTGATGGATAGTGGCTACATTATCTTTCCTTAGTTGATCTTGAATCCAGCCAACTTGCAAAACTCTTTTAGTAGTTTTGTAGTATGTCTTTGTATGCTTTCTAGTTTTCTATAAAAGTAATCATATTGAAAAATAATTTTTTTCTTTTCTTTTCTAGGTTTTGATGTTAGTTCTCTTACTGAACTAACTGGAATCTGCATTATAATATTGGGTAGAGGAAGTTATACTGGTATCCTTATTTTTTCCTTAATGTAATGAGAGACTTTCTAACCTTTTATTAATAAGCAAAATTTTAACTGAAGAAGTGGAATAAACACCCTTTTCCGGTTAAAGAAGTGTTCTTCTGCATCAATTAGGAATACTTTTGGATTAAAGAAAGAATATCTAACATTGACATTTGCAAAAATAGATAGTTAATTATCTAATACAGCAATAAATTGGAAGGTAAGTCGTTCCAGGCCTGGGAAGCTCTTCATTAATATCCGCACACTGGATTGGGGTTTTTGGCTTTGTTTTATGGTATAATTTCAAGTACAACACTCACATACAATCATAGTTATAGGGAACGAATGTGGAGTGGGGGGAGAAATCTAGGGTACAAGAAAGAAAGGACCACGCATCTTTTTTTTTTTTTTTTTTTTTAATCAGGGAGGAAAGTCATTAAGTTATATCCAGAAGCTCTCCATCAGAATTCTCTTTACCACCTCATTGTCCAGAACTGGGTGATACGGCCACCCTTACACAGAGAGGGGAGGAAATGAGGACAGTTGACCCTGAAACAACATGGTTTGATTTGCATGGTTCCACTTATATGTATATATTTTTCAATAAATATTTCTAAAAACATTTTGGAGACATGCAACAATTTGAAAAAACAGACGAACCATGTTGCCTAGAAATATCAAAAAAAAATTAAGAAAAAATTATGTATATCTAAAATATATGAAGATACTAATTTATTTTTATCAGTTACTACCATAAAATATAAACAAGTCCATTATAAAAAGTCAAAATTTATCAAAAATTACACACACACCTCATGCCTGGTGCCATTCACAGTTGAGAGAAACTAACTTAAAGTGCAATAGTAAATTTTTTTTTTTTTTTTTTGCATTTTTCTGAAGCTGGAAACAGGGAGAGACAGTCAGACAGACTCCCGCATGCGCCCGACCAGGATCCACCTGGCACGCCCACCATGGGGCGACGCTCTGCCCACCAGGGGGCGATGCTCTGCCCATCCTGGGGGTCGCCATGTTGCGACCAGAGCCACTCTAGCACCTGGGGCAGAGGCCACAGAGCCATCCCCAGCGCCCGGGCCATCTTTGCTCCAATGGAGCCTTGGCTGCGGGAGGGGAAGAGAGAGACAGAGAGGAAGGCGCGGCGGAGGGGTGGAGAAGCAAATGGGCGCTTCTCCTGTGTGCCCTGGCCGGGAATCAAACCCGGGTCCTCTGCACGCTAGGCCGATGCTCTATTGCTGAGCCAACCGGCCAGGGCCTGCAATAGTAAATCTTAACGGCATAAAATTAACTATAGTACAGAGAATAATAATGCCATACTACTGCAATAATTTTGTAACCTCCTCTTGTATCAATTACAATAGGAGACCATCAATCATATTTCTACTTCATTATCAATGCATAAATTGTAGTGCCTGAAAATAAACAGGAACATCTTTTTTATTTTATCTTTTCACTTTTGATATCATCTAGTGTTAGTACTACATATAACATCTACAGTGTTTTATATCGTATAAGACAATATTAATGTAGGTACTGACAGATGTTTCATCTTGTAAACAAATGACAAACTTACAGTATCAATAAATATATTTAGTACTATAAATGTGTTTTGTCATTTCTTATAATTTTTTTTTTTTTGTATTTTTTTCTGAACCTGGAAATGGGGAGATAGACTCCCGCATGCGCCCGACCGGGATCCACCCGGAACGCCCACCAGGGGCGATGCTCTGCCCACCAGGGGGCGATGCTCTGCCCCTCCTGGGCGTCGCTCTGCCGCGATCAGAGCTACTCTAGCGCCTGGGGCAGAGGCCAAGGAGCCATCCCCAGTACCCGGGGCCATCTTTGCTCCAATGGAGCCTTGGCTGCGGGAGGGGAAGAGAGAGATAGAGAGGAAGGAAGGGGGGGGCGTGGAGAAGGAAATGGGCGCTTCTCCTGTGCGCCCTGGCCAGGAATTGAACCCCGGTCCCCTGCATGCTAGGCCGACGCTCTACCGCTGAGCCAACCGGCCAGGGCTTATAATTTTCTTAATAATAGTTGTTCTTCTATCTTGCTTTATTGTGAGAATACAGTGTATAATGCATAGAACATACGAAATATGTGTTAATAAACTGTCATGTTATCAGTAAGGTTTCCAGTCAACAGTAGGCTATCAGTAGTTAAGTTTTGAAGGAGTCAGAAGTTATATGAGAATTTCTGACTGTGAGTGGATTGATGCCTCTAATCTCTATGTTATTCAAGGGTCAACTGTATTTGGAATTTTTATTCTTGAGAGTGGGAAGGAGGTAAGAAAAAGGAATCTAGGAGTAGACAAAAAAGAAAAAGAACCAGAAGCTGCATTTTCTGTTTGTCTTCCATCTGCTAAAATATTTTATTTTTCCATCTATGAAACAGTGTTAAATTATATTTATTGTTGCTTCTATAGAGATAATAGAGATTTTTTAGGTCTGTTAATCATATATCATTTTAATAACTTCTCAAATATTGCATTATTCTTGCTTTCTTAGAATCAACTATACTTGATCATAATGTATTTTTTATGTACTGCTGAATTTGAGATATTGCTGTTTTTTTTGCATCCAAATTCATAGATGAGATTCACTTATAATTTTTCTTAAACTTTTATTACATATTTTAATCTCAATATTAAACTAGACTCACTAAAATAAATTCAATAACTTCCTTCTTCAATTCCCTAGAGTAAAAGTCACACAAATATGGTTGACTTGGTAAGCTAATCTGCCATCATATGCTTTCCCATGTGTTGGAGTTTAGGCAGTAAGAGCACCAGGAAAATTTACAACAGCTGTGGCCCCGAGCAGTGAACCAGGCTCTGGCTCCATATCAGTTCCCCACATTGAGTGCCTACCAGTCCACAGAAGCCAATCTCCTATGCCGCCCCTGACAGTGTCCTGTGCCAGAGACCAAAAAGTTCATGGCTGCAGTTCACTCACCACTTTGTGTTTCTGTTCTGTTTTTGGTCTGCTGAAATTGTTATCATTTTTGGCCTTCTGTTACTGTTTTTGTATTTTATGTATTAATATTATATGTTTTAGGTTGAAGGGCTATGTATAAATTCATGTACAGTTTTGATCAGAAGCCCAAAATCACTCTTTAAAAGTGTGGTCTAGCATAGCCTTCAAGATTTAGTTCTTGCCTTGGTCTCTATCCTAGACTCCTACCTCTTCTCCTTTTTATTCTTTATGCTTCATACAAATGGGCTTATATTATGTGCCTAAATCAAAAGTCCTTCCAGCCTAAATACTTTTTTTGTGTGAGAGGGACAGAGAGAGGGACAGATAGGGACAGACAGACAGGAAGAGAAAGAGATGAGAAGCATCAATTCTTTGTTGCAGCTCCTTTGTTTCCTTAGTTGTTCATTGATTGTTTTCTCACATGTGTTTGACCTGGGGGTTACAGCAGAGCAAATGACCCCTTGCTCAAGCCAGCAACATTGGGCTCAAGCCAGCGACCTTGGGCTTCAAGCCAGTGACCTTTGGGCTCAAGCCAGCGACCATGGGGGCATGTGTATGATCCCACACTCAAGCCAGTGACCCCTCGCTCAAGCTGGTGAGCCTGCACTCAAGCCAGTGACCTCAGGGTTTCGAACCTGGGTCCTCTGTGTCCCAGCCCAACGCTCTATCCACTGTGCTGCCGACTGGTCAGGCTAGCCTAAAAATTTTTAATATTTTTTTAATCCACCCCTATCCATCCAGTCATACCCTCAACACATTTTATCACATCACTAAATACTTGTCAACTTCAGGCTTCATTTACATGTCATTTCTTAGAGAAGAGTCCTTCCCCCATCCGATTTCTGCTTAATTCTAATCCCCATCACATGCCCTCCCAGCATCATGTGTCTTTATTTATTCATTTTTATTATTAGAGAGAGAGAGAGAGAGAGAGAGAGAGAGAACAGAGGAGGAGCAGGAAGCATCAACTCCCATATGTGCCTTGACCAGGCAAGCCCAGGGTTTCAAACTGGTGACCTCAGGGTTCCAGGTCGACGCTTTATCCACTGCGCCACCACAGGTCAGGCATGTGCTTTTATTTAACGGAAATTATCACAATTGTAGTTAAGTAACTATTGGGTTATGTGCTTACTGATATCTACTTCCAGAACTAGACAGTTAGCCTGGTGAGGAGGGGGACACTTTCTGTCTTGCTCATTTTATCACCAGCACCTAGTACACTGTCTAAGACATAATAAAAACTTGGTAAGGCTTTAGCAAATTAGTAAATAACTTAGTCTTATTTCCATCCATAAACTTCATTATACACTCTAGTTTCAATTGCTCAGATGAGATGATTCTACAGAACTGAAGCTAAAGCTAACATAGATTTAGGATGAGAAAATCATATAGCAGGATTTATGGTCAAGATTGCAGATGAGGTAAACTCTGTGCTTGCCTCTTCATACAACCACTCCAAAATTACAACTGTATTACAGAACAACCCATTAGAACTACCTGAACACTAGATGAACAGAAGTCTTATAACTAAGGGTATAAAGGAGAAGCCGCACTGAGACTGGCAGGAGGGGCAGAAACATAGAACGGGCAGGTCACCCACTCCAGGTGTGGTGATTAACAATCAGGAAGGATATCTTGGCTGCAGGGGTCTCCACCGAGGAGGAAGGGTACCAGCTCAGGGAGTCAGTGCTTGCAGGAGAAGCCCCGTAACATCTGGCCATGAAACCAGCAGGAATTGCGTTCAAGTTAGACAGAGGGATGCAGGAGACTGAGGCATTCTTCTTGAGGGTCCTGCTCACAAACTCGCTTGCTCACAGATTCATTTGCTCAGAAAGGGCAGGAGTTCAAAAAGTGCCAAGGACATATGGGGAAGAACGGGAGGTGCAGGGGTCGGGGCAGCGCTCAATGGAGTGGAAGTGGTAGTAGGCACTAAATCTAAGACTACATTAATCTGGCTAACACCACTCGCCTGCCATGATGATTCTGAGACCCTGTCCCATCCAACTTCCTAGCCTCCCTGAACCTCTCCCAGTGGCTTTTCTACACAAACATCCTAGCTCATGTTGCAGACTTTCCTCAAATCTCCCAAAGGGTCGAAACCCAAAAAAGCAGCGGCTGGTCTTGGTGGGACCTGTACCTCTTGCTAAGTAGCCCCAAGCCCAGCACAAGCAGCAACAGGTCTCAATTTGCACTGTAACTCCCACCAGGTAACCCCAAGCCTAGAAGAAACAGCATCCAGCCTTGGCTTGAAATGTGGCTTCAACTAAGCAGCCACAAGCCTGATACAAGAGGCGACAGGTTCAGCTCACATTGTGGTGCTCACCAAAGGGTCCCAGCCCAGCATGAGTAACAGCTGACCTCAGTACACATATTAGCCTTTCCCAACTGTCTCCATGCCCAGCACAAGTAGCAACCAACCACAGGTCACACTGTAGCTATACTAGAAATCCTATATCAAGGTACAAGCAGGGTACTGACCTTGGCCTGCAATGGAGCCCCTCCCAAAAGGCTTCAGGACCAACACACCTTGTGGATGGCTTCAGACCACACCCAAGAAACACTGAAGCAGCTCCACAAAAAACACACCCAAGGGTAGATTCAGCTAGCAGCGATGCCCTGCCAAAGTGACTCCCACTCCATGAAGCCAGCCCGTGCACAACAGCTTGTCCTCTGTAGTCACAACCATCTTAACCAGTGAACCTGAGGGTAAATCTCACCCATTGACATGTACAAAGGTTCTAGACTGGATGGCTGCACAGGTGAATTTTACCGAAGTTTAAAAAATTGAACATCTATCCTTCTCAAACTATTCCAAATAATTCAAAAGGAGGAAAGGCTTTCAAACTCATTTTATGAGAGTACCATTATCCTGATACCTACATAATCCTGAACAGAAAATTGGTAGAAACATGGGCAATGAAGGTTGTTCTGATGAGCTTTCAGATGGAAATGAGGAACATCTATTGAAAACTGGAGGAAAGGCACTCCTTGTCATAAAGTAGCAAAGAACTTGGCTGAATTGTATTTGTGTTTCAGGGTTGTGTAGAAAGCAGAACTTGTAAGATATGGAATATTTAGCTGAGACTATTTCTAACCAGTGTTGAAAGATGCAGCTTGGTTTGTCTCGAATACTTATAATAAAATGTGAGTAGAGAGAAATGACTAAGACTAAAATGTCAGGCAAAAATGAAGCAGAATTTAGAGATCTGGAAAATTCTCAGCCTATCTGTATTACAAAGAAAAAAAAAGAGAGAACACTATGGATATGACCTAGTGACGCTTTGATAACAAGACTAGTATAAATCAGCCATCTCAACAGAATCCACAAGAACACTAAAAAGTGACCCCAAAGGTGAACCAGACACCATTGAAGATACCATTGCCATCATGGGCCCACTGTGCAAGGGCCTGGGGGCAGAGCTGTCTCAAAGGATGGGGCCAGCTTGCCAGTCAGGCAGGCCAGGATGCCCCTGCTCAGTGTCTCAGGCCTTAAGCCCCTTCAGATAGTTCAGCATGGGCTATCTTCAGCAAAGCCATAGGGAACATGGGTACCCCCACCCACTTAGATTTCAAAGAATGGAATCATTCACCAGAGCCACAGGCTAGGGACCCCTGATTAGGAGAGCCACAGTCACAGGATCCCAAACCTGTAAGCCACAGAGCCCAGGCAGAGAGCTGCTGTGGGGGTGAACCCACTGCAGAAAGCCACTCTAGGGCTCTCCCTATGAGCCATGGGGCGACATCACCACTTTAATGGTACTGGAAGGCAGAACATCAAGCCAGAGATTATTCTTGAGACTTAAGATATAATATTATTTGCCTTGTTAGGTTTTGGACTTATTTGAGACCCTTTTGATGATATTTAGATGAGACTTTGAACTTTTTATTTATTTATTTTTTTGTGACAGAGACAGAGAGAGAGACAGAGAGAGGGACAGATAGGGACAGAAAGACAGGAAGGGAGAGAGATGAGAAGCATCAATTTTTTGTTGCGGCATCTTAGTTGTTCATTGATTGCTTTCTCATATGTGCCTTGACTAGGGGGCTACAATAGAGTAACTGATTCCTTGCTCAAGCTAGCAATCTTGGGCTCAAGCCAGCAACCTTTGGGCTCAAGTTGGAGACCTCAGGATTATGAACCTGGGTGTTCTGTGTCCACCCACTGCACATTGCCTGATCAGGTGAGACTTCGGAATGTTCACTTTACAGTTAATGCTGGAATGACTTCAGACACTTGGAGTTGTTGGAATGCAATTAATGCATTCTGCATGTGAGAAGGACATGAATTTGGGGCACCAAAGATGAAACATTATGGAATGAATATATGTGTCCTTCCAAAAGTCATATGGTGAAACCTTATCCCCAATGGGATAGTATTGAGAGGCAGAGTCTTTGCGAGACAATTAGGGTTGGATGGGATCATGAGAGTGAAGCCAATATGAAGAAACCAATATATAGAGAGAATCAGGGTCAAATGTCAAGGATGTCTTATTGGTGTCTAAATCTGGATTCCAGCTATCCCAGAGCCACTGTCAACACTGATATTTGTCAAACACTTTTTTTTTTTTTGCTTTAGACTACTTTGTGTCATTTGAACCATCATATCACTTGAATTAGAAGGGGAACTAAAAGTTATGACTTCCTTTCCCCTGTCAAGTGACAGGGCTGGAAATGTTGCTGTGATGGTGGACAATTTAAGAAAGGGCAACTAGGGAGTCTTCTCTCAAAATCTATACCTGATGTGGCACATTGTTACACTTTATTAAGAATTTTTAAAAAATTTATGGGTGGCAATAAATGTACTTTTTTCCTGTGGTTCAGTGTATAGTTTTTAAAACATTTTTCATCTTATTCTGCTATGACACCAAAAATAATCCTACAAACAGTTAAACATATTAGCAAAATGAGACAAAAGGGTCTGGCTTGAAACATACTTTTCCCCACCATCTATTTATCCATCCTTCCATTCATCCATGCATCCATCCATCTATCCTTCTATCCATCCATCCATCCATCCTTCCATCCATCCATCCATCCTTCTATCCATCCATCCATCCTTCCATCCATCCAGACCTGGTTTTCCATACAAGAATGCTTCTGCTTAGTGCTCTCATAAAGATTCAGAACACTTTCTGTTTAGTAAATGTTCTTCAGGTTTATAAACAGAAGTATTTTATTTCTTGTAAGACTCAAATAGCAATGGCTTACTTTTAAATCAAGCACACATCTATTCTTTTTGATTGTCTAGACTTCTTATTTATTTTGGTATCTACAACCTCTGAAACATATTAAAGATAATTTTTTTGTATATGACCTTTGTTCTCCCCCAAGGTCATAAATAAAAGCTTAAACAAATTTAACCCAATGGATATTTGAAATTTAGATAGTAAACCAGCTTTTAAACTCACAGAAACTAATCCCTTGGTTGCATTTATATCATAGGCAATTAATTTGGCTGAAACAAATATTCTTTGATAACCATCAAGCATGAAGCTGAGTAATTTCAATATGATAGAATTATTATTGACTAGGGAATATTATGCAAAATTGGTATAACCAAGCAAGTTCAAAAAGGTTCTCTGATTATGAAACATCAAAGGTTTCAGTCAAGTCCTTCCTCAGAGACGTGCCTAAAATATCGGAAAACCCACTTATGCCATTACGTTAAGGAATTATTTGAAAGATGATAGACAGAGGTAAAATTTCAGAATTGCACTTAATTCCATGAACTGCTTAGAGAAATGATTCACACTAAGCATCTGTCACTCATGTACACATTATTTTTAAATGTATGATACTAGAAAAAGTATATAATTTGTAGTTAGTCTCAGTTTGACCAATTAGTAGACATTTGACTCCAAATTATTTTCAACATTTCTGAACATTTTTCTCCTTTGTGAATACATTTTTGTAAAAAAAAAGAAGGAACAATATATGAAGTCACAGAAATGTATAACCATAAATTTATAAACCACAAATTTCTATATCAACCTTTGTTACTATTAACTAGGCTATATATATATTTTTTTTTTCTGAAGTAGATAGAAACAACTTTTTAAAACTTCTTTCTAGAATTAAACAAGTTTAAATAGTATTCAACTTTGTTTTTAATAGAAGTCAATAATTGCTTTAAATACACACACACAGAAAAAAAGCAAAATAAATTTCACATTCAAACAGTAACAAAATCCTTGTTTGCCATTTTACTATCTTCTAGAATAGCTGTAGAAAATATTTTTTGCCTAAAAATTTTAAGTCAGTACACATCTGCCACACAGTTCATGTACTCTTATGTGATGTCACCATATTTGAGAGTCAATAATGCCAGGAATTACCTAGACAGAGAGAGAAATAGATTTAGTATTTTTTGATGTATGATATTCTAGGTAAATGTAGCTTAATGTTAGATAAATATGGCTAAATAGTAACTCTCTAGGTAAATGGTAACAACTAACTGACTTCACCATCACAAATTCTTGCCAAGGAGGAAGGACATTGATGAAGAGGGTAAAATAGGATTTAGTTCTTCATTTCTTAGACCATATGACAGGTATACAGGTTATATTTCCAATTATTGAGAGAGAAAAATGGATATGTATTACAATGTGTCAAGATGTGGAATATCATGTATGCTATATGTTTCTGTGGCATTTTGTGATAAAATATACATGTGGTATTAAGATATCAATTCTTTATATAGTTTAGGTTCTCATTAGTAGAGAGTCAATATTATTATTTAATAAAATCCTCAAGAGAGTACTGTTAGAATGGCTTAGCAATAAAATCTAAAGTCTCTCCTGCCATAAAATTAATAGAAACACTGGCAAAACCTGTCAGAATGAACTCTTTTGGAATTCTGGAAATTGACCAGAAGCTTGAAGTAACTAAGAAAAATGTTTAATCAAGAAAGTCCTGTGGAATCTTGGTAAAAACAGAGAGCTGTGTGGTATTTTAATTTACCCTGTTTGCCATTAACTAATGCTGGATTCCCAGGACAGTTAGCAATACCAGAGGGAACAGTGGAGTCTTCATTCAAAAAAAAATGAGGTTGTTTAGTTGACCCATCTGGTGACTTCTTAGATTAAAGAACTTGACTTTACCTTGCCTAACTTGGAACTTTTTCAGTACTGAGATGGCTATCTAAGGAGGAATGTTTATCAAGTTTACAAGCAAATATTTTAATCAGAGCTAAAGGCAATGAGTGACAAGACAGATAAAGGACTAACCACAAAACTTGGGAAGAAAGGATAGAGAATGAGATGCTTTGAGGAAGAAGGGTTGTGAAAAACTGCAGCATAGTACTGGGAATCCAGAAGGCTATGTGCGCATATTCAGAAAAGACATGAGAAGGCCCTAAATTTTTACCTCTGGCCAACCTTCAGGCTCTGCACAAGCAGGAAGTGAAGACTAAGGCAGAGTTGTGTTGTAAACTTCCTGGCTAAGTACTGAAGACATGTTCAAACTCACAAACAGAGTTTATCCCAAAACTGGGAGATTTCATTTTCTGCCATTTAAGGAAATCTTTGTTCAATCACCAGTTGATCACCAACAGAACGGAAAATTAATTGGCCAAACATGATAAAGAATACAGAATGTAAAAAAGAGTATGGAAATGGCACTAACTAAACAATAATAACTACAACAAGGAGCAACAAAAAGTGAAGGGGAGGAAGGAGAATATGATTTTCAAATTTGCACAATCATAATATTCAAAACATCCAGTTTTCAACACAATTTACAAGGCATGTAATAAAGCAAGAAATTATGGCCATACAAAGGAAAAGGAAAGAAAGAAAAAAAGAAAGAAAGAAGAACAAAGAAGAAAGAGGAACAAAGAAAGAGGAACAAAGAAAATGGAAAGTTAAGAAAAGAAAAGAACAGAAACTCTCCTTGAGGAAGCACAAACTTTGGACTTACTAAACAAAAATTTAAATTAAATATTTTAAATATGCTGAAAAACTAAATGCAACCATACCCAACCAATGAAGGAAACCATGAGAATGATAGTTCACCAATTTGATAAATAGATATACACCAACAATGACAAATCAGAAAGAAAAATTAAGAAAATAACTTTATTTACAATAGCATCATAAAGAATAAAATACTTAAGAACAATCTAACCAAGATGGTAAAGGCTTATACACTGAAAACTATAAAATATTGCTGAAGCAAATTAAAGAATATGCAAATAAATGTAAATTTAAAGGCAGGCCATTTTCATGGATGGGAAACTTAATTTTGTTAAGATGGCCATATTACTCAAAGTGATCTACAGATTCAGTGCAATCCTTATCAAAATACCAAGAGCTTTTTTTCTTTTTGCAGAAATAGAAATATTTATCTTATATTCACAGATGACATGATCTGATATATAAAAATCCACAAATTAACTCTTATAACTAGTAAATGAGTCAGCAAGACTGTAGGGTAAAAGATCAACATAAAAATCAGTTGTATTTCTACATGTTAGTAACAAGAAATCTTAAATGTAAACAAGAAAATAATTTCATTAATTAATGCATCAAATGGAATAACTATTTAAAAATAAATTTAACCAGGAAATGTAAGACTTGGACACCGAAAACTACAAAACATTGTTTAAAGTATTTAAATAAATGAAAAGACATTCTTTGTACATTAATTAGAAGGCAATATTTTAAGATAATTACCAAATTAATCCAGAAACTCAATGAATCCCTACTAAGTATCAAACTTTCATTTTTAAAGAATGGACATGCTGATGCTAAGATAAATAAATAAATAAACTCATATAGATTACAGGGACCCAGAATAGTTAAAACAAACTTGAAAAAGAAAAACAAAGTTGGAGGATTCATGTTGTCCAACTTCAATGCATTTTACAATAGAGAATCAAAACAGTGTGGTACAGTGTGGTACTGGCCTAAGAGGAGACATAGTACAGATCAATGGAATATAACTGATAATCCAGAATGAAATTCATAGAGTTAATTTTCAACAAGGGTGTTAAGATAATTTTAATGAGGAAAGAATAGTTTTTATAGAAATGAATCTGGTGTAACTGGATATCCATCTGCATAAGGATGAATTTGGAGCCCAGCATTGCACAGCATACAAAAATTAACCAATGTAAGGCCTAACTGTAAAAGCTAAAACTATAAAATTCTTAAAAGGGAGTAGAGGTATAAATCTTTGTGATCTTGGATTAGGTAACAGTTTCTTAACCTTGACACTAAAGCCATAGCAAACAGAGGAAAAAAGTAGATAAATTAAACATCATCAAACTTAAAAAAAATTATGCATTGAACAATGGTTCTCAAGTTGGGGAAAAGACAATTTGCAAAATGGAGTAAAACTATTTGCACATAATTTTTCTGATAAGGGTCTAGTGTCCAGAATATATAAATAACTCTTACAATTTAACAAGAAAAACTAACAACCTGATTTTAAAATGAAAAGAGTGTTTTAATAGACATTTCTTCAAAGAATATATGCAAAGGGCCAATAAGTACATGAAAAAATGCTCAATATTTTTAGTCATTAAAAAAATGAAAATCAAACACCAATAAGGTAACAACATCACTTTCACCAGGATAGCTAAAATTATGATAAAAAAACAACAGAATGTATAAATTGTTGGCAATAATGTCGATAAACTGGAACTCTCATACACTGCTGGTAAGAATGCAAAATGGTGCAGCTGCTATGAAAAACAAGTTGGTAGTTCTTCAAAGAGTTGAACATAGAGTAAATACATTACCCATCAATTCCATTTCTAGATATATACCTGAGGAAAATAAAAGCATACAACTATGTAAAAATCTGTTAATGAGTGAAAATAGCATTATTCAAAATAACCACAATGTAAAAACAACCTAATATTCATTAACCACTGAATGAGTAAATATAATGAGGTATATTCATACAATGAAATATATTCAGCTCTAAAAAGGACAGAAATTGATACATGCTACAACATGAGTAAATCTTGAAAACATGCTGAATGACATAAAAAAATATATTGTATAATTTCATTTATTTAAAATATTCAGGAAAAGCAAATCCATTGACACAGAAAGTAGATTAGTGCTTGCTAGTAGCTTGAGGGAAGAGAAGAATGAGAGACTGCTAGTGAATATAAGATTATTTTGGGGGGTAATGAAAATATTCTAGAACTTGATGGTAGTAATGGTTGCACAATTTTGCAAATAGGCAAAAATCAATGAATTATATACTTTAAAATTATTAATTAATAAATTTTGTTATGTATTATAAAATTTTATTATGTATTTTAAAAATCTTAATATTATTTTTAAAATTAAACATTAAAGTTAAATATAAATAGTTACGTCTAACATTAATGAGGGGAATGCATATGTTCTGAGTTTTTTTACAGTATGGGTTATAAAGTTAGCACATTATGTACTAGAGCAGGGGTCGGGAACCTTTTTGGCTGAGAGAGCCATGAACACCACGTATTTTAAAATGTAATTCCATGAGAGCCATACAATGACCTGTGTACGTTACGCATTACCCAATAAAAATTTGGTGTTGTCCCGGAGGACAGCGTAATTGGCTCCAGCCACCCGCAACCATGAACATGAGCGGTAGGAAATGAATGGATTGTAATACCTGAGAATGTTTTATATTTTTAATGTTATTATTTTTTTTATTAAAGATTTGTCTGTGAGCCAGATGTAGCCATCAAAGGAGCCACATCTGGCTCATGAGCCATAGGTTTCCTACCCCTGAACTAGAGATTTTACTAAATACTTTTTTATGTATCTTTTTATAAAAGTTGTTATAGAAACTATATATCCATATTGATCAATTTTTATATTGGTTCTTGCAGTCTCCCTGCGCCACTGCGATTCACCTATATTGGTTCTTTATTTTTACCCTGTCTTATTTCCAAGATTTAAGAAAGCTATAACAAGTAATAGACCTTACTATATTTGATTTAGTTATCCATCAAACACTCATTGGAGAAGAGTTTGAATGGTAGCTTCAGCTTAATGTTACAGAAATGAGTCTAAGGATATTAGCATTACCCTATTCAAACAGTATAATAGTGTAACAGGCAGAATATTGTTAGATGGCTTCTGGATTTTTGTCATAAAATTTAATATATCAAGAAGCCATAACATTGCTGGAAGAGGACTCTATCTGATGAGAATTAAGCTAAGGACAAACATTTGCTTAATTAAATGTAATCATTCATATGAATTAAAATTTTCCATGGATAATAATGCCAAGGAACATCTTTTCAAAATATTATTTCTCCTGACCTGTGGTGGCACAATGGATAAAGCGTTGACCTGGAACATACGGGAAGCAACTACTATTGTACAAGTTGATGCTGTACTTCCTGCTCCTCCCTCCCTCCCTCCCTCCCTCCCTCCCTCCCTCCCTACCTTCTCTCTCTCTCTCTCTCTCTCTCTCCTTTCTCTGAAATAAATAGACAAAATCTTTTTAAAAAAACAATACAAAACAAAAAAATGAAATGTTATATCACAAGGTCAATAAAATTCATATTATAGACATTGAACATCTTGGATTCTTAGAAGTCTCCTGAGAATATGTCCCCTTCTCAAAAAAAAATCGTATGAGCAACTCAACACAACTATTGCAAGATCCTTTTTCTCAACAGTGAAACTTATCCAAAGTCACTGGCTTAGTTTCAATTACTTCATACACTCAAGCAGACGCTAAAACAGATGCTACTGTACATATAATTAGCCTTTATGAAAGATCTTGTGGCTTCTCTCTTTTGTCAGACTTCTTGCTCATTGCCTGATTCCCCAAACACATCAGTGACTGATTGCTAGGCAACCAAGCAATACCATCCAGAGAATTCTCCTACCCATCTCAACAGATGCCATTACATTTCAAGTATAAGGGGTTCAAAGCTTCAGAATTTGTTTATGTGACCCAGTAAGTCAATGTCATTTGGTGGTGCGTTTATGCTGAGAAACACAAAGGTGTATCACACTGAAAATGCTCATATTGACACACTTTAATAACAACACTTCATCACTGTATGGTACAAGTTAAGAATAAAAAACATTGCAAAACATGTAAATGAAATGTAGCATTTAAAAAAATAACTTTCTTCATTTCTGGCCCAAAATCTAAAACCACATAGGTTTTTGCTTTACTTATTTACAAAGGTTTTATTTTAGAATCAATTAATTAATAAATACTGTTAAAAGCAATTTTAAAGTGTGGTATCAGTTTTAGAGATCTCAAAGTGTTTTCATAAAATTGTGATTTTTCCCAACTGCTCCTAAATGTGTCAAATTCAGCTGCTACTTCTGACTTGATTTGACTCTTTATGCAATTTAGGTCCACCAAACACAGTTAATCCACTCTTCTCTAATTGTTTCGATATATCAGGTCTCTTTATAGCCACCAACTGATGTTCAGATCAAAGAGAATTTAATAAAGAAAATATATTTGTATAGTATTCTTTTAGCAAATTATAGCAATCATATATGGGAGAATCTTATACTACAGGAGTCCCCAAACTTTTTACACAGGGGGCCAGTTCACTGTCCCTCAGACCGTTGGAGGGCTGGACTATAAAAAAAAACTATGAACTATACACACTGCACATATCTTATTTTAAAGTAAAAAAACCAAAACGGGAACAAATACAATATTTAAAATAAAGAACAAGTAAATTTAAATCAACAAACTGACCAGTATTTCAATATGGGGTGCCGCAGCCGCAGTCCAGATGTGCATCATATGATGCGCTTCTGGAGTCATGACGTGTGCGTCCTGCGTCACCGGATGTAGTACTGTACGTGAGCGATGCCACGCTTTGCGGCGCTGCCACATACAGTACTCCCGGAGCACAGGCATCCTGTGCTCCTCTCACTGACCACCAATGAAAGAGGTGACCCTTCCAGAAGTGCGGTGGGGGCCGGATAAATGGCCTCAGGGGGCCGCATGCGGCCACAGGCCGTAGTTTGGGGACCCCTGTTTTACTACATCAAAAAAAGCAACTATAAAATATATTAAATGATGACATCTGAATGAAAAATGGCAAGTTCAAAGATTTCATTTTTCTCTCTTTGGGATCCCTTTCCATATTTGTAAGGAATTTGTGTTTGTAAAGCACATGATGGACGTAAACATAGGTTTCAATTCAACCAGAAGTTATCTAAATTAGATGAATGAGGTTTGGAATTTTTCACAAGAGGGGATTAAGTCAGTAGTGCCCCACTGTGAAGAGCTGACTTTTAATCACAAAGAATGAATTAACTAGCCCCAGAAACCTTGCTCAAGTGCCAAACTAAGAAAAAAAACTGTATATTGAAAGGAGGTAGAAATGATAGTTTGGTTGAACAAAGACAAAGTTAATAATTACATATTTATTATGAAAAATGACTGTGATGACTAATACTTGCATAATAAGGGTTATGCGCAATGCTGTTTGACATATTTCTTTTACATTTATTCAAAAACAGACATATTATATGGCTGTTTTTCTATAAGGTAGATGTTAGCTATATATCCTATTCTAGGAAAGAAGAAACAAAAGTTCAGAGAGGCATATATTTCAGGATTGGAACCACGGCCATGTGACTCACAAAATAGTACTTCTGCATCTACACTTATAATCTAACAGGCAAGAACGTGCACTTGAGAAACTCATGCATAAGCTTCTTCTTTTTATTTGAAAACTAAAATAATGTGGCATTTTCAAAGTTTAATATAATTTGAGTGCAAGAGAAATTAAATTGCAATTTACAACAGACATTGGAGTCAATCAGGCAATCACCACCGTAAAAAAAATACACTAAGATATTATAAAAACAAATTGCTCATATCAAGGGCTTCTTGCTTCTCTGTAAATAGATTCACAAAGGGGAAATCAAATCAGAGGTGACCAAAATAAACTCCAACAGTCCAGCAGTTTCATAAATTCACAAATCTGGCTGTGTGCATTTTGCTTGTGGATTTGTGCCACCATATTCAAATCCTGTTTGTATTGCAAACAAAAGTTACTTTATGAGGCTGACTCCTTTTCTGACTATACCCCCATAAATATTACAGATTTTATGAAGTCTGTATATAAAACAATATGAGCCTGACCAGGTGGTGGCGCAATGGATAGAACATCGGACTGGGATGCAGAGGACCCAGGTTAGGTTCGAGACCCCGAGCTCACTACCTTGTGTGCGGGCTCACCTGACTTGAGCAAAAAGCTCACCAGCTTGGACCCAAGGTTTCTGGCTAGAGCAGGGGTCCCCAAACTACGGCCTGTGGGCCACATGCGGCCCCCTGAGGCCATTTATCTGGCGCCCGCCGCACTTCTGGAAGGGGCACCTCTTTCATAGGTGGTCAGTGGAGGAGCATAGTTCCCATTGAAATACTGGTCAGTTTGTTGATTTAAATTTACTTGTTTATTATTTTAAATACTGTATTTCTTCCCATTTTGTTTTTTTACTTTAAAATAAGATATGTGCAGTGTGCATAGGGATTTGTTCATAGTTTTTTTTGTAGTCCGGCCCTCCAACGGTCTGAGGGATGGTGAACTAGCCCCCTGTGTAAAAAGTTTGGGGACCCCTGGGCTAGAGCAAGGGGTTACTCGGTCTGCTGAAGGCCCATGGTCAAGGCACATATGAGAAAGCAATCAATGAACAACGAAGGTGTCGCAACAAAAAACTAATGATTGATGCTTCTCATCTCTCTCTGTTTCTGTCTGTCTGTCCCTATACCTCTCTCTGACTCTCTCTCTGTCCCTGTAAAAAACAACAACAACAACAAAAAACAATATGAATTCAGTTTCTTGGAGATCCACCTTGAATTAAAAGTATTTGCACTAGCACAAATATGCATGCAATGAATATGTCTGCATTTGAAGGTTACCTATATTTTAAAATAGTTGATTCTTTGGGAAAGCTAGGGTTAGAATTATTCCTCCTAAGGTTGTTCTTTCAGGAAATCAACCACTGAAAGCACTTCTAAACAAAGCTTTCTTTTTTCTCTTTCTACACAAAACCCGATGCAAGCTATAACTAAAGTAGTGATGATCTACATTGAAACGGGAAGAAAAAAAAAAGCTCAACTGATTTTCTAAAAAGCATTTTTCTTACAATCAAAGAAAATCATTATCATGTGACTTCAATTTTTTACTGTTATATGGGCCCATCATAAATCTCCAGAATCCTATTCATTCAGACTGAATGCAGTTACTCCTGAATTTTGTGAACCTCTAAGGTACCATAGAAAAAAGGCTATAAAATAACAGAAAGATTGAAGATGTAGAATTAGGAACATATATAGAAAAGCTGTCCTTTACAGGCCACAGCCAGATATTTTTTATTACTATATGGTTACTCGATTGATACATATTTGATAGATATCGAGAATATTTTAGCCCAAGTAGTTCTGCAAAAATTCAACAACAGCTATCATTTTAAGCCTGATATATACATGGGTAGGCTAATTGGTTTATATATGCAAGCAAGGAATCAGATTGTGTATGTATTTCAAAAAAGCACAAATTTAATCAATATATTTAAAAATATGTGTAGGAAATTGAGTAAACTGGCATAATCAATATATTTAAAAATATGTGTAGGAAACTGAGTAAACTGGCATAATTATGGATTTTGCTATCAAATTGGAATTACAGGGGAATGTTTTAAGGAGGAAATACAAGAGATGAGATAGAAGATAGTCTCAGAGTATTTTAGTGTATGTAGATAAATACAAAGACTTTTTCTTTACTTTTTTTTTTTTTTTTGTGAGAGGAGGGGAGATAGTGAGGCAGGCTACCACAGGCATCCTAACTGGGATTTACCCAGTAACCCCCGTCTAGGGCCAGTGCTCAAGTACTGAGCTTTTTTTAGTGCCAGAAGCTGATGCTCAGCACCCTGGGCCACCCTTAACCAATTGAGCCACTGGCTGCAGAAGGGGAAGAAGGAAAGAAGAGGAGAGAAGCAAATGGTCACTTCCTCTGCGTGCCCTGACTGGGAATCCAACCGGAATGGTTATATGCCAGCCAATGCTCTATCCACTGAGCCACTGGCCAGGGCCCTCTTTTCTATTCTTTTGGCAATTAATCATATGCCACCTACGTCATTTCTAGGTTGTTTTATTGAACTCTGATTTAGTTCATGTGCTTTTTTTTTTTTAAAGGGAAACATTGAGACTTTATTTATTTATTTATTTTTATTTTTTACAGAGACAGAGAGTCAGAGAGAGGGATAGACAGGGACATACAGGCAGGAACAGAGAGATGAGAAGCATCAATCATTAGTTTTTCATTGTGCATTGCAACACCTTAGTTGTTCATTGATTACTTTCTCATATGTGCCTTGATCGTGGGCCTTCAGCAGACTGAGTAACCCCTTGCTTGAGCCAGCGACCTTGGGTCCAAGCTGGTGAGCTTTTGTTCAAACCAGATGAGCCCACGCTCAAGCTGACAACCTTAGGGTCTCGAACCTGGGTCCTCGGCATCCCAGTCCGACGTTCTATCCACTGAGCCTCCGCCTGGTCAGGCTCATGTGCTTTTTAATTGTTCCTTTTCTTCCTTTTTTCTCTTTTTCCCTTGTAAAACTTAAGAATGCATAATCTCCTTTGAAAGTAAATAGAACAACTCTTGTTGTAAGGCAGCATAGAAATTCCAGCTCAATTACTTAATAAGTATGTAATCTTGGATAAATTCATTAAAATCTATAGACCTTAGTTTTTTGTTGTTGTTGTTTTTTTGAGGTTGAATAGGAATAATAACTACATCTACTACATAGGGTTTTTTTGTGATGAGTAAATCTTATATACAATATATATATTCTTTAGCACAGTGTTAGACACATATTAACATATATTATTGTATTTATGGTCTCAAAATTAGAAGCAGTAATAACAGTATTATCTTGATTTCAAGCTATAAGCATATTGGAAGCAAAGATTCTTTCTAATCATCTCACCCTCAAATTTGCACATAGTAGGAACTCAGAAAAGTTTGATTGACTTATGGAATCCAGTCAAGAATTCCAAGCCTAAACCATAATATATGAGGTCAAAAAGACATCTGTTTAAGTGATATAATTTGGATATACCCAGCAGTAATTCATTCAGGATCCAATTTCTATTTCATTCTATTTATTCATTCTAGCACTAAACCTTCCACATGTCCAGGGTTCAGCAAGGGGTTAGAAAAACAGACTAATAAGATGCTATCGTGCCTAAATACAAGAAATTCACAATTCAGTGGAGGAAACAGACATATAAATTTAAATCAATAACACACTTGTTAAGTACCAGAAGGAGTACTATATCGGATGGAATATGTGGAGTGTTGAGGATAGAATGGCAGGGAGCCATCAGTGAAGGCTTTAAAAATGAGGTGGAATTTAAATTGTGTTTATACCAACTGAGGGTATGAGCACTTTCATATGGAAAAAATATGTGCAAAGAATGATGTAACAATTTGAAAGAATTGCAAGTAGTATGACATTGATGAGTGCACTGACAATGTATTCAGGAACGAGACTGGTTGCTCAGAGGGAGACACAGTGAAGGGCTTCATGTGCTTCCTGATGAGAATAAGTAGTGTGATATAAACATGGGGTTATAGCTGCATCTTGGAAAAATACTTCTGGAAGCATGGTAAGGGGTGACTTTGAGAAAAAAAAAAATCTAGTTAGGAAACGTGACTAGCTCAGCCAAGGTATAAGAGGAACAATAGGATTAGAGATGAGAAAAATGATATATATTCAAAGTAGGTTCTATAGTAGTTAATGACTGGAAGAAAACAGACTGTATAGAATTTGAAGACAACTCTAGAACTCTAGTTTTATAATGGGTTACTTAAGAGGTGGCCACACTTATCAATAGTAAATACACCTTATTTCCTCAATTTAGACCTTCCAACATTTTAACTAATGTCATGTTTTCCTTTTATATGATCTAAGTATTCAGTACACTGCTATATTTTTTGCTTTAAATATTCAGTTATTGTTTAGAGCAACTGAGAATTAGACAAAAATGTTTTATTTTTACTTCTATTTACTTATTTTGAGCAATCTTCATTTCTTGTGTAAATCCCAAATTTAAATTTTTAAAATGTATTTTTATTGATTTTAGAGAGAGGGGGACATAGTGAAACATAGTTTTGTTGTTACACTTATCTATGCATTCAGTGGTTGATTCTTGTATATGCCCTGACCAGAGGTCAAACCTACAACCCTGGCATATTGGGATGGCACTTTAACCAGCTGAGCAACCTAGTCAGGGTGAACTTCTAATATTATATTCCTTCTGCCTGAAACACTTCCCTTAACCTTTCTGTATACCAGGTCTTCTAGCATTAACTCTTAGTATTTTCAGTTTTTTAGTCTGGGAAATCTTTATTACTTGTTCTTTTATGAAAGCTATTTTTTACTGAGTACAGAATTATGATTTGAAAGGTTTTTTATTCTTCCAGTATTTTAATATTATTTGAATGTCCTTTGGTTGCATAGCTTTTACACAAAGTCTGTTTTGATTATCTTTATTCTTCTGTATTTAATATGTATATTTCCTGTTAATGCTTTCAAGGTGTTTTTTGTCTTTGGTATTCATTAGTTTTAATATGATATGCCACGGTGTGTATTTGAGTATTTTTTGTAATTATCCTGCCTGGTGGCTTCTGAACTTCTTGGTGGTTTGGCATGTGTCAGTAATTCATAAACTGTTGTGGAATTAATATTTATAAATTGAAACAAAGGAACCAGTGAAGAATGACAGATTAACAGCAAAGAAGAGAGCAAATGATAGTGGATGGAACAAGAAACTAGAGGTAGTAGAATGGGATGGGTACAGAGCACCAGGAAATGAATCAGCCTTGAACTTCTCCCTCTGTTACTGGAGTATTTAGAATAGATAGTGGGGCAGAAAGTTGGGAGCATTTATGTTGGGTAGTTTCTATTTTCCTTCTGCGACAGGGTCATTTGCTGAGATTTGGGCAGGATATGCAAGTGATAAAGGGCAGGGTTTCAAAAGGACAACATTTAAAGGGCCAATATCACCATTATGTTATCCTGGGTTACATAAATTCTGCTCAATGAGAGGAGAGCAGAAGTTTAAAGAATGATATTATTATACATTACTCATGAAGCATTAAAAATAAAACTCTAGATTGGCAATTTTATTGTCATGCTATCTATAATCTGAAAAATAAAAACAGTTTATGTGTTGTCTATCTTGTTTATAGCTAAAGTGAAAACGTCTCAAAAATTTTCAAGTTTAAACACTCTTTTAATCATCAGATTTACTTGCTTTCTATATACAGAGGTTTGCCTAAGTTTATGGAATAATTCCTTTACATTTCCTATAAACCATCTTCGAATAGAAAACATAAATTTAGCTATAAATGGGAGGGAGAATGACAAATTAACTTACTCCATGTCTGAATTCTCCATTTTTCATTAAAGATTGGAATTAGTCAAGGCTGGAACTGACATATCAGAATATCTCAAAATCAATAATTCTGCTTTTTTTCTATTTTCAAATCATTTTTAAGCTGTCATACTGGAGCACCTGCAGAATTTCTGATTTTCTGTGCCCTCTCTGCAAGTTTTTTTAGCAGGTAGACACAGAGATAACAGCACTTCTACCCTTGGGAGTTATATTATTAACTATTCTTTAGCAACTATGAATGAATGACTTAATCTTTCAGCCATGCCTGATTCTGCCACAGATATGCAAACCTTGTGTTTGTATAGAGTAAATTCATATGTTGTTTAATAAGCAAAATATTAGTCAATCTGTTATATCAATGTCACTCCAAGAGGATATCAAGGAATCTGAGACCCTTGTTCTTAAATGTATATAAATGCATTTATAATAAATGTGTTTGCTTCTGAAGTTAAACACTAATGCTGCAAAATAACCTCTGTAAATCTCATCCCTCTTTATTCTACCTGCTAACCAGAAAATCAATAGTATTGACTTCCTGACATTTTAAATGGATATGTACATATTTACCAATCCTAAATCAAGGAGGTATACAGGTTAAAATGAAGTACAGAGGCTCAGCCTAAGTAGGAATAAACTAATCTTTGGGAAACAAAGGTATTTTTGTAGTAGTAAAACACACACACAGTCCAGAGAGACAGTATAGTATGTGAAAATAGAATTTTGTGTCTGATAATAGACAAATGGAGCAAACATTTAGTATTATCAGCTTATAGTTTATGTGGCTTAAGTTACTAAAGCAGCCTAAACTCAGCTCCCTCACCTGAAATATGAAGATGAGACCTACTCAGTGTGATGGCTAGGTGGATTAAATAAATTTATAATGTTCAACATTACCCCCCACACAGTATATATGCTGAATTGCCTTTTTGCATTCTCATACCTCAAAAACTTGGTTCAAAGACCATGCTTTATTTTCAGATCAGACATTTTGCACTACAAATTGACTCAAGAATTCCTTGGCATTATCTAGGTAAAAGGGTTCTAGATAAAACTTACAAAAACGGGGGTTGTATTTACATTTTACAGATGATGACACTAAGTTCAGAGAAGTCCAGTAATTCATAGGAGGTCACACACCTAATAGCAAAACTAAGATCCCTGACCTCAAAAATCAAAGACTTAAGTTCAATATAATCTCAGCAATAGATTGAACATATATATTTCAGACTTTATTAATTTATATATGGTATCCGTTGACCCTAAGATGAAAAAGTGAGTAAAAAGAACCTCAGAACATTGCTCTTCAGCACACTCAATCCCACCTGTGCCTTGATTATGTAATATTCCTCAAAAAGCTAAGACTTGAGCTGCCAGGTATCTAGCAATCCCTCTTCTGGGTATCTACCCAGAACATATGAAAACTCTGTTTATAAATATATTTGTACCCTTATGTTATTGTAGTATTTTTCACAATAGCCAAGATATGGAAACAACCTATTTTTTCTAATGGATGGTTGGGTAAAGTAGAGATGGTACATATCTGCAACAGAATAATATTTAGCCATAAAAAGATGAAGTATTGCCATCTGCGACAACATGGATAAATCTTGAGAGTTATTTTAAATGAAGTAAGCCACATGGAAAAGAACAAGAACCATATGATGTCACTCGCATGTGGGATATAAAACTAAAAGCAGCCTGACCAGACGGTGGCTCAGTGGATAGAATGTAGGATTGGGACGCAGAGGACCCTGGTTTGAAATCCCAAGGTCACCGACTTGAGCGCAGGCTCATCTGGTTTGAGTACAGCTCACCACCTTGAGCCCAAGATCACTGGCTTGAGCAAGGGGTCACTTGCTCTGCTGTAGTCCCCTTGGGTCAAGGCACATATGAGAAAGCAATCAATGAACAACTAAGGTGCCACAATAAAGAACTGATACTTCTCATTTCTCACCCTTCCTGTTTGCCTTTCTCTATCTGTTTCTCTCTCTGTCTCTCTCTCTGTTGCTGTCACAAAAACAAAACAAAACTAACAGAAAAAATTAAACAAAACAAACAAATATATACAAACAAATACAAAACCAAATGCACAAATCCAGACAACAGAATGGTGGTTACCGGAGGGGAAGGAATGAGGGGAGGACAAAGAAGGTAGAGTGGGTCAAATGCATGGTGACAGAAAGATTCTAGGCTTCAGGTGGTAAGCACACAACAGAGTATTATCAAGTTACACATCTGGAATTTATATAATGTTATGAACCAAAATGTTACCTCAATAAATTTAATAAAAGTAAAAAAAGATCACTAGGCAGTATAGTCTATAAGATAAATATGACTATGTCCCAAGATGCATAGGCCAACACTTCAGGACCAGTAAATCCCAATTTCCCTATCAACTACCATCATCATATTCCTGAATATACAGTGTGTCCGTAAAGTCATGGTGCACTTTTGACCGGTCACAGGAAAGCAACAAAAGACGATAGAAATGTGAAATCTGCACCAAATGAAAGGAAAACCCTCCCAGTTTCTGTAGGATGAGTGGCAGCATGTGCGCATACACAGATGATGACGTAACACCGTGTATACAGTGGAGCAGCCCACAGCCATGCCAGTCGAGATGTGGACGGTACAGAGGAAAGTTCAGTGTGTTCTGTGGCTCGCTAAATTTGAATCCGTGACCAAAGTGCAACGTGAATATTGGCGTGTTTATAACAAAGTGCCATCACATAGGAATAACATTACTCAGTGGGATAAGCAGTTGAAGGAAACCGGCAGGTTGGTGGAGAAACCCCGTTCTGGTAGGCCATCAGTCAGTGACGAGTCTGTAGAGGATATATGGGATAGCTACCTAAGGAGCCCTAAAAAATCTGTGTGTGAGCCCACATCGAACTGCACTGAATAGGTATGAAACTGGGAGAGTTTTTCTTTTATTTGGTGCAGATTTCACATTTCTATCTTTTGTTGCTTTCCTGTGACCAGTCAAAAGGGCACCATGACTTTACGGATACACTGTATAACCAAAATTTAGAAGAAATGATCCTACTACTAGTTTTTCTAACCCTCAAGGCTTCTGCTTTTTAAAACAAGAGGGAAGGATGTCTGGCTAATTTAGTAGAGAAGACTACAAAACAAAGACTTCACCACAACAAATTATTCAGCTTGACAATAACCAGAAATGCTCAACAGAAATATTGATTGAAAAACTGAATATTCCAGAAAGACACCTTAGTTGTTTATTAACTAATGATAATACCTACTAGTTACTGTGAATCTCTTATGGGCCAGACACTGAACACTAAATTGACCAAGTGCACACAGCTCCAAAGAGGGGGAACTGCACACTGAAACTGATGCTGTAGGACTCCAAAGCTGATACTCCAATCAAGCAAGTTCATCTGCTCTGTTTAGTCATCTAATAAATTGATAGGAAACCCTTCTTATTCACTTTTGATAATGTCACAACTAACATCTGCATAGATGGTTGATTTTGTTTTCATTTTTAAATAATTCTATGATGATACTGCTATGATATACTGCTATGATATACTTTCTTGTTTCATCTGAAGGTATCCCAATTCTATTATGATAAACCATCAAGATATTTTTCTCTGGATTCTATGCCACTAGACTGAAAGCACAGTGCCATGAATTCACTAAATTCCACAAATTAAATATAAAAAGCCACAGTACTCTTTTTACTCCTGTGCATGTATCACTTTCCATGAAACCAAATTACAACCATGTCTGTGATGAAGCATTACCAGTATTTGCCAATTATCCACTCCTAGAAGAAATCATAAAAATCAAGCAAATGCATTCTAACCCAGGAAAGAAATTTACTAGAGCATAAAGCAATTATCTAACTTGGCTTTTGACCAGAATCCTCAGGTTAACTAGAATGCAATAAGGAATTTTTCCCTTGCAAAATGACCTTGACTTTGTAATCATCCTGGTACTTGATTTAAAGAACAACCAACCAAAAATTCCTGAGGCTTTGCCAGTGCATTAGAAATAACCAGAACTAACTGCCATTAGCATTTTTTAATCAAAGACTTGTCATTCAGAATCTTCAATGAGGTAGAAACATTTTTTCTGAGCTTGGGGGAATCTTAAAAAATGAAGTAATAGAAAAGAAATTAACCACAAGAAAGAAAAGCTCCATAATTAATATTTTGGTTGCAATATTAAGTCAAATAAATAGAAAGCCTTATAAATAATTGCCACTGAAGCAATGTAAGTTATTTCACCATTTTGTTGTAAACTTGATGCACCTCAATTTATTTGACCATGAGTTATTATTACTGATTATTAAAATTAGAACATTGAATTAATTATGCTACATTCTATATATTTTGGAGATGTAGATTCAGTCAATTAGTAAGCACTCATAGAGTCCCTAATTCATATAAATACTGTTCTGAGGACAGAGTGAAATATATTATAGAGCCTGCCCTCAAAGAGCTCATAGCCCAGTGAGACACACATATATAAATATAGCCCAGTCTTCACTCTTCTGAGTTCATTAGCTATATCCTATAAACAAAAATAGTAAAATAAAGTACATGAATTCTAGAACTTATATTTATTACCACACACAAAATAATATTCATTTAGTCTGAGGATAACACATATAGAAATGAAACCAGCCATATACTTTCATATATACTTGCGTTTATATCAAGAGCATAATGCATTTTCTAAAGTGTAAAGTGATATAAGTATATTGTAGAGATAATACTCTAATTTCACATCAAAGATTAAACATTACATTTACATGTAGTTAATCCTATTGATGACATGATGAATGCCCTTTCTTTTGAGGACTGAAGGCCATTTACAAATACAGATTACCTATGCCTGGCATGTTAATTATAGTGTCCAGTTGTAGTTAATGGTAAAGAAGTAAAATATAGTTAATGGCAAAGAAATAAAATATATCAAAATATTATTTGAATAAATGAAGGCATAGTTTTATACTGTATATGTGGATTCACATGAAATACATAAAATAAAAGGATGATGACATTTTACATATGTTGCAACATATGTATGTATATATTTAGATAGACAATATAAGTTGTCCTAAGCAGTTAGAATTATGAGTTTGTGTGTATGTTTTATGTTTGATAGAAAGTAGGTATGAAAATGTTTGATGTGGACAAGTCCTGCTGGGGGTGAGGACGACGAAGACACAAAGACCCGACTCCGGGGACCAGGTTCAGTGACGCCGATCCACTATATTCAGGAAGTTAACTAGCTTATATGCACGAGTTCAGCCAATAGGATGTTACAGCATGTCTTTCATAGCCAATTGTTGAAAAGATCAGGAAGCTGCGTGGTTGACGCTAAGTCACTTCCTTATAGGGGGCGAGCTTCCTTCCTGGGTGTGCTCAGGAGGCTTCTGGGAGCTGGAGTATTCTCACAGCATTGCATCAGTCGCAGCTGCTAGGAATGTGCTCTGCGCTCCACCTACAGTTTGATATAGAATCTGTTTAAAAATTTTACACTGCTTCTGAACTTCCTCTTTCTCCTCCTTTTCCGTGGCATCTAACAAGTCATTTTAACCGAAAATTTCTAGATTGCTTCAAATCTGAGACTACTGGCCATGTTCTTTTTGGAAAAAGTAAGGGGCGGTACAGCTGAAGTAAGAAACACTTACTTTTAAATGAGCCCAGGTACCTTCAGTGAGACAGACAGACAGCTACACATCATGGTGTGCTAACTAACACTGGCTGCAGGAAAATCTAGAGAGTCAACTAGAATATTCAACAAGAAAATGCAGGTAATGTTGTTGCTATGGACTGCAATGTGTTCTCCTGTTGAAGTCTGAATCCTCAATGTGAGCGTAATTGTAGATGGGAACTTTGGGATGTATCAAATTTGAGGTTATAAGGGTGGGTCCTTCATAATGGAATTAGCATCTTATAAAAGGAGACACCAGAGAGCTTGGTCTGCCTGCCACTTGAAGACACAAAGAGAGACGATCATCTACAAGTCAGGAAGAAATTCTTCTCCAGGATCTGACCACGCTAACACCCTGATTTCTGACTACCAGATTCCAAAACTGTGAGAAAATTAATTTCTTTTGTTTAAGCCACCAAGTCTATGATCTTTTATTATTTCAGCCCAAGTAGACTGAAGACCATTATTTATTATTTAATTTGGAAGAAAATAATTATGCTATAAATTGTTGAGCCATAAATCTTTATGTTTTTGAATTTAAGGACAATTAAGTATGTTTACAATTTATTCACATATTTTCTGAATATTCAGCTTCCTGTTGATATAAGAACAAAAATTTTCTCTATGTGTACATAAAAATGAATACCTTTACCCACACTAAAGAAAACTGAGAAATGAATCTGAGACCGCATCCCAAGGTATAAACATCATAAAGAATTTCAATTACAGGGATATAACCATGATTACTTCAGAAACAAATAACCCTTTTATATTCTTGAATGTCTAAAGGAAGAACTGAATTTCCTAAAGAAATTCTATAGAATCTTAACCTCCCTTTTAGTCAAGATGCTAGAAAGAGCCTAATGGATGTGCTGACATCCATTTGTCTGATTCCCCCAAATCCATTCTTGTATTAAACCACCAGACAGTAAAGCATATTTACCACACTGTCTCAGCTCTTCAAAGAACTGCTTTCAGTAAGGCACAACTTAATGTATTATTCTCTGCTTCTATTGAGAGTCGATACAGGAATCATTAGTTTGGGCAATGCTTCTTTATGTTTGAAGATTTTATTCATAGATGTTCTCTGTGTAAAGACCCAGGAAACAAATTTCCTTATTTTTTTTAAAGAAAAAAAAATTGTCCTCACATCTTCCTATTGTCAAAAAAAATACAAATAAAAATTGCTAAACTCTCTACATTTGTTTTTCTTCTCAATATCTAAAAACGTAAAGCCAAATCTCCTTGCTGTTATTTGTTTTTGCTTAACTCAAAATGTAATTTATTGTGGTGCAGTGGGTAAAAGCATTGACCTGGAACACTGAGGTCGCCAGTTCGAAACCCCAGGCTTGCCTGGTCAAGGCACATATGGGAGTTGATGCTTCCTGCTCCTCCCTCTGTTCTTTCTATCTCTTTCCTCTCTCTGTCTCTTTCTCTCTCTGTGTCTCCTCTCTAAAAAATGAATAAATAAAATGTAAAAAATAAATAAATTGTAAAAAAAATGTAATTTATTTAAATAGGGTGCAAAAAACCTCTACTGTTCAAATATATAACTCAATGTATCTCTTAATAATGAGTTAGAATTTCTTCAAGAGACATGATACAGTAGCCGAAATAAAGTAACTTCATTTTCTCAGGGATTAAAACTTATTATAGTTTTACCACAGCTTTTCACTGATGCATTTGGAAGTAACCAAAAAGTCAAAAGCAACTATTTATTCCCATAATGTCATTTCAAACATTGTGTCACCTCAGAAGTGATGAGCACTTAATACATAAATATTGAGCTAAGTTGAGGCAAAGTATGAAATGTACTACAAATTCAGTACAATCCAAATAAGTTCGTTTCACTAAATTTAGGACTGAAGGTATGTTGCATAGCGCCTCATAAGTCAGGCAATGCAATTCCTAAAAATAACTGGGACAGGGGATCCTCCACATTAGTCAGGGGTTATAAAATTACAAATATATTCTGACCACTGCAGATCTATTCCTTCTTACTACACCTACTCCTACATCTTCTATTCAATGTCATGCTGTGCTAGTGAGGGCTAACCTGTTCATTTGGAGCTTACCCACTTAAAAGAAGTACTTGGCAGGTTGCCAGTGGTTTTCATTGACTTTCAATGCAAGATTAGAATTGAGATAAGACAATTTATTATTTATTCATGATAGCTAATGTGAAAGTCAGTTTGAAAGTGAAGAATGGATAATGCTGCAATGAACATAGGAGTGCATATATTCTTTTTGAATTAGTGTTTACAGTTCAAGTACCCATCAGTAAATAAGTGGATAAAATAGTTGTGGTACAATTACATATGGACTACTACTCAGCCATAAAAAGAAGGAAATCTTACTTTTTGCAACAGCATGGATGGACCTGGAGAGTATTATCCTAAGTGAATTAAGCCAGTCAGAAAAAGACAAGTACCATGTGATTTTTCTTAGATGTGGACAACTAATTCTGTTGTCTTAACCTAGCTATATTAACATGCCCTTTTTGCTACACACTTGAGACTTTTAAATATTACCTTGAGAAGTTATAACAAATTAATGGAAACACTGATAAACACAGTAGATTGAACATACTTATCTTCAGCTTCTAAGTATACTACCAAAATGAAAAAAAAATCAGTAAAAATGGATAAAACACAAGAGCAGAGTAAGTGAAAGACTTAAGTAGAACACATAAAATATATCAGTCAAGATGTAGAAGATGAGAACAAATTCACAAGTGGTGACCAGCCTAGTAGAGATACTTGAAACCAACTCTAGCTGGAGAAACCCTAGAGATTCAGTAATTAAAGGTACAGGTGCTCATGTCAGCAGACATATAGGCAGAAGTAAAGAATGGATCTAAAAAAGGGAGGATTTGTTGAAAGTCCTTTTTTTATTTATGATTTTAATTTATTCTGTTTACATAGATTCAAGGGTCCCACCGAATATATTTCCCCCATCCCCGTGTTCCCCTCAGCCCCCCTCTTTGTTACCTCCCCCCAATGCCTTCCCCCCTTCCCTCCAGGATTTGCTGTCCTGCTCTCCATAACGTTGTGTTATGTATATATAATTTCACTAATCTCTTTCCCTTCTCTGATCTCATCTTCTCTTCCACTTTCCCTCTGACCGCTTTCCCTCTGGTCCCCTTTGATCCCGTCTCTGCCTCTGTTCCATTCCTCAGTTCACATTGTTCATTAGATTCCTCAAATGAGTGAGGTCATATGATATTTTTCTTTCTCTGCCTGGCTTATTTCACTTAGCATGATAGTTTTCAGGTCCATCCATGTTGTTGCAAAAGATAAGATTTCCTTCTTCCTCACTGCCGCATAGTATTCACTGTGTATATGTACTACTGCTTTTTAATCCACTCGTCCACTGACAGACATTGGGCTGTTTCCAGATCTTGGCTAGTGTAAATAATGCTGAAATAAAACATGAGGATACACTTCTTCTTTTGAATCAGTGACTTGATTTTCATAGGATATATTCCTAAAAGTGGAATATCTGGGTCAAAAAATAGTCTTTCAGTTATTTCCTCCATGAAGTTTTTGACTTGCTCATATGTTCTTACATATTTTTATTAAGATTCTTCCTAGAAATTTTATATTTTACAACTTTGGTGTAATTTTTTTTGTTCTTTTAAATGTTTATTACTGATAAAGCTATTGATTTATAGTATTTATTTTGAAAATGACCACTGTACCAAATGTTTCTACTTTTAATAGTTTTCCCATTGATTTGCTTCACTTTGCTTAGGATACATATCATTTTAATTTAGTATTTATAGATACTGAAATCTTAAAGCCGGATATACTTGCTTAGGTTATTGAGAAATAAGTTGTTCCTTGTCTTTTCATTACTTTCTATTAAGTAAAACTATTTCTGATGCAATATTTAAAAACTGGATATATTAATTACTTCTATTCTCTGTAGACATTTTGGGTGGGAAATCAATACAAAACAACATTTATATCATTGTTTAGCATGCATTTTTAATAGATTTTTTATTCATTTATTTTAGAGAGGGGGAAAGAGAGAGAGAGAGTGAGAAAGAGAGAGAGAAGGGGGAGGAGCAGGAAGCATCAACTCCCACATGTGCCTTGACCAGGCAAGCCCAGGGTTTTGAACCGGTGACCTCAGTGTTCCAGGTCGACGCGCCACCACAGGTCAGGCAGCATGCATTTTTTTAAAAAAAAATTTCTGTTTTCTTTCTATTCCTTTCTATGCCCTACTTAATAGAGTGCATATAATGTACATTAATATTTTCTTAATCATAACCACTTAAGTGAGAAAGAACTTAAGAATTCCCTTCTTCTTAGGCAAAGGAATTATCTAAAATGATCTAATTATACACTGAAATTATAATACTAAGTTCAGATAATTATTTAATTAAGATGACAAACAAATTACAGTACTATTTTAAACTACAGTGTTTCATCACTTGGTTTTACATTTAGGATTTTTCTAGTGCTCATTAAAATATCTTACTATAATCATCATGAGAATACAATTTATATGATTAAAATGCTATATGTATAAACCATTATAGAATTTCCTCCTATTAAGCCCCAATTTTATGGGTTTATAGTAAAATATGCAAATAGACACACAATTTTTTGATACATTGAAATTTGGTATTCTCTTCTACTCTCTTCTTATTCTACCTTTAACAAACCAGACATTGTACTTAAAAAGGAGAGGAATAATTACAAACACAAATTTCTTTTTTTTTGTATTTTTTTTTTCTGAAGCTGGAAACAGGGAGAAACAGTCAGACAGACTCCCGCATGCGCCCAACTGGGCGGGATCCACCCGGCACACCCACCAGGGGCGATGCTCTGCCCACCAGGGGGCGACGCTCTGCCCCTCCGGGGCGTGCTCTGCCGCGACCAGAGCCACTCTAGCGCCTGGGGCAGAGGCCAAGGAGCCATCCCCAGCGCCCGGGCCATCTTTGCTCCAATGGAGCCTTGGCTGCGGGAGGGGAAGAGAGAGACAGAGAGGAAGGAGGGGGGGTGAAGAAGCAAATGGGTGCTTCTCCTATGTGCCCTGGCCGGGAATCGAACCCGGGTCCCCCGCACGCCAGGCCGACGCTCTACCGCTGAGCCAACCGGCCAGGGCCAAACACAAATTTCTTTTTAAACAAATCTATTTTCTTTTTTTACCTTACCTCCAAGTCTTTATCATTCTCTTTCCAGATACTCAGGTTTCTTATTTTCTTACAGGAATTGCATTCTGCTCTCAAAGGCATCAGCAACAACCTAGGAATTTTTTTTAGAAGTAGTAGAAACTTCATTAGATCAAATGATTGAAAACACTTGACTTTTTTTTCAATTTAATTAATTGTGTTTACATAGATTCTAGGGTCACCCCTAGAATGCCTCCCCCATCCTCCCTATTCTCCTCAACATCTCCCTTGCTCCCCTCCCTATAGCGTCCTCCCCCCTTCCCCTCAGGTTTATCCCATCCTATCATCCCCTTTCCCTCTGTCCTCTTTTCCTCTGGTCCCTTTGATCCCTCCTCTGTCTCAATTCCGTTCCTCAGTTCTCATTATTCCTTGGATTCCTCAAATGAGTGAGGTCATATGATATTTTTCTTTCTCTGCCTGGCTTATTTCACTCAACATATTAGTTTCCAGGTCCCTCCATATTGTTGTAAAAGGTAATATTTCCTTCTTTTTCATAGCCCCATAGTATTCCATTGTGTGTGTGTGTATATCTCACAGCTTTTTAATCCACTCGTCCACTGACGGACACTTGGGCTGTTTTCACATCTTCGCTATTGTGAACAATGCTGCCATAAACATGGGGGTGCATTTCTTTTTTTTAGTCGGTGATATGGTGTCCTTGGGTTATATTCCTATAAGTGGCATGGCTGGGTCAAAGGGCAGTTCCATTTCTAATTTTTTTTTTTTTTGTATTTTTCTGAAGCTGGAAACGGGGAGAGACAGTCAGACAGACTCCCGCATGCCCCCGACCGGAATCCACCCGGCACGCCCACCTGGGGGCGACATTCTGCCCACCAGGGGGCGATGCTCTGCTCATCCGGGGCGTTGCAATGCCGCGACCAGAGCCACTCTAGCGCCTGAGGCAGAGGCCACAGAGCCATCCCCAGCGCCCGGGCCATCTTTGCTCCAATGGAGCCTTGGCTGCAGGAGGGGAAGAGAGAGACAGAGAGGAAGGAGAGGGGGAGGGGTGGAGAAGCAGATGGGCGCTTCTCCTGTGTGCCCTGGCCGGGAATCGAACCCGGGACTTCTGCACGCCAGGCCGACGCTCTACCACTGAGCCAACCAGCCAGGGCCCACCATTTCTAATTTTTTGAGAGGAAGTCATAAAAATATGAGGCTCTTCAAAGCAACCAAAGTAGGCAGCTTTTATACATTCTGCACAGAAACAATAAATTTGTGAAGAACTGTCAAGACAAAAAAAAAAGACACTTGGCTTTACTTCCATCCTCCTCTCCAGTCACTATTTCTACCCACCCTCATACTACACATCTCCTTTCAATTCTGGGTTCCAAAGACTTTATTAAGGAACTTAATGCAAAAAGCAATTTGCCTATATAATGATACTTGTCATGGTACTAAGGAATTAACTAGTAGCAAGAGAAGCCCTGATTTCATTCAAGTTTTGTCTAAAACTTACAGGGATAACCAGTTTTTTTAAATACAAATTAACTTAATCGATTACATTTTTTTTATATGACAATAAATAATTGACCGACCTCTGCTTTACTAAATTGACTGAATCTGTGTCTCTAGGCCAGGGGTCGGGAATCTTTTTGGCTGAGAGAGCCATGAACGCCACATATTTTAAAATGTAATTCTGTGAGAGCCATCCAACGACCCATGTACGTTACACATTATCTTATAAAAATTTGGTGTGTCCCGGAGGACAGCTGTGATTGGCTCCAGTCACCTGCAACCATGAACATGAGCGGTAGGAAATGAATGGATTGTAATACATGAGAATGTTTTATATTTTTAACGTTATTATTTTTTTTAGTAAAGATTTGTCCATGAGCCAGATGCAGCCATCAAAAGAGCCACATCTGGCTCGCAGGCCATAGGTTCCCAACCCCTGCTCTAGGTCATTGAAATTTCGACTCATTGAAAAAAATCTAACTATATAGTAATAGTCTCAAAACTTCATATTGAAGTTAGGGTCTAAATAACTAAATGGACCAATACTCTGTATGCTTTTTGTTTGTTTGTTTTTCTTTGTGTTATTGTTATTGTTGAAAAAATATCTCAGACCAAAATTTTCATTTAGTTATTTTGAGTAGTTTGAGGATCCCTGAACATTTCTAAACATTCATTTAAGCCTGTTTGGTCACATTTGAGTCACATCTTCATAAAAATTTTTAAATTGACTCTTCTTACATTCACATACCTATAGTTAGCACTCTTTGTCATAGCTTTAAATATGTCTCAAGGTCATACACATTCTTCTATGTACAATTTAAGTATAAGTATTTATACCTATTTAATTCATTTTTTTTAAAAAAATGACTCATTCAACAAACAAAATTATATTCTATTCCATAAAGCATATAGAGAACACCACATTTCATTCTCAATAATTATAATATGAGTAATTAACATTAGTTGAGCTTATTGTACTTAACTCATCAAAACACCAGAAGGTGGTTATATTTGTTATCTCCATTTTACAGTAAGGGAACGAAGGCAGAGAGAACCAACTAATTTCCCTGTATTGCTCTTTTCAGGATGTGACAACAATAATTATAGATTAGAGGGCTTGTATACAACAGAAATTTATTTTCTCACAATTGTGGAAGCTAGAAATGCAGAACAAGATGCCACCTGATTCCGCTTCAGGGAGGGCTCTCTTCCTGACTTGGAAGATGCAGCTCTGATGTCACTTCTCATGCGGTCACCAGTCCTAATGGATCAGGACCTCAGCGTTATAACCCCATTTCACCTCATTTCCTTAGAGGTCCCACTTTCAAATAAAGCCACACTGGGAATTAGGGCTTCAACACAGGAATTTTGAGGAGATGCGAACATTAGGTCCATAACATCCACTAATGTTAAATAGTTGATCACTGCAAAAACCCAGCAGTCAGACTCCAGAGCCTGAGCTCTTCACCTACTCACCGGAATTCTACTGAGCTGCTTACTACCACGCTCTCACTGCACATTAAATACATTAAGGATTAACCATAGGTATTCTCCCTGCCCCCCGACACATACACCAAAGGTTTTTATATTAGGGAGAGGGAAATAGGAAAAAAAGCAGCCCCTACACTAAGCCCTACTCAGTGAGCGCTCCTTGTTCCATAAGGTGAAGAGAGGCTTTGAGAACATGAAAGTTGTCTGGAAAAATCCAGGTGCAGTTGCTTTGTCGGTTGTGTTGGGTTGCAAGGACAAAATGCGAAGGCCCCTCACACCTTCAGTGGGCCTCTTACCCACTGTCAGTCTTCCACTGTGTCCTGGAGTGCTGGGATGGAGAAAGTACCACCTTCCATGCCACTTCTTGGGAGCATTAATGGCCACCAGGCGATGGAGAACAACAAGCCTGAGGCACAGTGAGTCCAGCAGGTTAGGAAGATAAGCCTGAGGCTCATAGTGCAAGTTCAGTGCTGTGGTGGCTCCTCCCACGCAGCACAGGCCCATGTGAAAACCACCAGTGCAATCAATCACATCTTGTTACAGTCTTTTCTCCCTAGACTTTCCTGCGGGAGAGACTCTATTACAATTTTGCCTAACTTCAAAACTATCCCACTTTTTCTTTCTTAAATTCATAAATGCGCTACAGGAGTCACAGTGAATCCTTGGGGCACATCACTCAATATATGCCATAGATAATGCCCCAACTAGATGTCTCATTTTTCAACATGATGAACACTGCATCAGAGTTTCTCAAATGGACTGAAATAGTTATCATTAGCCACTTCATTCCTTTACTAGAAGTATAAAATTGCCTTTATTTCTGTCCAGTCTCTCAGCCTTAAAATAAAAGCTTATCTATATGCCAATTCTCTAATTTGTGGAAAACATTTGACAACACATAAATAAGTTTAGTTTCTATCCCATTATTGAAAAGCCAACACATTCTGTGACCATTATTGTCAGGTTAAATCAAATCACCCTTCATGCTCTATCAATGCTATTGGCTATCTTCATTTTCCTCTGCTGATTTTGACCTTCATAATTTTGAGACATCTTTAATATAATTGGCATTGACATTAATTCTAGAAAGAGAACTAGCTCATGTAAAGCAGCTGAAATCCAAACATAATTTTAAGGTCATTTTATTCTATCTGTAAAAGAAGCATATGGTAAAATAGAAAGCAATCGATTGCATTTCAGCAAGAAAATTTAGGGTAAATATATTTCTTGATGAAATTTGTTTTAAAATTTAAATTACAGAAGGTAAAAGGTGTCATTTTATGGGAATGTTAAAAGCATTTTTCCCTTTTATACATAATGACCTACCTAGTGTGAATTGTGTGGTATCAAAAGAAATTTTTAAAAAAAGGTATCCCCAAAGCTAGCTGGTTTGTAGCCAACTCTTGGATTTCACCATTATTTGTACTGTTAGTAAATACATATTTGGTCTTTGTTCTCAGTTCCTGACATGTTCTAATGTCCTTGGAATTTTCTGAATGATGGGGGTGATAGAAACATTTTTGTTATTTATAACAACCCCTTTTCAAGCATATATGACTTTGATAACAATATGACACTTGGCAGCCCCCAATAGCTGCCAGATAGGGGATGGTTGCCAAGAAACCAAACATGTGATTGAAGATTAGAACTTTCAGCTCTACCTTTAGACCTATGGGGAGGGGACAGGGACTGAAGATGGGGCTCAATCACCACTAGTCAGTTAGTTAATCAATCATCCCTATGTAATAGAAGCTCCATTACAACCCCCTAAATGACAGGGTTCAGAGAATTTCCAGGTTGGGGAACATATCCAGATGCCGGGGCAGAGTGGCATGCCCAGAGGAGAGACGGAACCTTTATGCCCCTTTCCCTATACTTGGCCCTATGCACCTTTTCTGTTTGGCTGTTCCTGAATTGCATGCTTTGTAACAAACCATTTAAATGTAAGTAAACTGTTTTCCTAAGTTCTGTGAAACATTCTAGCAAATCATTGAGCTTAAGGGTATGGAACCCCCAATTTCTAGCCAAGCTGGACAGAGTGTGGGTAACCTGGGGGCCCAATATTTCTTACTGGCATCTAAAGTGAGGGCAGGATTGTGAGACCGAGTCCTTAAACTTGTGAAGTTGGATGCTAACTCAAAGAAGTTTGTGCCACAACTGAACTGAACTGTGGGGTATTTGGTTGGTGTCCAAAAAATCAGAGAATTGGTTGTTGGTGTTAGGAAACACTGAAGAATATCTTTTAAATATCCTTTGAAGTTGATTGTCATGTAAAAGTGTTGAAGTATCACCATAGCCATCCTATACTTATTCTTCTCCAACCTGTCAAGGCCACCATTACCTCTCAGCTCTCTGTTTCTTAACAATCTCTTTTGCCCAGAGAAGCCAGAGTGATCATTTAAAAGCATAAATCACCTGCTCAAAATCCTCTTCCCGTAGTATTGAGATACAAACACTGATCAGGACATAAAAGATCAGACATCCCCTACTATTTGAACTGCATTTCTTTAGTCCTCTTCTCTTCCCTCCTCTCTAGCCATAATGGACAGTCTCCCTGCACAGACCCTGCCTCAGGGTCTTCATCCTTCTTTTACTTCAGTTTGAAATGTTCTTCCTCAGAATGACTCCCTCCCCATGTCCTTCAAGACTTCTCAGAAGTGTCACATCATCAGAGAGCCCTTCCTGATCACTGCTATGAAAAATAACCTCTTGCCAACTATGTCTCCTGTTCTTGTTTTTATTTTCTTTATAATAAATACATAAGATGCAAGATAGTCTCTACTCTACCTCGTCTAGGACATAAGCTCTGTGCCTGCAGGCACTGTGTTTTGTCCCGGCTCCTGGACAGAACCTGTTACCCACATGAATGAGTGAATGTTACTTGGCAATAATGTATGGCAGAAGAAGAGGTTGTCTGTTTTATTGTACTTATAAAAAAATATATATTAGTCCTGGCCAGAAAGCTCAGTGGGTTAAGAGCATCATCCTGAAGCACAAAGGTTGCCAGTTCGATCCCCATCAGGGCACATAGAGGAACAGATTGATATTTCTCTCTCTTTCTCTCTCTCTTTTCCCTGCCTCCCTCACTAAAAAAATAAAAAAAAAATAAAAAATAAATAAATAAAACATTAAAAAACGCATTTATACTTAGTAGAAGTTACATGTATGGTGGTATATGGTGGCAATGTATTATAAAACTTGATTAGTATTTCTCAAAAGGTGATATGGGGACCAGCTAGATCCCCTGGATTTGCTATCATTAAGAGAAAGATTGTAGGCTCTACCTCAAACAGAAAAATCAAAATCTCTGTAAAAGAGGACTGGAAAACACACTTTTTTAGAGAGTCTGAAATTTCTGCCTTAGAGAATACATTTCAAAAGGAAGCCCCTTTCAACTCTCTTTAGAATCTAGTGCCAAATCCATCTTTACTTCCTTCACTCGGCATATACCATTTTGCTAAATTTCTACACAACCAACTCCATGATTTTTCCTGAAGGCATCTTACCACATAAGCTTCATTTTCTTTTTAATTTTAGAAGTTATTTTTTAAAAATTTCCAGACCCCTTAAGTACCTACTGAAATTCTATTCATCCTTAGAAATCCAGATCTAATACCCCCTTCTTCATAAAAACCTATCTGGAAAAAAATTAATCAGTGTTCTCATAACACTTGCATTGTCAGTGTTGTGTACAGCATGGGCAAAAGTAGGTTTACAGTCATGAGTACACAAAACAGAGTTTATTCTTATAGTATTATTAATTATTGTATTATTTTTATACAAACGACTGTAAACTTACTTTGCCCAATCCTATACGTCTATAAATTTATGTATCATCTATACTTTAAAGCCAGAAATTCAATTTTTAATACTTTTGTAAGAAAATTCAAGTGGTTTAGATGGGTTTCTATGAATCTGGAAAGAAATTTTAAAGTCTTATTTAATATGATCATGACCTAAATTTTTTTTACAGATTCTATGAAAATATGGAAAAGCATAAGTTATCATGTCTTCACTGCAGTGCTGTGGCACATTTCAGTATTTGTGAGTATAGGAGTAGCAAATATGCCACGTCACACAACATGGAGCTACTAAGTAAGCTTGGACACAGATACTAAAGAATTTGCATCTTCTGCAGAATAATCTCTCTCTCATAAGAAGTTAGTCCTGTGAAAAGTGAAGGTTTTCTTCCAGTTCAGACAGCTCAGATTGGCTTGCTTTCAACTGAGCAAAAAGTTGAAAATATTCAGTCTTAGAACAAAATTCTGCTAACGTAAACCATTGGAAAGTTTAATAAGTATTATTGCTCCCACTTTTTCCCTGAAGAGATTCAACACAATTATTGCTAGAATTTGTCCTAGATTTTTAGTCAGCTGCTGCAAGAGAAAAATAATACTGTCAGCGGAGTTAATTAAAACTTGTGTTAATAAACTACAGTGGAGTGAAACAAAAAAATGGTCAATAGGTTTCAGTATTTCTCATTGGCAGCAATTACATTTATTTTTAAACATATGTAACCCCAAGTGACCCTGTTCATAATTTTCATGTTGGGTTCTTTTTCCAACAAGAGCCTTTAGATTACTTCTTGATATTTCATAGTGTATCAATCCAGACAGCCCAGGAAGATGAGTTGTCTATGTCACCTAATGCCTCCTTAGATGGTAACATATTTCTAGGTATATTGTATTTCCCCTCAGTTTTCCTCTAGTAATTTCAGAGGGAGGATTCTGTTTTCTTCCTCCCTTTTCCTCCTTACAAATACTCATGGTCCTACTCTGCTAGCGCTATAACAACAAAATACCACTGATTGAGTGACTAAAACAACAGATACATATTTTCTCAAAATTCTGGAGTCCACTAACCCAAGATCAAGGCACCATTGGGAACAGTTTCTGGTGAGAGCTCTCTTCCTGGCTTGAGGGACAGCAGCCTTCTCACTGTGTCCTCACCTAGCCTTTCTTCTTTGTGTGACAGGATAGAGACTGAGTTCTGGTGTCTCTTCTTCTCATAATCTTATCAGATAGGACGCTGCCCTTCTGGCCTAATTTAGCCTTAATTGAGTCCTTAAAGACTGTGTCTCCAAACACAGTCACCTCAGAGGTCACAGCTTCAACATGCAAACTCAGGAGGGAAACAAATCAGTCCATCACACTCATCATTAGGTTTATTTAGAATGCTAGAAACAGGCTTTCCACATAATAAGCACCTCAAAAAAGTTATATCTCAGCTTGAAAGTACTCCTTTTTATGAGTCTAGCATTTTCAGCAAAGACTCAATAATAGAATTGTATGTTACTTATCATGTACCAGAGTATTGGATGTCAAAAGTTAAAAAATGACTTCCCAATACTTGAGGTTATTTACAAGATCATCATTCAGAAAACTGAGTTCTCTCCACTCAGAGTTCCCTGTTATCATATTAAAGCAGCTGCTAATATTCACAACAAAAAGACAAGAAAATAACATTTAAATCACTGTGCTCAAATGTAGGCTGTCACAATCTTGATGTGTGCATTGTAGTGCTGTCTCCTACCCTGGTGAATCAGGGTAAGGTTTCCCAGGTTCAAACTCAAGCCCCGTTTAGTTTGAGCTGAAGAACCTTGGACAGGTTATCTGACTCTGAGTCTTGTCCCCAACCTGTATTTCTTCCCTCAGCCCCTCTGATTTCCGGTTGTGCAGGTGCACACCTCATTCTTTACCTTTGCTCTTGTCCATTGTTCCCCAGCCAGCGTTGACTCCTTTCCTACCCTACCAGACCATTATTCTTAAAGCACCAGCTAAAGCAACTCCATCATCTTTGCCCTGGTCTTCTTTAATCAACTCTAAACATTTCTTAAATATTATAAATTCAGCTGTTTCTTCTTATCAGATTTTGCTCACCTATTTGGATTCATACTAGCTTGTGTTTCATGTGTGTGTACGGTGTTCCCCTGACCCCCGCACTTGCCAACAGAATCTAGCACAGGGCAATAGCGCATGGTAGATGCTCAGTAACTATCTGGTGGTTCTGTATCATGTTCAGCTTATGTAAACAGATCGCTTATGAATATATTAAGTAGTTTCCCCTCCCAGCTCTCAGCTAACAGAAAACAAGAATATTCTGTTTTCAGACATCTAGTATAAGTGCTTTGGGAGTAGCAAATAATCAAAATATCGTGGAGTGAAGATCCCCACTTATCATCAGCATCTTAAGAAAAGACCAGCGAAAGTGGGAAATGCTGGTCAGTAGGTGGTGCCTTGTGCACTTTGAAATGTATACAAATTCACAGAGAGAGACTGTAGCAGTTCCTCTGTTGAGGAGACTGAAGAAGAAAGAAGGAAGGGGACTAAGCAAAGGCTGCCAAGGAGGAGGGTGAGAAATTCTAGCACAGGCTTCAGGTTCCATGATTTCTAGTTCCTTAAAAGAACATGTAAGTCAACTGCTTAATTGCGAAACAAACAAACAAACAAACAAAAACCAAAGAAACCTCTAACGAGAACAGAATTGTAAATAGATCAAGGTTAACTGTCACAATAAAATGACCATTGTGTATAAAGGCTCTCTCATCAATAAGACCAAGTCTATTGTACTTGATGTTACAGTTAAAACATCTTTTTAATTCTTATGTTTCTCATACACATTAATTGATTTCTGCAATTTTCATTCTGTTTAATTAGCTCTCAGAGCTCTAAAAGAATCATGATTCTTATATTTAAGTATAATTAGTTGCCACATCAGCTAAAATATGACTTTTCTAGGCATTGTACATGTTAGCTATCGTGTGAAGGGTAAATTCAGGCAGAAAAAAGTACTTAAAAAAGATGTCTTTGAGCATGATTATTTAAAAATGTGTCCAAGGTCTATGTGGGGGCGGGGATAGTGGAGAACATCTAAAGTCAGCCCAGTCCGGCACTATTTTAGCAAATACTCCAAGCCATCTAGGAGGCTAGCATTTAAATAGTAGCCACAAAGCTGATAGCCAGCTTTTAGTGTAAGCAGCGTGGAAAGACCAGGCTGCCCAGGTGTAAACCTGTCGTCAGAGCTCTCGGTGAGGGCTCCAGCCTCTCAGCCCAACCCTGCTGCTCCCAATTTCATGGTTCTTTCCCCCTGTCTCCTATGTCCTGTTGTGCTCTTTGCTCTTCTGCCATCCATCAAACACTGCTCCTGGGGAAAGATCTGTTATATCCTAGTATGAACCCGAATCAAAATATTACCTGTCTCAGAGACATTTATATTTAACTCTCATTTCTCAACTAGAAGAAAAAGGTTTTCTTTATGAAATTAATTTCTGCACCAGGGGTGAGTTGATGGTTATTTTCTTTCCACTTAGAAGGAGATCTAAATGTTAAGGCTTCAGAAGAAAAAGAGCATCTTTTCAAACACTGTTTTCAGTGAAACCCTTCCAACCCTTCCAGAGAGCTTCAGTCTGCTGAGATCACCGGGCACACAAAGATTCAGATAGATTCTGAAAGAAAGAGTCCTTTTAATAAAAATGGAAATTGTAACCCTTGGTTTTGGTCTATTTCTCACCAAGTCGGAGCTTTGCTGAAACACTTTAACAGCAGGAAAAGTTAAGAAACCTTCTCAGGTCTTTTAGAAGGCATGGAAGAATATTTGAACTTATCTTAGAGATGACACTAGAAGCTCCTTTTTTAATTGAATTCATTGGGGTGACACATATTCTCAAAATTATACAGGTTTCAGGTGCACAATTCTACACATCTCTGTATTCCGCCTTGTGTGTTCACGCCCCCTGCCCCCCCCCCCCAGTGTGGTCTCCTTCAGCACCATCTATCCCTATATACCCTCCTCCACCTCACTCTACCCTCTTGTCCTCCTAGCAATGTGATGACACTGTTGCCCATGACCATCAGTTCTTTCTCTTTTTTGCTTCATTATTCCACTCCAACCCCCACATCTTCAGAGTTGTCATCTAGTTCTCTATCTATGAGTCTGTATTTATTTTGCTTGTTAGTTCATTTTGTTCATTAGATTCCACAAATAAATGAAATCTTATGGTAGTTGTCTTTCTCTGACTGGCTAATTTCACTTAGCATAATACTCTTCAGGACTGCTCATACTGTTGTAAATGTCAAGATTTACCATACTTCTTTTTTTATGGCAGAGAAGTAGTATTTCATTGTGCAAATGTGCCACAACTTTTTATACCCACTTATCTATTGAGGGACACTTGGGCTGCTTTTAATTCTTGGCTATTGTAAAAAATAGTGCAATGAACATAGGCATGCACATATTCTTCCAAATTAGTGTTTTGGGTTTCTTCGAATAAATTCCCAGAAGTAGAATCAATGGGCCACAGGCAGTTCCATTTTTAATTTTTTTGTGAAGAAAATTGTGAGTGCATAAATTCCTTTGCAGCATATCACCAGACTACTATGGATCACAGACTGAATAGATGCTTCGTTTTCCAGTGTGATAATCATAGTTTCACAGAAAAGAAATAGATTCTATATCCTCTTAGAGAAAGGATGCAAAAGAGATTTGACAAAGGAGACAACAGATTTGTTTTCTCTTAGCTTATCTTAGCTTATTTTAGTTTATTTTTCAGCTTATGTTAAGATCAAACTATAACTGGGAAGAAAAATAATTGACATATTGAATGTTTTCCTACTTTTCAATATAAGAAATTTATGACTGAGTCTGGTTTAGAGCCAAAAGAATTAAATGTTGTGAATGTCAGTTTAAGTCACTGCAATTTTATAATTTTTTCACTTTGCACAAGGATCCATCATGCCCCTTCTGCTCCATGCAATAATTCTCTACCAGAAGTTCAATTCTAAAAGAATACAAATTCAGAGGCTGAGGGTTAATAAAGTAAGACAGTTCTTAATGTTTCTGTAGCAATATTCAAACATCTGTGTTGTCTTGAACATATATATCCACATGTTAAAAAAAAGTTTATAAACATTCCGTATAAAGTTTTCTGTGAGACTTTTGTGAACAAAAGACAAGAAGAAATGCATTCTCCACCTTTTAAGGTACCTGAAAATTATATGAGACATTAAACAAACCTAGCTTTTGTCCCAACACCTTTTACAAATGCAGTTGCTATGCCAGTGCAAATCCTTTAAAAACTAGTTTAGAGTAAGAAGCTCTCTATCTTAAAGATAAAAATATAACCATTTCTTAGAAAACAATATAATCCACTCAAATATGTCAAGCTCATAGCTCATAGAGTTATCCAATGTGATTGCCTTTCAATTTCTCCTTTTGAGAAATGTGTGAAGGTGTACTGGCTTAAAACTTCAGACTGGAAAATGGTGTCATCTACTTCTAATATAGGAATATAGTTTTTATATAAAGAAGAAAGATTTTCAACACTTAGTGTCTGATGGGGTTTTGATTTTTCTCAGTTAGCTTCACAGCAATTTACATTCTAAAGCATAACTGATGGTTGAAGTGATATGTTATTAAAAACTATATATTTATGTCCCACCAATGTATAGAATCATGTAGTTCTTGTTTTTTTCTGATTTACTTATTTCACTCCGTATAATGTTATCAAGATCCCACCATTTTGTTGTAAATGATCCGATGTCATCATTTCTTATGGATGAGTAGTATTCCATAGTGTATATGTGTCACATCTTCTTTATCCAGTCTTCTATTGAAGGGCTTTTTGGTTGTTTCCATGTCTTGGCCACTGTGAACAATGCTGCAATGAACATGGGGCTACATGTGTCTTTACGTATCAATGTTTCTGAGTTTTGGGGGTATATACCCAGTAGAGGGATTGCTGGGTCATAAGGTAGTTCTATTTTCAGTTTTTTGAGGAACCACCATACTTTCTTCCATAATGGTTGTACTACTTTACAGTCCCACCAACAGTGAATGAGAGTTCCTTTTTCTCCACAGCCTCTCCAACACTTGCTATTACTTGTCTTGTTGATAATAGCTAATCTAACAGGTGTGAGGTGGTATCTCATTGTAGTTTTGATTTGCATTTCTCTAATAACTAATGAAGATGAGAATCTTTTCATATATCTGTTGGCCATTTGTATTTCTTCCTGGGAGAAGTGTCTGTGGACATAAAAATGAGACTAAGAGACATGGACAAGAATGTGGTGGTTACCAGGGGTAGGGGGAGGGAGGATGTGGGAGGGAAGAAGGAAGAGGGAAAGGGGGAGAGGGAAGGGCACAAAGAAAACTAGATAGAGGGTGACGGAGGACAATCTGACTCTGGGTGATGGGTATGCAACATAATTAAATGACAAGATAACCTGGACATGTTTTCTTTGAATATATGTATTCTGATTTATTAATGTCACCCCATTAACATTAATAAAAATTTATTATAAAAAAACCTATCTATTATAAAATTTTGTATAATACATTATGGAAACTAAAAATCTTATTAAATTAATGGGAACTGTAAAATAAAGTTTCTTGTTTTCACCATCTGGTTTAATATTTAAATATATATGGTAGTTTCCTAAACCCATTTTCTATCCCTGCTATAGACTAAATTAGAAGAATGTAGTTTATTTATTTATTTATTTATTTATTTATTTAATTTTTTTTTTTCTGAAATGAGAAGCGGGGAGGCAGAGAGATAGACTCCCACATGCATTTAACCGGGATTCACTCGGCATGCCCACGAGGGGGCGATGCTATGCCCATCTAGATCATTGCTCTGTTGCAACCAGAGCCATTCTAGCACCTGAGGTAGAAGCCATGGAGCCATCCTCAGCATCCAGGCCAACTTTGCTCTAATGGGGCTTTGGCTGTGGGAAGGGAAGAGAGAGATAAAGGAGAGAGGGAAGGGTGGAGAAGCAGATAGGTGCTTCTCCTGTATGCCCTGACTGGGAATTGATTCCAGTATATCCACACACTGGGCTGGCACTACCACTGAGCCAACAGGCCAGGGCCATAGTTTAGAATTTAGAATTTAGATTTTTATTAACCCAACACATCTTTAGCAAAATGTATACCAAAAATAAACTCAGATTTAAAAGTAGATTTATTTACAACATAGAAGTCATCTAAACTCCTAGAGAAGAGTCATTCTCATTAGGAGAACAGACAGATTATTTTGTAACAGTGCACATTTGAAAGACAGCAGAAGGCATTTTCTCTAGTAAAAATAATCCCCTTGTGTCTAACGTCTTCACTTACAGTCTTTCACGTTAACATTTATTGAGGCTGGTAATTATGCTCTGTATCTACTGAATGAAAAATGACTTAAGAATAACAATATAATTTGGTAAATCTGATATTAACAAAATGTGTGAGATGTCCTAAGGTACAGAGAGAATATGTTAACCACTAGGTTAGGAATAGGAAGCATGGGGAAAAAAAACCCAAAAAACATCAAAGAGTCTTTTTAAGATGCATTATGAAAGATGAGAGAACATTCCCCTGTTAGAAAAGAAAGAATATAGGCATGCACAACAGCATAGGCAAAGATTAAAAGCACAGGAATTTCTGGAAACAGCAATATTGTGATATGTCTATACTGATTACGATAGCAAGAGATAGAATGGAAAGATGATGCGAGCCAGACTGGGAGATCTTTGCTGCCATGTAAAGGAGTTCTCTTTTTATTCATTGGTTAATTCATTGGGAACTATCAGTAGCTTGTAGCTTGTTTATAGATAAATAATGATAAGATCTTTACTTAAATAAGTCATGGGCTGAATTAGGTTGATACTGCAGGCAGAAGGCCCAGGTCATTGCAATTATCTGATTGAACAGCAGCAAAACCATGAGCAAAGCAGGAAGAAAAGGTAGGCTATGAATCTGGAGGAAAGTGATAAGTATGAAATAATGAGACTATAGCATTTGGTAACTTCTTAGAGGATATTAAGAAAATTTTAAATGAAAGGTGATTCTAAGGTCTCTAAAAGGAATAGGAAGACAAATTTATTACTAATTGTGATGAAAAGTAGAAGATTTGACTGAACAGAATAAAATACCGGTGCTGGCTACAATTTGTAACCTATAATGTTTACAGCATTTCTAAAAGGATCTTAAATGATCTTATAAAGCAGTCTACAGTAAGGGGTCACATTGTTAATGGATTTACTTGTTTTCCAGCCAGCAAGCAGGGCTGGTGCACAGCCCTGGCTGATGGGCAGTCAGTGGGTGGGAAAGAGCTTGAGCCCTGAATGAGTGTTACCAACAGGGGCGGTGAAGGCCTTAAAGACGTACTTAACATCATTATAATGTTCACACAAAAAAACTTTGCACACATTTTATAGTGCCTATATTCATAATAAGAAAACACTGGAAACTACCCAAATGATCTTCAAGTAATGACTGAATAAACTGTGAAACATCCGTACAATGGGTCCTACTCAGTGATAAAAGGGAATGAAATCCTGAGATGCATTAATATGGATGACTCTCAAGTGCTCTCTGGGATGTGGAACAAGCCAAATTCAAAGGCATAAATATTATATGGTTCCACTTAAATGACACTCTGGAAAAGACAAAACTATAGATGCAAAAGCAGGTTGATAGTGGCCAGGAGTGGATCTGGGGAAAGAGTTGACTACAAATAGTATGAGGAAATTTTTGGCAGTGATGGAACTGGTCTTTAATTGTGGTAGTTACATTTTTCATTTGCCAAAATTTATAAAATTTTACTGTATTTAAATATATCTGTATGAAAATCTAAAAAATAAAGTTTTAGATGAAAAATAATCATGCTTTTATCTAAAAACATCTACATCTATTATCAATATGTTAGAAAATTTTGTTTCATAGAAAGAGTATTTCTCCCTTTTTGTTAGAAAAACATTTTATTAATGCAATTTTGAAGGCTTTTCTGTTTGATAATTATGTATATAATAGAAATCACTTAATGATATCCGCAGACTTACATTTCCTCAACATTAATAGTGCCTGACTCTTTTAACTTTAAGGTTTACTAATAACACTTCCTGGAGACATATTTAAATATTCAAATTATGTCCTTGAATATCACAAGCCTGCAGCAAACATAAAAATGCTTTCTGAAGACTGTAGAGGCTAGGCCTGACCTGTGATAGTGCAGTGGATAAAGCATCGACCTAGAACTCTGAGGTCGTGGGTTCAAAACCTTGGGCTTGCCTGGTCAAGGCACATATGGAAGTTGATACTTCCTGCTTCTTTTTCTTCTTTTTCCTACCCTCTCTCTCTCTCTTTCTCCCCCCCTCTCTAAAATGAATAAATTAAAAATTAAAGACTTTAGAGGCTAATTAGCATTTTGAGGTTCTGGAAACCAAATTATGTTTAAAAAAATTTTTTTTTTTTTAGTGAGACTAGGGGAGATAGAAAAACAGGCTCCCACATGCTCCCTGACCAGGATCCATCATCCACCCAGCAACCTCATCTGGGGCCAACACTTGGACCAACCGAGCCAGTGACTGCAAGAAGAGAAGAGAGAGAGAAAGGGGAGAAGGAGCATAAGAGAAGCAGATGGTTGCTTCTGTGTGTGCACTGACCAAGGATTGAACCCAGGATGCCCTCATGCCAGACTGACACTTTATCCACTGAGCCAACTAGCCAGGGCCTATTTTTAAACTTTTTAACTTCAGATATAAAAGTTGTAAAAGTAGTACAAAGAATCTTTGTGTGTATCACTGAGTTTATCTAACTGTTTTTATCTGTTTTGTTTTGTTTTTTCTAAAGTGAGAAATGGGGAGGCAGAGAGACAGACTCCTGCATGTGCCTGACAGAGATCCACCTGGCAAGCCCGCTAGGGGACAATGTTCTGCTCATCTGGGGCCCTTGTTCCATTGTTACCAGAGCCATTCTAGTGCCTGAGGCAGAGGCCATGAAGCCATCCTCAGCGCCAGGGCCAATTTTGCTCCAGTGGAGCCTTGGCTGCAGGAGGGAAAAAGAGAGATAAAGAAGGAGAGGGGGAGGGGTAGAGAAGCAGATGGGCGCCTATCTTGTGTGCCCTGGCTGGGAATCGAACCCAGGACTTCCACACACTGGGCCAATGCTCTATTGCTGAGCCAACTGGCCAGGGCCCCAACTGTTTTTATCTTTATAACTATAATCATAATATTGATATATTTACATTGATAAAATGCTATTACCACATCTAAAGACTTCATTCTAATTTTGCCAAATGATTACTACTATCCTTTTTTTTTTCTTCCAAAATAAGCTAGGGAGACATGTATTTAGTTGTTATATCTTCTTAGTCCTCCTTAGTCAGGACCACTTCATCTTTCTTTGTCATTTAAGAACTTGCTACATTTAAAGAGTACTGACCAGCCTGGCCCATAATGGTGCAGTGGATAAAGCATTGACTTGGAACACTGAGGTCACTGGTTCAAAATTCCGGCTTGTCTGGTCAAGGCATATACAAGAGTTGATGCTTTCTGCTCCTCCCCCTTCTCTCTCTCTATCTCTCTCATATCTTTAAAATGAATGAAAATAATATCTTTAAAGAGTACTGACCAGTTCTTTTATAGAATGTCCTTTAACTTGGATCTGTCTACTATTTCCTCATTATTGAACTGAGTTTATAAATTTTTGGTAAAAATATCACAGAAGTGATGTGTGTCCTTCTCAGTGTATTTTATAAGGAATAATTTCCCCATTGTATCTTATATAAAGATACTTTGAGACTATGTAAATACTCTGTTTCTGACCCCCTGCCCCCCTGGTAACCACTGTTTTACTCTCTGTTTCTATGTATTTCACTATTTTAGGTACTTCATCTAAGTAGAATTATGCAGTATTTGTCCTATTGTGACCAGTTCATTTCACTCAGCAAAATGTTCTCCAGGTTCATTGCTACAACTCAGTAGAAGACAAACAAACAAATAATCCAATGCCTTGAAAATATTTCTCAAAAAACCCCACAAAAACATACAAATGATCAACAGGTATATAAAAAGATGCTCAGCATGACTAATCTAAAGGGAAATGCAAATCAAAACCACAATGAGATACTGTTTCACATGAGTTAGGATAGCTGTTATTAAAACAACAAAAGGTAAGTATTGGCCAGGACTTGGAAAAATTGGAATCCTTTTATATGTTTAATGGCTCTTTTCACTGTGAATTATCTTTTATATCTTCTTCCTAATTTCTACTAGATTGTTTTATTACTTCTCCTCTAATTTTAAGAGTGCTTTAAGTATTGGGGATATTAACCCTTTATATGTAATATTTCTTGAAACTATTTTCTCTAAATTTATCAAATGTCTTTGATTTTGCTTATGATTTTTTGATGAATTTAAATTTTTTTTATACTGTCAAGTTTATCAAGCTTTTTTTCTTATTGTCTCTAATTTTACCTCTATTGGACCTCCAGAATCTACCCTGTTGAACAGAAGTAAGAGAACTTTATAGCTTAACTAAAACTATGAGGCAAAGAAAGCAGTAGCCAAGTGAAAATACACTGGGCAGACAATAGCCACAAACACGTTACAGACCCTCCCAGACTGGGCAGCACGGGCTCCGCTCTTCCTGGCTAACCCACACCTAATTCAATCCCTGGGCTTGTTCCACTCTTCACAAGTGAAGATTTCTAGACCAGCCTCCTATTTTTGCCAAATGGCAGGACAGTATTTACACAGCTGTGAAAAGAGATTCATCAGTCCCTAAAGGAAAACTTCAGCAGGGAGCAAAATCTACCCAGAATTTATACTGATACTTTTATTACCTGTAGTGTTACAAAAACAAACAGCCCGTAAAACCAGCATCTTTGATTTTTTCACACTGCCGATGAACTGAAAATGCTTTCAATTCTGAATCATCCAGGGTCCATTTTCAAGTCTCTTGCACACTTTTATAACCTCAAAAATTGCCTTCAGAAGAGAAAATGGCACAACATCAATTTGATATCTGAAAGTTGAAAGAGAAACTAGACTTGTAATGGCTAATGCATTCTGAAAAGTGAAATCATGTGTGTGTGTGTAAATACTCTGACCTTCAGACTTATCGGCATTTATTTTCTCCCTTCATCTCTACATAAAGGCCATAAACAAAAAACAAACTATCAAAGAAATGAGAAATGAGTTTGCAGTAAAGCAAGGCAGATAAGAAGATATTTAACAGAAATTCAAAGCTTATAATCAATACACTCATTATAGTAAGAGGAAGTAGAAATGAATTGGTTTTTACCTTGCATATTTTCTAATCTCATAAAAAGAAAAATTAGGCTCCAGTATATGAATTTTTAGTAAGATTTGAATAAGATGATATTTTTCTTTATTCATATATTTTTTTCATTTTGCTATAACTTAAATACCAAAAATTCTTCACAGAATTCCAATACACTTTATTTAATGACATTTTACATTGCTTTTATTTTATTTTTTTGACTGTTGATCCAAACCAGCATATATGTCTATATTTTGCATTTAAAAAGGAAAATCAAGTTAAGGAATGAAAATAAATTAAGTAAATAGATTTTAAAAAAAGAAAAACTAATAATTCTTAAGTACCCAATCCATGCCTGATACATGTATGCATGTATGTTTGTGTGTGTATTCTATAATTCTTGCAATAATCCCATGAAGTCAATATGTTTAACTCCATTTTGCAGATTACAGTGCTGGATGTGCATTAACAGCAATTAGCTTCCCCAAAGTCAAGCAGCAAATAAGCAACACAATAAGACAATAACTGAGTTTCTCAAATTTCATAGTGATTTGTCTACTAGAAAAGAGTAGAGATTCTTTTTAAGGTTTATTTGTAATTATTTTGTCTTCAGAGATAAATGAATGATAGTGTCATCCAGTATATTTACATTAAGTAAATGTTATTTTAAAGCAAGATAATGCAATCCCATACTCATTAGCAACTACCCACAACCAAACCATGCTAGTCCCAGTTGTCTTAAAACTTACAGGTGCTCCATGCCATCCCACATTTCAGCATGGCTTCCATGGAAGTTTCATACCCACAGTCACCTTAAATATGAATTGCAGCATCTCAGATTTTTCTAGGTCCAGAAGCTGGGAACACAGCTTAAGTTTTACACAGTCACAGCTCAGAATTATGAGAAGTTTGATTTCTCCAAAGACACCTCTCTATCAAGGATGGTGGGATTCAGGGGAATCAGACTGAGCCCAGATAGTGTAAGTCCCATTTGCCCACTGAAGTAACTAATCTCTTTTAGCTTTTCTCTCTTCCTTGCCTTATTCTCCTTTCTTGTTTCTGCTGGTCAGGATTTTTTTCCAAATAAGCCAACTGCATGCAAATCCTTATTTTGGGCTATGCTTTCAAGGAATTGTAAACTAAGACATAAATGATGTTATTGTTTGTGCAAAACAAATGGTCAAATCAAGCAAATTAGTAGGCTCTTTATACAGCAATCTTAGGACTTGGTGAATCAATAAGGTGTAATCTATTCTCTTATGTGACAAACCTGGGGAAGATGGACCGTTCAAAAAACAAACACTGACATTTTACATTGGTCTTGGTAGTATTTTTTTTATTTTTTGACTTGACATCAAAGCAAAGGCAACAAAGCAAAACAAACAAACAAGCTGGACCATTTAAATAATGCATTCATTTCCATCTAGATTTTGCTTCAATGTCTCACTTTTAATTTAATCTTAACTAGTTATCCTATTTAATAAAGTGAAGTGGTTACCAGGGGGAGGTGCTGGGAAGAGGGGAGTAAAGAGGGACAAATATACGGTGACAGAAAATGATTTGACTTTGGGTGATGGGCACTCAACACAATCAACTGTTCAATGCTATAGAAATGTTTTTCTTGAAACCTATGTACTCTTATTCATCAATGTCACCCCATTAAATTTAACTTTCTAAATAAATTTTGAAAAATAATGAAAATTATCCTTTCACTTTTGACAATCCTAATCCTCCTTATCTTGCTCTATTGTTTTTTTAAACTGGAATTTATCATTTAACACCAGTCAAGTTTCGTGGAAAACAAATTCTGTGCTCAAATGGTAGAATAGAATGTGCTATTGTCAAATAACAGGGAAATTAACTATGACTGATGAAGTACACCTGGGCTAGAGACATCAGGATTCTGGTGCCAATCTTGGCTAACAGGGCAAGGTGGGGAGGGGCAGTTTGTTGGAATCTTGAGAAACTTGTAGCATAGGACATTTTACAGAAGTTGAACCATTAGCTGAATAAGCCCAGCCAGTATCAACACTTAGACCAGCAAGGGGAGAGAACAACTTTCATTCTCCTCTCAGGCTCTGATCCCTTTTTGTTGCCTCTTATTGGTTGAACTTAAATGACGACCAGAAGGCAACAGAACCCATTGATTTATATATAAAAGTCAGATTCCCAAAGCTCTGAGTAGGAAGAGAAAAAGATGAAATAAAACTAGAAAAGGAAACAGGATACTGATCACATTGATTTCTAATGTACAACTACATTCTTTACTTATGTACCATTGTCTTTTATTTTTCTGGATTTTCACCTGTAGTCATCCCTAAAATGCAAATTATACAAGGACAGGAATCTTTTCTTTGTCCACTAAAACATCACAAGCACATAGAAGAGTGTTGGGCTCATAGCAGGTGCTTTCAGTAAATATTGAAAGATTGAACAGAGGAAATCATCTAGAAATTTCCTGAAATATGGTAAGAGCTTAAAATTCTGGTTTTCTCCTCTTACCCCATTGTCTGAAACCTCAGCCTCCAAATATCACTGCCTAATATTTACAGTTGGTTATGAAGATGTATAGATTTTATAATAACTTTTGTATCTATCTCTTTTTTATTCCTAAAGCTCCTTCCATTCTTTGAGGCTCTCAGGACATCATCCCTAACTGGACTCTCTGCCTCTAGCCCTCATCCCTTCAATCCATCTTAATTAATCTGTCTAGACTTCAATGCAAAAGAAAAGAATCACAAAGGAAAAGCCTCACCATACTACTGTTTTAATATTGTTGAATTCATGGTAGATACACAGGCTGTCCTGGGTTCTGAATGAGATAGGTCCTATACATTTCTTCTTAAGTTGATTTTGTATGTAAGTTGGAACAGGTACATTTACCTTTTTAATGTAACTTAGACAGATGGTTGTCTTAACATACTATTTAGTTTTACTTTCTATGCGTATAAATACTTAAACATTTTTCAAGCCCAGAGAACCTGTATGGTTGGTAACCCAGGGGCTGCCTGTATTGAAAACTTAAAAATACAAAAATGTACCAGCAGGAACAAATGTCAAATATGACTTCTACAAACAGCTAATATCTACATGGTATGGGAAACTCACATGGATTGATAAGCATTTTAAGCCAGAGAGAACTCAATGGACACAATTAAAGGAGACATTAAAAAAATTTAAATGCACATAAGCAAATAAATACTTTTAACTCTGCAACCAACTCAGCTCACCTGCTACCTGCTGACTGCCCTTTGTCTTTGCTTCCTTCCCCCTGCAGCCTTTCCCTACTCCTCTTGCCTTTCCTGACCCTCCGTTTCTGGCCTGCCTCATTTTATACAATCTCCTTGGGTGATGTCATTCACTCAATATTTTCAAATGACAAATATATTATCGACTTTAAAATCTTATTTCTCTCCTGAGTCTGCAAGTACATAAAAGTCAATGTACCCAAAGCTTCTTTTACCTCCTACCAGAACTATCGCCATAAGTGTAGGATTCTTTACCTCTAGTGACCTGTCATTCTACAATCTCTCCTCCATAAAGCTGACAAGAAGATTTTTTAAAACAAAAATTATATTGCATCTCTCACCTGCTTAAAATCTTTCAACAATAGTATGATTGCCTCCAGGACAATAGTCCATTCTTAAATTGGGCAACATGGCCTTTCATTGTCTGAGTCCTATCTGAGCTTTGGATCTGGCCGCTCCCAGAATGTACCAGACCTCCAGGCCCTGTACAAGCTCTTCCCTATGGCTTTAATGTCCTCTGCCTTCACATACCTGGTTAAAACTGACATATTCTCAAGATGTGTAAAAGTATAACCCATCAGGAAATTACAAGTGTCTTTCTCTCATAGTACCCAGGCACTAAAGCAACTGTTATCCAATTGTTTTATTTCATGTTTGTCTATCTCCACTAAAATGTAGGTATCTTTAGGCAAGGAATCATGTCTATGCTCTGCTGCTTTTAAAAGAGGAAAAAATAACATATGTTAAATTACTCATTTCAGTATTTTTTGTTTTGTTTTTGTTTTTTAGTGAGAGGAGGAGAGGCAGAGACAGACTCCTGAGCATGCCCTGACCCAGATCCATCCGGTAATCCCAGTAGGGGGCAATGCTCTGTCCATCTGGGGCCTTGCTCCCCTGCAACTGGAGCCATTTTTTAGCGCCTGAGGCAGAGGGGGCCGTGGAGCCATCCCCAGCACCTGGGGCCAACTTGCTCTAATCAGCCATGGCTGCAGGAGGGGAGGAGAAGAGAGAAAGTGAGAGAGAGAAGTAAGAGGGGGAGAGGTTCTCCTGAGGGAGCTTCTCTCCTGTGTGCCCTGACCAGGAATCAAACCCAAGACTTCCACACACCAGGCTGATGCTCTACCACTGAGCCAACCAGCCAGGGCCTCAGTTGTTTCAATAGTAGAAGAACCTCAACACTATAAATTAGTATCAAACAATAAAGAGTCTTAAGATGTAACACATCCACCAAAAGGTCATAGCCATTGATATGATGACTGGTGAAAATTATTCAACGTGGAAAATATACATAACATCAATTTTGACATAAAATGGAAGACACAATTCTATTTACACCTTGTGCAGCTCTTTGTAGTATTTGTATAAATAGCATCTATCTGCAAAACTGAAAAATTAAAACATTTTCTATAATTGAGTGGTGATATTTTAGACAACTTCCTTCTTTTTTTTATGTCTGAGTTATTTTATACTAGTTGCATGATAAAATTAAGAAAAGAAAGTGCTGAAGAAAGCACCAAAGAAAACATACTCCTGGGGGTAGAGCAGGGACTGGAGGGATGGCACTTCTTAGGGGTAGAGCAGGGACTGGAGGGATGGCAAGGTGTTTTGTCTTTAAAGCCACATCTTCCCTATAGAGCAGTTTTCAAAACATTTGTCAGATCCCTAAAAGTCAGTGAACCCCAGAAAAATACTTACTGCTCTCCAAAGCCACACATTCAATGGCAGATTGACTTGTCAATATCCAAAATCTACAATGTCTTGGAGTCACCTCCCCACATCTACACAAGGTCAGGAAAAGGGGGGAAAAACCAGTTTAAAAAGTTCTGCTATAAACGGTGTCCAATCCAGAGCACACTTGGGCATCTGTTTCATATTGATGTTACTTATTTTAAAATGTCCTTCCTTCCTTCACTACTATCCAAAGAGATTAACTCGGGAAACAGTTCTGAGATGCTGAGCAGGAAGATATTGACTAACTCAGGTTGAGCCCAGGTCTCTATTTCATGTTTCCGCTGCCACAGGCAACCCAGCTTCTTCTGCCCAGGCTACTAGCACAAGAAGAGTTGGGGAAATTGTACCTTTTTACCTTTGGCAATCAGCCCACAGGGTGAAATCCAATATACTATCTACAGAGGATAGGAAGCCAAAATGAACTCTGACTTGTTATTGCTTTTCACCAACTCATTTAGAGAATTAAAACACTCTACTGTACCAAAGAGCAGCACTTATTCAACAAATATTTGTCAAGAACTCACTGTGTGTAAGGCCTTAGGTTGAGCATTGATTACTCAATTTAGTTGAAATGAAAGGGCACGCATCAATGGCTGCTGAATATTATGTACATTGCCTAACTGCTTCTTAATACGCAGGCAGAGAGCGCTTCCTGGAATGTCAGAGCTGAAACACTCTCATAAAGCTCTTTCTGCCCTAAGGTAAACCCACTCTGGGTAAATGATGATCTGGCTCAGGGCTTTTCACTTAGCCTGTGCTCTGAGGAACTCAAGGATCCCATGAGCAGGTGGGATTCTCTTTAAGCAACCTGATTTATGTAACGGGCCTCCTTCCATCTGGACAGTAGGTATGTAACTTAACACACACATGCACACAAACACAGGCACACATACACACCTAGATCTAGGTTATTTCCTAAAAATACCTTTCAAAAATATGGGTCCATTACAACATTATTTATGGTGACCAAGACATGGAAACAACTGGAGTGTCCTTTGATAGATGATAGGACGGGGAGACGTGATACATATATACAATGTAATACTACTCAGCCATAAGAAGAGATGAAACACTGTGATTTATGACAACATGGATGGACCTTGAGAATATCATGCTAAGTGAAATAAGTCAGACAGAAAAAGTCAAGAACCATATGATTTCACTCATATGTAGGATATAAAACAGAAAGCTACAAATGAACACATTAAGAAAACAAAAGCCCATAGTCACAGACAACAGTATGGTGGTTACACAGAGGAAGGGGGGTTAAGAATAGTAAAAGGTAAAGGGGGTCAAATAGATGGTGACAGAAGACTTGACATATAGGTAGTGGGTATATACTACAATACAGAGATGATGTACCATAGAATTTTACACTTGAAACCTATGTAATTTTATTAACCAATATGAAATATATAGGTCCAGCCTGACTAGGCAGTGGTGCAGTGGATAGAGGGTTGGCCTGGGATGTAGAGGACCCAGGTTCGAAACTCTGAGGTCACTGGCTTTAGTGCAGGCTCATCCAGGTTGATGGGCTCACCAGCTTGAGCACAGGGTTGCTGGCTTGAGCATGGGATCATAGACGTTACCTCATGGTTGCTGACTTGAGCCCAAAGCTTGCTGTCTTGAAGCCCAAGGTCACTGGGTTGAACAAGGGGTCACTGGCTTGGTTGTAGCCCCCCCCCCCCGGTCAAGCATACGAGAAAGCAATCAATGAACAACTAAGGTGCTGCAACAAAGAATTGATGCTTCTCTTCTCTCTCTCTTTCTGTCTGTCCCTATCTGTCCTTCTCTCTGTCTCCCATAAAACAAAAATGTATAGGTCTAGCTTTTTCCCCCACACATATCTTTTACATTTAACACTAGGGATTTTTTAATATGTTATCCAAATCCTTCACAGTACAACTTAAACATATTTGTTCTTTTTATGCCTTCAGAAATGCTGGTCATCACAATTCCTGCTGTAAAGGCTGTTTACAGCCTTACATTTAGTTAGCTGTAAAGTCTTCCATGGGCTCTTGTTGTCTAGGTCAAATCCTTAAAAATTCCATGGTGGGTCTAATTTTCAGCTTTTTAGTCTTCTCTGGGCTGATTTTGCTCTTTCTATATTCAACATGGTAGAATAAAACTCATCAGATTGAGTCAGAAAATTGATGTAAGTTTTTTTTTTTTTTTCTGAAGCTGGAAACTGGGAGAGACAGTCAGATAGACTCCCGCATGCGCCCGACCGGGATCCACCCGGCACGCCCACCAGGGGCGATGCTCTGCCCACCAGGGGGTGATGCTCTGCCCCTCCGGGGCGTCACTCTGCCGCGACCAGAGCCACTCTAGCCCCTGGGGCAGAGGCCAAGGAGCCATCCCCAGCGCCCGGGCCATCTTTGCTCCAATGGAGCCTCCGCTGCGGGAGGGGAAGAGAGAGACAGAGAGGAAAGGGGAGGGGGTGGAGAAGCAAATGGGCGCTTCTCCTATGTGCCTTGGCCAGGAATCGAACCCGGGTCCCCCACACTCCAGGCCGACGCTCTACCGCTGAGCCAACCGGCCAGGGCAATGTAAGTTTTGATACAAATTTAAAGCGAGACATTTGGCGATTCAAAATCTCTGTGGCCTCGTCTTTCCCACCTGCTGAATAACAGTGGAACAGCAGAAGATTCTTGAGATTCCTTTAACACAAGCTTCCGATTAGCTGTGACTACCAGAGGCTATTACCTATCCATAGACAGTAGGTTCTAAGACCAATACCTTAGCCATCATCTAATTAATACCAAATTCCCTTAGTAAAATCCAGTACCTTGATCTTCAAATAAGACTTTAAAGTTATTAGTTCTGGAAGAGAAAGATTTAAAGTTGGCTTCAATACACATTTAGGAATATATGACTTATTGCACCTTCTTCTCTAAAAGCTGTTTGAGAAGCTGCAAGACCACTGGAGAACTGGGCTAGCACTTGGTACATTACAGATGCTCAAATAAATATTTATTCTTTGAGTAATGAACCCAAAAGAGAGACAGAGACAATGGAGTGATAGCAAAAACTGCAAAAGCTTATGACATAACACATATCTCTGTTTACTGATGTACCCCAATGACTTAAAAGGGGCCCTATTGAATGAATAGAAAAAAATATATAAACTTAAAGATTTAAAATGTAAAGTTCTAGAACTTCTCAATCTTATTAAGAGTAGGTCCTATTCCTATTAGTTTTTTTCATCCCCTAGAGCCTAGAAGTTAAACACAAAACTTCCAAATAAGTAGGCTTCTGCAAAAGAACCTAATTATCTGATTCATATAATTTATAGTGACAAATGCATACTGCCTAGATTAGTTTAGATGGCTGGATACCTAAATGAGACTGGTTTATGTGGAGGGTTGAAAGATAAGATGACAACATAACAATACAAAACAACACCACTGATATAGACAGGTGCAGAAAATCATCTCAGAGGAATGTTTTGGTATATAAAAGGTCCAGTTTTACTTGAGTGTGAAGTATATCAAACTTTTCAGTTGCTATAATGAAGAGACCTATTTCTAGCTTTTATACAGGGGGAAAAGCTTACAAATTCTTTGAAATAAGTTTAACCGCCGGCTGAGGTTGTCAAAGATACTTTCTATGGAACTGCCCAGGGAGGAAGGTTTCCACAGTGCCACAGGAGATGACAGGCGTTTTTACATCTTGGCTTCATTGGAATGGCAAAACTTCTAGTGCAGTTTGAAGGGTTAAAAATGTGTGTTTCTTTAGAACATTTGTATCATGATTTTAGTCTTCATAAAATTTAAACTTGGAACATTTTGAGGATGCTTTATAGTTTCCTGGCCTCTTCATATCATTTTGGCCTCTTACAAACCTATAGTCAGACAAACACAAGTACAAAGCAGGGCAGGCATCTGCTAACTGGTAATTACAGAAATTCTGCAGGGCTAGGACAGGATCCCATGTTGAAGTCAGAGCTTAATTTTTATATGAGAGAGGTCCGCTACAAGCTGAAAATGTCACTGCAAAGACAGTACAAAGTGCTGTAGAAACCTGAAAATAAGACTTTCCATTAGAATCCTGGTTTGACCACAAGGCATCTTCAGCAGCATTTTTTAAGAATGGCATTCCTATTTCACAGTGTAAAATATTTTTTGTTTACTTTTTGCAATGGCATTAAAGTATGTCTGTTTAAAAACTCAGAGGCATGAAGTACTTGTGCACTGTCCTTCATGTATGAGATCACTGAACTGCCATTATTGGGCCATGCCTTGATAGGCATAAACAGTCTTATGTCAATGTCTGACCTGTGGCTTCATCATGTCCTGCACTCTTAGCATGAGAGCCTGCTTGAGTTAGTTATTCTGGTGGCTATGCAGGCCCTGTGGATTCTTTTCACTCCCCTGCTACCAGTTAGTACAACTTCTGCATGACAATGTGATAAGAAAAGGCAATAATAGAAGGGGAATGTAATAAAAAAGGCAAAAAAAGAAAAAATATATACATTTGTATAGAATGAAACTACCACCAAGACTTGTTAAAATAAAAAAAGCTGAACTCTGAAAAAAAAAGAGACTTGTTAAAATAGAAGACAAACTTCAGGCACTAACCAGCAGTGCTAACTGGCCATTATCTATATTGGTAACAGTTCAGTGGAGATGAGAAAGAAGAATTTGGAAGACCAACATCAATCCCTCAAAAGCACAATATTCTGTAATTAGGATTATAAAAATAAGACATCCAGAGGCTATGGAGCTGCTCTTTGTTATCTCTTTCAACTTCTCCAGGATGACCATGAGGTTTAGAAGAGCTTTGTAGAAACAATAGGAACTTTCTGAAACAAAAAAGGAACTACCTTCCTTCTGCACACATTGGCTGAAAGGTATCATGAAACCACATATACTTCCCACTTGCCCATCCACCCGGTCTGCCATGCCTGTCTCTACTTAGCTAAATGGAAATTCATTTCCAACAAGATATGCACAGTGGAGCCAAACTATAGCAAAGCAATTATCAGTGTCTAGGCTAGGGGTCCCCAAACTACCGCCCGCAGGCCGCATGAGGCCCCCCTGAGGCCATTTATCCGGCCCCCTCCGCACTTACCCGCACTTCCAGAAGGGGCACCTCTTTCATTGGTGGTCAGTATTGGAGTACTGTATGGTGACGCTGCAAAGCGCGGCATCGCTCATGTACAGTACCACCTCTGGTGACATGGGACACATGCTTCACGGCTCCGGAAGCGCATCATATCACTTGTTACAGCTAGCAGTGACTATGGAACCGGACATTGACCATCTCATTAGCCAAAAGCAGGCCCATAGTTCCCATTGAAATACTGGTCAATTTGTTGATTTAAATTTACTTGTTCTTTATTTTAAATATTGTATTTGTTCCTGTTTTTTTTTTTTTTTACTTTAAAATAAGATATGTGCAGTGTGCATAGGGATTTGTTGATAGGTTTTTTTTATAGTCAGCCCTCCAATGGTCTGAGGGACAGTGAACTGGCCCCCTGTGTAAAAAGTTTGGGGACCCCTGGTCTAGGCATTAGGGTTTAAATCCCAGTTTTGCCATCTACTGGCTATGTAGTTTTGAATACATTATTCAAACTTCTTTAAGCTTCAGTTTCCTCATCTATACAACCTTCCCGATCGAGTTCAGTGAACTACTTAACAGATAGTAAATTTCTAATTGTTAACCATTGCTGCCATGAATTAAAGTTTCTCACTGTGTGCAGAAATTATTTTCCAAAGACCTTTAAAATCAAAGCTGGGAAGGATTCCGAAAAAATCTGCACTATTCACATTGTAAAAGTAGACAACATGTGATATTTATTTTTTTCTTTTAATTGCAGATATTTAGAACTAGGACCTAAAAAGAAAAAGAAAGAAATTGAGGACTTTAGGGGCAGGTAAAAGTGATTTTTCCTGCACTGTGGAAAATAAAAGTGAAGCTAGAAGCTGAGTTTATGTCACACAGCAATAACAATGCTTTCAGACTGTCTTAGGCAAATCATTTAAATTATCTAGAACAATGAAGCTATTTGAAAGCAAAAATATTTTCACATTCTCCTTAAAGAGATGTTATGAGAACAATATAAAGTATATTGACATTTATCAAAATGAATGATATTTTAAAAGCTCATGGTAGAAATGTTATGAAAGCCATTCGTTCATTGATGATTAGACAAACGAAAGAAAAAAAACTCAAAAAACAAAAAACTAAGCAAGTGATTTTGGAAGGGAAGATAGTTAAATTGGCCAAGTCACTGAAGAGACCCTGCTGGCTCTCTGTCCCTTATCATCTCAAGTCATTGTGGATTAGAAAGAGAACCTTCTGTTCTTTTGAATTAGGAGGAAGCGTCACTTTGGCATTAATGTTATTCCAATTTGAGCTCAGGTAGGTGTGCCACAAGAATTGCACAGTTGCAGGCTTTTAGTGTTTTATACAAAATGATTATTGCTTTGCTTGCTTTCATAATTATATGTTTTGTGAATTGTAATTTCAGAGTTTACTGAGTAAAATTGTATATAAAAACAAACCTAATGCATTCATCCTTCAGGAAAAACTGAACAAGTGAGAACAAAGGACTCAGAAGATTTCTATGGACCCCTGAGGTGGTAACAAAAGCATCTAAAGCAAATTGTTTTGCTTTTCTGTAAATGACTAACCTGGCCCAGTGATTCTTACCTGCTGTCCTGGAAACTTAATGCAGCTTTCCAGATTTCCCGTTGACTCTCTGTGCTTCCTCGTGGCTGTGCATGAGTCACAGAGTTCTCTTGTTGAAGGAACAGTGGAGAGGAGAGGAAGAACAGTACCAAGAAATAAACCAGAAGGAATCAGGAAACAATCTGGGAACAGCTTGAGGTTATTTGAGATATCAAATTATTTCATTATAATATGTCAAACTCCTGGTTAAGAATCATAATGTTCGAACTCTAGTTCATCCTTTAAAATAAAGAAAAAATGTATAATAGAGAGTGAAATTCCATGCCACACCAAATCAACAAGCCATCCTGTTATATATACTTGATACATGCTAACTACCTTATATACGTAGCTACATAAATAATAGTTTGTTACAGAGCTGAGTATTGTGCAGTCAGTCAACTCAATGACCCCACTATCTACTCATTTTATATATAGTCTGAACACATTATTCCCCTTTAATAACTGAATATGGCATTGAAATATTTCTTGCATCTGTCATTATTTTATTCTCATACAGGTCTTTGGTGGCTAATATAAGTCAGTAAATTCTTTAATAACTGAATATGATATTGAATTATTTCTTGAACCTGTCACTATTATTTTTTGGACTTGTCATTATTTTATTTTTTTGCATAAAAGTCTTTGGTGGCTTAGATGGTCAATAAATTCCTTATATTTACACCCCACTATGTGGAAAAAGCTGCTTGTTGCAGTTTGAGGCAGGTCATTTATCAGTTGTTGAGATTTCTTGTTGCTGGCGCTAGCAGATATTCAGGCTCCATGGTTCAGTTAGTAACATCCCCAATCCAAATTCTCACTAGCTCAATGTGATTTCGAAGAGATATGACACAGGACCTAAACTAGCCAAACATACAGTCTCTACTGCAGCTAGGGCTTCTGTTCTAAATGCTCACCTGTTTCCTTTCCCCCTAGGCTGAACAGAAGAGAATTCAAAGAGCCTGAAGACTTTACCCAGAGACAGTCAAGCAGCCTTCTGTGCTTTCTTTCCTACGATGCCTCACCTCTGGGCTTTGCAGGCCATACCTTCTCTATTGTAACTATTCAACTCTGCCCCTGTAGCACAAAATCAGCCCTAGAAGATATAGAAACAGAGCATAGAGCTGTGTTTCAATAAAACATTGTTAAAAAAAAAAAAGAAAAAAAGAAATGAGCAGGATTTGGCCTGCAAGCCATAGGATGTAAACCCCTGGTCTAGAGGGAAGACACACACAGGACAACAAATTGGTGGCCACAATGCAAGTATGCATAAGTTTCAATGAGCACATAGGAAAAGGTACCTTATTTAGCTCTGTCATTAGTTATTCATGTCATTAGTTAGATCTTCCTACAAGATAGTAGAATGAACAAGAAATTTAATGGGAGCATAAAAACAATCTAAAATTGATAGATTCAATGAGAGTTTCATTTTCTGAGCTTCCTCTGCCTTATAGAATCCTTGGTTTCAGAAAGTTAAGCTGAAAAAAATATCTTGTTTATTGTCATATCATTTCATTCGTCTGGTAACCTATATCCTTCAGAGAGAATAAAGGCAATATAAAAGATTCTACTTATTTGCCACTATTCCCAAAATTTAGTCTGTTCCTGGTGGATCAAGGGAACAAGGTCTTAAAAACTAACTGTAATACAGCATTTTGACATATTAGTGACCTGAGGTTTGGCTATAGTAGGATCTGCCTTAGGTATCAAAATATATTCAAGAAGAAATGTGGTAATGCTACCAGACAGCATAAAAACATTTTTTGAAGATGCTTACAAGCAAAATCTTTTATTTTTTAAGTGAGTATCTTTGGCTCATTAAAATGAATACCTCAGAGAGAATAAGATTTGGAAAACAAATCACAATGGTAAATAAAATTGTTGACTGCTTTTGGCTTTGTATAATTACACTGGAAAAACAGCTTGTCCCAGCGGCTGTCAGAATTGTCTGAAGTGTAGGCATGTGAGACTTTGCACAATGCTGTGTGTATACATCCCAGATGCTGCAGCCTACTCTCGGCTGCATGTGCCCCAGCCTGCCATCCCTGAATCTGTGAAGTCCAGGAAAATTAAGACTGTTTCAACTGCAATGAAAACAATATATGGTATTTATTCCTTTTTATGTATTTTCCTATACTTTCCAGGTAAAACTGCAGCTTCTCTCAGAAAGATAGTCAATGCCCATGACCTAGAAATGGTCTGTCCATGTCAGGGACTGACAGTTGTTTTCTTTTCCTTTCTCTTTCTGTCTTTCTCTTGGGAAATGGTCAATTCATTGCTAATTAATGCCCTTTATTTATGGGAAGAAAATGGAAAATAAATAAAATCAAACCATATTAGTCTCATTTTAACTACTTGCTAACCCCTCTAATAAAGATTGCTATTACATAAGACAGAAATCACTGCCTAAGTAAGTATGCTTAAAGCCTCTGGACTGCATTGTCCATATTATCTCAGCATCTCCAAGTAATACATTCATAAACTGGATATAGACTTCACCTCTGCAGAATTCTCAGGAAGTGGATGGGAGCTTCAAGGATCACCTGAATCTTCTTGCTAAACAAATACTCTAAAGTTTGTCTGTATAGTCTATACCTGCAATACCATGCTACTTAAAGGGGCTCAAAGATACCACTGCTGAGGAGGAGTTCGTTACAACCTTCTCAGCAAAAACAACCAACCAACCAACAATAATAAAAGACAAATAAAGCCTCTTCATATTTTTTAATCCTCTATCACCTCTTCAGAAAGAGGTTAGCATGGCTTAAACAAAAAACTAAAAATTTAAATAACCAATTCCTAGAAGTAAAATGGTGTCTCTTATTTTGTCTTCTGTTGCTAACCCTCTTCAGACCCACCATAACTCTAGGAACAATTATGTGGAATCACTTCTAAAGCTGGTAAAAATATTGGTGTGCTAGTGGCCATTGTATCAACTCTTTTTGTTTAAGGGTTAAAGTGATTTTTAAGGCATTCCATAGGGAAGGTGGTAGAGAGAAAATTAAGTTGGTTAGAATATATACATATATATATATAATCTATTAAGTTTACCCAATTCTTTCTCCTGGGTTTGTTTTCTTTCCTAAATATTGTTACTGCTGTAGCTAAAAATTATATATTCTCTGCTTTCTTTTACTTTGCTCCCAGCACCAAATCTAACAGATAATGACATCTTTCTTGCTAACAACAACAAAAAAATTAAATTAGGAACCAGAAATATATCAATTCTGTTGATAGAAATTTTCCTGCTAAATAATGATGCCAATAACTACTCATTTAATCTAAGCCCAGAAAACTGCTATGAAGTTTTTTTCCATACTCATGGTGCATTGTATCCTGACAGGTATTTAATTCTTTATGCTAAAACAATTCCTCATCCATGTCTTTGTAACACCAACGCTGAAAATTAAACACCAGTTCCCACTTTACTGGGGCTGTCCTCATATGCATCTGCACACAAGGGGCCCTTGACTTCACTCCCACAGCTGGGAGACAGTAACCAGAAATCACACATGCCACCATTTTCCACCTGAAAACAATGATCAGCCAACAGAGGCACAGGAAACAAAAGTGCTCCCTAAGCAGAAGGCATATTCTTATTTTCAGGAGACTGGGAATTCAGCTTTGTTGCCTTGGGAATATTCAATATACAATCAAAACAAAACCAAAATAAAAAAATATGAATACATCCACATGAGACTCAAATTCACAATTTCATCTATTTGCTTGTAGAAAGGAGAACTAGAGCTAATAAAGAAAGGACACTTTAGGCCCTGGCTGTTTGGCTCAGTGAATAGAATTGGCTTGGTGTATGGACATCCTGGGTTTGATTCCTGGTCAGGGCATGCAGGAGAAGTGACTGTCTGCTTCTCTTCTCCTCCCTCTTTACCTTCTCTCTCTCTTCCCCTCCTGCAGCCAGTGGCTCAGTTGGTCTGAGCGTCAACCTCAGGAGCTGAGGATAGCTCAGTTGATTTGAGCATCAGCCCCAGATGGGGGTTGCTGGGTGGATCCTGATCAGGGCATATGAGGAGTCTGTCTCTCTATCTACCCTCCTCTCACTTAAAAAAAGAAAATAAAAAGAAAGGACACTTTAAGTCAAAGAATGAGATTTTAAAGATTTCAAAGTCTGTGTTAGGACAAAGGGAACACACATGTATGACAGACTAGAGATAACAGAGAATTCAATGATATGGAATATAAAGTATGAAAGAAATCTAGCTTGGCTAGGGTTGAGAGGAAGAAGAGGGCATGGCAAGAGATAAAATATGAAGGAAAGTAGACAAGCCCTCTATGGTAAGAAGTTGAAGTTGCCCTACTGACAATGGGAAACCATGGAAATGTTAAGAAGGGAAGTGATATGGTTGGAACTACCTTTTGGAAGATTTACTCTGAAGAAGGGACAAAATATTGAATAGGGGCAAAATAGTAGGTAGGCAGAGCCACTAACAGAATATGAAATCATACCTTCTCTTCTCACCCTCTGATTCCTAGAGAGAAAGATTTGCATGTTACAATAATACAGAAAAGTTATGCCAAGGCAATCAATGCTGACCGGAAAAAAAAAAAAATCTTGATTATGATCTGAAGCATCTGAAATATCTAAAATTTCTTCATCTCTGACACAATAAGGATCTATAGCCACTCAGACAGGATGGAGATGTAGACATATCAGAACCTCACAGGATTTGAGGTGAGGGTACCGGGGAATAGCCAAAGAGATGGTTGGAAGAGGAAAGAAAGGACAAGATCAGAAGAGGAAGAGATTCTCAAATTTCCATCTGCAGCCAACGCTGTGTAACTGAACGGTGATCACAATATTAACATGAAGAAATGCTGTCCCGCATCCTATGGATCTGTGCTCATTCCAGTTTGGCTACCATTAAGACTTTCTTGCTCATAATCTGTCCTCTTTTCCAAATTTTACATGCTTAAATGAGGAGCTACATAGTAATCTTGAAAGAAATGGTGAGTTTCAGATTAGGGTACTAGTAGGGGGAAAAAGAAAGATGTGAATATATTTTAAAACATTTTTTCAGTTGAATTACATAGAACTTGGTGATTAACTGAATGTGTGGACTGTGAGAGAAAGAAGTGGTAACCATGCCATCCATATCTCTGATGTATGCTATGGCTTCTTCAGTGAAGAAGGCAAAAGAGTGAATTTGAGTTGTGGGGGAAGATGATAAATTTTCCTTGACTGTGTTAAAATAGGAGTACCTGTGGACAACAGAATCAAGATGTCCAAGGGGAATCTGATGTATGGGTCGGTGTCCAGGTGTGAAGATTCAGATGAAAGCATGCATTTAAGAACAATCAGATATGTAAGGAGCTGTATGGTAGATACAGGATTAGGAAGTGCAGAGCCATTGGAATGGCTCTGTTTACTCAGGGAAGTTGAGTAGAATGAAAAGAGAAGAGAGGGGAAAAGAGAAGGGGAGGGGAGGGAACCTACAGAAGAATTCTGAGGAATGGTAACACTTTAGGGACTGACAGGAAGAGGAGTAAGAAATATGCTAAGGACTGAAGAAAGAAGCACCGGAGAGAAGTAGTGGGAGATCCAGGTGTCCTTGGTATCCCAGAATCCAGGGAAGAGTCTTCTCAAGAAGGAAAAACTAGTCAGAATTGTGGAATTGAGGTCAAAGAAGATATAAACTGACTGTCTATTAAATTTATCAAACGAACAAGTCACTGAGTCTGGCAAGAGAAATTTCAGCTTGTAGGAGCAGAAGTCATATTGCAAATGGTTGAGGAGTTAATGAACGATAAAAACAGAGCAAGTGGCAGGAACTATTTTTAGGCTCTTGGGTGCTTAGTACATATACAAGCACACACTGAATGATTAACAAACACTTCTGAAAATGCTATATTGTGTTTTAATTCAAATAATTACATGTGTATTATATAATTTGTATTTTCAACAAATATAAAGCAGATGAAAAACCTCAAAAAGAAAAGGTAGATTGGATTATTAGAAACCTGGAAAAATTCATTTTTAAAATAAGCAATCCCATTTCCAATGTTGCCATGAATCTATAGAAGTAGAGGAGGAAAATGAAGAAGGAGGAACTGAAAAGGCTTACTTTCTCTCTTTAGTCAAATATTTGGCTCTCTTCCCCTCTCTGCTGAGTTGAAGGTAGGAAATAAATGAGACTGAATCCTCTAGGAGTCCCATACCAGCTGGGATCTGGATGCATTGATTTAAGTCCTAGGTCAGGGCCTGGGATTTTTAACTCAATGGAATCACATCCTGAGGGTTCTTCAGTCTTGTTATCAAACCCCATAAAAAGAAGCCAGGGTTTATAGATTTTCCTTCTAGTAATTACAATGATTTTTGCCTTCTGGGGAGACCATGGTTGGAAAAAGCATAAGATGAAATAAGATGCACCAACTTGTGAAGGTTCATAGAATACTTTGTCTTAAAGTTTCCTTCTGATTATCTGCAACAGAACGGAAGACCATTTATCCTGTCATCACTCACACCCCTGCTGTCTTTATGGCTGTCCCTGCTGTCATAATTGGCTGTCTACGACTCCCACTTATGAGAGTACAAAGAGAGACATTTATAGTCAAACACACTGAACTGGAATCACATACAATTCTGTTTTTTTGTCTATAGGATCTTTTCTTCCCCATCACCTACTTGCACTTTTGTCCACATAAGACCAAGCATCTTGGATGAATGGGAGATTCAGTCAACCCACCAGCTGCTTTGTTTACACTGTGAATATCAGCAAACATCTGGATCTACAGCTGAAACCTGCCCTTCTCCATCTTTTCCTGGTTGCTATGCAGGCACTGACTGCCCCTGTGTATTTAGAAACAGAACTAATGAGTTGAATTTTCCTCGTATGTCTGTAAAATGTGTAAGATCCTCACACAAAGCAACTTCGAATACAGTTTAAAAGACAATACAAAATTTTGTCTTTTTTTTCTCGTTCTTCCCACTGTACTATTCTCCTGTGCCTAGACACGACATCACCACAAAACTATCTCTTCCACATTAGTGGAGTGTTTGGCTTTTTCACATTAAAGGGCAGAGATTACACACACAGTGACATAAAATATTAAGGTCAGAAAAGTTAAGTGACCAGCTTAAAAATCACAGAGCTGGAATTGACAGAATTAACATACAGCACAAGAAAAGCAAAAGAGACCTTGCTGTAGTTTCTCTTCCGTACAACAAACCCCAGAATTTCAGGAAAGAAATGTTGAGATGATCGTTCCAACAAAGATTTGTTAACTGTGCTGGTAACAAAAAGGAAGAAAACTCTTACAGATTTTTAGGTTACAGACCAACAATTTAAATTAGCAAAATATAGGAGCCCACAACTAACAACAGACAAACTGTTAGATAAACATTTGTACATAAACAAGCTGAAATATTTAATGTCACTAAAATTAGGGATATAATTCTTTTAACAGTAGAAAGAATTATTTAAACCATATTAACTGATGCAGCAATATATAAAGTGATATTTTTGGTATTGTTTCAAATATGTAAGAAATATAGATACCCAGAACAAAAGAGGGAAGAGAGTATACCAAAATATTAACAGCAGTAAAAGCTGAGTGACTGTACTATGAGCTACTTTTTTCTTTCTCTTTATACTTTTTGCACTAAGTTTTATGTAATTAACAGTACAGTGCATACCCAGATTTGCTGTCTTCCACTCATTTTTCAGGACAGAAGCACTGATCCTCCTTCCTTAGGCCCCAGCTGCTAGGGGACCACGTGACCAACTGCTCTCTGCTGAGTGTTTCTCTGGGTCTTCTCCTCACCTAAAGAGAGTGGTCCCTCAAAGTTGTTTCTTCCCCAGGGGCAGCTGACATGCAATGGCTAACCTGTTAGAGGGTATGATGGTTTGGACCCTCATTGTGATTCTACTCTAAAGGGCCATCCCAACTCCAGAGCTCCCCATGAGATTAGCTGAGACTTGTCCAAGAGGACAGCACATTTCAACTTCTTCCTCTGCACAATCGCCTTTCCTTCAACCCAACAGGAGTATTAGCCCCAATGGCACAACTTAATAAACTTTCTGTATCAGGATCTCCTTCTCAGCATTTGTTTTCTGGGAGAATCCAATGTGCAATAGTTGGTGGCAAGAGTGACTCAAGAAAACAATCTATAGAACGGAATTTTGCTACTGATTCAGCTGGCAATAAAAACTAACATTGGTGATAGATAAAACACTGACACTCCTGGAATGCAATGGTAGGGTGATTGTCAAAGCTTTCATTAATAGTGAAATGAGAGGGGGAGAAGGGAGTGCACTGGTGGGTGTAACATCTTTGGCTTTAAAAAACATAGATGATGCCTGACATGTGGTGGCGCAGTGGATAATGCATCAACCTGGAAATGCTGAGGTCGCTGGTTCGAAACCCTGGGCTTGTCTGGTCAAGGCACATATGGGAGTTGATGCTTCCAGCTCCTCCCCCCTTCTCTCTCTCTGTCTCTCTCTCTCTCCCTCTCTCTCTCCTCTCTAAAAATGAATAAAGAAAAAAAGAAAAAAAAAGATTTAAAAAAAAACCATAGATGATAATTATAAGGACTAGGTAATTGGATGGCTATTGCTGGGAGCAATAATAGTTTTGTGCAATGAAACTTGTTATCCACTTGATATGGAAAGATAAATTCCCTGCTCTTATATTATATGCAGCTTTATGGACAGCAGAAGAATGACACTGGTGGTGGGATGAAGCTCTCGAAGATAAAAATTGGAAGTTAATAAACAAGGAGACTGAGAAAAAGACATATAAATGAACCTAAGAGAGTTGAAGACCTCTGATCACATGTTAACACCCATCAGAGAGTATCCATATCAGAAGAGATATTAAATAAACAAGTAAATCAGAAATATTTGATTAGTTGATATTCACCATTCTCTAGTCATTGACCACCAAGTAGTGGGACAAAGTCAATTGAATTGTGTAGCCTTAGTGGCAAGGATGCAGGTGATGCTTAGGCCCAACATTATGAGATCCCAATTACTAATGCTAATCTATTAATAGGTGGTGCTGCTGCCAAATGGTCAACTTGCTAATGACAGAGAGCAAATCTGAGCCCCCCATATGCCATCATCTCTCAAGAATACTATCTAGCCTCTTGTTGACAAGTGGTTATATTGGATTTATCTTGATGCTAGCCTCTTGTTGACAAGTGGTTGTATTGGATTTATCTTGATGCTGTAAGAGGCAGTAATTCAACTTGATTGATACCAGCATATATCCCAAGTATGGGTTTGCATTTCCTCCTGCAGGACCTAACCTACCCTCACTCTTCAAGAGCTTACAATATTTGGTCCACTGACACAGAATCCCACGTGCTTTGCAGTGGTCACCTGATGAGCCAATCCATTGGAGCTCTCACATTCTATGCTGTCTGGAAGATTCTGATCGGAGGAGCCATGGGATGGCCTGATGAAGGCAGAGCTGAGGCACCAGCTTACAAATAGTACCCTGGAGAAGGGGGGAGTCTTCCTCCAGAATGTTGTATAACACTGTAAATCAATGACCTTTTAATTGTCTTCTCAATAGGTAGAACATACTCTAGTCTCAGTGACCCATTCGAGAAATGTGTGCTTTCCTTCCCATCAATGCTGGGCCCTACAAATTTAGAAATTCTGGTTCCCAGATAAGAATGCTTCCACCATAGGACACAGCAAGACTGCAACTGAATTTTAAGGTATGGATACTTCCCATTGCTTTATGTTTCTTGTACTGAGAGACCAGGGGCCAGAAAAGAAGTCACATCTGGACAGGGTTAATTGGCCTGATCATCAGGAGGAAGGGGGACTGTTGTTACACAATGAAGGCATGAAAAAACACATTGACACCCAGATGATCTTTTTCAGTGTCTCTTAGTACTGTCTGGCACAAATCTGATTGTAAAATGAATGAATTCACAGCCATATACTGAGAAGAACATGGTGATCAGTGGCTCAGACCCCTCAGAGATTAGAGCCTGAGTCATCCCAATGAGTGAGCCATTTAGACTAGCCAAGGTGCTAGCCAAAGGTAAGTGAAATCTAGGATGGTTAGTAGAAGAGAGAGATGCTAAGCTGTAGCCTTGAGGGAAGACAAAACAGCTAGAGCTATATAGTGCATCCCAATAAACTTCCTCTTGTAATTGTTTAAGAAGAAACCCATAGGACCCAAGACTAGCTGTTACCAGGGCACATTATAATGGAGCTAGTGGATCTGAGTAGTGCAAGTGGTGGGCAGAAGATGATTTGGTGCCCAGATCAACCTTTAGGACTAAGCCACTCATTCTCCCACCTCCTGCATTGTGAGCAGCTGATAGCTCTTCACTGATTTTATCTCTGGGCATCATCCTGGGCTAAAGGCTATCAAAGCTAAAGAGAGCCTGTTGGTCATGCCTCCACCCCACCCACTCCTGGTCTCTGGAGGCAGCTCACGTTCAAATACCGGTCAATGTGGGAATATAAAGATCCAGCTCTCTTGCCTCCATGTGGGTCAACTATACAGGGCCATTCCACTCTAGATTCTTCCATCAGATCATCAGTATCCTTCATGTGAGTACATTACAGTCCTGTTTCTCCCTCTGACCTCCTAATTTCTTCATTCTCACAGGTGTGGTTCCTAAGAGCATGTGCCCTCAATAAATTTCCTTTGCAAAAACAAAACAAACCAAAAACAAAACAAAACAAAACTCAATCTGAATATTTTCCTCAGGGAATTCTACCTGCAACTTGGAGTATTATTTTAGAAAAAATGTCTATCTCCTTCTTTATGCAAAACATCCACACCCAGGATACTTCTAGCTCCAAAGCTACAATCAGAGTGGAATATTGAGAAAGGAGATTGGGGAAGGTGAATTGGTTTAAGGTGAATGAATGACTTCTGAGTCAGATGCAAAAAGCTGAGAAAATCACCTTAAGACTTGAAAGCAGTGAAGATCATTGTCATGTAGAAAAAAAAAATGAAAATGATCTGTGAAATATGCATGACAGTGGCATTTAATTAAAGAACTATTTTGTTCATGCTGAGCAGAACTTTATTGGACAATAACCTCTTGACTTCATAAGGCTCTGTCAAGCTAAGAAGGAGCAGGGCAAGGACATGGTAAGAACGAGTTTATTAGCGGAACAGGTAGGTAGGCAGATAGCTGAGTAGGCAGGGACTGACATAAGCAGATTCTTTTCTTTGAATTCCTACCTTATGCTTCCTTGCATTTTGTAGATCTGCAAATTTTATTTATAATCCTTAGTAAATTTTAAGTAATCTTTTTAGATTCCAAATAAATTATAAGAGTTTCATGTACACTAACAAGCTAATGCTAATCTTTATTGAAGTATGATTGTTTCCCATACTTTAATTTGATTTGTGGTACTAACAATTTGTGACAAAAACTTGACATTGTGGAGCATTTTCAGGGAAACATTCCCTTTCTTTAGCTGAGGTGGGCTAAGTCAGTACGAAGTTGCTCCGAGGGCAGTGCGATGCAGTGAGCGATAGCTCGGGCTGGAACACAAAGATTTGTGTTCATGTCCAGCTCTGAAGCCTGGGGCAAGGGACTTCACCTCTAGACTTTAGCTTCTTCATCTGTGAAGCGCAGGATTGGATGATTCCTGTCTCCTTCCTCTAGGATACTATGACTATGGTGTTATAAAGTATCCAAAACTACTGCTAGAAATGCTTACTAACTTAATATCTATAAATCTGGTTCTTAATGATTTCCTTTTGGGAAGTGGTCATTTAAAAAAATAAATTAATGTAACACATGGGATATAGAACATCTAAGCTAAAGATTTTTGTGTTAACATTTTGATATAGTCCGTAAGTACTTAACAAGTTAAAAGGCGCAAGCTTAGTACAGAACAGCATGGATTTCTATTGACTGCCTCTTTGAAAGACCCAGGTAGTATGGAGCACCCCATTATAAAGGTACTGGCTGTACCTGAAATGCTTGGGGTTAGAGCACAAGAGTCCCCTTCTTTTTCCCTTCCACAAAAGTAAACTTTGCAGATTCATTGTCCTCAGATTTAACACTATTTCCAGCCTCCTTCCTTCAGACTACCTACCCAAGTGTAGCGAAAGCCCTGAAGTTCAATGACAAAAAGGATAGATGTTAAAAAAGACAAGAAAAGCCTGACCAGGCAGTAGCAAAGTGGGTAAAAGGTAGGACTGGGACACAGTGGATCCAGGTTAGAAACCCTGAGGTCACCAGCTTGAGCATGGGCTCATCTAGCTGAAGCGTGGGGTCGCTGGCTTGAACGTGGGATCATAGATGTGACCCCATAGTTGCTGGCTTGAGTCCAAAGGTTGCTGGCTGGAAGCCCAAGGTTGCTGGCTTGAGCCCAAGGTCTCTGGCTTGAGCAAGGGGTCACTTGCTCTGCTGTAGCCCCCACCCCCCAGTCAAGGCACATATGAGAAAGCAAACAATGAACAACCTTTAGGACAAAAGCAAACAATGAACAACCTTCTCCTAAGGTGCTGCAATGAAGAATTGATGCTTTTCATCTCTCTCCCTTCCTGTCTGTCTGTTCCTGTCTGTTCCTCTCTTTGTCCCTCTGTCTCTGTTACAGAAGAAGAAGAAGAAGAAGAAGAAGAAGAAGAAGAAGAAGAAGAAGAAGAAGAAGAAAAAGAAGAAGAAGAAGAAGGAGGAGGAGGAGGAGGAGGAGGAGGAGAAAGAGAAGGAGAAGGAGAAGGAGAAGAAGAAGAAGAAGAAGAAGAAGAAGAAGAAGAAGAAGAAGAAGAAGAAGAAGACAAGGGTAGATCCTAGATGAGTAAAGAGATTTTAAAGTCAAAGCATCCAAGGCTCTCAGACACCTCAGGAAGACTGTGGTTTAGACTTTAAGTCAAGCTTCAAGTAAAAATGAGCACAAGATTCATGAGAGATTTTTAGCCATGTGTTAGCAAAGATGCTTCCTTTCTCATACCCTAACCCCAAATGTGAAAATGTATCACACTTCTGAATAAAAACTGACAGAATCTGAGCCATCTGCTCTTCTGGGTACCCACATTAGAATTGCTGGCCAGTTTCCCTTTTGGGGAGATTTAGTGAGATACTCACAATGGCACTTAGCAAAGAGGAATTGTGTCTGATGTCTCCAGCCTCTCTCTTCCATGTTCTTTCTCACTGCTCCCTGAATTAACTATCCAAAATCCTCCTGCAGTCTGTTTTACCTCTTGCCCTACTCAAATCTTCCTCTTAAATCAATTTACTTGGAATTCTCAATATTTAATGTTTATACGTCTAACTGAGAACTCAGAGGCCTATGCACATTTCAACATTGATCAAAAGGCTTAAGACAGATGAGACCCCATTAAGTAGAACAGAATGTTTATGGACCATTTTTTAGTGTTGTGAGATTCCTGAAATTATATCAGACAGTCACCATCTATACTTACAGATCTGATTTAGATCATTTATATTTCTTCTTCTTACAAACATAATGGGAATTCTGTTTCTTTTCATATCAAAAACATTTTTAGACTCTAGGAAATTATACAAATAGAAACCAATACCCCATTTGCTGTTCCTAAGACACAGTAAAAGTGAAGATTCCTGTAGACATATATTGAGAGAGATAGCTACAGAAATTCAGAGGAGAGCATGTGAAATTTATCTTTTGGATAGAAAAATAAAATACTGGTAGACAATCTATTATTTAGACATGAAATTTAACAGATGCATAGAAAGAACTGAAAACTAAGCTGCCAAATCATGTAACAGAATAACTCAACTGTCTGAAAATTCTTGTATTTTAAGTTGGCTTTAAATATGTGAAAGAAAAAATAGAAAAAAAATTTAAACTTTTCTAAAATAAGCATTAATAAATGTACTCCTTAGGGAAAACCTTAGACCAGAAGAGCAGTGACAATTTTAAGTTCCTCAACAATAACAGGGGCAATGACAAAAGTACATAAGGCTTCAAGTTTATTACAGGAGTCACCTCATACTCATATTGAGCCTTCTGAGAGGGAATAGCACTTACTGTTCACATAGGAAAATGCCTCTTTTTGTTTTTTTCTCATGCACCCATTGCATAACCAAAAGAGTCACTGCTCATGGGTAAGCAAATTGTAAGGTTACTAGAGCCAGCCTTGCATCCAGACAGCCTCCATGGCTGAAAATTTGTACAGACCCTACAGAATATAACAAGGCCCAGCATTTGATGATTAGTAGAGCTCTACAAAAACAAATGCATGGCAGCATGTTGAACAACAGAGTTCCTGAGACATTCACATCCAAGCTGGTATTTTCTCAGTTGTGAGGCCTCTTACTAAAACCATAAAATGCATTATTCTCATGCTAATCAAAGGTGATAGATTAACTTTTTAAAGTACAAGTATATTTAAAATATAGTAGGAGACTTTGCTGGAAGTCAAATTGAGGTAATTATTCATTTTTTAAAATGTCTGAAGATAAGGTTTTGTCAGTGTTTTCCATATTGTGCTCTCCCAAACAGATGTTCTATAGGCAAAAAATAGTTTCAGTGGTCAAATAAATTTGGTATATATTTCCCTCTGGGATATTCACCATCCTTATTAGAATATGAATAAGCTTTAGGGATGGTTTTTAATTTTAAAAAGTTTAGCAATTCAACTTTTTGAACTCATATATTTGCAAACTAATTTTCTCCACCCGGTTTTTACATATTACCTTTAAACATCTGGAGATGTTTGTTTTCAGAGCATGTTCTTTGAAAAACTTGGCAATACAGCATCACTCACGGTAAAACAAACATTATTCTTTTTCAGATAACTACATTCACTTTATTTTGTCAAAAACTTTTAACCTTCAATTTTCAAGATTTTTGTAATTTGGATAAAGAACTGTAACCACAGATTGAAGATGAAGGCATTCGTGCTAATCTGATGCCAGAGACATGGTTGGGGGAACCGAAGGGCTCCTCCCACCAGTCCTGCTCTAGAACTGATTTATCTCAGAGCGCTGACAACTGCTGACTGGGTTTCCACATCCTTAGGAAGAAAATGAAAGAACAGTACCATCCTCACAGGTAATTTGTAAAAGAATAGAAGCCACTTAAAATGGCTGAAACTACTCTAAGGTCTTGCTGTAACAGAATAACCACAATAATTTCTTTCTTCAAATCTGTTCTTTGCTCATTAAACTGTGAATATACACAACTTGATAGGAGAAAAAAAAGAGAAAGAATAAAATTTAGTTATTGATCAATTAATTTTCAAGTTCTTAGTAATCCATTACTAACTTAATGGCTAAAAAAAATTAACTTCTCTGGTTTATGTTTGCTTTACATTAGAAGGCAGAGTATTTTTAAAAATAATATTTCTACTAAGAAGAAATTAATTAGAATTATCCTTTTAGAACTTTGAAAAATAAAGATGAATAATAGACAAAGTATCAAAAAACTAGTTTTTAAAAAATTGGGGGACTTTCAGACACCAAACAAAAATATAATTATATATATATATATATATATTCTGTAAAATGAAATGGGCACAACTATCAAGAGATTTAAGACAACTGATCTTTTATTCTGAAAGACCACCTATAGAAAATTTATCATGAAGCTCAAAATAAAACCACAATAAGGTGGAAAAGACCACTGTTTTATAATTAAAGAAAGTTTTTTATATTTACCTTTAGAATATAGCATTGAAATCATTTATTATCCCACTGGAATAAAAAACTAAATAATTTAGCTTGTACATGTTTTATATGGATTTACTAGAAATTTATACAATGAATTCCATTTTTCAAAACACCTTTCTTAGAAACAAACTCAAAATTAGTTTTATAGGAAATCAACATAACACATTTAATTATGTATATTGCAGTCTTTATATTTCCCTTTTTCCTTTACATTTTATTTAATTGGATGACTTTTTTTAATTTGATGACTTTTGAAATAATCAGCTATTATCATAGAATAGACCCATTATGTTTTACATTAAGTGATAACAGAGATGTCATATAAGAAATCCCTGCCTTTTCACAAGTAAAAAATAAATGTGTATACTTTTAGGTCCCTTATTCACATGGTAATACAGTTAGAATGTGTTTTTATATCTGTTAAAAAAAAATCTACCTTATTTTAAATAAAATTTGTGCAGTAATCACTATTATTTGTATGAATAATAATTGACAGCTATTTAGATTGCTTCCAGATTTTTTTGTTGTTGTTGCAAATGATTTGCGAAGGTCCTCCTAGCAAACTGCTTCCTCATATTTTTGATCTTATTTCTATAAGGTTGAGCTAATTTTTCTTTTAATTTGTAAATTATTTAATAAAAATAAAATTATCCCTTTCTCATATGTTTTTTCTTTATTTATTTTATTTTATTTTTTTACAGAGACAGAGAGAGAGAGAGTCAGAGTGGGGGATAGACAGGGACAGACAGACAGGAATGGAGAGATGAGAAGCATCAATCATTAGTTTTTTGTTGCGCATTGCGACACCTTAGTTGTTCATTGATTGCTTTCTCATATGTGCCTTGACCGTGGGCCTTCAGCAGACTGAATAACCCCTTGCTCGAGCCAGCAACCTTGGGTCCAAGCTGGCGAGCTTTTTGCTCAAGCCAGATGAGCCCGCGCTCAAACTGGCAACCTCGGGGTCTCGAACCTGGGTCTTCCGCATCCCAGTCTGACGCTCTATCCACTGCGCCACCGCCTGGTCAGGCCTCATATGTTTTTTCAATTACTTTTCCCCAATTTGTCATTCATGTTTTGATTTCAATTTTTTGTTTGGACTGAAGGATTTAATCATTATGTTCATAAATCTATCAGTCTCCCTTTATGACTTTCAAATTTTATGTCATGCTTAGAAGGCCTTCACTGCAGCAATACCCTGATGTTTATTCCCCTGTTTTTATGATTTGATTTTTAAATATTATGATATTTAATCTCTCTGAAATTTATTTCAATGTAAGAAGTAGGGCTCTCATTCTAGTTCTCCAAAAGTTAAGCCCATTTATTGAACATCATTTATTAAATAATCCATTCCCTCCCTCACTAATTTGAATCCTACTTTTATCATATATGAAGTCTTCATATATTTTGAGCTCTACTTCCACACTCTTCAGTCTACTCTTCACTCAGTGATGACCTTCTGCAAGTTCTCTAGATTTATACGACATGTAAATATCTGGTTGGGCTTGTTTTTGCACATTACTTTTTTTATTTATAATCCTTCATTTTAACCTTACCATATATTTTTCAAAGTGAAATTTAGTTATCATTTTTTGGATTTTAAGAAAATCAATCTTGGTGATATTTTGAAAGGAGTATATTAAATGTACAAATTTGAGAAAAAAATATTTTTATGACATAGATTATTTTTGTCCAAAGTGTATCTTTCCTTTTATTTAATACTTCTTTATTCTTAGAAGAGATTTATCTTTGGAAAAGATTTTGTTTTTTCACATTATTATTCCCAGATATTTTATATTGAATATTTTATTCCATTATGTTTTTAATTTTAATGTTTTATTTAACCCAATAGATCTAAATATCATTTCAAAATGTAATAAGATTAAACCTTTTTATAGTAAATCTTTAAAATCCAACATGTATTTTACACATACATCTTAGAAATCTCAGTTTGAGCTTGACCAGGTGGTGGCATGGTAGATAGAGCGGTGGTGGGACTTGGAAGGCTCAGGTTTGAAATTCTGAGGTCACAGGCTTGAGCTCAGGGTTGCTGGCTTGAGTGTGGGATTATAGACATGATCCCATGGTTGCTGGCTTGAGCCCAAAGGTCACTGGTTTGAAGCCCACGGTTCCTGGCTTGAGCAAGGGGTTACTCACTCTGCTGTAGCCTTTCAGTCAAGGCACATATGAGAAAGCAATTGATGAACAACTAAGGTGCCACAACGAAGAATTGATGCTTCTCATCTCTCTCTTCCTGTTTGTCTGTTTCTGTCTGTCCCTCTCTCTGACTATCTCTCTGTCTGTCAATAAAAAAAAAGTCTCAGTTTGAACTAATTAGTTTTTTTTTTGATGCCTGAATAATTATTTCTTTACTATAATTAGTTTAATGGGAACACATATATTAGTATAAAAATTTCTATATCTAATTTTCATATTCATTCACTGTGAGGATTTATTCTTCATTTCAGGGATTTAAATATATATCCTTATAATACTATTTTTCTTCCATTTTATTAAATTGATTTGAGTAAATGGGTAAATAACATAAATTTTAGCTGTACAACATTATAATTTGATGTTTATATATTCTATTGTATGCTCAACCTGAAGTCTAGTTTTTTCCTTTATCCTCTTTACCTAATTCACCATCCTTTCCACCCACCTTCCCCTCTGGTAACCAGCATTCTATGGTCTGTATCAATTACTTTTCTAGTTTATCTAGTTAAGTTTTGCAATTTCTCGTGATTTAATCTAAGAAGGTTGTATGCTTCTAGTAATCTGTCCATTTCTTCTAGGTTGTCTAATCTCATAGGCAATACTACTTTTCTTATTCCACTTGTTATTCAAAATATATATACTATATTTTTCTAGACATTTTGGTTATTTATTTTTAATGTTATTTCACTAAATTATTTTTTAAAAATGTTTTTAGTTGACTCTTTTAGGCTTTTCAGGTTTATATTGCTATCATTTGCAAAATAAAAATTTGGCCCACACTTTCCATTATTTATAATTATAATTTCACTCTTTTTATCTAATAGTACTGGCTGTACTTCCAGAAAAATAATAAATAAAAATGTTCATGATGTGTTGTGCAGATGGCATTTTATTGAGTTGTATGTTTGAAACCTGTATGGTTTTGCAAGCTTATGTCATCCCAAAAATTTAGTTAATAAAAAATAATAATAAAACAAAATAAAAATAAATAAAAATATGTAAAATAGCATCTTTTCCTCCTGATTGTAAGAGGAATATCTTAATGTTTAAATATTAATCCTGATGCATGCTTTTAAATTAAGTCATTTATTTATCTCATGTTAATAAAGTTTTCATTTCCATTTTGAAAGCTTTTTAAATTTTATATTAAAAAATAAGTATTGCTTTAAAACAACTGTGTTTTTTATCATCTATTACATTGGTCATATTATTTTTTCCATTTTTTGATATGGTAAATTATATCACTAGTTTTCCAAATATTAAGGTATCCTTCATATAGTTCTATTCTATTTGCCAGTAATTTTGCATTTGTGCTTTCATAGGTTAATAAAAAAGTGGTCCTTTTTGTTTTTCCTATTCTATTATCATTAATCAGATTTTGATATCAGTTTAAAATTTTCTTTTATATATGATAAAATTGATTAAGAGAATTAGAATTATTTCTTTTTAAAGTTCTAAAGTATTTGAAAGACTTTATCTGTAAAATCAGAATGTACTATTTGGGGGAATAACAAATCCTTTTTTCAATTTCTATCTTGAATTTTTGGGCTATTTGGTTTTTCTATATGTTTTTGAATAAATTTTTAGTAATTTATACTTTTTTATTATAAATTTCAGATGGCCACTCAAATAAATAATAACAAATAAAAATTTTCTTCTCTAAAATGAAAATAATACTTACCCCATTGATATTCTCTGTTGACCTTATTTAAAACTGAAACCCCACAGATATTCATCTTCATCCATCTTATGTGCTTAACTTCTCCCCAGAATACTTTTCACCATCTAAAAAGTATATGTATGTTTTACTTACATATTTGTTCACATGTTCATATTTCTCCCAACTATAATATAAGATCATGAGTTTAAGAAAAGATTCACATATTTATGATTCCTACTTAATTTTTATATCATTTTATCAGATGTCCCCAAAGGTTTGCATTTTATAAGGATTCCATTAATTACACAGCTTAATTTAAGATTTGGAATATTTGAAATTTGAATTACACATAGCAGGTAATCAATATGGATGTATATATATATACAGGGTGGAGCAAAAGTAGGTTTACAGCTGTGAGTATACAAAAGACAGAGTATATTCTTATAGTAATATTTATTAATTATCTTATGATTTTCCATATGAATAACTGTAAACCTACTTTTGTCCCACCCCTCTATATATGCACATACAGTATATATTTGTGCTTATATATATATAAACACACACACACCTATAAATGTGTAATGATTAAAAACTTGTATTATATGAGAAATCAGAGAGCAACCTCTTGTGAAAGTATAGCATGGAGCTTCCCCACTCAGATATAGAAAGTCTATTAGTACATAATCTGGCCTATATCTGTTCATCTCACATAGCATTTGGTGAAGAGTGGTTGCTCAATATATGCTGATTTCCTTTCTATCAGTCTAAGGAACAGATTGGCCTCAGGAAGCTCCTATCTCTTAAACAGAGACTTTTATGTGTTTATGCTCATTATAGGACTGAAGAGGGAATAGATAGAATTTTTTTTCTGAAAAGACTGCCTATCTGACCAGTCAAATTTTATTTTGACCTTGAGCAAATCTTCTACAGAGTCTCATAGATACATGCATAAATTAATCAATGAACCAATCAAATAAATCAGATCAAGTTCTGTGACCTGGTTATTTCACTAAAGAAAATGAAAAGTCACTGAGATGATTATATCTTATAATGAATGAAATAAGGGTACCCACACATATTTATTGGGAATGTGCTTCCAATTATTTATTTAGGTCATAGTTTATGTGAACTCAAGCTAAATTTCTCTGTTGAAGGGAAATTCACTGAATTAACTTAAAGTAAATAATATAAGGTGCTTGTGATATTAATGTGTTTATAAACACTTTAAATAGAAATAGAGATTAGAATGATGCTGATTGGCACCTAAGACAGATCATTATGCAAACTTTTCTTTATCCAGGCTCTCAATTCCATCAGCCTTTCAGAAGACAGTCAGATTCTGTGGATCTGATTCATATTAACCAAACTCAGAAACCAATTCTGATTATTGGGGAAAATATATTCACTTTGTATAGGACTTAACTATTCCCAAAATTAATTGGCTCCAAACCAAAAACATTCCTGCTCTTTAGGATATCATGCTTCTTCTAGGTTCAAACAGCTGGTTCTTTCTGCACCCATATGTATGTTTTACACTGATCATTGATTAGTTCTAGAATATCATGCTTTCTAATTGGATTTAAAAGACATCTCTGCAGTATGCATTAATAACATGTTTCTTATAGTGATCCACTCTAAGTTTACTCTTTCATTAATTTATTGAACATTAAATATCTACTATATGACAGAACTTGTGCCAGGTACTGATGAAATAGCTACAAAAAAACACAACTCCTGCTTTAAGAAGGTCACAGTCTGGAGCAGAAGACAGACATATAAAAAGATAAGTTACAATATGGTGTGACAAATGCTTTGACAGAGTGCTATAGAAGCGTATTGTACCTCTCTCATCTAATCAGGTTTTCATTCATTTCACTTATTTCCATTTAAGAGGCATTTGGGGGAGAAATGAGAAACTAGGGCAAAACTAAACACCAACTCTACCTTGTGTAATAAAAATGCTGTTTTGAGACAAGAAAAACTGTTACCCATACACTTTATATTCAGCTACAGGGATCATTCATTCTCCCCCTTAGCAAAAAGTGACCCAAAGATACCAGTGGACTTTAAAGCAGACGTGCTCATGTTCAGTAGGTCATAAGGTCGTTCTAAGTTAACTGGTGGTCATCACCTCTTCTGATAGCTCCTACTGTGAACCAAGATTCTTCATGATGAGAGCAAAATTACCTTGTGGAAATAGACTCATGAATTGCCCAGTCCAGTAGTCTTTGACACCAAGTTCTCTTGACACTCTAAGACTTCAATGCCAAAGATTGAGGAGCTATCCAAATTGTCAATATTTTTTTCTTCAGTATTATTTGGCATCTAGAAAGATGTGAGGACAAGAGAAAAAATAAGTGGTCAATGAAAGGCCAATACCTGTAAGCTGCATGTAACATGGGGCCAACATTCAGAATTTGCCAAGACAAAAGCAGCAACCAATTGCTGGCATAAGGACTCCAAAGGCAAGATGTGATGAAATGGTAAAACACATTTAACATTGGAGAATATATTTGGCCTGAAAAACTAAACTTCTGCCTATATTTTTGAACTAGACATAAATGAACAGTTTAATTTGAAAAGGTGTTGTTCTATCACCTTTCTTACCAAGGTCAGCATTTTGAAACTGTTCTCCAGAGAGAACAAGAATGATGTATTATAGGATATAAACAATTTAAAATTCTTATTGGATATTCAACCTTTTTTTAATTCTTGAGACAAGTTGGGAACTAAGCACCATTATTGTTCAATAACTACTAAAAAGAACAGAGCAGCAATAATTCTTTTGAATTTTAGAGCTTCAAAGTAACATTTTTGTTCTTATTACCATTAGAGACACTTACTTACTTGTCAGCAGACTGTGTCCTCATCCTAAAATATTGCCTTTGTAAGCACAAGAGGTCCCAAAGGAGAGTATCAATGGTTATTGACTTCAAACCACTGACTCAGCAAATGACATTCATCTTTAAGAAATAATAGTTCAGAGACTGGCACAAGGTCAGTTTCTGTTCAAAACTCACATTTACACCCTTTGTTATCAATTCACTTACATTTACCCTAAGAGATTGACTAGCAATCTTTCTTATAAATTCTCAATAATAGTTAAGCTAAATTACTTCCCAATTTTTGTCATTTTAAGAATTCTTGATGATGCTGAATTTCAAGAGAATGATATGTATTTTTTTGCAAATAGAAAAGTAGGTTCCTAGTTATTTAAACTTAGCTGTTCTTTGAAGGACAGAAATGTTAAAAAAAATTGGAAATTGCTAATTACACAATGTTGCATTAACATGGAAACTACTTCGGTTTATCTTCAGAAGGCTAATTTAAAAATTATTTTAATAAATCTGAGGACAAAAGAATAGAGCTTTCTCTGCAGCTGTAGTAACTCTTCCTAGAAACTTGGATCCCATTAAAGTTGTGTATTAATGTAGCCATATTTGCCTGATGTACAGATATTTTGGAAAAAAAAGAAATGAAGGTTACTGCATATAGTTAAAAAAAATTTTGTTTACTAAAGAGATATTTTTTTTCTTTACAAAATAACCATCTCTTTGATAAAGTGCATTCGTGAATATAGTTGTCCTCTCTGAAATGAAAGGTTTACTGGAGACAGTTATCTGAAAATTGTAGAACATAAGACTATCAGTTCCTTGAGGGTAATAATTTTGTCTTAATTCTCTTTTATTTTTTAATTTAACGCAGTTCCTGGCACATAGTTGGATGCTCAATAAATAGTTGTCAAGTAAGGAAGTCACAGTAATGTTCTTTTGGTTAACTATTTTTTTAAATTTTTTTAAATTTATTCATTTTAGAGAGGAGAGAGAGAGAGAGAGAGAGAGAAAGAGAGAGAGAGAAAGGGGGGAGGAGCAGGAAGCTTCAACTCCCATATGTGCCTTAGACCAGGCAAGTACAGGGTATTGAACCAGCGACCTCAGCATTTCCAGGTCGACTCTTTATCCACTGCGCCACCACAGGTTATGCCCTGGTTAACTATTTTTGACATAGTTAATAATGATAGCTAACAGTTATTGAGTGCTATGTGCCAGGTACTGTGACCACTCAACATATAGTAACTATTTTAATGGTCACAACAATCCTATGACATTTGGACTATTATGTTCATTTTACAGATGGGAAAACTGAAATTCAGAGAGATTAAAGTATTTGCCGAAAATATACAGTTAGTAGCATAGCCACAATTCAAACTGGGCAAATTGGCTCTAGCCTTCTCATGTAACCATAACAGTATACTCTCCTACCTTTCTGAATTTAAAAGATATCAAAAATAAAGCAAATTCTCAATATTTCCAATAGTGGCTAGTTACCCATTAAAATTTTTTCATGTTGGTCTAGTTTATTGTTGTGATCTTAAAATAATTTTAAAGTCAGATATTGTATATCCTGAAGCTGGTTTAAAATAAAATATTAAATTAGTCAAAAATAATTATTCTAAAGTTTACCTAGTTTTAAATATATTTAGTAAATTCATTGTCAATTCTGTTTTGTTTTAATAGCATGTTGTTTTGCTTAACTAGATTTTTTAAAATATAATTTTCTGCAGACAAACAAAAGCAGAATGCATTATAAGATTGAGTTAAAAAAATACACTGACATATATAATTGCAAAGCAACCTAAGAGGTTTTGATTCAATTCTATAGAATCAGTCCACAAATTCACTTAATATTATATATATATAGAGAGAGAGACAACTAAAATTAAGATAAATTAAGTCTAGAAAGTGCAATGGAGAAAACGGATCCTTCTACCTGCAGAGACCGTGACAGACAGGAATGTGAGGTCACTGAAGTTACCTGGCTGGAACTAGATATTAGTTCCCCCCCTTATCTCCATTCAAACTTCAGGTTCTTCTGATTGATTTGCATGAGGCTAAGGGTCCCTAAAAGAAGGTAGCTTTTGATGCAACAGAACCTGGAAGAGAGATGAGAAACAAGTGACTTTGAGCCACCTGACCCCAACAAGCCCCAAGAAAAGCACATGAGCCTAATCCAAGCAGGGGTTTTCTCTCCAATTCTGTGATGATACACAGTGGCACTGAGGACTGCGGTGATGACTCCAGATTTTGAGATCATGTACTAGGACTCACAGTAGAAGTCTTTAAAAAGAAAAGCAGTAGCAGAAGATGCCATGAATAACAGTAGTTTGATGTTTATGGAATACACACACAAGTCAGGCACTCTCCAACTGCTCCAAATGCATGATTTCACTTACCCTTTTTTTTTTACAAAAAAAAATTATTTATTGATTGGAGAAAGAGAGAGAGAGAGAGAGAGATAGAGATAGAGAAGGAAACATCAATTAGTTGTTCCACTGTGTGCCCTGACTGGGGATTGCACCCACAATCTTAGTGTATTAGGACAATTCTCTAACCAACTGAGCTACCCAGCCAGGGCTCTCACTTACCATTAAAACAACCCCTGCTTCCCAAATAACAGGCTGAAGTTTACAAAAATTAAGCAACTTGCCCCAAGGTCACACAGCTAACTGGTGTCACCAAGATTTGAACATAGGAAGTGCAGTGCCAGAGCTCTCTCTCCTGAAAAGAATAACCTAGCCCCCCTCCCCCCCAAAATGGATTCCTGGTGGACAAGGACTTTATGAATCCACATAAAAATAATCCCCAGGCATTCCTTACAATACTTTGAGGGGTAATGGGGTAGCTGTGGTGAGGGGATTTTCTGGGATGCTGTGTTACTGTTCAAGCAGGTGACTCAATGTCTTAGAAGGATTTGAGCATAAATTCTAATGTGAACTCATTATTTCCACAGATTGATGAGACCTGGGGTATGTGGACAATACATATTTTATAAATTTTATATTTAGGAGAGAAAAAAGCATGTACACATTAGCAGAAATTGGTCAACACCACTGTACATGTACAAAAATTTTAGTACTGAAGCAGTGAGCTAGACAGAAAACAGGACCATATGATTCATTTACACTAGGATCTGGCTTGAAAGAAATGGGGCCAGGTGCTTATTCAATAAAGCATTTTTTAAAACATAATGAGGAAATAGAGTGCCCAGTGAAATTCAGTTAGACATTTACATGAAAAGAAATAAAAGGCAGTTCCCCGTAAGCCTGACCAGACTGTGTTCAAAAATTCTATCTGTAAATCACTTTTCACTTGGGAAGCATGTCCTTTGGAGAAAAGGTGAACACTGGTGATTGGATGTTGGGCCAGTCCACTTATAGAAATCTATCTAACTTATAAAGTATCTGAAATACAGTTCTAAAGCACTTTGAAGTTTACTGCTATGTACAGCAATCTTTCTTTTGTACTTTAAATCATTTTTTGGACATAGGAGAACTTACATGAGTGTAAATAAAGAAAAGATTTCTATGGGAAGATGCCCTTGGAAATCCAACTTGGCCATGCCTCCAAAACATTTCTTTCCCATCTTTAAAGCAGTGACTCTGACAGATTCCCTGGTTCATAGGTGAGGTTAGGTGAATTAGTAGGGCAATGACTTAGGGGAAAGCTAGTTCTTTTGTCTTTGAGTGCTAAAAAGGAGAAAGCAGCCTGCTCAGTCTAGGTGAGCAGTCAAATATTAAGAATGAGAATAAGAATGTGGTGTTGCAGAGAGGCAGATTATAAATGACAGATAATGAGCACATGATCAAATATAGCCGGGCTACTCCTAAACCTTTTAGTTCTATGACAGTAAATTAAATACCCAATTTTACTTACCAGCTTCTTTTCAGTAATTTTATTAGCAAATGAAAGGCTCCCAACTAATAAAGGAGGCTCTCAGAGTGTTAAGAAACTGTAAGGAGCTAATAATGGGGTGAATGAAAAACAGGGACTGATTGGGGAGAAAGAGTATAATGGGTGAAAATTTGGTTTTCAAATGGCACTTAGAAGCAGATAAGGGAAGCAACAGGAGGAACTAGGAAAAGTTACACTCAGTGGCACATGGGCAGAGTCTACTTGTCATACATCCTGGACTTGCCCCTTTCACCACTGGAGTTCCCCAGGAAAAACTGACATTAGAAGAAAAGGAGAACAGGTCGAGTTCAGCAGTCAGTATGCTATAGGGAGGGTTTCAGTAAACACTCAGATAACATTTGCAGCTGCAGCAGCAAAGTAGATAAAGGTTGGAAAGAAAAGTTCCTGTTGCAGCTATATTCTTTACAGATATTTTTATTACAAGAATCCATACAATTAAATCACTTGTGATTCAGAGACTGAAAGGGAAAAAAAGGCTTATGTGTAACCCTATTTACATGTTACAAAAAAGGTGAAAATAAAACTTTTCTCCTATCATATAGCTTAAATAGAGCTTAAAGAAGACAATATTTCAAAATGTTGGACTAATGAGATAACCACATTTTAAGTCACTGACATAGATAGCCCAAAAGTCCGCAGAAGGCACTTGAACTTCACAGAGGAGAACCCTTACTTTCCCAAACTCAAGAGGGGAATAAAGACCTAGCCGTTGGTTTATTACAGTCCAAGAGCAAGTCAGCAATTATACACATGGAAGAAAGCATATCAACAGCACAGATTAATTAAATTTGTAGCACTAACAACAGTTCTCTAGCAATTATTTTTGCAACAATAACAAAACAGCTTGGGGATAGGTAGATCAGTTCCTCCAAAATCTAAGCTTTAGAAACACCCAGCAAAGAACAGAAATTTAAGGAAAAATAAAAAAAAATTCTTAAGGACATTTATAATGATGGCTTAAGATAAAAATTAGAACTTAGAGACAAATAAGATAGGAGTAATCTAAATAATTAAAGAGGGCTTCATGCTAAAATAGCCTATGAAGGAATTTTCCCATATCAGACAAACTAGCCAAGAGAAGAGCCTATGACCTTTTTTTTTTTTTTTTTTTTAATAATTTTATTTTTTTTAATGGGGTGACATCAATAAATCAGGATACATATATTCAAAGATAACAAGTCCAGGTTATCTTATCGTTCAATTATGTTGCATACCCATCACCCAAAGTCAGATTGTCCTCTGTCACCTTCTATCTTGTTTTCTTTGTGCCCCTCCCCCTCCCCCTTTCCCTCTCCCATTTCCCCCTCCCCCCCGTAACCACCACACTCTTATCAATGTCTCTTAGTTTCACTTTTATGTCCCACCTACGTATGGAATAATGCAGTTCCTGGTTTTTTCTGATTTACTTATTTCGCTTCGTATCATGTTATCAAGGTCCCACCATTTTGCTGTAAATGTTCCGATGTCATCATTTCTTATGGCTGAGTAATATTCCATAGTGTATATGTGCCACATCTTCTTTATCCAGTCATCTATTGACGGGATTTTTGGTTGTTTCCATGTCCTGGCCACTGTGAACAATGCTGCAATAAACATGGGGCTGCATGTGTCTTTACGTATCAATGTTTCTGAGTTTTTGGGGTATATACCCAGTAGAGGGATTGCTGGGTCATAAGGTAGTTCCATTTTCAGTTTTTTGAGGAACCACCATACTTTCTTCCATAATGGTTGTACTACTTTACATTCCCACCAACAGTGTATGAGGGTTCCTTTTTCTCCACAGCCTCTCCAACATTTGCTATTACCTGTCTTGCTAATAACAGCTAATCGAACAGGTGTGAGGTGGTATCTCATTGCCGTTTTGATTTGCATTTCTCTAATAGCTAAAGAAGATGAGCATCTTTTCATATATCTGTTGGCCATTTGTATTTCTTCCTGGGAGAAGTGTCTGTTCATATCTTCTTCCCATTTTTTTATTGGATTGTTTGTTTGTTTGTTGTTGAGTTTTATGAGTTCTTTGTATATTTTGGATATTAGGCCCTTATCTGAGCTGTTGTTTGAAAATATCATTTCCCATTTAGTTGGCTTTCTGTTTATTTTGTTATCAGTTTCTCTTGCTGAGCAAAAACTTCTTAGTCTGATGTAGTCCCATTCATTTATTTTTGCCTTCACTTCTCTTGCCTGTGGAGTCAAATTCATAAAATGCTCTTTAAAACCCAGGTCCATGAGTTGAGTACCTATGTCTTCTTCTATGTACTTAATTGTTTCAGGTCTTATGTTTAGATCTTTGATCCATTTTGAGTTAATTTTTGTACAGGGGGAGAGACTGTAGTCCACTTTCATTCTTTTGCATGTGGCTTTCCAGTTTTCCCAGCACCATTTATTGAAGAGACTTTCTTTTCTCCATTGTGTGTTGTTGGCCCCTTTATCAAAAATTATTTGACTATATATATGTGGTTTTATTTCTGGACTTTCTATTCTGTTCCATTGGTCTGAGTGTCTATTTTTCTGCCAATACCATGCTGTTTTGATTGTCGTGGCCCTATAATAGAGTTTGAAGTCAGGTATTGTAATGCCCCCAGCTTCATTCTTTTTCTTTAGGATTGCTTTGGCTATTCGGGGTTTTTTATAGTTCCATATAAATCTGATGATTTTTTGCTCTATTTCTTTAAAAAAAGTCATTGGAAGTTTGATGGGAATTGCATTAAATTTGTATATTGCTTTGGATAATATAGCCATCTTGATTATATTTATTCTTCCTAGCCAAGAACAAGGTATATTCTTCCATCTCATTATATCTTTTTCGATTTCCCTTAACAATGGTTTACAGTTTTCATTATACAAGTCCTTTACATCCTTTGTTATGTTTATTCCTAAGTATTTTATTTTTTTTATTGCAATCGTGAAGGGGATTATTCTTTTGAGTTCGTTCTCAATTGTTTCATTGTTGGCATATAGAAAGGCTATTGACTTCTGTATGTTAATTTTGTATCCTGCAACCTTACTGTATTGACTTATTGTTTCTAGTAGTCTTTTTGTGGATTCTTTGGGGTTTTCGATGTATAGGATCATATCATCTGCAAAAAGTGATACCTTTACTTCTTCTTTTCCGATATGGATGCCTTTTATTTCTTTGTCTTGTCTGATTGCTCTGGCTAGAACCTCTAGTACCACATTAAATAAGAGTGGAGAGAGTGGACAACCCTGTCTTGTTCCTGATTTAAGGGGAAAAGCCTTCAGTTTTGTGCCATATAATATGATGTTAGCTGATGGTTTATCATATATGGCCTTTATCATGTTGAGATATTTTCCTTCTATACCCATTTGGTTGAGAGTCTTAAACATAAAATTGTGCTGTATTTTATCAAAAGCCTTTTCTGCGTCTATTGATAAGATCGTGTGGTTTTTGTTCTTTGTTTTGTTGATATGGTGTATTATGTTAACCGTTTTACGAATGTTGAACCATCCTTGAGATTCTGGGATGAATCCCACTTGATCATGATGTATTATTTTTTTAATATGTTGTTGTATTCGATTTGCTAGTATTTTGTTTAGTATTTTAGCATCTGTATTCATTAGAGATATTGGTCTGTAGTTTTCTTTTTTTGTGCCATCCTTGCCTGGTTTTGGTATGAGGGTTATGTTGGCCTCATAAAATGTGTTTGGAAGTATTGCTTCTTCTTCAATTTTTTGGAAGACTTTGAGTAGAATAGGAACCAAGTCTTCTTTGAATGTTTGATAAAATTCGCTGGTATAGCCGTCAGGGCCTGGACTTTTATTTTTGGGGAGGTTTTTAATGGTTTTTTCTATTTCTTCTCTACTGATAGGTCTGTTTAGGCTTTCTGCTTCTTCTTGACTCAATCTAGGAAGGTTGTATTGTTCTAAGAATTTATCCATTTCTTCTAGGTTGTTGAATTTAGTGGCATAAAGTTTTTCATAGTATTCTACAATAATTCTTTGTATACCTATGGTGTCTGTGGTGATATCTCCTCTTTCATTTTGGATTTTGTTTATATGAGTTCTTTCTCTTTTTTCCTTGGTAAGTCTTGCCAAGGGTTTGTCAATTTTGTTGATCTTTTCAAAGAACCAGCTCCTTGTTCTATTAATTTTTTTCTATAGTTTTTCTGTTCTCTAATTCATTTATTTCTGCTCTGATTTTTATTATCTCCTTTCTTCGGCTGGTTTTGGGTTGTCTTTGTTCTTCTTTTTCTAGTTCCTTAAGGTGTGAAGTTAAGTGGTTCACTTGGGCTCTCTCTTGTTTGTTCATATATGCCTGAAGTGATATGAACTTCCCTCTTATCACTGCTTTTGCAGCATCCCATAGATTCTGATATGTCGTATTGTCATTTTCATTAGTCTGTATATATCTTTTGATGTCTGCACTTATTTCTTCTTTGACCCATTCATTTTTTAAAAGTATGTTGTTTAGTTTCCACATTTTTGTGGGATTTTTTCCCTCTTTTTTGCAGTTGAATTCTAGTTTCAAGGCTTTATGATCAGAAAATATGCTTGGTACAACTTCGATTTTTCTGAATTTGCTGATGTTGTTTTTGTGGCCCAACATATGGTCAATTCTTGAGAATGATCCATGTACACTGGAGAAAAATGTATACTCAGTCACTTTGGGATGAAATGTCCTGTAGATGTCTATCATATCCAGGTGCTCTAGTGTTTTGTTTAAGGCCACTATGTCTTTGTTGATTCTCTGATGGATGACCGATCTAGAGCCATCAGCGGTGTATTGAGGTCTCCAAGTATGATTGTATTTTTGTCAGTTTTTGTTTTAAGATCAATAAGTAGCTGTCTTATATATTTTGGTGCTCCTTGGTTTGGTGCATATATATTAAGAATTGTTATGTCTTCTTGATTCAGTGTCCCCTTAGCCATTATGAAATGGCCATTTTTGTCTCTGAGTACTTTTGCTGTCTTGTAGTCAGCATTGTCAGATATGAGTATTGCTACACCTGCTTTTTTTTTGGATGTTATTTGCTTGGAGTATTGTTTTCCAGCCTTTCACTTTAAATTTGTTTTTATCCTTGTTACTTAGATGAGTTTCCTATAGGCAGCATACAGTTGGATTTTCTTTTTTAATCCATTCTGCTACTCTGTGCCTTTTTATTGGTGAGTTTAATCCGTTTACATTTAGTGTAATTATTGATACTTGTGAGTTCCCTATTGCCATTTTATATCTTGCTTTCTGTTAGTTTTGTGTCTTGTTTGATCCTTCTCTTTCGTTTTTCTATCTTTTGTTTTTATTTGGTTGTATTCCATACATCTTTCCTCTGTTGCTATCTTTTTTATCTCATATGCTTCTGTGGTGGTTTTTTCAATGGTGGTTACCTTTGAGTAATGAAAAGGGTCCCTACCCTGTTCATTGTAGCGAACTATTTTGTGAGTACATTTGCACTCCATCGTCCTTTGCTACTGTTAATCTCCATCTTCTCCCCCTCTTTCTTTTTGTTGTTGTCACAGTTTAAATTTGGTTTTATTGTGTTCTTCTTGGAGCTTTTACTTGTGGCTCTGTTTTTTTTTTGTTCTTTGTATCTGATTGGAGAGCCCCCTTTAGTAATTCCTGGAGTGGGGGTTTTCTGATGATAAATTCCCTCATCTTTTCTGTATCTGTGAATGTTTTTATTTCTCCTTCATATTTGAAGGATAGCTTTGATGGGTATAGTATTCATGGCTGAAAGTTCCTCTCTTTCAGGACTTTAAATATTAGGGTCCACTCTCTTCTAGCTTGTAGAGTTTCTGCTGAGAAATCTGATGATAATCTAATGGGCCTTCCTTTATATGTTGTATTCTTCTTTTCCCTGGCTGCCTTGAGAATTTTTTCTTTGCTGTTGGTATGTGTCAATTTCATTATGATATGCCTTGGAGTAGGTTTGTTGGGGTTAAGAAAACTCGGAGTTCTGTTTGCTTCTTGAACTTGAGGCTTTAGTTCTTTCCACAGGCTTGGGAAGTTCTCATCTATTATTTGTTTGAGTATGTTCTCCATTCCATTTTCTCTCTCTTCTCCCTCTGATATACCTATTATTCTTATGTTATTCTTTTTGATGGAGTCAGATAATTCTTGTAGGGCTACCTCATTTTTTAAAATTTTTGAGTCTCTTTCTTCTTCTCTCTGTTGTGCCTCAAGTTGCTTGTCTTCTATTTCACTAATCCTCTCTTCTATATGATCTGTTCTATTAGCTAAGCTTGTTACTTTATTTTTCAGCTCGTGAATTGAGTTTTTCATCTCTGTTTGATTTGTTTTTATAGTTTCAATTTCCTTGGACATATATTCTTTGTGTACATTGAGTTGTTTTCTGAGCTCCCTAAATTGCCTTTCTGTGTTTTCTTGTATATCTCGGAGGATTTTTAAGATTTCTATCTTGAATTCTCTGTCATTTAGCTCCAAGATTTCCAATATATTAAATTTTTTCTCCATAGATTTTTCCTCATCTAGCTGTGTTACCTCTCTTTCTTTTGTATCCATGATATTCGATTTTCTCTTCCTTAATGGCATCTGAGGGTGGTTTTGTTGATAGTATTAATGAGATTTAATAAAGAATGAAAAGTTAAAAAAATAAAAAATTAAAAAATCAGAAAGAGTTGTTTTTTTAAAAAAAAATTAATAATGAAATAAAGAAAAATAAAATAAAATAAAAATTAAAAAAAAAAAAGAAAATTTCCCCCCCTCCTTTTTTCCTCTCCTCTCCTCTCCCCTCTTTCTTGAGAAAATCTTGTGGTGAACTGTGAATTATAACAAACAATGCCTGTGATGGAGGGCCTGAATTGAGGAAAAGTAATAAAGGGGCAAAAAAAAGAAAAAAAAAGAAAAAGGGGGTATGGACCCACAAAAAGCAAATGAGGAAAAAATTTGGGTCAAGAATAAAATGATTTGCTTTTAGGTGTTGGTTGTCTAAGAGTTATGATGAGAGGAATAAGAGGAAAACAGAAAAATGGGGGGACAAATTAAAAAATTACTATTGTATTTAGTGGAACAAGAACTAGATAAAATGGAGAGCCAGGGATGGGAGCACTGCTAGTGAGTTAAAAAGGTGAAGAAAAAAACCCCCAAAATGCCACAAACATAAGTTTGAATCCCAGATAAGATAATTTGTTTGTAATTGAGGTTTGAATGAGAGGAGATGTAAAGGAGAAAGGAAGAAACTAATATAGAGGGAGAAAAGAAAGAGAGAGAGAGAAAAAAAGAGGGAACCACTAAAAGAAGAAAAAAGAAAGGAGAGAGAGGAGAGTTAAGGGTTTTGGAGTGCAACCCTCATAGAGAGAAAGGAAGAGAAGAGAAAAGATAATGGGAGATGTAACATTTATGGGTAGTATAGTTCAAGGAGAGGAGAGAGTAAGACCGGCAGAGTTAATCGGCCAAATTGGAGGAGGAAAAAAAGTATCAAGAATGAAAATAAGAGAAACAGACAAACAAATATAATAAAATGGGATAGGTTATAAAGTCTGCAGATTATTCTTGATTTTGAGAGGTTATCTTCTTGCTTTTTCTTTTCTCTCCCTCTTCCTGTTCGGTGACTCTGTACCCCGGGTTCTGCCCCTTTGGCATGCTCAGGTAGAGGTTTGCAGTTGATAAGTCTCTATGGCAATGTCATGTATTGTGCTTTAGTCTCGTTGGCAGTCGAGGCTCATTAGCATTTATAGGCTCCGACAGTGAGAGAGTCCGTGTTCCTGGAGCCTTTCTCCTAGTCTTTCCTTCCTCAATTAGTAGCCTGATAATCCAGCTATGGGGTTGCTGCTGCCTCTGCCTGGATAGTAAGAGGCTCAAAGAGCTGGCAACTCCCCACTCTATTTCCACTCAGCACAGGGCTCTGGGTAAGGCTCAGTCAGTCAGAGCTGCTAGCATAATCAGGCGGGCTTTCCGCCCACTCAAAGACCTCTGGCTCTGCCACTCTGTCTGGTAACACAGGCAGGCGCCCACTTCCGGAGCACTTGGAGGAAACTCTCGCTCTGTATCTGTGTGCGCAGACCAGGATATCCGGCCAGCAGTCTCACGCTCTGAGTGAAACCCCCAACCGCATGGAAAGGTTGTAGCATTGGAATTGGCTTTCGCTCCATCCCCGTGCGCGGCTTTTGCAAGGCGCTGGGGCGGCCCGAGATTCCACTTTGGCCCACACAAAGGCCCCTGACTCTGCCCCTCTGTGCGATAACACGGGCACGCACTGCCGAGGCACTCGGAGGAATCTCTCACTCCCTATCTGCGCGCGCAAACCAGGATATGAGGCCGGCCGCGTTTCCCTCTGAGTGAAACCCCCACCAGCATGGAAAATTTCCACCGTTGGAATTAGTTCTCGCTCCCTCCCATGCGCGGCCCTCCCAGGGCGCTGGGGCTGCCCAGAGATTCCACCTTTGGCCCACAGAAAGGCCCCTGACTCTGCCTCTCTGTGGGGTAACACGGGCACCCACCACCGGGGCTTAGGAAGAAATCTCTCGCCCAGTAGCTGCGCGCACCGACCAGGAGATCAGGTAAAATGGCTGCCCCGCTTGTCTTTCTTTGTTTGGGTTTGGCGCGAGTGTTAGCTTTTATTGCCCGGGTTGCCACAGGATCAGTTTTTCCTCGGCTTGGATCTCCATGCCACAGCCTGGTTCGGCCGTTTGTGCCGCGGCCTGGATCTATTCACCCCCTTTGCCCGCCTCAGTTTCTATATTCACAGTTACCAGAGAAAGCCGCCCTGTTTAGGTTAGTGAGGAAGGCAGAGCATTTCTTACTCCCTATTTCCTTCTGGGTTTGGTTATATATTTAGCCAATTTTTCACTCGACCATACCTTCGGGTGTATTGTGAAGCATCTGGGGGCTCCAAGTATAGGTTTTTCTGTTTCTGGTTGAAGATCTTGTTGAGTTTTGGGGGAGATTTATCGGTATCGCTTCTTACCCCGCCATTACTCTGACGTCATCTCCCTATGACCTTTTTAAAATGCATACAGAAGAACAGGGGAGAAAATGCAATAAAAACAATATTTTCCAGGATTTAATTTAATAGATTTACCAAATTTACTGAATTTACTATATGGCTTTACTTTTATGATAAGAACTGAAATCCTCTCCAATTACATATTAAATATCCTAAATATAGATACATTGCAGCATTTTTAAAAGGGAACATATGATATGTCTGAAGATGACAAGTCTATGTGCCTCTGTGTTTAAGTGCTAATTTGATTTGGGAAACTTTTATGCACTTAATAATTACCCCCTTTCTCCTTGTTAATTGGTTCCCTATCCCCATCAGCACCTCCCAACAGAGAGGTAAAATACATTTCTTTAGCACTATGTTTAGAATTGTTAGCACCTCCTATGAAGTTAAATTGTCTTTCACATTAGGAGCAGCAGAAGGAAGCTGTAATGTTGGCACTTTGGGTGGTGGGAAAGAACCCCTGGCTGAAAAGGCACATATTAATTTATTAAATTTCAGGCATGGTTTTGGATGAAATCAAACTTTACTGCTAAGCTCACTATGCAAATAGTGTAGCAGGAAGAGGGCAAAGTTATTTGTTAGTTATCTGAAAAGAGATAAGAAAGCTGAACTCGGCAAGGTCATAGTGCTAATCTCAAAAAATATATTCCACTGCCCTAAAGGTTAATAATAAAAATAGTAAAAAACTAGTATATGTGATGACAGCAGAATGGCAGAATAGGCATTTTATATGAACACCCCCACAGGTATTGATCTGACAACACCCCTGGATCAGAGTACCTTTCTGGGAATCTAAAAGTTCACCAGAGAAGTTTCAACCCTTAATTAGATTAAAAATAATAGAATACACTCACTGAGGAAGGTAATAAAAAAGCAGTTTCACTTTACCCGTGTCACCCTCCATCATGGTGGCATAGCTCAGTGCCCAGGGAGACGCTCCTCAGCCTCAATTCCTTGCATGGAGGAATGTGAGAGCATAGGAAGTGCCTGGCTTCCTAAGTTGTGTGGGACACTGCCTGAATGAACTACTTCTTTCCTTTTATAAATTAAATTTTTTTTTTAGAGAGAGAGAGACAGAGAGGGACAGACAAGGACAGATAGATAGGAAGGGAGAAAGATGAGAAGCATCAACTCATAGTTGCAGCATTTTAGTTGTTCACTGACAAGGGGGTTCCAGCAATCCCTTGCTCAAGCCAGTTACCTTGGGCTTCAAGCCAGTGACCTTTGGGCTCAAGCCAGCAACCATGGGGTTATATCTATGATCCCATGCTTGAGCCGGTGACCCCACGCTCAATCCAGATGAGCTTGCCTTCAAGCTGATGACCTCGGGGTTTCGAACATGGGTCCTTACCATCCCAGATCGATGCTCTATCTACTGTACTGCCCCTGGTCAGGTGATATAACCTACCTGTTTATCTACACCCCCCCCCCCATCAATGTACTGAGGGTATCAGCATGGCTGAGTGGCTGGGAGAGGCTGGATCAGGGAGGAGCAGCAAGGACTTAGAGCCACCAGAACTTCAAACTCAACAAAGGGCAACGTATCATACTGCTCTACAGACTCCATCAAGAAGCCTGCCCAATGAACTAACTACTGAAGATGCCTCTCTTGTGGACTCCTCAGCTGGCCCAGAGTGCTCCCAATGCTCTGCTCCACACCTCACATCGCTCCCCCACCATAACGCTCCCACAGCCAGCTCCTTTAGTGTGCTCCTGAAGACTGAGAGTATAAGCCTTAGCAGATAGCTAGTGAGCATGTGCAAAAAGCCAACCTGACTGCAGGATTAGGAAAATACACATGAACTTGAACATTTCAGACATTGCTGTGGGATAGACAAAAGGAGGCTCTCAGCCTAGATTTCCAGGATCTAGAGAAGGCATGCATCTGAAGAATCCTCTCCCGTTACCTTCTTCAGGAAAGAACAAGAGGGCTGGAGCAAGGTCCCTTATTGATTATATTGAATTCACTCAAACAAGCCATGATAATTTCCCTGGCTCAAGATCCTTGACTCTTGTCATATAAGGTAACATATATTCACAGATTCCTAGGATTAGGATGTGGACACCATTTGGGGTTTATTATTTTACTTACTACAAATAACAATTATTATAGGAATTGAAATGTTGCATTAGGAACTAATCCAATAATGCAAAAGAAGACAGTAAAGGAGGAACAGAGGAAGTAAAAAGACGAAACATAAAAATAAAAAATCAAAATGTGAGATAAAAACTCCAACCATATCAATAACAACATTAAATGTAAATGAGTTAAACAATATGATCAAAATCAGAGAGTGTTATACCGGATTTTTAAAAAGCCGTATGTTGTCTACAGCAAGTATACTGTGGATTTAAAAATACAAATAAATTGAAATTAAAATGATTGAAAAAGATATGCCATGTGAACAGGAAGTATGAGAAAGCAGGAGCAGCTGTACTAATATCAGACAAATTAGAGTGTTTAGAAAATGTTAATAGAAACAAAGAATGGTATTTTATAATTATAAAAGGATTACTCCATCAGGAAGACATACAATTATAAAAATAATACACTTCAGAATGGAGTCTCAAATACTTAAAGCAAAAAATAACATAATTGAAGGAAGGAATAGATAATTCAATAACAATAGTTGGAGACCTCAATAACTAATTTTCAATAACCAATAAAACAACTATTCAGAAGATCAACATCAACAAAGATATATAAGGCTTCAATAACTCTTTAATGCAACTTCTTTATTTCTCCCTTTCTTTATTTTATTTTTTCATTGAAACACATATAGATCCTGTTAAGTTGGCTCAGTGGTAGAGTGTTGGCCTGGCGTGTGGATGTCTCAGGTTTGATTCCTGGTCAGCGCACACAGGAGAAGAAACCATCTGCTTCTCCGCCCACCCTTTCTTTCCCTCCTGCAGCCATGGATCAATTGGTTTGAGCACATTGGCCTGGGCAATAAGGATGGCCTTGTGGAGCCTCCTCCTCAGGCACTAAAAATAGCTCAGTTGGGAGCATGGCCCTAAATGGGGGTTTCCAGGTGTATCCTGGTAGGGGTACATGTGGGAGTCTGTCTCTCTATCTCTTCTCCTCTCACTTAGAAAAAGAAGAAGAAGAAAAAAAAGACATAAGACACCTAAAGAACAATTCACCCACAAATAGCAGAATTTACACACTTAAGTACACACAAAACATTTTCCAAGACCAATTAGATATAAGACCATAAAACAAGCTTCAATAAATTTAGGCCGACCAGGTGGTGGTGCAGTGGATAGAGCGTTAGACTGGGATGTGGAGGACCCAGGTTCGAGACCCCGAGGTCGCCAGCTTGAGCACAAGCTCATCTGGTTTGAGCAAAGCTCACCAGCTTGGACCCAAGGTCGCTGGCTTGAGCAAGGGGTTATTTGGTCTGCTGTAGCCCCACAGTCAAGGCACATATGAGAAAGCAATCAATTAACAACTATGGTGTCACAACAAAAAACTGATAATTGATGCTTCTCATCTTTCTCTGTTCCTGACTGTCTGTCCCTATCTATCCCTCTCTCTGACTCTCTCTGTCTCTGTAAAAAAAACCCCAAAAAACAAAAAAATTAATTTAAAAAGATTGTAGCCACACAAAATATATGCTTCAACAAGAATGGAATAAAAAGAAAAGAATATTTGGGGAATTTAAAACAATATCTGGAAATTAAACAACACAAGAATGGTTAAATAATTGCTTAAGAAGAAATTACAAGGAAGAGTAGAAAATTTTTGAAATGAATGAAAATGAAATACAACATACAAACTTTGGAGATGCAACTCAAGCAATTCTCAATAATAAATTATAGGTATAAATACCTATATTACAAAAAAAAAAGAAAAAAGAAAAATAGCAATCAGTGACCTAAACTTGTATTTTAAGAACTAGGAAAAAAAAAAAAAAAGAGCAAACTGAACCCAAAGCAATGAGAAGGAAGAAAATAACAAAGATTAGAGTAGAAATAAAATAAAAAAACAATATAGAAAATCAATGAAACCTAATGTTGGATCTTTAAAAGTATCAACAAAATTGACAAATCTTTACAGGAGCTGAACAAGAAAAAAGAAAAACAAAGTCCTGTGTTACTAAAGTCAGAAATAAAAGAGGGACATCAGTACTGACCTAGCAGGAATAAAGTGAAGTAGAAAGCAATACTAGGATAAACTGTCAACAAATTTGATAACTTGGATGAAGTGAACAAATTCCTAAAAAGACACAAATTAAAAAAATTATCTTAAGATAAAATTAAAAAGTTGAATAAACATATACTAACTAAAAAAATTTAATTTTTAATTTAAAAATTACACACAGATAAAAGCTCAGCTCCATAAATATTCACTGGTGAATTTTAGTAAATATCTCGAGGAATTATTACCAATATACTTCACAAACTTTTCCAAAAAAGAGAAAAGACAGGAGCACTGTTCAGTGTATTTTATGAGAACAAAATTACCAAAACAAAACACTAAAGGAAAACCAGATTACCCTGTCCAGGTAGTGGCACAGTGGATAGAGCATCAACCTGGGATGCTGAGGACCCAGGTTCAAAACCCTGAGGTTGCTGGCTTGAGCACAGACTCATCTAGCTTGAGCATAGGCTTACCAGCTTGAGCAAGGGGTCACTTGCTTGGCTGGTGCCCCCTGGTCAAGGCACATGTGAGAAAGCACTCAATAAACAGCTAAAGTGCCACGACTATGAATTGATACTTCTCATCTCTCTCCCTTCCTGCCTGTCTCAGTCTCTGTCTGTTTCTGTCTCTCTCTCAAAAAAAAAAAAAAAGAAAAAAAGAAAAGAAAACCAGACTTATAACTTTTATGAAAATAACTACAAAATCCTTCAACAAAATACTCACAAACTGAACCTAACAACATATGCAAAGAATTGTTATAGACCGTCACCAATTGGGATTTATCCCAGTAATGCAAGACTTATTCAACATATAAAAATCAGTGTAATACAACATATTAATAGAATAAAGGACAAAACCCACATGATCATCTCAATAGATGCAGAAAAAGAAAAGACAAAATATCACATCCCTTCATTTAAAAAACACTCAAAAAATTGCAAAAAGAAAGGAATGTAGCCAACCTAACAGGGGGCATCTATTAAATAGCCACAGTTGCCTTCCTCCGTGGTGGAAGACTGAAAGCTTTCCCCCTAAAATCAGAAACAAGACAAGGATGTCCACTCTTGCCACTGCAAGCCAGCATAGTACTAGAATTTCTAACCAGGGCAATAGGCAAGAATAAGATAAAAGTAATCCAGATCAGAAAGGGAGAAGTAAAATATCTCCATTTGCAGATGACACAATCTTGTATTTCAAAAATTATAAGAAAACTACAAAAATATTATAATTAATAAGTTTGTCCAGTAAATTGCAGGATAGAAGATCAATGTAGAGATGGTTATATTTCTATACACCAGTAATGAAAACATACTTGTATTTCTATACACCAGCAATGAACAACCTGACAATGATATTAAGAAAACAATTTTATTTACAATAGCATCATAAAGGATAAAATATATAGGAATAAATTTAACAAAAGAAGGATAAAAGGATACACTGAAAAGTGCAAAATATCATAGAAAGAAATTTAAAAAGACATAAATGGAAAGACATCCAATGTTCATAGATTGGAAGACAATATTAAAATAAAAACACTCCCAAAATTGACCTGTAAATTAAATGCAATTTATGTCAAAATCTCAACTTTTTTTTTTGCAATAATTGACAGACTAATCCTAACATTTATATGGAATTTCAAGAGACCCAGGACAACCAAAGCAACCTTGAAAATTAAGAACAAAGTTGGAGAACTCATATTTTCTGATTTTAAAATGTACAGCAAAGCTTTATAGTAAAAATGAAAACATGCCACTGGCCTGAGGAAAGACATAAATATCAATGAAATGGAATTGGGAGTCCAGAAATAAATGCTTATATTTATGTTCAACTTATTTTCTATGAGGATGGCAAGACAATTCAAATAGGCAAGAGGAATAGGTTTAGAATTAATGCAAATACTCTAAAATCATGGGGAAGGTTGAACAATTCTATTGTAATACTACTAAAAACCATTGAATTGTATACTTAAAGTGTTGGTGAATATTTTGATATGCAAACTGTTCCTATAGAAAGATGTTTAAAAATCAACTCAATAACTTCAAATATAAAATATTCCTTTTAGATTTTAAAGACAAAGTATAAAGTAACTCATGGAGAAAAGAGGGATGATTAAACACTTCAGACTTTTGATAGTTAAAATCCTCTATTCAATTGTGTGTCTTGTTTCAAGATTGGGAAATTGAGGTTGACTCTGGTCAAGTGCCTTATGTGCCAAATAGTTCCAAAAAGATTTTGGTCAATGCCACCGTTATCTGACAGAGAAAGCCAGGAAAAGAATCACTCAAGTCACTGTGGGAAGCAAAGGGCAAAGATTAGAAGCTGGCGGGCTCTTGGTGTGTTTCAGATCAGCACACATTTGGATGCATTTAATACTGCATATTTATTAAAAGCAAGCAGCTCACTGGGCCAGAGAGAATCCTGAGCTATTCGTGGCCCAGCTCCCTGGTCTGAAAAATTGGAGTGTATATCAGTTCATTTTACTTGAGGCTGGCTTAAGAATTTCTCTGAATTTATGAAATTGAAAACAGATATTTGAATCACTTGACACCATTATTCATCCATAACATGGACATAAGTGTTTTCAGTCTATTTTCCCTTGAAGCTGAGTAATGCAAAAGTAAATTACTAGCATATTCTAGAGATTCACCTTTATATGAACCAAATACATTTTTGTGAGTTTGTGTCAATCATCTTATCTTTAAGTCCCACCAACTCTGAGTTTTGTATAATAGTAGTAGCATGATGTTACCAAAAAAACTGAAATCTTGCTTTTCTGGGAAGTTCTGATGGCAGAGTACAACAAAACAAATTCTCTGGAACCGTTCCAGAACAGCACGCTGTCAGGGCAATCTGGGGATAATATGCCCAGACCCGTGAAGGCTCCATAATTGCCCATGTGCTATTTTTAAGTCACTCTCATGAGTTAGGCCATTGGCACTGATAAGTCATTACAATGTACTCCGACACAGATTAAAAGTGGTTAACTGTCAGGGACTTAGTGACATAATATTATATCTTAAAATTCAAAGGTTAAGCCTGGTGCTCTTGTCTACAGTGCTGTTCCCTCACTCTCACATCACCCTATTATTTGGAGGGATGACAGAAGAAGGAATGCAGAGGGAAATCAAGTCATTTAGATTACTGCTAGGTGCCAACGTCAATACAAGGCAAGTGAGTGCCAAAGGTTTTTTAGATTCACTCTGATTAAAACGAAAGTGCCTTTATTTCCACTGTAAACTGTTCACTGATATATGCTCTCTAACACTTAACAATAGGCACGGTAATATTTGTTTTCTTCATAGACTTTCCCCTTATGGCTATTAAAATAAAGGTTCACTTAAAGAAATCAATAGAAACATCATTATCTGAGAAACTGTCAATGGAATTAAATCATCAATGAGTAAAGTTGTTAATATGTCACATGCCTGTGCTCCCTGCCTCCCAAAGGCCCTCACTCTGAGTTTCCCTCATCCCTAGAACCTCCTCCCCTCCTACTTCAGTTCCTTCCTTTAAGCTGTAGGAATTTTAGACATGAGGCGAGTGATGAGTCCTTTTATTTTAAGCATGTGTGCATTTCCAGTTTCCCTGAAGTAACTTAGAGCTCTGGATAGTGGTGACAGAAAGAGGTAGTGAAATGCCCAAATATTGTTAAAAAGAAAAAGTCGAAAGTGTCCCGGAGAGGTCTGGAGATCTCTGTTACAACCCGAAGTCTACTTTACCACTCCTTAACTTCTTAGTCTTCAAACTAGGGATTGACTTGAGTGATCAATTTCAGCACAACGGCCTAACATTTTACCTTGATCCATGCTTTTCTTCATTGAGCTTATATCAGGCTTTACAAGACTCTTCAAATTATCATTTTTAAACTGCTTCAAAAATTTTAAACCACCTAAAGTTGTGAGAACTAGAATATCCTTGACACATTGTGGTTCTGGGCTAAAATAAACTTTCTTAAAGCATGTGGTATTAGAGGATAGATTAATTTTAAACCCTCACGCCATTCAAGGGCTAATTGGCTTTAAGTCCAACTTCAGCCTAACAGTGTGGTGTTCCCTGTGCATTCAGAAGGCACCTTTTCTTACTTGAATGTATAAAACTATTGAGAAGGATCCAAAACATCCCTTTCTGCTGCCATGGGTACCCACAGGTCTACATTGAAGACCTAGCATGGTCTTCAATGGTCTTAACTAGGTCGCAAGTGTTATTAGTTAGATAGATTTAAATACTTTGACCCAGGTAAAAGAAAGAAAATACAGATATTTGTATTTCTAAGAAAGAAAACCCTACAATGTTTGCAAAGGCAGTAAATGAAAAGTTCCAACACTGAAATCATACTCCTGATTAAATCTGAACTCCCTGTCACCTTGAGCAACTGTTCAACCTTTCAGTATCTCAGTTTGTTCTGCTATACAATTGTGTTAATAACAATACTCTTCTCCACAGACTGAATTTGATGATTAAATAAGACCATGCATTTAAGTGCTAATCCTCAATCTTGGCACATAATTTTTCAATAAATGCTAGTATGTCTTAGTGTGAATATGAATATTGGTTTTATTTATGTTACTTTGTGATGGTATAAAGTATGAAATCCAAGATTCAAATGAACACATTGACAGCCCCTCAGAGGAGTCTGTGGTCTATCCGTAGCTCTGGGAAGTAAACCTTGTTGCTGTGCAGCTTGGGGTTCGCCTGACTGACCTCTGAGAACAGCTTTGTCCTGCAGTCCTCTTTAGCCAGTTCCCTGCAGTCTTATGGGGAGAAGTGTTAAGATACATTTGTTCACCTAGAATACTTAAATGGACTGGAATAGTATGAAATCGGTGCTTCCTAGCAAAGGCATGGAAGCAACCTAAGTGTCCATCAAAGATGAATGAATAAATATGTGACGTGTATACAGGGGTGAGCAAAAGTAAGTTTACAGTTGTATGTGCAACACAGAGTTTGTGCCTGTATTATTGCATTATTTATTTGTATTACAACTATAAATCTACTTGATCCCATTCACACACACACACACACACACACACACACACACACACACAATGGACTATTATTCAGCTATAAGAAGGAAGGAAATCCAATCATTTGTAATATTATGGATGAAACTTAAGGGCATTTTACTAAGTGAACTAAGTGAGACAGAGAAAGACAAATACTGTATGATCTCACTTATATGTGAAATCTAAAAAAACCTGAACTCATAGAAACAGAGAGTAGATTGGTGGTTGCCAGGGGTTAGGGGTGGGATGGTGCTGCTGGAAATGACTGAAAAGTGGTCAAGGGTACAAAACTACAATCATAAGAGGAATAAGTCTGAGGATCTAATGTGCAGGCTGATGACTATAGCTAACAATACTTTAGTGTATATTTGAAACTTGCTGAGAGTAGATTCTAAAGTTCTCACCACAGGCAAAAAATTGTATCTATGTGAAGTGATAAATGTGTTAACTAACCTGTGATAATCATTTTGCAACATATATATATGTATCAAATTACTACACTGTATACCTTTTAATATGTAACTGACATATACACTGTAAGTTTAAGATGTAAAACATATTGATTTGATATATGTATAAATTACAATATGATTACCACTGGAGAGCATTAGCTAAAACCTCCATCATGTCACATAATTACCATTTCTCTTTTTATGTGAGAGCATATAAGACTTAGTCTCTTGGCAACTTTGAAGTATATAATATGGTATTGTTAGCTATAATCACAATACTGTGCATTAAATATCCAGAACTTATTCATCTTCAACTGAAGTATGTACCCTTTGATGAATATCTCTCCAAATCCCCTCCCCCAGCTTCCACTTCTGGCAACCACCAATCTATTCTGTGTTTCTAGGAGTTCAGTGTTTTTAGATTCCACATGTATGTGATATCACACAGTATTTGTCTTTCTCTGTCTGACTTAGTTCACTTAGCATAATGCTCTCAAGGTCCCTATGTTTGCTCCAATGGCAGGATTTAACTTCCTTCTCTTGGGTGATATATATATATAATCATCCCTTAATAGAAGGTTAGATTGTTTCCATATCTTGGCTATTATAAATAATGCTGTAATACATGGGAGTGTATATATATGGTTTCAATATATTTTTTCCCTTTACATTGGATATAGTCAATGAGTAGGACTGCTGTATCCTATGGTAGTCCTATTTTTAATTTTTTAAGGAACTTCCACATCATTTTCCATGATGGCTACATCAATTTATATCATCACCAACAATGTACAAGATTCCCTTTTCTCCACATTCTCTTCAACATCTTTTATCTCTTGTCCTTTTTATAATAACCATTCTAACAAGTGTGATGTGATATTTCATTATGATTATAATTTGCATTCTCCTGATAATTACTGATGTTGAGCTTATTTTCCTGTACCTGCAGGGATCTGTATGTATTCTTTGGAAAGGATTTATTCAGTTCTCGTTCCATTTTTAATTAAATTGTTTTTTTTCTTGTGATTGAGTTGTACAAGTTCTTGATATATTTTTGGATATTAACACCTTATCAGATATGTGGTTTGCAATTATTTTCTCCCATACCATAACCATTGCATTTTGTTAATTGGTTTTTTTTTCCATGCAGAAGCTTTTTAGTTGTCCTAGTCCCAGTTGTTTATATTTTGCTTTTGTATGTTGTGTTTGGGGTATCATACTCAAAAACCATTGCCAAGACTATTATTAAGGTGATTTTGCCCTATGTTTTCCACCAGGAGTCTTTCAATTGCAGGTTTTACATTTAAGCACCTTAACTATTGTCACCATATTGTAACCAGATTTTCAGAGCTTATTCATCTTGTAACCGTGAGCTTGTGCCCTCCGACCATTCCCCCTACCCAACTCCACACTTTCTCCCTGGAAACCGCCAAACTACTCTCAGTTTCTTGGTTTCAGTTTTTTTACATTTCATATAATAGTGAGATTATACAGAATTCATTTTTCCCTGTTTGTATACTGCAATTTTACTAATTTTTTTTTAATTAGCTCTAACAGTTTTTTGCTTGAGTATTTAGGGATTTCTATATACAGGTTCATGTCATTCACTAATAGAGACCATTTTACTTCTACCTCCTCTTGTTTGGATGTCATTTTTGTTTTCTTGCCTGATTATTCTGCCTAGGACTTAACAGTACAAATATTGATTGACTTACGACCTATGCAACTTATGACCATTCAACTTTACGACCACAGTCACTAGCCACGACTGCTCTGCATCTGGCAGCACAAGCGTTGCCCAGCTGGGCATATGACAGTGTGGACCAGCTTCCGGCAGCACTACCATCTCCGCGTGCATAATTTCAACTGTTATCCCAGACTCGGTACAGCAATTTGTGTTTTGTGTCTTGAATATTTTTCATCAAACCCCTCCCAAGATGTCTACCAAGAGGAAATTGTCTTTGCAAATAATAAACCAGTTATAGTGGTAATGCAGTGTTTTACTTAATCCTGACGAATGTAAAAATAAGAAACAAAATGGTGTAGAGATGATACAAATGGCATAAAATGAACAAAGAAAATTATGATATATAATAATAATAAAAGAAAATTATGATAGAATATGACTTAAAGATTTTTATAACATCATTTCACAGTACTGTACATATATATGTAGCCTACTCAACTTACGACCAAATTGTGTTATGACCAGTCTGTCAGAACCAATCATGGTCGTCAGTCAAGCACTAGCTGTAATACGTTGAATAGGAGTGGTAAGAGTAGGCATTCTTGTCTCATTCCTGATCTTAGAGGAATATCTTCAACCTTGCACCAGTGAGTATGGAGTTAGCTGTGCCTCAACACATATGGCCTTTATTATGTTGAAGTACATTTCTTCTATATTAATTTGCTGAGAGTTTTTATCCTGAAAGAATGTTAAATTTTGTCAAATGCTTTTCTACATCTATTGAGGTGATCATATGATTTTTATTTTTCATTTTATTAATGTGATGTATCACACATATTGATTTGCATATGTTGAATTATCCTTATCTCCCAAGGATGAATCCCACTTGATCATGGTGGATGATATTTTTAATGTACTGTTTAATTTAGTTTGCTAGTATTTCATGGAGAATTTTCACATCTATAGTTATCAGGGATGTTGGCCTGTAATTTTCTTCTTATACTATGTCCTATTTGACCTTAGTAATTGGATAATGCTGGTTTAGTAAGATGAGTTTGGGAGATGTTCCCTCCTGTTCAATGTTTTGGAGCATTTGAGAATTGGCATTAATACTTCTTTAAACATTTGTTAAAATTCACCAGTAAAACCATTTGGTCCTGGATGAGCATCAGAATTTTAAAAGCTCCATAGGTGATACAAATATGCAGCCAGGGTAGAAATACACTATTTGGGAGCCTAGATGTCTTTATCCAGAATGTGACAGTACTTCCCTCCACTTCCCCCTTTACCCTACTGCTAGAGTAATCTTTCTAAAACACAAATCTGTATGTGACATTCCCTTAATTTTAATATGTCCCTCTGGTGTACCATCACCACAATCCCAAAGGTGGATGTGCTCGATTATCTGTCTCTCTAACTCTGTCTCTTTTTGCCTCCCCATCACTTGGTGGCCAGACTGACCCAAGTGCCATTTAGAAGATGAGACCTTTTCCCTCACACTTCCGTGCCTAATATATCCCCTCTCCTCGGACTGAAAAACTTGTTTCCCTTGGTGCTATTTTATTAACTCTAACTTGTCCTTCAAGACCCACCTTATCCTAAATAGAGAGAAGACTGAGAATGAGAAAGAAAAGAGTGGTCTGTAATTGTATGTAACATGCCATATCTTATTTATCTTTTAAAAAATTCTTAGTGAACATCCAACTTAGTCACTGTCTCTACCTGCCTTTTCTTCTCTTCTTGTAATTGAATTTTATTGGGGTGACACCGATTAAGATAATGATAAGGTTTCAGTTGCCCAGCTCTACAACACATCTTTGAATACCATACTGTATGTTCACCCCCCAAGTTATGTCTTTGTCCATCATCGTTTATACCCTTAATACCCTCCTACACCTCTTCCCTTCCGTGCAATCACTACATTGTTGTTTGTGTCCATGAGTTTTTTTTTTTATTTTATTTTCTGGTTCTTTCTTGCTCTATCCATCTACCTCCCTCACTACCAGCCCTTCCTCACCACTGACAGTTCTAAGCCTGCTCTCTATGTAGTAGTCTGTCTCTATTTTGCTTGTTAATTCTTTTTTTTTTCCATTAGATCCAATAAAGAGTGAAGTTATATGGTACTTGTTTTTCTCTGACTGGCTTATTTTACTTAGCATAATGATCTCCATGTCCATCCATGCTGTCACAAAAAATAAAATTTTCTTCTTTTCTTATGGCTGCATAGCATCCCATTGGGTAAATGCACCACAGCATTTTAGTACACTGTAAAAAATTCTATCAATAAATGAATCACATTGCATGGCAACTGTTTGTCTATCATAACCTTAGGAGGGTAAAATCAATGTCTGATTCATCTTTTCATCTCTAACACATCAGAATCTAAGGTATACAGTGGTTGTGGAAAAATATAACTTTGAATATCAAATGAATGAAGCAAGCAAGCACAGTGACTTTCCAAAGTCATTATTCCACTCCTGGCAAGGGATCGCTTTCCATCCATGGTTTGCTTCTGTGGCTTAATACTGTACCCAGCCTTAAATCATGACTTTGAAAGCATTTTGGGAATCAGATTCACTGTGGGGAAAGGAATAGCATCCTCAAATCTAGAGGTTTCAATCCATCTATGGCAGTTAAGGGTACAGTAAGCTAAAGGCCCAAGTATCTTTACAAAGGCCTCACCTAATATGTGAAGGTAGAATTGTGAACCCACTTTGGAATGAAATATACAGATATTTATTAAATGCCTCACTTTCTTCTTGGGATTATACATTAGTCATGTGGTATTTCCTGCCACTTTCTGCCCACCTTTTATAATTGGTCTAAATATAGGGAGATCCTTGTACTTTGAATATCTAGTAGAGCCCATATCTAGACAGTGTGATCCTACTAGTTTCCTCAGGAGTCATGAGTACATAATGGAAAGCTAATTGGACCAGTGGGTGTCTATTCTTTTTCTCTTCTGAGTGAATAGCTCCGCTGGGAGCAATAGGCATAGCTAAAAGCTACTCATGTCAAATAGAGAAGTTTCTTTATTTTTTTTTTGTTTGTTTTTATTTTTTTATATAATTTTATTTTTTAATGGGGTGACATCAATAAATCAGGATACATATATTCAAAGATAACAAGTCCAGGTTATCTTGTCGTTCAATTATGTTGCATACCCACCACCCAAAGTCAGATTGTCCTCTGTCACCTTCTATCTTGTTTTCTTTGTGCCCCTCCCCACCCCTTATCCCTCTCCCATTTCCCCCTCCCCCCCGTAACCACCACACTCTAATAAATGTCTCTTAGTTTCACTATTATGTCCCACCTACGTATGGAATAATGCAGTTCCTGTTTTTTTCTGATTTACTTATTTCGCTTCGTATCATGTTATCAAGATCCCACCATTTTGCTGTAAATGTTCTGATGTCATCATTTCTTATGGCTGAGTAGTATTCCATAGTGTATATGTGCCACATCTTCTTTATCCAGTCATCTATTGATGGGCTTTTTGGTTGTTTCCATGTCCTGGCCACTGTGAACAATGCTGCAATAAACATGGGGCTGCATGTGTCTTTACGTATCAATGTTTCTGAGTTTTGGGGATATATACCCAGTAGAGGGATTGCTGGGTCATAAGGTAGTTCTATTTTCAGTTTTTTGAGGAACCACCAAACTTTCTTCCATAATGGTTGTACTACTTTACATTCCCACCAACAGTGTATGAGGGTTCCTTTTTCTCAACAGCCTCTCCAACATTTGCTGTTACCTGACTTGCTAATAACAGCTAATCGAACAGGTGTGAGGTGGTATCTCATTGCCGTTTTGATTTGCATTTCTCTAATAGCTAAAGAAGATGAGCATCTTTTCATATATCTGTTGGCCATTTGTATTTCTTCCTGGGAGAAGTGTCTATTCATATCCTCTTCCCATTTTTTTATTGGATTGTTTGTTTGTTTGTTGTTGAGTTTTATGAGTTTTTTGTATATTTTGGATATTAGGCCCTTATCTGAGCTGTCGTTTGAAAAAATCATTTCCCATTTAGTTGGCTTTCTGTTTATTTTGTTATCAGTTTCTCTTGCTGAGCAAAAACTTCTTAGTCTGATGTAGTCCCATTCATTAATTTTTGCCTTCACTTCTCTTGCCATTGGAGTCAAATTCATAAAATGCTCTTTAAAACCCAGGTCCCTGAGTTGAGTACCTATGTCTTCTTCTATGTACTTAATTGTTTCAGGTCTTATGTTTAGATCTTTGATCCATTTTGAGTTAATTTTTGTACAGGGGGAGAGACTGTAGTCCAGTTTCATTCTTTTGCATGTGGCTTTCCAGTTTTCCCAGCACCATTTATTGAAGAGGCTTTCTTTTCTCCATTGTGTGTTGTTGGCCCCTTTATCAAAAATTATTTGACTATATATATGTGGTTTTATTTCTGGACTTTCTATTCTGTTTCATTGGTCTGAGTGTCTATTTTTCTGCCAATACCATGCTGTTTTGATTGTCGTGGCCCTATAATAGACTTTGAAGTCAGGTATTGAAATGCCCCCAGCTTCATTCTTTTTCTTTAGGATTGCTTTGGCTATTCGGGGTTTTTTATAGTTCCATATAAATCTGATGATTTTTTGCTCTATTTCTTTAAAAAATGTCATGGAAGTTTGATGGGAATTGCATTAAATTTGTATATTGCTTTGGGTAATATAGCCATCTTGATTATATTTATTCTTCCTAGCCAAGAACAAGGTATATTCTTCCATCTCATTATATCTTTTTCGATTTCCCTTAACAATGGTTTATAGTTTTCATTATATAAGTCCTTTACATTCTTTGTTATGTTTATTCCTAAGTATTTTATTTTTTTTGTTGCAATCGTGAAGGGGATTATTCTTTTGAGTTCCTTCTCAGTTGTTTCATTGTTGGCATATAGAAAGGCTATTGACTTCTGTATGTTAATTTTGTATCCTGCGACCTTACTGTATTGGCTTATTGTTTCTAGTAGTCTTTTTGTGGATTCTTTGGGGTTTTCGATGTATAGTATCATATCATCTGCAAAAAGTGATACCTTTACTTCTTCTTTTCCGATATGGATGCCTTTTATTTCTTTGTCTTGTCTGATTGCTCTGGCTAGAACCTCTAGTACCACATTAAATAAGAGTGGAGAGAGTGGACAACCCTGTCTTGTTCCTGATTTAAGGGGGAAAGCCTTCAGTTTAGTGCCATTTAATATGATGTTAGCTGATGGTTTATCATATATGGCCTTTATCATGTTGAGATATTTTCCTTCTATACCCATTTTGTTGAGAGTCTTAAACATAAAATTGTGTTGTATTTTATCGAAAGCCTTTTCTGTGTCTATTGATAAGATCATGTGGTTTTTGTTCTTTGTTTTGTTGATATGGTGTATTACATTAACCGTTTTATGTATGTTGAACCATCCTTGAGATTCTGGGATGAATCCCACTTGATCATGATGTATTATTTTTTAATATGTTGTTGTATTCGATTTGCTAGTATTTTGTTTAGTATTTTAGCATCTGTATTCATTAGAGATATTGGTCTGTAGTTTTCTTTTTTTGTGCCATCCTTGCCTGGTTTTGGTATGAGGGTTATGTTGGCTTCGTAAAATGTGTTTGGAAGTATTGCTTCTTCTTCAATTTTTTGGAAGACTTTGAGTAGAGTAGGAACCAAGTCTTCTTTGAATGTTTGATAAAATTCGCTGGTATAGCCGTCAGGGCCTGGATTTTTATTTTTGGGGACGTTTTTAATGGTTTTTTCTATTTCTTCTCTACTGATAGGTCTGTTTAGGCTTTCTGCTTCTTCTTGACTCAGTCTAGGAAGGTTGTATTGTTCTAGGAATTTATCCATTTCTTCTAGGTTGTTGAATTTCGTGGCATAAAGTTTTTCATAGTATTCTACAATAATTCTTTGTATATCTACGGTGTCCGTGGTGATTTCTCCTCTTTCATTTTGGATTTTGTTTATATGAGTTCTTTCTCTTTTTTCCTTGGTAAGTCTTGCCAAGGGTTTGTCAATTTTGTTGATCTTTTCAAAGAACCAGCTCCTTGTTCTATTAATTTTTTCTATAGTTTTTCTGTTCTCTAATTCATTTATTTCTGCTCTGATTTTTATTATCTCCTTTCTTCGGCTGGTTTTGGGTTGTCTTTGTTCTTCTTTTTCTAGTTCCTTAAGGTGTGAAGTTAAGTGGTTCACTTGGGCTCTCTCTTGTTTGTTCATATATGCCTGAAGTGATATGAACTTCCCTCTTATCACTGCTTTTGCTGCATCCCATAGATTCTGATATGTCGTATTGTCATTTTTATTAGTCTGTATATATCTTTTGATCTCTGCACTTATTTCTTCTTTGACCCATTCATTTTTTAAAAGTATGTTGTTTAGTTTCCACATTTTTGTGGGATTTTTTTCCTCTTTTTTGCAGTTGAATTCTAGTTTCAAGGCTTTATGATCAGAAAATATGCTTGGTACAACTTCAATTTTTCTGAATTTGCTGATGTTGTTTTTGTGGCCCAACATATGGTCAATTCTTGAGAATGATCCATGTACACTGGAGAAAAATGTATACTCAGTCACTTTGGGATGAAATGTCCTGTAGATGTCTATCATATCCAGGTGCTCTAGTGTTTTGTTTAAGGCCACTATGTCTTTGTTGATTCTCTGTTTGGATGACCGATCTAGAGCCGTCAGCGGTGTATTGAGGTCTCCAAGTATGATTGTATTTTTGTCAGTTTTTGTTTTAAGGTCAATAAGTAGCTGTCTTATATATTTTGGTGCTCCTTGGTTTGGTGCATATATATTAAGAATTGTTATGTCTTCTTGATTCAGTGTCCCCTTAGCCATTATGAAATGGCCATTTTTGTCTCTGAGTACTTTTCCTGTCTTGTAGTCAGCATTATCCGATATGAGTATTGCTACACCTGCTTTTTTTTGGATGTTATTTGCTTGGAGTATTGTTTTCCAGCCTTTCACTTTGAATTTGTTTTTATCCTTGTTACTTAGATGAGTTTCCTGTAGGCAGCATACAGTTGGATTTTCTTTTTTAATCCATTCTGCTACTCTGTGCCTTTTTATTGGTGAGTTTAATCCGTTTACATTTAGTGTAATTATTGATACTTGTGAGTTCCCTATTGCCATTTTATATCTTGCTTTCTGTTAGTTTTGTGTCTTGTTTGATCCTTCTCTTTTGTTTTTCTATCTTTTGTTTTTATTTGGTTGTATTCCATACATCTTTCCACTGTTGCTATCTTTTTTATCTCATGTGCTTCTGTGGTGGTTTTTTCAATGGTGGTTACCTTTGAATAATGAAAAGGGTCCCTACCCTGTTCATTGTAGCGAACTATTTTGTGAGTACTTTTGCACTCCATCGTCCTTTGCTACTGTTAATCTCCATCTTCTCCCCCTCTTTCTTTTTGTTGTTGTCACAGTTTAAATTTGATTTTATTGTGTTCTTCTTGGAGCTTTTACTTGTGGCTCTGTTTTTTTTTGTTCTTTGTATCTGATTGGAGAACCCCCTTTAGTAATTCCTGGAGTGGGGGTTTTCTGATGATAAATTCCCTCATCTTTTCTGTATCTGTGAATGTTTTTATTTCTCCTTCATATTTGAAGGATAGCTTTGATGGGTATAGTATTCGTGGCTGAAAGTTCCTCTCTTTCAGGACTTTAAATATTGGGGTCCACTCTCTTCTAGCTTGTAGAGTTTCTGCTGAGAAATCTGATGATAATCTAATGGGCCTTCCTTTATATGTTGTATTCTTCTTTTCTCTGGCTGCCTTGAGAATTTTTTCTTTGCTGTTGGTTTGTGTCAATTTCATTATGATATGCCTTGGAGTAGGTTTGTTGGGGTTAAGAAAACTCAGAGTTCTGTTTGCTTCTTGAACTTGAGGCTTTAGTTCTTTCCACAGGCTTGGGAAGTTCTCATCTATTATTTGTTGGAGTATGTTCTCCATTCCATTTTCTCTCTCTTCTCCCTCTGATATACCTGTTATTCTTATGTTATTCTTTTTGATGGAGTCAGATAATTCTTGTAGGGCTATCTCATTTTTTTTAATTTTTGAGTCTCTTTCTACTTCTCTCTGTTGTGCCTCAAGTTGCTTGTCTTCTATTTCACTAATCCTCTCTTCTATCTGACCTGTTCTATTAGCTAAGCTTGTTACTTCGTTTTTCAGCTCGTGAATTGAGTTTTTCATCTCTGTTTGATTTGTTTTTATAGTTTCAATTTCCTTGGACATATATTCTTTGTGTTCATTGAGTTGTTTTCTGAGCTCCCTAAATTGCCTTTCTGTGTTTTCTTGTATATCTCGGAGGATATTTAGGATTTCTATCTTGAATTCTCTGTCATTTAGCTCCAAGGTTTCCAATATATTAAATTTTTTCTCCATAGATTTTTCCTCATCTAGCTGTGTTACCTCTCTTTCTTTTGTATATATGATATTCGATTTTCTCTTCCTTAATGGCATCTGAGGGTGGTTTTGTTGATAGTATTAATGAGATTTAATAAAGAATAAAAAGTTTAAAAAAATAATAAAAAAAAAATCGAAAAGAGTTGTTTTTTTTTTAAAAAAATTAATAATGAAATAAAGAAAAATAAAATAAAATAAAAATGTAAAAAAAAAAAAAAAGGAAATTATTCCCCCCCTCCTTTTTTCCTCTCCTCTCCTCTCCCCTCTTTCTTGATAAAATCTTGTGGTGGACTGTGAATTATTGTGAATTATAACAAACAATGCCTGTGATGGAGGGCCTGAATTGGGGAAAAGTAATAAAGGGGCAAAAAAAAAAAAAAAAGAAAAAAGAAAAAAAAAGAGCGTATGGACCCACAAAAAGCAAATAAGGAAAAAATTTGGGTCAAGAATAAAATGATTTGCTTTTAGGTGTTGGTTGTCTAAGAGTTATGATGAGAGGATTAAGAGGAAAACGGAAAAATGGGAGGACAAATTAAAAAATTACTATTGTATTTAGTGGAACAAGAACTAGATAATATGGAGAGCCAGGGATGGGAGCACTGCTAGTGAGTTAAAAAGGTGAAGTAAAAACCCCCCAAAATGCCACAAACATAAGTTTGAGTCCCAGATAAGATAATTTGTTTGTTATTGAGGTTTGAATGAGAGGAGATGTAAAGGAGAAAGGAAGAAACTAATATAGAGGGAGAAAAGAAAGAGAGAGAGAGAAAAAAAAAGAGGGAACCACTAAAAGAAGAAAAAAGAAAGGAGAGAGAGAGAGAGAGAGTTAAGGGTTTTGGAGTGCAACCCTCATAGAGAGAAAGGAAGAGAAGAGAAAAGATAATGGGAGATGTAACACTATGGGTAGTGTAGTTCAAGGAGAGGAGAGAGTAAGACCGGTAGAGAGTTAATCGGCCAAATTGGAGGAGGAAAAAAAAAAGTATCAAGAATAAGATAAGAGAAACAAACGAACAAATATAATAAAATGGTTTAGGTTATAAAGTCTGCAGATTATTCTTGATTTTGAGAGGTTATCTTCTTGCTTTTTCTTTTCTCTCCCTCTTCCTGGTCGGTGACTCTGTACCCCGGGTTTTGCCCCTTTGCCACGCTCAGGTGGAGGTTTGCAGTTGATAAGTCTCTATGGCAATGTCATGTATTGTGCTTTAGTCTCATTGGCAGTCAAGGCTATTAGCATTTATAGGCTCCGACAGTGAGAGAGTCCGTGTTCCTGGAACCTTTCTCCTAGTCTTTCCTTCCTCAATTAGTAGCCTGATAATCCAGCTATGGGGTTGCTGCTGCCTCTGCCTGGATAGTAAGAGGCTCAAAGAGCTGGCAACTCCCCACTCTATTTCCACTCAGCACAGGGCTCTGGGTAAGGCTCAGTCAGTCAGAGCTGCTAGCATAATCAGGCGGGCTTTCCAGCCATTCAAAGACCTCTGGCTCTGCCACTCTGTCCGGTAACACAGGCGGGCGCCCACTTCCGGGGCGCTTGGAGGAAACTCTCACTCACTGGCTGTGCGCGCAGACCAGGATATCTGGCCAGCAGTCTCACGCTCTGAGTGAAACCCCCAACCGCAGGGAAAAGTTGCAGCATTGGAATTGAGTCTCGCTCCGTCCCCTGCGCGGCTTTTGCAAGGCGCTGGGGTGGCCCGAGATTCCGCTTTGGCCCACACAAAGGCCCCTGACTCTGCCCCTCTGTGTGATAACACGGGCGCGCACTGCCGAGGCACTCGGAGGAATCTCTCATTCACTATCTGCGCGCGCAAACCAGGATATGAGGCCGGCTGCGTTTCCCTCTGAGTGAAACACCCTCCAGTACGGAAAATCTCCACCGTTTGAATTAGTTCTCACTCCCTCCCGTGCGTGGCTTTCCCAGGGCACTGGCGCTGCCCAGAGACTCTGCCCTCGGCCCACAGAAAGGCCTCTGACCCTGCCTCTCAGTGGGGCAACACGGGCACCCACTTCCGGGGCTTAGGAAGAAATCTCTCGCCCACTAACTGCGCACCAACCAGGAGACCGGGTAAAATGTCCGCGCCGCTTGTCTTTCTTTGTTTGGGTTTGGCGCGAGTGTTAGCTTGTATTGCCCGGGTTGCCACAGGATCAGATTTTCCTCGGCTTGGATCTCCGTGCCACAGCCTGGTTCAGCCGTTTGTGCCACGGCCTGGATCTGTTCACCCCCTTTGCCCGCCTCAGTTTCTATATTCACAGTTACCAGAGAAAGCCGCCCTGTTTAGGTTAGTGAGGAAGGCGGAGCATTTCTTACTCCCTATTTCCTTCGGAGTTTGGTTATATATTTAGCCAATTTTTCACTCAATCATACCTTTGGGTGTATTGCGAAGCATCTGGAAGCTCCAAGTATAGGTTTTTCTGTTTCTGGTTGAAGATCTTGTTGAGTTTTGGGGGAGATTTATCGGTATCACTTCCTACCCCGCCATTACTCTGACGTCATCTCGAGAAGTTTCTTTTAAAATGAAAATATAGAAGCACATGGTAAGTTTCTGTCTTAGTGAATAGAAATGTCCAGTGAACATTTTATCCTAAAGGCTAAGAGCCAAAACCCAAAACACATTGGTCTCTTAAAAGAAGAAGCCATAAGCAAATCAGTAGACAAGTTTCATGTCTTAAACCAGGGGTAGTCAACCTTTTTATACCTACCGCCCACTTTTGTATCTTTGTTAGTAGTAAAATTTTCTAACTGCCCACCGGTTTCACAGTAATGGTGATTTATAAAGTAGAGAAGTAACTTTACTTTATAAAATTTATAAAGTAGAGTTACAGCAAGTTAAAGCATATAAAAATAATTACTTACCAAGTACTTTATGTCAGATTTTCGCTAAGTTTGGCAGAATAAATCTTTATAAAACAACTTAACTATAGTTAAATCTATCTTTTTATTTATACTTTGGTTACTCCGCTACCGCCCACCATGAAAGCTGGAACGCCCACTAGTGGGTGGTAGGGACCAGGTTGACTACCACTGCTTTAACCAACATTCCCCAACACTTGATACATAAATATTATATTTTTATAATGTAAAGAAGGCTTTCCATGAACAGTATTTGAGGAAATATTAATTTAAACTGAGTTCTTTGGTGTAAGACATCTGATATGCTAAAATGCGTTATGAATGAAGAGAAGGGAGTCCAGTTTTGAGTGTTTTTGAAGAGCTTTTGACCAAAATGTTTCTCATGCATCATGACCAAATCAGTGCCTTAAGGAACATACCTTGGGGAACTCTCAGTTATACTAATAGGGAAAATGAGACAATAGCACCTAGCCACAGTAGATTTCCCGTTCTTCAGCATCAAAACACTGTCCTACCTCCACTTGGTCCTCCTTGGGGCACTGTCTGAGTGTCTCTACTTGTTCAAAACATTCTTCTATCTACTCTAGACTGAACTAACTTTCACTAAGACAAATTGATGATGTTTTAATTTTTTAATGATGTTTTAATTTCATATTAGAAATGTGACAGAATGAAAAACCTTCTACCTCTCATTCTATCTACAATGTTCTTAAGTTACCATATTATAATGTTGTTTTCTGAAATAACCAATGTATTCTGACTTTTATTATGTTTAAGTTATGTGTTATAAACCCTATTGATAATGAAAGAGAGAGAAATGTTCTGAGGAAGAAGATAAAGACTAATACTCTCAGAGCACAAAATTGGTGACCTCCCAGACTTAGGGAATATTGGCATTTCCTGGGCAAGTGGAGGGTTATTGACTATCCAATGGGTTCCTTTGGGACTCAAAGATACCTTAGTAATTATGTCAAATTCCATTTTCCAGATGGGCATATAAGGTTAGAACCCCTTTAAATGCTTAATGGAATTTATTTCTCTGTTCTTTTCATGAATAGATGGAGAAAAGATGCCAGGGAGACTGGCAACTCATGTAGCACAAAAGCTTTGTCAGATATATATATATATATATTTTTGCAAATGTACCAGACAGTAGTACTACAAAGGTCAGTCCCTCCCAAAATATAAGACACAGAGCCTGGGAAGCTGATTGAATAGAGGGCTGGTCTGGCATGCATGCTTTCACAATAGAGGAGGGTAAATGTATTTTTCATTCTCCAACTTGGATCCCTACTGCAAAGAGCTGGAGGCAGCTTTGTTTGTGCTTTATTCTTTAACAGAAAAAGCATGCCAAGTGGGAGATGCTAGTCAAGATCAAACTATAGAATCAGTTCGCCTGAACAAAGTTATAAAGTATCCCCTTGATTCTCAATAGCCCTTCCTAAAAAGCAAGCATATATACATCTGGACAAGGCCTGCCAGGGGTAAGGACGACGAAGACGCAAAGACCCGACTTTGGAGACCAGGTTCAGTGATGCAGATCTGATTTATTCAGGAAGTAAGCTAGCGTATATACACAGGTTTAACCTATAGGGTGTTACAGTGTGTTCTTCATAGCCAATGGCCGAAAAGGTCAGAGAATTGCCTGGTTGGCACTGAGTCACTCCTTATAGCAGGCAAGCTCCCTCCTGGGTGTGCCTAGGAGGGTTTCGGGAGCTGGAGTATTCTCACAGCATTGCATCAACCACAGCTGTTAGGAATGCGCTCTCACTCTACCTACATTTTCCCCTTCTCTTTTAATTAGGGCCAATTGGACTTCATGAATGACAGCTTGCTGTTGTTGTCTCTACAGGGAGGACAATGCCAGGGTGTGGAAAAGCAGCCCAGACGTGGGGGTCTGCCTGCATCTGGGAGTCAGCGGTCACTATAGCACACACAAGAACAGAGTACCAGGGCCTGGGGGCCCACCAGGGGCCATTCTCTGGGCCCGCCCTGCCAAAGCCCCCACAGCCCCCAGGTAATAGGGTGTGCACGTTGGCTGCGAGGTCTTTTTCTGGAGACTCGCCATTTCCTGGGTTGGGGGGTTTGTTGGAGGGGTCATCTTGGGACACCAGGACTGGCCTTATGTTTCATCCTGGGATCCAAATTGGCTGAGGGCTGTTTTCTGGAAAGACACAAGCATAACCTCTCCCTTTCATTAGAAGGGGGTGTGGACCCCACTGCTGTGCCATGGCTGGGTCCTTCCAGCATACCAATGGTAAAGGTGTTCGGGAGTGGCAACTTCTGCTTCTTTGCTAGCGGAGCCGATGGCGCAGTTAGCAATTCAGTTGGTTTCATTTTTGCGCCCTCAGCTGCGAGTGTGTTAAACTCGGAGGCTAAGCCACTTTCCTCCTCAGTGGAGGGGGGCGAATAGGGAGGTAGGGGCTCCTCAGGGAGAGGGGAAGCCTGTAATATTTTTGGAATAGGGTTAGGGTCCTTGACGGGAGATGGCTAGTAGGGCAGGAGTGAGACCAAGGGGGAAGTTTTGCCCTTGTGTACTTCCGCTGAATGGAGGTGCCAGAGAGCTCAAGCCCAAGTATCGGGGTCCCAAAGAGGCGTGTCCTGGAGCCAAAGGTTGAAACCTGAGAGGATTTCCTAGTAGGTACAAAGATCCTTTTCACAAACTTTAACTTGCCCACTCTGCAGTAAGGCATGCAGGCCTCGAGCCTGTGGGGCTCGAGGATGAGGGAGAAGGTTTCCCATTGCAGAGGGTCACTCACCCGTCCTTTGAGTGCCAGCTGGGTCCCTGTTCGAGGAGCCAGAATGTGGACAAGGCCCACTGGGGGTGAGGACGACGGAGATGCAGAGACCTGACTCCGGGGACCAGGTTCAGTGACACAGATCTGATTTATTCAGGAAGTAAACTAGCTTATATACACAGGTTCAGCCTATAGGGTGTTACAGCGTGTACTTCACAGCCAATGGCCGAAAAAGTCAGGGAGCTGCCTGGTTGGCACTGAGTTACTTCCTTAGAGCAGGCAGGCTCCCTCCTGGGTGTGCCTAGGAGGGTTTCAGGTGCTGGAGTGTTCTCACAGCATTGCATCAGCCACAGCTGTTAGGAATGCGCTCTGCACTCTACCTACATATATGTGTGTGTGTGCGTGTGTGTGTGCATATGTGTGTGTATATATACATGGAAGGGAGAGAGGGAAAAAAGAAGGCAGAGAGAAAGGGAAGTAAATGAGGAGTTGGGTGAGGTTTTTTCGTAGTAAGTACTATTTAAAGTCAGCGTTGCTTACCGACAAGTTTTGAATGAAGAAAATACCATTCTATTTATGTTTCTATTTAATTTGACTTTTAGTTTCTTTTCACTCTAACAAGATTTTGTCACTTTTAATAAAAAGTTCTCATTTCTGTTTATGAAAATACATTTTTGGGAGCAAATTATACACAGAAGTCCTAACCTAAGATTGGGGAACTAAGATTATATGGGCGTCCCAGCTTGGGTCTCTTTATGAGGTCTGGAAGGGGCATTTATATAGCTATCTATGTCATATTAATATCTCTAAATTATATAAATCTCATGAGAAGAGAAAGAGCTGAGAAAGGAATAAAAATGGGTGGATGTTGACTTAATAAGCATCCAGGGAATCTGGCTTTCCATCCACCTTCAGCTGCTTTAGCACAATGTTGTAACAACTAAGTGGGAGAGCTCTCTGTGCCTTCTCACACTGGGTGCCACCAAATCTGCAACAACAAATGCAACCTCAATCTCTTAGGTTTACATGGAGCCTTACAGTTCACAAAAATTATGTTTGTATGTGTTTATAGACATACATGTATATACACACATATAAATATATCTATTATACAAATCTTACACACACACACACATACACACACAGTCCAAACCCTCATAGCTTCCTAAAACAATAAGAAGTAGTGAAAAACTAGTGATTCTTATTCATACTTTACAGTTGATACACGTGGGGCTCAAAGAAGTAAAGTGGTTTGTCCAATGCCAAGGGAGAGTCAGGGTAAAGCTGGGACGAGAGCTCAGACTCCGAGATGTCAACTCTGGTGCACTTCACATTTGCATTACACAGGAGAACTGAGGCATTGAAAGAGGTTCAGTGATCTAGCCAAGGACTCATGGCTGGTTGGAAAGAGAACTTAAATTAATCAGATTGCGCTGAAGTGATTGAGCCAGGGAGAGAGACCGTGATTGATTGGTAAGGTTTGGTGGGCATTCCCCACTCCATGACAGAGTTGTCCTTTAGAAAGCTGAAAGGAAAGGAACACAGGCCTTAGAAGAGGAGAAGGAAGAGAAAATGCAATTGCTCACTTATCTCCTCTCCACAGCTTCTTCTACAATCTTGAAGAAAATTCTTCCCAGGATTTAAACATCTCTCACGCACGGCAGGGGGAATAAACACAGTCAGAGGTTCAAGGTGAAATCGAGCTTCCCCCACAACAATCTCAAACCCTGTGCTTTCCCCCTAGCATCAGAAAGGGGATCAGAGGCCTCAGCTATGGCAGAGGCAGAATGTCACAGATCCCCCAGCCTAACCTCACGCTAGCAGTCACAGCAGTTGTGACGCACACACACACTTCAGCTACTAGAGATAAACCTGTGTGTGAGTGTGTGTGTATGTTGGGGGTGGAGGGCTGGAAGTCTTCCATCTAATTTAGGAGTCTTCACGGATAGACACACTCATAACTAAGGTGCTATTTCCAGGATTTGACAAATTTAATTTTGAGGTTGCCAGGTTTCTTTCATTTTTAGGAAAAGTCGTTGTAACCCTACTTGGAGTTTCCAAATTTAGAGCTGAATCCAAATTTTCCTTCTATCCTTCTTAAAAATGGAATCCTAATCCTTGTGAGAGCCCAGGGGAAAATGTGCAAGTGTGCAACTCATCTTTTTGTCCATTTCCATTTCCCCTCTATTAAATGGGGACAGTGGAGACCACCACAACCGGGGGCAGGAGCATCTGAATATCACTGAGCCTCGGCCTGAGATTAACCTACAGGAAAGGATCTTAGATTCCTAGATTTGGAAGCTGGAAGATTTTCACGAAACAGAATTGCCTAATGGTAAAAAGCCCTGGGTGGAGCCTTTCATCAGTACCCTGATTTTCAGTGTCTTTGCCTATATAACAGAACCAACAGTATCTTCCTCATAATATTGTTGAGAGAATTAATTAAAATCATTTCTGTTAGTTACAGAGACCCTTAAACATGATAAGTGTCAGATAAAGGTTAGCTATTGTTGTTATTCCTATCACTACTACAGGGCTCCTGTGAGAAGACAAGAATTTAAATTCCTAAGAAAAAACGCCCTGTGAAGTCTGACACATAAATAAATAAAAGCAACTGCTCACCTAGAGGGTATGTGAGGGACTGTCATCATTTGATTGTTATAAACTCAAAATACATGTTTTCTCTAATTCACCTTCCCTCACAGCCCAGAATTTAAGGTTTGCTTTGGGCCAGTAAACGGATTGAGTTTGCTGCCTGTGCTCTGCTTGCAGGAAAGGGACTGAACTCTCTGGAAAGAACTTACGGGCCTTTTCCCTGAGGTAAAACAACTGCAGGGTCCTGCTCAATATCTTTAGGGATGGAAACTGTGGCATCTGTAGATCTAGTGACTTGGTTTGAGAGTCGTTGTGAAGATTTAACAGGCTCAGAAACAGTGACATGCTACTTGGGCCCTGGACTGGGTTATTGTCCTGTGAAAATATAAATGGAGCAAGGGAAGAAAAGTGGATCTGAGGTGACGTGGCCAAAGTCACATCACACAACTAATGTGTCATGTAGTCAGGAATCAATGGCAAGTGCTCAGGTTTCAGAACCTGCTGAGCCACGTTGCCGCTTGGACTTTTGAGACAGGCTTTATGTTTTTGTTATTTTTTTTTTAAAAAAAAAATAGGTATGTGTGAGGAAAGTGAAGTTCTCATGTCACCTTACAGAAGAAGAAAAGAGAAACTAGCAATTATCCTGCTGTGAATTTGGGGTGTTCTCATGATGCAGAAATGACTTTATAGGATAGTTCTACAGATAATTACTGGTAGAAATCCTCAAGGGATGTTGCAGGCTATGTGGGAATCTCAGTGGACGGGAGATAAAAACTTGGTGCCATTCTGAAGTTTTTATTTTTTCAGTTCAAAGAGTTTCTAAAGAAAGATGGCTGTATTAAGACTTTAAAACTATAAACCAAAGCTTGAACTAATCCCAAAGGGTATTGTATACTGCTGTGCCCACAAATGTGATATCCCAACAGTGGCAGTATGGCTGGCTAACAAAGAAATCATCTATTATTTGCTATAACATCACTTTGTCAAAAGTAAAAGGAATTTTGTTTCTCAAAAACTTATTTATGAAAAGCACACTATCTTGGTTGCTCACCTATGGTGGGAAGTAATTCTAGAACTATACCACTCATCTTGCAAGTTCCACTCTTCCTCCCCACAGAGGTAAAGAAATATTTTTTTTGCACACAAAGTAGCCATGGAAAAATTTCCAATGATTTCCTGTCTTACTTTCTGATGTCTGAGAGAAAAAAAAAAAAAAAAAAAAAAAAAAAAAAAAAAAGAATGCATAAAGTTGTACTGATTAAATCAAGCATAAAATGTTAAGCAAAATTTTATCATTGTTTTCAAAACTGACAAAACCATAGCAGCTTGGTCGATGTATTTAACTGAGTTCAGAAAAACCTCAATATTCTCTTCCAGACACAAAGTAACTGAAACTTGTATCCTTCCCCTTCTATGCCAGGGAGGGCGCATGTTTGACAAGAATAAAATGGATCACCTATCACCTTGCACTTACTCCTTTCGAAGATAGCAAAGAGAAGTGCCAGGTACAGCATGGTGCCATCCCCATGTGCTGGGCCACAGTTTAGGGGGGCATCTCAAAACTATGCAGCATCAGTCAGTGCAGTTGGGCAAACATGCTCCCTATTTCCAAAGAAAGGGGAGTGATGCCATGCTAACCTTTGATGGATTATATGGTAAGGACAGCATTATCTCCAGAGAGTTACAATCCAGAGCATGGTCTTCCCCTACTGAAAATATGTGTGCAAGCCGCCCACTGTTTGGAAAACTCTTGTGGGTCACTCAATACTGGCCTCTTAGCTTGACATCTCAAGCAAAAGATATCTTTGATTATATTAGATTTATTTTTTCTCCCGGCCATATGTCAGGTAGTTGTAGCTGCTGCTGGTTTTTCCTGGCAGGTCTGCACCCATAAAAAGAACTTCATTTTCACCCCTCAATTTCAATCTCCTCAAGAACAAAGCAATTTTTCTTTATAAATATTAGTGCTGCTTCTTGAAATATAGATTGTTTCACTGGGAAAAGGAGTCTCAGGTCATGTCCCATAGACCCTTGGGTTCTTCAGGAATCTCAAGAGCATTTTATGAACAAAAAGCCATCATTCTGTGTTGTAGTATTTCATTCAGCACTTAACTCTGCCTCTTGCCTTCATGGCCAATTATTGCTTTACAGTCTAATGTCACACTTTCATAGTCCTTCTTCTGCAGTTACTCAATTATTTATTTAACCCTGGTAAAATTCTCAAGAGTCAGGCTAGCATTGTCCTCATTTTCAAGGCAGAAAAATGGATTGTGAGTGTGCATGTGGTTAAAGCTATGTGTGCATGAAGGGAGAGGCGGAAGTACAGGGCTTATTCACAGAATCAATTTAGAACTTGAAATGAGAATACATAGCCTTTCTCAGTCATTTGCTATGTCCCTCTATATATATCAACAGAGGGACACAGTAAATATATATATTATGTACTAATCATAGAGATAGTAAGCTATAAAATATAGGTTAAAAAAAGTTATTCCATCTGGTCACATACTTTAGAAAATCACAAGAGACATACATAGTTATCTGCAGATAAAACTTTTCTCCTAGACTTCTTTTATTCTTAATTTTCTTCAAAGACATTGATGGGTGAAGAGCAAACTGATAACAAGTCATTGGAGGAGTCTACTGTTCCCTCATTAATTCTCCTGTCTTTTAAGCTTATTGGTGTGTTTCTTTTCTTTTCTTTTTTTTTGTTTTTATTTTTATTTCCTGAAATTACAGAGATGGAACAATATGGAGTGCTAGCTATATGGCACTTTCAAAAGTTACTTGGATTAATCATTCAATTAGACACCTTCTTCATCTCCCCTCTTATCCTTGAATCCAGACAAATTCTATTGTATAAAAGAATTAGATTAATTATGTCTCTCTTCTATAATCACTTTGAATTATAAACTTGATTTTTAAAAATTTCCTGAAAATGCCTTAGGTACAAGTTGTATATAGTATATGATTCAGTATATATTTTAATGTTACTGTTTCTTTGGTCTTTGCTCCTTGTAACAGGCAAACATTAGCAGCTAACAGTGTTGAGTGAGCTGAGTCATGCACAATTTATCACAGAAGCAGCACGGCTACTCCCAAGGAATTAAATGACAGTGGATAAAAGCCTTGTCAAGCAATCCAAAGAAGATATTTATTTTTTTTAAATGTTACATTAAAATGATTAATTAGAGGAATAGAGAAAAGGTACTCAAAGAAAACTAGATACCCTCATTTCAATTCCATAAAAATCATCACTTTTATTTTCATTACCTTATATTTCTGATACCTCTGTTTCCACAAGGAAGAGAAGCACTTAAAACAGCACAGGTCACAGACAGGACTATTGAAGGAAGAGAAGGAGCTTGAGAATACTAGAGCCGGGGTAGAAGACAGCGGTTGCCTCCGGTGGAGTAACGGGCTGAATGAGAGAGGATTGTACAGAAAGTTACAAAGTGCTGTAATGTTCTAGTCCAGTAGTTCTCAACCTTTCTAATGCCATGACCCCGCAATACAGTTCCTCATGTTGCGGTGACCCCAAACCAAAAAATAATTTTGGTGGCTACTTTATAACTGTAATTTTGCTACAGTTATGATTCAGAATGTAAATACCTGATATGCATTATGTATTTTCCGACGGCTTTAGGCGACCCCGCTGGGGTCATGACCCACAGGTTGAGAACCACTGTTCTAGTCCTTGGGAAGAGTTATGGGTTAATAGATAAAACTACAGATAATTGATTTATTACATATATCTTAATTTTATCAAATTTTAAGTTTCAAATTATACTATCAACATCACAGCTGGCAGAAATTAGAGCTGTCTTCTATGTAATATTTCTACTACTTTTTATGTTGTTGTTCTTAGTTGGGATTATGAAGCAGAGGATCCTGGAAACAAAGCATCTAGGGCAGGGCTAGAACATAGTAGCCTCCCTCTGACTCACAGAAAGTATTTTTACAAACAGGCAGAGTAGACAGACATTTCATTTGATTCACCAAGAAGTGCCCTTTTACAGACTCTTACTCCTTCTTTTTGGTTATTACTTCTACTAGCCTGTCTCATTTCAACTCCATAAAAATGATCACCTCTATTTTCACTATATTATTTCATTTATCTCAATGCCAAATTTTTTACATATTAGAAACTAGGGCATATTTTCCCCATCTGTTGCATATAAGAGCTTTTCACCAGTCGCCAAAAAGTGTGGAGGATGAGAGTTCTCAACTACTCCATCTGAATTCACCTAGCAGAGCCTTTTCAGTTTGATATCTAGCTGAAGACAAGACTCTTTAGGAATGAAACTTAAGACAGGTAAGCTTTTTGTTTGCTTCCTACAGCAAGGGAGGAATAGAAAGTTAAAAAAATAAACTCAAAACTGAGGCATTGCCCTGGAAAGCAATAATGAATTATGGAACCTAATTGGATTTTTCAACTATCAAGTTAATATGAATCTTGGGATTTGAGGAAAGCAAGGTATCCCCAAATCATAGAAGCTAGAGTTATATCTTTTTGGTCATTTTTTCATCCCACAGAGTACACTACTAGTCTTCATTTGGTAGGCTCATTAATGAGGATAGATTGAAGTAAAAATGCCTGAGCTTGTGATACACCAATGCTGAACAATCACAAATAAGGTGGTTAGTAAATTTACTTCAAGAGAACCCTAAACTCATCCTCAGGACAGCTGGAGATTCCTGGGCTCAGGAGAAAATGGATCCAGGCATTTTCAGAGGAGCATGAAGATGGTATGACCATCTTCTCAAAATTCTAAAAGAGAACATGTTATTCCATCTGCCTGCATATATCCCAACACTTTCACTTTTCTTTCAGGCTCAATTAAATACCACAGGGGACCCTTGACCTTTCTGAGGGAATCATCTTTACTGGAATGCATGCTCTTACCAAACCATATACTTTCCCTTCACGGCACTTTGTACATGTGCAAGTTTATATTTGGTTGTGTGATTCTTCAATTAATGTTTATTTTTGTTTCATACAATAAATCATACAAAAATAAGAATCCTGTCTATTTTTGTTCACCATTGTATTATAAGCATTTATATAATGGTTGGAACTTAATAGATATTTTTGAACAAATATTTTTATTTTTTTCAATAAATATAAATAGTTCTAACTCATGGCATTTGAGTGGTTTAGCCAAGACATGGCTCCATAATTTAACAAACAATATTTAAGATGAGTCTTTCTATATTGTGTGAAAAGATAATGTGACATTAAAGAGAAATTGCATTCAATGCTTGTTTAAAATGGCCAAATTTTATTCAAGCTATTGCAGTTGGAGAGAGATGTGTAAGTACAGAACTCAGCTAAACTCCAAGTTAAACATGCAAGGAAGACTTTATTCCAGAATGTTACACACAACCGCATCAAAACTACAACTGAACAATAGAACAACCATCATTTAGAACAACCTGAAATCTAGCTGAACAGAAGTCCTACAACTAAGAATATGAAGAAGAAGCCACATTGAAACTGGTAGGAGGGGCAGAGACATACAATGAGCTAGTCCCATACCCATATATGGCAGATAAAAATTGGGAGGGGGGTCAGTTGGCTGTAGAGAGTTCCCCCGAGGAGCAAAGGGTCCCAGTCCCACAATAGGCATCCCAGTATCAGGAAGAGAAGTCCCCATCACTTCTGGCAGTAAAAACCAACAGAGATTGTTGTTGAGGAAGGTAAAAAACTGCTGGAGTCTCAGGTGTTCCTCTTAAAGGGCCTGAACACAGACTTACTTGGACTCACATGCTCTGAGCTCTAGCACTGGGGCAGCAGCTCAAAAGGCACAAGGGACATACGGGGAGGAACTAAATTGTCTGGCATCAAAATAAAAGCCAGAGGGGCAGCTTCCTCCTAGACAGAAGTGCTGGCAGAGACCATTGTTCCTTTTCTGAGCCCTCTCCCCACAGAGTCAGAAGGTAGGTAACATATCTGAGTTTCTATAAATGTAGCTATCACTGTTTACCCTGCTCTGATAATACACTGACCTTGTCCCACCCACCTTGTGGGCCCACCCAAGCTGTTTACAGTGGCTTTACCATACAAATGCTTGCCTTGGCTCATGCTTCAGACTTTCCTAATATCTCTCAAGCTAGCAACTTCTGGCCTTGGCATGCCCTGTAATTCTCACTAAGTAGCCCCAAGCCCAGCACTGGTGTAGTTGGCCTTGGTTTGCAGCTTGGCCTTTCCTGGGTATCTCCAAGCCCAGCACAAGTAACAGCCATCTGCAGATCACCTTGTATCTCATGCCAGCAGGCAGTGGCTGACCTTGACTTGAACCTCCTAGGAAGCTCCCGAGATAATGCACCCAGTGGACAGCTTCAGACCACGTCAAAGTACCACCCAACCACCTCCACTGGCGAAAAACTCAAGGGGCAGACTCAGAAGGCACCAGAGCACCACTGAAGTAAGTCCTGCTCTGTGGGATGGGCTCCTGCACAGCTGAACCTCCACAGTGGTCACAGACAGTCCTTGCAGCCAATTGGCCTGGGGTAACTCCTCCCCGTTGAGATGCCAACAGCAATCAAAGCTCAACTACAACAGGAGGGTGTACAAGGTCCATGGGGGGTAGTGCACCTGGGATGCCTACCTCAGGCGATGGGGAAACTGTGTCCCTGCACCCTAAAGGACATCTACTGCATAAGGCCACTCTACCAAGCCCAGGAGACATAGCAGCTCTACCTACTGCATAGAAACAAACACAGGGAGGTTGCCAAAATGAGGAGATAAAAAAACATGTCCCAAACAAAAGAACAAGAAAAGAACTAAATGAAATAGAGGCAAGCAAACTAACAGATACAGAGTTCAAAGCAGTGCTTATAAGGATGATCAAAGAACTTAGCAAGAACTTCAACAGCATACAAAAGGGCATAGAAACCATAAAAAAGAACTTGTCAGAAATGAAGGATACATGAACTGAAATGAAGACTACTTTATAGGGAATAAATAGCAAAAAAGATGAAGGCAAGAATCAAAATAGTGATTTGAAATATAAGGATGCAAAAAATACCCAATCAGAACAGCAAAAAGAAAAAGAAATCCCCCAAAATGAGGATAGTGGAAGAAGACTCCAGGACAACTTCAAGTGTATCAACATTTGCACCATGGGCGTGCCTGAAGGAAAAGAGAGAGAGCAAGAAATTAAAAACCTATTTGAAAATATAATGACAGAAAACTTTCCTAACCTAGTATAAGAAATAAACATACAAGTCCAGGAAGTATAGGAAATTCCAAATAAGATAAACCCAAAGAGGCCCATGCCAAGACACAGCATAATTAAAATGCAAAAGGTTAAAGACAAAGAGAGAATCTTAAATGCAGCAAGAGAAAAGCAGTTAGTTACCTACAAGGGAGCTCCCATAAAACTATCAGCAGATTTCTCAACAGAAATTTTGCAGGTCAGAAGGGATTTGCAAGAAATATTCCAAATGATGAAAATCAAAGACCTATAACCAAGATTACTCTACCTAGCAAAGCTCTCATTTGGAATGAAAGAATATAGAAATATATTGGTCAAAAAAAAAAATAGGGGCTATTTCAAAGTGAATATGAAGCAATAAAAAATGAAGCATTTGATTTTTTTTAATTAAACAATAACATCAGAAAAGCAAACGACAAGTCAAAGAATGTTGTTCAATTATGCAGATGAGATGCAAAACCAATTTTTATTTCATTGGTGAAAATGCACTGTACAAAAGGCTGAAAGTCTGGAGTATCTGCATGTTCCCTGATCTTGACAGTGCACATCCTGCAATTTCCCAGCACTTGCAATACCCCTGCAACACGACTTGCACGAATGAGAAACCTGGAGAGCCATAGGACGTCTTGAAGCCAGTCAAACACAGACAACAGTGGCAACAGCACTTGGAGCATCCCAAAGCATGATTAACAAACTGTGGAATTACTTTCAAGAGACTGGCATAGTACGAAGAAGACGAGGGCAGGGTCGCCCATCTGCCACAACAGCAAGAGATGACGGCTACTTGGCCTTATTGGCAAGAAGAAATAGGCACAGCGATGCAATAGAGCTGCAGGGACAGTTTTTGCTGCCACTAGACAACGAATATGCACCCAGACCATACGAAATCAGCTCCATCGTGCTGGACTGCATGCCCGGTGACCAATGGTATGCATTCTGTTATCTGCTGAACACTGGAGAACCTGTAGAAGGTGGGCTGACGAGCATCGTCATTGAACCCGTGAGGAGTGGTCAACTGTCCTCTTCTCTCATGAGTCATGGTTCAGTTTTCAGCCTGACCATCACTGTGTCTTGATTTGGCATGAATGAGAAACATGGAAGAATCCATGTTTCATGTGAGAAAGGGATTCCGTTGGAGGTGGTACAATCATGGTGTGGGCTGGCATCAGCATTGATGGTCATACTGACCTCCATGTCATCAGAAACGCATCACTGACTGCTGTCAGATATTGAGATGAGGTCCTGCACCCTATAGTGGTACCCTATGCTAGAGCAGTTGGAAACAACTTTCTTTTCATAGACGATAATGCAAGGCCCCATTGTCACGTTTCGTCAACAATATGCTACAGGAGGCAGGAATCTAATGTATGGACTGGTCTTCATGTTCCTCAGACCTGAATCCCATTGAACATGCTTGGGATGCACTGGAAGACATCTGGCAAATTGTCCAATGCCTCGCAGAACACTTCTTAAACTGGAAATTGTCCTGGAGCAAGAGTGGCAGAGGATCCCACAAGAATTTCTAGACAATCTGATCCTGTCCATGCCCCATCGCTGTCGGTGTGTTTTGGCAGTCTTGAGTGTGACTATACACCCTACTGAACAGTCAATGTGTGGCACTCTCATCCAGTTTGACATGCTTCTGTTCACCCCACTAATATGTCACTGGCTACTCAATCATGATAATTGCATTTGCATTTCATTTGCATAATTGACAAACTTTCTTTGACTTGTCATTTGTTTTTCTGATGTTCTTGTTCAATAAAAATATCAAATGCTTCTTTTTTTAATCGCTTCACATTCATTTTGAAATATGTATGAAGACATCAGTCAAGATCATGTGAGGAAAACAGTGACCATTGAAAATCACCTTCATCTCCTACCACCTCCTATGTGTTCAGTTCACCCATGCAAGCATGCTGAGGTGATGAAGAAAATCATTGAGACTGTTGCAGAAGGTGGGGGAGAACTTGGTGATCATATTATCTTCTAATTTTCTTGAAATTTGTACAAGCTGTCATTCCAACAACAGAATATGACGACACAAGACACTTCACAATGTAATGACGAGAGCATGCAATCTATTCTAATTATTGGTTCTGATTTTTAAATAATTAACCCATAGATGTAAACATTGATTGTATTCACCAATATGTACAATTTCTCTAATAAAGAGACTTATATGTTTATGCATTAAATTAAAAAGTCTACTACCAGCCTCATTTGTTTAATAAAAATGAGTGTAAAGAGGAAAAAAAAAAAGAACAACTGCAAAGGTGGGAGAGTGTGGTGATTTGGGGGGGGAAGGGAGAAAGTAAGGGGGTGGGGGAGGAGAGGGGCACAAAGAAAACCAGATAGAAGGTGACGGAAGACAAATTGACTTTGGGTGATGGGAATGCAACATAATCAAATGTCAAAATGATCTGGAGATGTTTTCTCTGAACCTATGTACCCTAATTTATCAATGTCACCATATTAAAATTAATTAAAAAATTAAGAGGCCTGACCTGTGGTGGCGCAGTGGATAAAGCGTCAACCTGGAATACTGAGGTCGCCGGTTCAAAACCCTGGGCTTGCCTGGTCAAGGCACATATGGGAGTTGATGCTTCCTGCTCCTCCCCCTGTTCTCTCTCTATCTCTCCCTCTCTCTCTCTCCCCCTTCTCTCTCTAATAAAAATGAATAAATAAAATCTAAAAAAGTAAATAAATAAGAAGAGAGTTTGTCTCTGTTTAAAAAAAAAATTAAGAAAAATCAAATGCTTCTTCTTTTTAATCACTTCATATTCATTTTGAAATATCCCCTGATTTTTGTGAGCAGTGTAGCTTCCCAGACGAGGCAAAGCTAAAAGAAAGTTCATTGCCACCAAACTAGTATTGCATGAAAAGTTAAAGGGAGGATACAGAAAAGAAATAAAAAAATATAAAATGGCACTAAATATATCTATCAAAAAAAGAAAATGATTGCAGAAAATAAAAACTGACAAATATATGAAACTGGTTGAAATATCACTGAACAGGATGCTCTGGATGTTGAGCAACAATGCAGAAAATGGGCAGTTTCTGTTAATTTCGGAGAGATAGGTAAGATGACTCTTGTAAGAAAACTGACTGAATTCAGAATCAGAGATTGTTTCTGAGTTTATCATAAGATTTTCTTCATTTAGTCATATTTGTGTATTGATATGTTTGCTTAAAGGGATAAATGATAGCATTTTCAACTTTAAGAAATTGACAAATAAGATTATAATCATTACAAAACCAGATTTGCACACTCATAGTAAAATTGGTTACAAATCCTAAAAAATTATATATTCTGGTAGGAGTCAGAATTAATTCAATAGAGGGGAGAGATTGAATTTAGCTCCGTTAAAACAAAAAGTCAAGAGACTTTTCATGTACTAGGATAAGTGATGGAGAAAAGTACTGAAGGACTCTGAGGAGAGGGTAGTTAATGATTGGCCATCAATACTTTTAATTGTCATTAATCAAAGTTAGGGTCCTACATTTTCACAGAGACCAGGATACAGGGTCACTGGCTTTCCTGATTCCATTTCAAGAGATGGTTCCCAGGTCCTTGAGAAAGACATTCCTGAGTTATAGAAGATTTCCATCTCAAAAGGGAAGAGAAATAATTAAGAACTGCACGCTTTAAAGAAAGGGAGGTCAGCCGCCTATAGTCATTCAGGAAGAAAACATGTTTTATCTCTTTTTCAGTTTTTAAAGCAATATAACCTATAAACAGAAAGAATTTCAGAAGCCGTACATGCTCTTGTTCAGCATGAGGAGTACCTGGTATGAGTGAGTGGGAACAAAAAATTATATGATGATAGTAAAAAGTCCCTTAAAGAAAGAGAAAATAATCTGCCTCTGTGGTTTCCAATTACACCCTCTCAGCTATTGCACTGAAAATAGAATCATGCTTGGTAATTATGGAAGAGATATCCTGGAAGCAGGAGGTATGTATACTGAAAATCAAGTCAGCAAGCAATGGCACAGGAAAATTATCCCTCTACATCTTACACTGTCTTCTACCTGCAGAGTCTGACATGCTGATTATGTATCTCCTGCACCCTACTCTTGGGATCCCAGGGACTGCAAGGCATCAATAGCAAGCCTACAATTCACTGCCGACCTAGAATAGAGAAACAAGACATCACGTCAGGTAACAAAACAGGGAGACCTTTCAAGGAATTAAGTGCAACTAAAGATGTAGGTCATCAGCTGCTCAGACTCTTGTGCAAGAATTGCTGCAAGTTAGTTTCCTCTAAAGAGTAACCAATGGGATAAATCAAGTAACATATTTGAAATTGACATGGAGAAACAAAACTCCTGTGGTGGATGTGCCTGGAGTCCACAGACTACATTGCTGCTGCAGCAGCCTACAGTGTTTCCTTGGGTATGTGCACTCCAAGTGGAGCTCCTTCACTCAGATACACCAACACCCCTCCAGGGACAGGCAATCCACCCCCTCAGCTCTAGCCCTTCTGCATTTGCAGCTGTTTGCAGGATTCCTGCTTTCTTTCCACTTGGAGAGAGCAAGTCTGTTCATTAGTCTTGGTGCTCTGAGCTTCTGCTTAGACTAATTAGCTTCCTGCCTCTGGTGAGAAGAGGACTTGAGGACCAAGATCAAGATCACGCCTCTCTCTTCCCTCTCCCACTTTTGTGTGTGTGTGTGTGGGGCGGGGGGGGGTAAATGGACACCTAATTTCTTTTCTCTCCCTTTATTTTTTGCAGAGCTCTGGAGATTGACATGGCTGATGAATCAACAATTTTGTCCTGGAAAATTTAATGAGGAGAGGGAGACAATACTATTTGTTAAGTTGACTCAGCTTTGTAAAGTTGAGGGTCTGAGATGCAGGGTGCATCGACCCCAAAGCAGAGGCTGTGCTATTGAGCATCTCTGCCTCCTCGCCTCTCTGTGTGGCTTTGTTTCCCACCTCCTTTTCCTACCACAGGCAGTGAGCTCTTTCCCTGTCTCCCTGCCTGCCTTGTTCCTCCAGCTGTGGGTGAAGCCCATTAACTCTTTTGACTCCTAGGCCATTCAGCAAGTTAATGACTGAGCTGCAGGGAACCCCATTGCCTCCAACCTCACCTCCAATGACAGCAGGGGTGTGGGGGGCATGCTTTAGTACACAATTAATCCTGCAACTCCAAAACAGACAGTTTATCTTCATCCTTTAGAACTTCCAAAGATTTTAAAGAGATTGCATCAGCTGCTCCTAAAATTCTTTTTGTTTCACTGACAACTTTGAAAGATCGTCTTCCTTGGCTGCAAAATTATGGATGTCATTTTTAATGATCGATGTTATTTGTCATCCCAGAGGATGATCTCTGGTGAGAATTATAAAGATGCCTTTATGAGACAGGGCCAGGATCCCTGAATAAATCAGCGAGTGGTTTTATGGCAACCCAGGTGACAGAGCTGAAGTAATTGTGTAGAAAGTGACATGAGACTCTAAATAACACTCCCTCCCACATCACCCATGACCTACTGCTCACTTGTTCACGTTTCCTCTAACCGAATACACCTTCAGTCGAGAGCATGGGAGAATACTCAGTGAATCATTGTCCATTTGACAATGGCCTTCTGCTCTTCCAGTAAGCAGCTGTGTGACTAATTCCACTTCAATTCACCTCTCTGAACCTCGGTTTCTCTTACTGTAAGGTGATCTCTAGTTTAGTGCAAAGATTCTGGGTTGCTGTGGTATGCCTGCCCTTCATGGAAGCATCTTATCGTTCACTAAGTATATCCTTCATTACTAGAATGAAAGCTGGCTGAGTCCCACAGACGCTCACACTCGTCAGTGTCAGAATCCATACTATAGAATGTCCTCTGGAAACATTACTCTGTGATCAGTTTAAGCAACTATTCCCTGCCTAGTTAAGGAAGCCTGACAAACACTAATTATCCTCATTAAGTTAAATTGGTTTCCTAGACCTTCCCTGACACCCAGAAATCAAAGGCTAACCCCAAAGCTAGATCTTTCTGGAAGAAACTCACAAAGTTCCCGGGGCCCAACCACATACAGCTACCAAAAGAATGGTTTCTGACACTCTGGGACAAGAATACAAATGAAGGTCCAGTTACAATATTATCAGTGTTTGTGCTCTAGAGCTTGGGATTCCCATGTGGGGACTCTACCAAACCTAAATGACACCCTGTGTCTGGGGAACCCGCCTGGTGCTTGAAGAATCACAGTGACCTCATTTCTAAGAAGCTGCTTCACTCCTGGAATGTTAGTCTGGGTCCTCCAAGAAACAAATGTAAAATTAAAATAAAATAAAGTAAAATAAAACAAATAGAGTCACCTTAAAATGGAGTTGGAGCGGCCATCCCAGAAGAACTACCTTGCCCTTCTTTTGCCTCACACCTGTGGAATGTTAAAACAGGGCAAAATAACCTTTGGACTGGGCCTAAAGCAATGTTATTTGCAAAAATAACAAGAAAGAAGATATGACTACTAGACTGATGGCTCCTGGACTGAATCAGTGTCACTATTTTAGCTTATCTATACTGATAGAAATGTCTTCCTTCTACTGTTGTATTTGTTCCTCGCCCTCTTCTCATAAGTAACCATTGTCTTTGTCTCCTAATTGGAACACCATTTGGGCTTTTGCCCGAATCAGGGCTTCCCAAATGGCCATTCCTTTTTTTTTTTTTTTTAATCTCAAATATATGTTTATCACCTCTCACTTTGAAAGGCCTTTTATTTTTAGGTTAACACAGAGATAACAAGACAGGACTTAATGTGCAAGAAAATATTTAGGAGAAATGCCAGGGAGAGGAAATGGGGAGGAAGCAGAAGCCAGGAGAACTTTTAGACATCAGGGCAGATCTGACTCCAAGGAAGCAGCAAGGGAAGGCAGGCAGACTAGTGGGAGAGTCTTCCACTATAGGGCGGTTCTAAGGAACATGGGTGAGGCCCCGCTGCTCAAGGAAGTCTCCCATCAGAGGAGAAAGACTCTCCTGGGAGACCACCTGCCTGAGGATCCCTACCTCACTCCATCACTGCCTGGGCACAGCGTGGAAAATGTGGCATGATGCAAAGGCTGTGATAGATTTAGGAGAGCAGCACCTGGAGCCAAAGTTCAATTTTCTGCCCTGTAGTCACAGACTAGAGTGGCCTCCATTGTCTGATTCTGCTACTAATTGCTGACGAAGCTACTTCTCAGTATCTCCAAGCCACTCACTGGGGGAGCGTGGTACAAACTCTTTCAGCTTCCCATAGTTGGTACTGCAATCGAGTCGCAAAGTGCCTGGGTTTCCAGAAGAGAGTTTACCCTTATTTAGGTTACAGAGAAAACTATTAAAAGAATAAAAATCAAAAGATGCCATTGGCTATGCCGGGCAGGGCTCTCCCGGTCCGCCTGTCTCTCTCCACTACAGTGCCTGCAGACTCTCCTTTGGTAAAGAGGTAGCACTACCCCCCACTGAGATGTATCCTCTGTGCCCTTGTGAAGAGAAGAGCCCTAGTGCAGGGACTGTATGAGGTTTCTACTAGTGCCAAGACAAAGCACCATGAATTTAATGACTTAAAACAATACCCACTTACTATCTCTCAGTTTCTGTAGGTAAGAAGGACAGCACAGTTCTCTGCATCAGGTTTCATAAGGTCAAAATCAAGGTGTCAGACAAAATAGGCCCTTAACTAGAAACTATGGGGAAGGCTTCCAAGCTTATTTGGATTATTGGCCAAATTCAATTCCTTGCAGTTGAAGGTTGGGGTCCCCACTCCCTTGCTAGCTGTCAGTTGGGGGTTGCGTTCAGTTCCTAGAGGTCACTGGCATTTTGGAGCCCATGGTCTCCTCCATTTTCAAAGCCAGAGATTGTACATAAAATCTCCTTTATTCCTCAAATCTCTGACTACTCCTGCTGTTGGGCTGAAAAAACTCTGCCTTTAAAGGACTCTATGATGAGATGAGGTCCAACCAGATAATCCAGAATAATCTCCCTACTTTTAAAATCATAAATTAGTAATCTTAATTACACCTTCAAAGTCTCTTTTGACAGATAACAAAACATATTAATAGGTGTGATATCTTATCCACAGCCACAGGGATTAGGGTGGAAAATCTTGGGGGGTGGAGAGGAAAGGACATTTTTGAGAGTTCTACCTATAGTAGGTACCTGGACCTAAACATCCTCCCAAATTACCTTTCTGTGATAGAAACCTGGCAAATACAACTCTGAAGGAAAGAGATGATGATACTGGACACTTGAAGGCCTATGCACATGCTTGTGAAGGTGATGGATTGGGGCTGCTCCAGGAAGTGGACACTTCGAAGAGAACCCGGATCCCCACCAACCCTGTAACTCCCTAAGATGGCTCTAGAGGCATCAATTAAAACCACTCCACGGGACATTCTGCTAAGTAAGCAGAGAAAAATACAGGAGAAAAGATGTGGAATTACATTTTCAAGATTACAACGTTAGGGGAATTTAAAGAAGCCAAGCAATTTGATCAGTAAGCAAAAATTGTGACAATTCAAGTCTACAGAACATAGTGAAATACTAGCATATTGCCACAGCATCAACAGACAGCACACAGACACAAAAGGAAGATTTAGTATCTTCAGTGGGTGGACAGACTCAAAGATAACCTACTTATATATATAAAAAAGATAAACCATTGTCATAAAATAACTATGGATTTAAGAATAAAGAGTAGAAAAAGTATATCTAATTTAATAAGATCACAGATAAAATATGTGATTTTTTTCCTATCAAGTTAACAAAAGGCTTGTAAAAGAAGGAAATCAGAAACAAAGCATAATATTTTAAAACACATTTTAAAATTTCTGTAGAGCCAACAACAACCATATGGAAAATTTAAATGTAGTGAGATTTTAAGGAAATAAAATATGTGTATTTTATTGTAAGTTATATGATGAATAGTAGCTACTAAATTTAAAAGCTCATATGAATTAAAATGAAATTAGTAAAATTAGGAAATAATCAGAGGACCCAAATTAGCAATATGAAAAAGAAGAAATAAAAATGACTGATCTGATAATCATATAAAAAACCCCCATCTCATCAGTAACCAAAGTAAATATATAAATAACGTAAACACAAAAATACCATTTACTGCCTATCAAATTTATAATTAAAAGTTACAGTCATCAAATTATGTTAATGATGGTGTAAGGAAGCAAATGTTCTTATGTGATACTTGAGGAAATGTACATTGATTTAATCTTCCTATAAAATATTTTTGAAATAAAACCTTAGATGTATGTATACACTTTTTTCCCAAAAAATTTACCTCTAGAAATTTATAATAAAGGAATAATCAAGAATGATGTCCAAATATTGATCTAAAAATGTTTTCATCTAAGCACTAGTCATTATAGTGAAAAATTGGAAAAACCTAAGTGTCAAAAAATAGAGAATTGGTTAATAAATTATGGTACATTCATATAATGAAGCCATGAAAATGATCATGCTCTAGAAGAATATTAAATGGTGTGGAAATATTGTGATTCATTATGTATCAGAATGTAAGTCAGTAAAAAAAGTAAGCAGCATGAAGAAAAATATATGTATATATAATACCATTTTGTTATGAAAGATACATTATATATAATAGTAATGTTTCATATGGAAAATACATTAAACATGTAACATAAGAAATTTATTGTTGAGTGTTGGGATTAGGGAAGTTTCTTATGCTTTTGTGCATTTTTTTCAAGTTTTCTGTAATGAACATATTATCAAAATAAAATAATTAATTTTAAAACCAATTAAAAATAAAAGCCCATGATAGTATAAACTTGGGTGTCTCAACAAAGTTGGAAATGAAGACAATCTTGGATGGAGAAAAAAATGTAATTCTACACCAGTATCTTGTAGAGGTTAGTTCCTGGGCATTGGCCTAAAGGCAACAGGTATGTTCGTGGTGTCCAAGAGGAAGTTGACTGATCTGCCAGCCCTTGGAGCGGCCTGCTGGGCTGGCTAGCCTCACAGAAATCTGTCCTGTTTTATGGATATCCTACCCCAGTGAACTTTTTCTTGCCCAACTTCTCCCTTTGGAGAATGTGGTTTGCTCAAATTCTCTTCTCTGCCTGTGTCTTACTAGAATACAGACAGTAATTGGAGGCACTCAGAAGATAAAAAAGATGAACTCAGAAAATTCAGATTTGTACACTTTGTCATAATCTGAAAATAGTGTGTCCAGTGAACAGATGTACTATGGGGTTGAGAATGTCTGATTTCATATGATTGCCTAAGACAAGAAGTTCCCAATCGTCTTGGGCCACATTCTTTCCTTTCAATTGACTACCTAGAAACAATGTCTCCAAATTTGTGAATAAGGCTTTAAATTTTTTTTTTTTTTTTTTTACAGGGACAGAGAGAAGGATAGATAGTGACAGACAGGAACAGAGAGAGATGAGAAGCATCAATCATCAGTTTTTCATTGTGACACCTTAGTTGTTCACTGATTGCTTTCTCATATGTGCCTTGACCACAGGCCTTCAGCAGACCGAGTAACCCCTTGCTCGAGCCAGTGACCTTGGGTCCAAGCTGGTGAGCTTTTTGCTCAAAACAGATGAGCCTGCACTCAAGCTGGTGGCCTCGGGTTCTCGAACCTGGGTCCTTCGCATCCCAGTGTGATGCTCTATCCACTGCGCCATCACCTGGTCAGGTGCTTTTAAAATTTTTTATAAATTACATTTGACTTAATATTATTTTATATTAATTTCATGTGTACGGCATAGTGGTTAGATATGTATATAATTTATGAAGTGATCCCACAATAAGTCTAGTATTCCCCTAGCACCATATATTGTTGTTATAATATTCTTGGCTACATTTTCTATGCTGTATTTTATATTCTCATGACTATTTTTTCTTTTTTCTTCTTCTTTTTTTTTTTTTAATTTAGAGAGAAAGAGACAGAGAGAAAAGGAGAGAGATGAGAAGCATCAACTCCTAGTTGCTTCACTTTGGTTGTTCATTGATTGCTCCTCATATGTGCCTAGATGAGGTGGGGGGAGGGTGGGTGATCAAGCCAAGTCAGTGACCCTTTGCTCAAGCCAGCAGCCCTGGGCTCAATACAGCGACCTTGGGCTACAAGCCAGCGACCTTGGGATCAAGTCTATGATCCCGTGCTCAAACTGTTGATCTGTGCTCAAGTCAGTAATCTTGGGATTTCAACCCAGGGACCTTAATGCCCTGGGTTGATGCTCTATCTACCATACCACCACCAATCAGGTGACCCCATGACTATTTTGTAACTACCAATCTGTATTTCTTTTTTAAGAAATATTTTTAATTGATATTGGGTGCAGGTGCGAAACTCAATAAAACATTATCTGCACACTGCATCATGTGCCCATTGCCCCAAGAGCAAAGTCTCTTTCATCCCCATTCCCCTGCTCCTTTGTCCACCTCCACCTAATACCCACCCCTTTTCCCTCTGGCTGTCACCACACTATTGTCTGTGTTTACATGCTATATGGTTTTTATGTTTTTGATTAATCCGCTCACCTTCTATCATCCAGTCCCCCAAACATCCCTACCTTGTGATAGCTCTCAGCCTGTTCCATGTATCTATTTCTCTGTTTCTGCTTTGTTCATCACTTTAATTAGTGGATCAGATTTTGACAGGAACTCTAGCTCTCATCTGAGTCAGTTTGGACTATATAGGCAAAAATCTTATTACTGATACTAATCATAGTAATAGAGTTAATAAGAATTAGCTATGATGAAACATCTTTAAGTCCAGGAGGTATGCTCAGCTCTTCATAAGTATAATATAATATAATTTAATTCTTTTAAACATTCTATAAGTTAAGTACTATTACTGTCCAAATTCAAAAATGAAGAAATTCTAAAAAGCTCAAAACCAATCATGGTCAGTCAGTTTAAATGCAAATCCTCTAGAAAGACATTAACCTTTTTTATTTGAAAGTGTTCTACTACTGAGCTCAAAAGTTACTCCTGGTTTGTGTTTCCTTGTCTATCTTTTGAAAACAGTCCAGTCTCTGGACTTAAATGAAGTCACATCAGGCATTTTTACTCATTGAACCTGTCTTGTCATCACTGCATACTCAACATGGGTGCTTCTGTAGTTTCACAGGATAACTTTTGGGAGAGTTGAGTGACCCAACAGGGGCTCACTCTGAAGTGTTTTTCTTCATTCATTTATCTCTCTGGGGATGTCCACTACCCACAGAGTCACTGGAGGGCAGAGCTTGTGCCTGTCATTGCTATTGCTGCCCATGACCTCTATGAGACGACTGTGCTACCCAGCATTTCTTGGTATTCCTCATGTTGAGAGACCTTCTACATGTTAAAGCATACTGCCTTTACCTCGTGCCTCAAGGGGCTAAATCATACTGTGGATAAATATGGAAGAAAATGTTCTCTAGTTAAGTCTCAGACATAGACTAGACTAGACTTTAGGAGTCCATGGACTGAAAGAGGTAGCAGCTCAGATTCCCTGCCATTCTCCCTGGCATGACACCCTTCCCAGCCAGGTTGCTTTCTACCCACCTGCCAAGCTACAGCCAGATTGAATTTTGGCTTAGGCTCAGCTAGAAACCTTTCCACCCAAGCTTAAAATATCTATCTCTTTAAAGCTACCATGAGGTAGATACAAACATCTGCAGTAAAAGGATGCAGTTCAAAAATCAAATTCTTGCTAGCAAGGAAAGCTAAAGATGACACAAGAGCAAGTTGACTTCATCAACACCACCTGTCTCCACTGTGACATTTTTAATTTGAGTAGCCATCTTACTTTTTGTTCTACTTACTTTCATTGACATTTATTTTATATTCAAAGGTATTATTAAAAAAGGTAAAAAGACTCTGGGAAAAGGGCATTATATAAATGTTGTGAATTCAATGATTTGACTCCTGTAAGCAATTGATGGCATTGATAATAGTACTGCCATCAAATATTAATCATGAACGTATTTCCTTCCATATGGCTTTGTAACCTCTTTAAAACTGAAGAACAAATTAATGTAATCATGTGTTTTAATTCAATATCCACTTAATTGGTGAGTTAAGCATTTCAGAACACATTCGAGAGCATTTAGAATTTTAAGAAAAAGTAAGAAAGGAAAAGGAAGAACTACCGTGGAATCTGCTGAATATTGATCTACAATAGATCAGTGGTGAAATATATGACCCACAGGCCGAATTTGGCCCACTGCCTGTTTTGGTATAGCCCACGAGCTAAGAGAGTAATTTTGATATTTTTAAATAGCTGAAAAGAAAGAAGATTATTGCATGACATGTAACAATGTATAAAAATTCAAATTTTGGTGTCAATAAAATTTTATTGGGACACCGAAAAGCTTTTTTGTTTTTATATTATCTGTGGAAGCTTTCAGATCACAGCAGAAGATTTAAGTAGTTGTGACAAAAACATATGGTCCACAAAGCATGAAATATTTACTATCTGGCCCTTTACAGAAAAGTTTGCCAATTCCTGACCTGTCTCATAGATTTTGACATGTTATTTGACATAAGCAGAAAATAAAAACAGGTGGGCAAAATAGTTTTCAAAATATTTCAGCATGAAATGAGGTGAAAAAGAGTATATATATATATATTCCATAATATTTACACAGATAACTATTAAGTTGTAAATGTTCAGAAAACTTTGTCAGAGAGAATCAAGGGAAAATACATAACTGTATTGCAAGGAGTGCGTACTTTGGGTTCTAGCAAAAGCTGTAAGCAAAACCTGGCTTTAGTACTCACTAGCTGTGCAACTTAGAGCACATTGTTTAGCCTCTCTGAGTCTGATTTCTCAACTTTGAAACAAAAATTAAAATACCTACTTCATTAAAGTCAGAGTGAGGTTTATAAATAACGTAAGGAAAATGGCCTGGTTCCATGACTGAAATCCACCAGCCTTTCCGTGAATAAAAGATACAGTGCTGTGGTTTTGGTCAGTCTTCCTCAGCAACACACATCCTTGGGAGAGGTCTTCAAAAAGAAATTTAGATTAAAAGGGTGAGCTTCTGAGTTGGTAACTTGCAATAAGTTTCAGGACATTTTACCACTACCATCCACTCACACATATTCTGCTTGGGGACATCACCTTGAAGGAGGAAAACTTTCAAGGATTTCAGAAATCCAAAGAGAAAAGCAAAGCAAAGAAAGATGTAACCAATGCAAACTAGTACCCCAAAGTTAGCAGGCTGTGAAAGCAATGCAATGGCTAAGATTTGGAACTCTGGAATTAAGAAGACTAGGCTTGAGGTTCCATCTCTGTTCCTTACTAAACTACATGTCACTAGGGAGCTCAGTTAAACTCCTCTACTCCCTTATGTACAAATTGAGAGTAATGTTAATACCCATCAAAATGAAACTTTTGAGGACTAAAAAAGATAATATGAAGTGTTTGAGATGGTGGCTGTCATATAGTAAGCATTTTCCTCTTTCATTCATTCAACAGTTAATGGCACACCTAAATACCAGACACTGTGGTCAATGATCAGAAGAAACTAGTGAATAGGACAGTTGTGGTATCTGCTCTCCTGGATTTTATTGATATAACTAATAGAGAAGCAACACAATATACTAGTAATTGAGCAAGTCGTAAATAATTCTATGAAAGAAGCAACAGTGCTGGAATTCAGAATGAAGAAATGGTCTGCATTAGCAAGAACATTCAGTCAGGATTCTCTAAGGAGATGACATTCTCTTTAAGGATGAGAAGGATCCAGACACATAAAGATAAAAAGGAAAAGAAAAGGTTTGTATGAACTTTTCCTTGAAAGGAAATCAAGTCATTGGCTGAAGTGTAGTGAGCAAGGGAGAAAGTGATAGTAGATGATGTCAGAGGAACAGCCAGGAACTAGAGCAGGGGTCCTCAAACTACGGCCCGCGGGCCGCATGCGGCCCCCTGAGACCATTTATCCGGCCCCCACTGCACTTCCAGAAGGGGCACCTCTTTCATTGGTGGTCAGTGAGAGGAGCATAGTTCCCATTGAAATACTGGTCAGTTTGTTGATTTAAATTTACTTGTTCTTTATTTTAAATATTGTATTTGTTCCCGTTTTGTTTTTTTACTTTAAAATAAGATATGTGCAGTGTGCATAGGGATTTGTTCATAGTTTTTTTTTTATAGTCCGGCCCTCCAACGGTTTGAGGGACAGTGAACTGGCCCCCTGTGTAAAAAGTTTGGGGACCCCTGAACTAGAGAATATAGGATCTTTGAAACCATCATGAGAAGGCTGATTTTGTTTTTGGTATGAAGGAAAACATTTAAATGACTTTAAACAGAGTAGTAACATTATCTTGTTTATATAATACTTTTAAAGGGCTGCTAGCCCTGGCCAGTTTGCTCAGTGGTAGAGCGTCGGCCTGGCGTGCAGAAGTCCCGGGTTCGATTCCCGGCCAGGGCACACAGGAGAAGCGCCCATCTGCTTCTCCACCCCTCCCCCTCTCCTTCCTCTCTGTCTCTCTCTTCCCCTCCCGCAGCCGAGGCTCCATTGGAGCAAAGATGGCCCGGGCACTGGGGATGGCTCCTTGGTCTCTGCCCCAGGCGCTAGAGTGGCTCTGGTCGCAACAGAGCGATGCCCCGGAGGGGCAGAGCATCGCCCCCTGGTGGGCAGAGCGTCGCCCCCTGGTGGGCGTGTCGGGTGAATCCCGGTCGGGCGCATGCGGGAGTCTGTCTGACTGTCTCTCCCCGTTTCCAGCTTCAGAAAAATAAAAAAAATACAACAAAACAAAACAAAAGGCTGCTAAGTGAATGGAAGAGATCAAGCAGGACAGGAAACAGGGTATATTTGGGGAACAACTGCTGGTGTCCGGCAAAGAGATATGGCACTGTCTTCCAATGAGTTCAGGGCAGAGAAGTGGAGATGACCTGTGGGGCTGGAATGGGCAGGACACTGGCAGACTGGATATGAAAGTGAGGGAGTGAGAGATGTCAAGACTGACTCCAGATATGAGACTCATTTTCTGAAACTTGGAAGACTATGGGGAGAAACAGTTCTGAGGATGAAATTAAAAAGTGCATTTAGACATGTTCTTGAAGTTCACCAACATTTAGAGCTTGAGTGGAGGAAGAGATTCCAGTTCAGGTGGCTGAGAGAATAAGTGAAACTAAGAAGTCAAGAAAAGGAGAGGAGATGTTGAGATCAAAAAGAAGATGGTGACCAATGGAACAGAATTGAAAGTCCAGAAATAAAACCACATATATATAGTCAAATAATTTTTGATAAAGGGGCCAACAACACACAATGGAGAAAAGAAAGCCTCTTCAATAAATGGTGCTGGGAAAACTGGAAAGCCACATGCAAAAGAATGAAACTGGACTACAGTCTCTCCCCCTGTACAAAAATTAACTCAAAATGGATCAAAGATCTAAACATAAGACCTGAAACAATTAAGTACATAGAAGAAGACATAGGTACTCAACTCATGGACCTGGGTTTTAAAGAGCATTTTATGAATTTGACTCCACAGGCAAGAGAAGTGAAGGCAAAAATTAATGAATGGGACTACATCAGACTAAGAAGTTTTTGCTCAGCAAGAGAAACTGATAACAAAATAAACAGAAAGCCAACTAAATGGGAAATGATATTTTCAAACAACAGCTCAGATAAGGGCCTAATATCCAAAATATACAAAGAACTCATAAAACTCAACAACAAACAAACAAACAATCCAATAAAAAAATGGGAAGAGGATATGAATAGACACTTCTCCCAGGAAGAAATACAAATGGCCAACAGATATATGAAAAGATGCTCATCTTCTTTAGCTATTAGAGAAATGCAAATTAAAACGGCAATGAGATACCACCTCACACCTGTTCGATTAGCTGTTATTAGCAAGACAGGTAATAGCAAATGTTGGAGAGGCTGTGGAGAAAAAGGAACCCTCATACACTGTTGGTGGGAATGTAAAGTAGTACAACCATTATGGAAGAAAGAAGAAAGTATGGTGGTTCCTCAAAAAACTGAAAATAGAACTACCTTATGACCCAGCAATCCCTCTACTGGGTATATATCCCAAAAACTCAGAAACATTGATACGTAAAGACACATGCAGCCCCATGTTTATTGCAGCATTGTTCACAGTGGCCAGGGCATGGAAACAACCAAAAAGCCCATCAATAGATGACTGGATAAAGAAGATGTGGCACATATACACTATGGAATACTACTCAGCCATAAGAAATGATGACATCGGAACATTTACAGCAAAATGGTGGGATCTTGATAACATGATACGAAGCGAAATAAGTAAATCAGAAAAAACCAGGAACTGTATTATTCCATACGTAGGTGGGACATAATAGTGAAACTAAGAGACATTGATAAGAGTGTGGTGGTTACAGGGGGGAGGGGGGAATGGCAGAGGGAAAGGGGGTGGGGAGGGGCACAAAGAAAACAAGATAGAAGGTGACAGAGGACAATCTGACTTTGGGTGGTGGGTATGCAACATAATTGAACGACAAGATAACCTGGACTTGTTATCTTTGAATATATGTATCCTGATTTATTGATGTCACCCCATTAAAAAAATAAAATTATAAAAAAATAAATAAATAAATAAAAAAAGAAAAAAAAAACAGTAGTCATAGGGATAAATGTAAAGTACAGTATAGAGAAAATAGTCAATATTTTAATAACTATGTATGGTGTCAGATGGGAATGAGACTTATTAGGATGAATACTTGGTAAATTCTATGATGTCTAGTCACTGGGGTGTACATGTGAAACTAATGTAATTTTGTATATCAATTACAATTAAAAAATAAAAATAATTTTAAAAAGTTAAAAAAAAAAGAAGATGGTGATAAACTGTGTTAAAAACTGCCATCATCATTACTGTTATTATGAAGGAAGCATTTTTATGGCCCTCGCCCAAGCTGTCCTCTGTTAGTTAGCCTTCTCAATTGGTCTCTGTCATATCACCATACTCACTGTATTCAAAGAATTTGTCACAGTTGGTAAATACCCCACTTAATTATTTACAGTCTGGTTCTTCTGCTTAAATGTCAGTTGCATGAGGCAAGAATCCTGTTTCTTTTTGCTTTCAGTGCATTCTCAGTGCCAAGAAGAGTGCGTGGCAGATAATAAATGTTTGATTAATACATGCCGAGTGATGAATGTTTGGTGCCTTCCTGTTCTTTGCATTATCAATATCTCCTTTTTTTTTTCTTCTCTTTTCATCTCTGTTCTTCTCTTAATGCTCTTTCTCAAGTTTGTTGTCAGGCTTATTTAGTAAATTATATTCAAATAATAATTCAAAATATTTATATAATTTGGCTCTTAGTTTTTCCTTATGAGGATAGTAAGAGAGCTATCCCATCTCTGTTTTACAGAGAAGACAGCAGAATACAGAAAAAGATACTGGACTTGGACCCAGGAATCCTAACTTGACTTATAGGTTCATATTCTTATTAGCTGTGTAATCTAAGCAACTTCCTAAATTGTTCTAAGCATCAATTTGCTCATCTGCAAAATGGGGATAATAATGCTATACCAATCTCAAAAGTTTATCATAAGGATAAGTGAAAACATACATATACAGCACTGTGCAAGGCATGTAAAAGAGCAGGGGGTTGTGTGTAGTAATAGTGGCAGTAGCATTAGGGACAGTAATATTTGGATATAAGGTAGAGCAATTTCACATTTAAGTAAAATAGAAACATAAGGCTTGAAGTTGGTATATTGGCCAAATTCTTCAGTAATAAACAGTGCTGAAAAAGACAATTCCCATAAAGGGGAAATCTCAAGCCTCCATCAGCCACTTGATTATCTGATCTTTGCTTATCATTACGAGGCTGTTATATTACTAGAGGTTTTGCATAAGACTCCCTGGAAGTGTACTAGACCCAGTTCCATGAATTAAAGAGAGTGACTGTATCTGGAAAATTATTAGGAAATTAGGACACTTTTAGAGTAGACCTGGTGTTTATATTGAATTATCATGCAGTTCAAAATGGACTACCGCACAAAATAATGTAAATTATTTTATCTTCTTTCAAACAAGAACTTGTCCAAAACTTTGAATTCTTAAAGGAAGTTCAGGGAGGGCCCTGGCCCTGGCTCACTGGATGAAGCATCAACCCTGTGCACCAGAGGTTGCGGGTTTGGTCCCTGGTCAGGGGTGTGCCAGAAGCAATGGATGGATGCACAACTAAATGGAACAACTAAGCGAAATGTGTTGATGCTTATCTCTTTTTTCTCTCTCCCTTTACATATCTCTCTCCCTTCCTCTCTCTCTCTCTCTCTCTCTCTAATCAATGGAAAAATAATTTCTAAAAAAAAGAAAGCTCGATAAAAATTTTTTCAGCCTGACCAGGTGGTGGCACAGTGGATAGAGCATCAGATTGGGATACAGAGGACCCAGGTTCGAGACCCCGAGGTCATCAGCTTGACCGCAGGCTCATCTGGTTTGAGCAAAAGCTCACCAGCTTGGACTCAAGGTCGCTGGCTTGAGCAAGGGGTTACTTAGTCTGCTGAAGGCCCATGGTCAAGGCACACATGAGAAAGCAATCCATGAACAACTAAGGTGTTGCAATGTGCAATGAAAAACTAATGGTTAATGCTTCTCATCTCTCCGTTCCTGTCTGTCTGTCCCTGTCTATCCCTCTCTCTGACTCTCTCTCTCTCTCTGTCTCTGTGAAAAAAAAAATCAGATTTTGAGCTTTGACATATAAGAGAGAACAGAGATCTATTCATGAAACCTCTGGGCTCAGAAACCTGGACCAAAGTTCTGAAACAATGCTCTGGGCACCATTTGGCTGCAAAAGTATTACCAAACATCCAGTAAAGGACATTTAATAATGTGACTTGCTCTATGATTTCCTTCTTTTAGGGCATTTCTCTGCCTTCTGTCCCTGTAAGGAAAGAATAAGTCTTTACTTATCCTTCATGTGCTTCCTTGGTTTGCTCACACCTGACAGTCTGGCCCTGGGCCCATACGTCAGGAAAGTACTATATGGCTCTTTGTCTTTCTGAGAACTTACGGTAGGGTTTTTTTTTCCCCTCTGAACCAGAGTTTGGCTTGTGTACCTACAGAATTCTAAGCTTCTTGAGGTCAAGAACTCTAGAGCAGTTTGTTCTTGCTGTGTAAAAAAACACAAGTAAACATAGTAGTTTGAAACTGCAACACATGATTCTACAAGCCTCTGGACTGTTCTGATTTCAGCTGGACCCTGTAGGGGTCCATAGACTGCAGCTCTGCTCTGGAAGTTCTCCGGCAATGCCCGGGGGCCTGCTTTATCTCCCAATGCGCTCTCTCATTCCCCAGCACAGGGTGCCCAGGCAGGATCTCAAGAGAAAAGGAATGAGTGCATGGTCTCTGGAGCTGTAGACTGGAGACTAACTAGTACATTGCTACTTTCCTCATTTTGTTGGCCTAAGCAAGTCCCAAGGCCAACTTAGATTCAAGGAGTGGGGAAATATTCTCTACTTGTATGAGGCAGCAGTTGCAAAGTCCTATTGCAAAGGTGTAGATAGAGAGAGGAGTAAGAAATGGGGCAATTTAGAAAGTAACCTACTACAAACTGTAACTTTTTTGTGACTCCAGTGCCAAGCCAACCTAGTATTTAGCCCATAGGAAGTGCTTGGTAAGTAATTACTGAAGGAGTGATGGAATGTTGTATTTGGGGCACAGCCCTGATCCTTCTCTTATTTCTCACTGAGATCCCTGATTATATCACAGATTTGAGCTGCCTGGTGTTCTCTTCTCTCTTTCCTATCCTTGTTCTCTGACCTGATGTCAACTAGAAAACTGCCAACACAATCAGGACAACACTAAGTCATTACATCATCACTAAAGGAAAAAACCTAATGAAAATATTTCCATTCTGAGAAGGCTTCAAACACTTACACTGCTTCCTTATTTTGCTTTTAAAAATGGAGGGGAAAATTAAACAACTTCCACAAATTGATATTTTATAAGGATAGAGGGAAAAGATATTCTGTTACCCATATATACCAAACAAATTTTTAGGTTTTTACATATATTATTTTGCTTAATCCTCACAATATTATAGATGCTATTTTCTTCATTGTAAAGATTCAGAGGGTGCAAAATAATGTCCCAAGGGACATCTGGATAGTAAGCAGAACTGACCCTAGGTCAGGCCCTTTCTTCTATAGCACATGTCCTCTCAGGTCTAATAACAGGTCAGTCTTCAAGCCGCCCAAACAGGACTGGTCATAAAACTTGGGATATGGGTGTTAATCCTGACCCCTGAGGCATCAGCCCCAGCACCCTTTGGTGGACAAAATTCCTGACAGTTTGCAGCAAAATTCAGAGAAAGAGAGTTTTACTTCTGTAGCTTCTGTAGCTGAGACAAAAGTAGGGGTGACAAAAAAATAAGCCCTGATGGCCAAGCTGAACAGCAATGAATTAAGGACAAAATTTTGTCCTGAAGAGATAGGCCCTAGTCAGAAGCCAGTCAGAGTCACTTGAAGACGGAAATCATCTCCCTTGGGTCACAAAATGGTATATTTTGTTCAAGACATTGACAAAATTTTCTTTCCATTAAATTTATTCCCAAACAGCAACAAGTTCTGAAATTTCTATTATAATACCCTCCAAAGGCCCATTCAAATTCTTTGTATAAAACTAGAATGGTGTTTTGTCAAATCCTCTTAAAGTACATAAAAATTGTGTGACAAGATGGCATAAATACTGAACTGGAGGCCTGATCCCAATACCAAATCTATCTTGTGCAACTCTGGGCAAAATTCTTTTTATCATTCCCTTCATATGGCAAATCAAAACTGAAAAAACTCTTATTATTGAACTGGACCTACACACCAAGCGTCTGTCACCTCCAGGCATTTCATCAGACAAATTAGTTAATTTTCATACATAGATATCCATGATTCAGATCCTAAGACCACAACCCTTTGGATCAGAACCAACCTCTGACCCAAAGAACGGCCAGCTCTAGGATGTATTAGCAGCCAGCACAGACGCCTCACGCTATCACGGGACCTCTGTGTTTCTGATCTATACCCTTGTGATGCCTTCTTCCCCTGAATACAGCTTTCACTTGCTCCTGGGTTTAATCCTACCTCTGACTCTGAAAAAAATGTTTGTCCTTGATCTCCCCACATCTTCCAGGTGTCACTATTGACTTGAGCTTAGTCTTTCCACTGTAGCACTTTTAATATTTAGGACCAGATAATTGTGGGGACTGTCCTGTTCACTGTAAAATGCTTAGCTGCATCTCTGGCCTCTACTCACTAATAGCAGTCTCAAACCCCTCCTCATGTGACAACCGAAATGTCTCTAGACATTGCATATGTAATCTGGAGGGTAGATTACTCCTGGTTAAGAACCACTTCTTACCCTGACATTGACTCTATGGCTCTTCCTGGCTTGGACTGCTTAGAAAGCTGCCTGTTCTGAACTGTGCCTGGCTAACTCAACCCCCAGGAAAGTGCACACCCTCTCCAGCACCAGGCTGCTGATGTGCGGGTGGGGTAAACTCCTTAAAAACCTGTTTTCAGTGTTCTTCTTCGAAAACATCTAATTAGTGCTACCTAGACACAATACTCTCTAGTATGACTCTGTAAAGACCCCTTTCTTCCCTCAGAGAAAGGCCCCTGATGTATTATTTTAATTTCTGTATCCAAACAATGTCAGCACTGGGTTCCTGTGAAGAGGACATTGGACAGGTCAGGGAGGCTGCTGATCTTCAGATATAGGGACTGCTCCGGTTGAGCCCACTCTCCTCCACCTTTAATACAAGTACCAGTTACAAGCTATCATTAAGTAGAGGGAGCAGCCTCTGCTGAAAAGAACAAAAGTGGATAGGAACAACTATCAGGCCTTGTGTTTAGCTGTTCTGGGTCTAAATCTGGAATGCAATGGGAGAGCTTTCAGTCCACCAGGAGTAGGACACCTGTGAGGCACAGACCACAAAGAAACGCCCACAGAGCAAATAGCTGTGCATGAACTATGTTGCTTAAGAACTATTCAAGATAACTCTGAGGAAACATTTCTATTGTTACTGCCCTGCGGAGGGCCATTCTTGTCAAAATTGCTAAATGAATTGTATTGGAAATTTCTGTGAGAGATATTCTGTTCACTTAGCTTGGGCTAAAAAGGGAACTGACTGGTTCACATTGTTGGCAACAGCAAGGGGTGGGCCAGGGTCAGGCATGGAGGGGTCCTTAGGTCTCTCCCACTCTCTCTCTCCCCCTTACTTCCATGTTTGTGTCATTTTAAGGCATACTCTTTCTGGTAATAGACAGTCATCATCAGAACCTCGTCTTCATTGTTGATACCAATTCCCGCAAAGGGACCCTGGTGGGCTCTCCTTGAGTGACATCTGCGCCTCCAGACCCATCACTGAATCAAGAGTCAGGGATGGGAGCAAGCCTATCGTACAATCTGATTTTGAATGCCAGCTGACGGGAAGGGCTGCTGGGAAGGTATACACCCACCAGAGGACCACTAGGCATTGAAGCAAACTTATGGCTTCCTCCTGCAGTCCTTCTCCACCCTGCCCCCAGGCAGTTCCTGTCCTCCCGCTGCCCTTCCCTTGTCCAGCACTCACTTCAGCTCTTCTGGTATCCATTGCACCCTGTTTCCTTCTCCATATTTTAACAGTAGCCTTCAAAGCCCACCCACCAACAAGGGTAAAATGCGGAAGTCTGGATCCTGTCACAAAAATGTCTGGAGCCAGCTGTGGTGAAAGAGGGGAGGGTGAGAGCCCATCAGAGTATATTGGGTAGTATGTAAGTATGTGCTGATTCAACCCATTCCAGCCAGAAGCTGTCGTATTCACTTATTTGAATGCATGTCAGACTTTAAGAATCTTCTCTTAGGTGAGCCCTGGCAATGTATAGTCATAAGTCTTAGAATGTTTCTAGAGAAGTCTGGCATTCACTTTATTCATTCAGACAAACCCAAGTTTAAACATCCATTATGATCACATTAGGAGAGGCCAGAGCCTAGAAACAGAGCTTTTCCTAAAGGTACGGCTGCTGAAATTTAGGTCATGGCCTCCCTCTAGAGAAAGTCCCCCAGAATCTAATCAATATTGCCTGGCCTGTTTTGTGCTAAGGGTTGGACTGGGGGACCAATAACCAGTGAAAACCATACTGAACCCCCAAGAGACACAAACTCATCTTCCCTCCCCTTCACAAAATTATCACTTTCCCTGTATGACTCTCACAGCTTTGACAGATCATTTTTGTTGTGCTGTGTTTTTAAAATAGCAATGATAATAAAAGGACCATGAACAATGCTCTCAAAACCAGAGGTCATAAACCTTGGAACGAGTGTGGGGCTCTTCAGGCTAAAATAGAGTCTCTGACACATATCTTGTTCTTTTACTCCCACAAAAGGGCATTGGCCTCTGGGACACCAGCCAGGGACTAGTTAAGGACTAGTGCCATGGTGATTACCAGAGGTCTTGCTCCTGAGTACTTAGGAGGTCTGTATCAGCTGTGTTGACAATGTCTAATAGTCACATGTACCTGAGAGGCCAAAAGAATCGTCTCCTCTCTGATTTCTATATTACACTTGGCAAATACCAGAGGTTCTCAACCATTGCCACACATAGAGTCACCTGGGAAGCTTTCAACATATACCTGTGCCCTGGCTCTATCCTCAGAAGTAGTGTCAGTTGGAGAACAGATATTAAAATGTATTAAAAACTTGTTCCCAGGTAATTCTAGTATGCAGTCAGAATTGAGAACCTTTGGCATATAAAAAACTAGTATTTATGGAGCTCTTGCTATATGCTAAGCATTGTATCTAATTCTTTCCAAGTGTAATCTCTTTCAAGTCTCGTAACAGCTCTACTAGGTAGTTACCATTATTATACTATTTTATAGATGATGCTATTGAACTTAGAAGAGTTTAGTCATTTAAATAGCCAGTAAGTTTCAGAAACAGGAATTTGTGCCTGGTCTTTATGGCCCAAGAGTCCATAATGTTCAGCAGTATTATGCTGTTTCTTACTATATATTCTGTTACATTCTGAACACATAAGACTATGGTAACCAAGTCTGGGACAAAAACAAAATACATGTTATGAAGTTGGAATAGGGAACTAAAATGTCAAACAGTTGATGGAGATTTTCTTAATCTAAAATAAATAAATATTTTGTTGTCCTACCAGCTGTGAGGTAACTTTCTTGACTTATTAAACACTGTATACAATTTCTTCATTGGGGAAGAAAATGATGACAATGACAACGACGATATGACAATAATGCAGGGATATTAGTGACCTCACTTTTTTTATTAGGCATTCAGGAAAGTTCATTAAAGGAATATACATATACTCACACATATACACACACAACATAGGATTTTAAATTCTAAAATTATCTACACCAAACTTCTAATTTTATATATGAGGAAACTAGGAATCAGAAAAGCAAAATGACTTGCTCATTTCACACTGTCTTCTGGCTCATAGTTTGTCCCACCTTTCCATGCCCGATGATGGAGAGCTCCTCAGGAAGATAGATCAGTACTGGGAAATGCAGAACATGCTATCACAGTGTTCCTCCAACCCATGGCCATGACATCACCAATGCAGCCATATTTGTGTGCTTGTTTCAAGAATCATAAAACAGTTGCAGGTGAAGGTCTTCCAGGGATAGTCTCAGAGCTATGTCCTCCATTATCTAAACCTAGAACAAATCTCTTCTTCAGAATGGCTACCTGAACCGTAAGAAATGAGGCCACTGAAGCCATAAGCATTTGGGTTTTGCTTTCTTAGTATTTTCCAAACTGGTTCTAGCCTGTCAGATCAGAACTACTCAGAGTGTTTGTTCAAAATACATATTTGTGGGCCATTAACTAGAGACACCAGAGTTTCTAGCTGTGAGGCCCATTCTAATAAATGGCTCAGGGTGAATCTTCTGCACATGAACATGTAAGAACTGGTGGATTTATGCAACAGCCTTTCCTGCTGCAGGTGAGTTCCAAGAAGAACCAGAATAAAGTCAGCAACTTCACAACCAAAAAACCTCTTTGTACTTTCTCAGTTCTGATTCTCAACCTGTGCCGAGAGACATGACATTGTACTAAGAAATCCCAGAGGCTCTCAAGATACATCATAAGTCAGGCTGGAAGCCCACCTGCCCCTGTGCTATGACACCCGGGATCTGATGGCTGCAGAGTTGCATGATCCAGTGGTTAAGCCTGGGCCTAAGTGGGCTAGGACTGATGTATTGCCTCCCTCAGTCAGGAACCCCATCTAAGATTGAGTTCATACATGGGTTTGTTTAGAGAGACAGCTGTGAGGATCTGGTGGAGACAAAGGTATGGGCTAAGAAAGAAGTTGATGGTAAGAAGGGAGCTGACATAGAGGATATGATTATATATAGCATGCTGGTGGAATCAGTCAGGTGAAGAAAGTCTCCCATTGCATTCTAACTGGAAAATAATGTCTTCCTTAATCACAAGACTTGTCATCTCAGTCTGAGCCAACTCTGCAGTCAAGCTTTGTCACTGAGGGTGCTGTGGAATTTGGTGTCTAGGCTGAGACAACTGTCACTGGCACCAGCACAAGGACGGTTAGTGCGTGGCCTGAAGAGCTGCCCATTAAACAGTTTAGTATTGACACTGGAGCCCTAGACAGCTCCGTCTCCTTCTAATTCTCTTAAACACAGAGGCACCTGCCTCCCCAGTAATGCTCACATTTAAATAAGATCCTGTCTCTAAAACTTTATGGCTATTAACCATGAAAATGATCTGATCCACGTTTGTTCTCAAAATATTTGAACACTTAACCTGTAATAATATTTAATATTTCCATGGGTTTCCCACAGTATCAGAATTCAGAAACTGTTATTTAAATCTTAATATAAGACAGTACTGCAAAAAAAAAAAAAAAAAGAAAGAAAGAAAAAAAGAAAAAGAAAGAAAAGAAAAGAAGCTAAACTCTATTATTTGCCTTAAATATGTGTATAATTTATAAGTAATAACATTTTACAATACAAACTGTTGCAATAAAGAGGAGCCCAATCTAGGGGAATCTGAGTTAGAAAAAGGTAGATAAAGCACAGTTCTGTGTTTCAACATATTTAGCGCTCAGTTCTCAGCGTGTCTCTTTTTCTGCTCTACGGGGCAGGACTGGAAGGCTTTGCAGGTAAAGGGCAACATTTTCTCTATGGATCCAGCCTTTAGCTGTTACTTCACTCTCTTTTGAATATTACTGAGAGGCGAGGAAATGATATAAGAGGTGAATTATTCAATGAGTCCTCCAATATATTTTAAGTACTTATTTTCACTCTGAAGCATGCACTTTACCATACATTCCAAGCACATACTTTACCATACATGTTTTAGATTCTTCACAATCTCTCTGTAAGATAGTTACACTTCTTATATCTAATTTATAACTTAGGCTATGTAAGCCATGTTATAACTTAGATATGCTATTTATTTTGTCCAACACTATGTGCTTAGTTAGAAAGTGGTAGATTTGGTACTTAAGTCTAGCTCTGCCTTCTCCAAAAAGTACTCCTAAAATATGTATATTATCAGATGTTAGCTCCTGCTTTAACTAGCCAATGCCAAGTAATTTGTGTTGATGTGGTCTTAGAAATGAGGTAAAAGTGGAGATAATTCAAGTTTGAACCAAAAGTTATAGAATTCAGATAATTCCAGTTTGAACCAAAAATTGTAGAATTCCTAGCACATCTGTAAAACTGATGGGATGGGCAAACTAGACATATTATTTTCATGAGCTGACAGAGAGCTTATTTGCCATGACTATTGACCTTTGAGGCATTTTGTAAAACCTCTAGTTAAAGTCACGTATCACAAAATGTTTGTACAAATTCACAAGGCTCATATGTCCACTGCAGTCCCTTCAGACTCAATTAGAGCCCATGTTCTTAGGTAAAGAACATCCATTTCTAAGGGAAGAAGGAACCAGTCACAGCAAGCTTGACACACTGATCAAGCCTTAAGCATCGTGTGGTGTCTCCTGCTCACTTCTGTCTGCTGCGCCAGCTGCCACACACTCTCACCTTACAGTGGTGGAAATTGAAGGGGAGAGAAGGGGAAAGGTTAAACCCTTCTGAGGAATTAGGATTCAATGTAGGCTGCTTTTGGGTAACAGACAAAGCCACAAACATATAAAAGGGAGTGTCAAATCCTACCTTATTGGGCCCTAAACCCCATGCAGCTAAGCTACCCAGAGGGACAGGCTTGAGAAGTGGCACTCAGGTCGTGTCATAGGAATTAATATTACCTGCCAGGGACTTCTAAGAAAAATTTTACGTGGAAAGTGACAGGAGCCTTCACTACAATATTTCTTCCAAAACACACACATGCACACACTCACACACACCATTATTATTATATATTTTAATTAATGGATTGCTTGATTGTTGAATTATTTCATTGTTTAGAAAACTTTAAAGGATGGATTGAAAACGAAAGAAGGTTTGATTTAGCAGAAAAAAAAAAAATAGAGGCTTACCCCAGGTGAGAAGACTGGAATGTGAAGAGCAAAGGCACTAATTTAAAAAGGAAGTGACTTTTCTAGCTTCTATTAGCTTCTTTTATTGTCTCTTTTGTAGTGATTCCACTGAATTCTACTGAAGCTACGCAAAATGTATTTTTCAACAGATTGCTTCTCCAAAATTATAAATGTACTGCATAATAACCTATTATTTATTATAATTCAAATAACTGTCAAAATAAAATGTTAGTTGCTTCCCCAGTCAAAAGTCCCTTTAGACTGTGAAAGAAATTGTAATTAAAGAGGATCCTCACTGGAAGCCATTGATCTTTCACTTGATATTGAAATCTTTCTGTAGGAAATCAGAATTGACATAACAAGTTAACACTTGAATATAAAGCGGCAGTATGCTTTATTTAATTTCAAAGGCTGATTGCAGAAAAATTAGACGACTATTTTGTAAAACATTAGCACTTACTAATTTGTACTTTGCTGTAAATTGCTTAATATTAAAATGAAAATAATATATAGCTTCATATGTAATATATATATATAAATTATATGCATGCTACAAAGTTTTATTTATTTTTTTGTTTTTCTAGTTTGGGGGGGTGGCATTTACAATGTTGTTTTTATGAGTTCATATAATAAACTAGTAATTGGACATGCTGCCCTGAAAATAATTTCCTGTAGAAGAGTTTACTATGTAAATCAACAGTTGTGGGGATAAAATACACTATGGCAGCACAAAGGTGGATTTTTGCTGTCCTTTGTTGTTGAGTATTAGTTTTATGGAAGTTTGTTTTGTTGTTATCAGTTTAGTTACTTTGCTTTTGGACATGGAAAGGTTTAGTCTTATTCCGATCCCAATGACATTATTTTAGACACACCTTATTCATTAATCTTCTATATTAAATAATTTGAATTGCTATTTTTCAGTAGAGATTTTAAAAAATCTATTTGAAGACCACAATAATAATTTTATTCATCCAAAGATGTATCTTTGGCCACATAGCACTTTCCAGGCTCTGACATGGTGGGCCGAAAAAGGCCTCATGAGCTTATCTTCTACATACAACCTAATAACAGAAAGAAAATGATATGGCAGTGTTTACAATTTGACTAATACTAAGAAAAAGGTCAGAAGGTAATAGAGGGTCTTGGCAGCCTCTCCAACTACTCTATATTTTACTCTAAGTAGGATGGAAAGCCCTGGGAGGTGTTTGCAGCAAGGAGTGGAATACCCTAACTTATTTTGTAGTGGGTTCACTCTAGCTGCTCTGCTGTGACTGAACTGTAAAGTGTGGGTGCTAGAAAAAAAAACCAGAGAGCCTGACCAGGCAGTGGTGCAGTGGATAGAGCATCGGACTGGGATGTGGAGGACCCAGGTTTGAAACCCCGAGGTCACTGGCTTGAGTGCGGGCTCATCCAGGTTGAGCGCAGGCTAACCAGCTTGAGCATGGGGTTGCTGGTTTGGGCGTGGGATCATACACATGATCCCATGGTTGCTGGCTTAAGCTCAAGTTGAGCAAAGGGTCACTCACTCTGCTGCAGCTTCCCAGTCAAGGCACATATGAGAAAAAAAATCAATGAACAACTAAGGAGACTAAGGAACCAGAAGGAAGAATTGATGCTTCTTAACTCTCTCTTTCCTGTCTGTCTGTCCCTGTCTGTCCCTCTCTCTGTCTCTCTTTGTCTCTGACACACACACACACACACACACACACACACACACACACACACACACACACACGACTAGAGAGGAAGCTATGGCAGTCATCCAGGTGAGAGAACATGGTGGTAGACACCAAAAAAGAAGCTGCAGAGATAATGAGAACATATAATTACAGATATATTTTAAAGGTGATGCCATGCGATTTTTTGCTGATAGATGGATGTGGAAAGAGAGAGAAAATGGAGTCACAGATGGCTCTGAGGGTTTTGGCATAAACAATCTGAAGCACAGAGATATCACCACTTGAAAAACACATAGCCAAAGAGTAGAAATATTGGAGTAAGAACTTTAATTAAAAAGTGGAGTTTATACTTCTGGTTTCTTGTCTGGCATGTAAGGAACTTAGAAGCCATAACTTCAGTCTAACAAGTAAAGCCTGAGCAAACTGAACAATCAACAACTCTCATTAGATGCATCAGAGAACTGTCACAGGGCACTGCTGCCCCCCAAATGGGGAAAACAGCTATGTTAGGCTTGCTCACTGGTTTACCAGCTGCAAATACTTTGCTTGATTAGTGCATGAGCACGTGGCAGCACCACGTGTGGATAGTCTATGTAAGGCTATGGGTGTTTGTGCTCAGAGCAGATTGTGGATGGCGGATTGCAAATTGCAGATTGCCTGCTTGCCCACTCACCACTGTGATGGGCCATTTTGCTGTTTGTTTGCCTGAGAAGTGGTTTCCCCCTGCCTGTTTGCTTGTCTGCCATTCTGAGACTATTAAATAGGAATGGCCTAATGCTTTCTGGCTCTGCAGTTTCTCTATCATCTGCCTGAATCCTATGTGGACCTGTCTGGCCTTGGCCATCTGGATCACATCTGGTGTAGTAGGCAGGATTTGGAGCAGATTGGTATGGAGCCACCAACACCCTTGAAGGATGGGTTAGAAGCGTGGTCCTTGTTCTCTAGCATAAGGTTCCCCATGGCTGTCCTTTTGGAGGCTGTGGGTTGGGTGTTTATTATAGCCCCACAAGAAGAGACTGAGCACTAACGATGGCATGAACTGAAATGAGCACTGGCAAAGGAGGCCAACCGGGTTCGAAGCTGCAGTATGAGATGCAGTCTGAGCACCAGTGGTGCCTGGAACTAGAATGCTCATTAGAGAAGGAATTATGGTTGCATGAGCCACAGTTTACCCTACAAGCTGTACATTGGCAGCAATAGTTGTTGGAGAAACAACTGTGGGTTCAAGAGCTTGGGTTCCAGCTTCAGGCCAAGAGCCAACAGCTGCAGGAGTTGAAGCAGGCACTGAAAACAGAGCTGCATTCATGCTGGCAGAGTGACTTTGGGTCAGTGGTTGTAGTCATTTCCAGCTCTTCTGAGGAGGAGAAGGTTTGGGATAAAACTGCCGTCAACAGACTCAGAGCCTGGCCAGTGGTTGCCCAGAAGGTAAAAACCCAGCAGCCAAGAGTCCCCCAGGGGCAGGCACAGTCCCCTCCATGGGTAGTGGAGCACTCTGTGGTCTAGTCTTACACCCAGGCAGAGCTGATGGAGTTGGGGACACAATTCAGGCAGAAACCCATGGAGCTGCTGGCAGCCTGACTACTGAGGTTGTGGGACATAGTGGTGGATGGTATCATGCTCTCCAGAACAGAGATGGAAAAATTGATTGCCATTACCACACACTCTTCCTTGAGACAGTGTCTTTAGAACTGCTGTTACAACCCAGAAAACCATACCCTATTAGAATGGACTATGGCTGGCATTCATACTGTCTGGTAGAATGCTGGGGGCTTGCTGGGGCCAATGAGTCAGTGGCAGTTCTATAGTGAGCTGCCTCAGGTCCTTCGAGAACTAGGTATGAAGAATGCTTTTAACCCAAGGTCTCATGGGCAAGATGAGGAAGTGTTATAGGATGGACGAGGGACCTCATTCTCTGTAGCACTCTATCATTCTTTTTGGGTCACTAATGTCTATCTTGAGCCTCTGTGTAAGGCAGCCCATGAACATGGTTACACAGATGGTGGCAGATTTGGGGGAATTGGAGACAGCACAGGACTGTAGGCTATGCAGGTTGCTGCCTGTGCTGCCCCCCCAACTAACAAGAGAATTGAGCCTGTAAAGGCTACTCAAATGCAGATGTGGGTAGATTTGACTATGGCCAGGGAAAATAGAAAATTGGATGGCAGGTCTAATAAAGTCCTGTCAGAGCTTTGGTGGCAGCTTGAGCTGTAACAAAGGTTCCAGTCGCTGAAAAGAACGGGGGGAGTAGGCAGCCCCGACAGCTGCCAAGTAAATGGCTAGCATTCAGGTTGCATGTTTGCAAGATTACTTGTTGGAGATAGCTGGGGAAGATTAGGATCCCCCAAGATCTGTTATCTCAGTCTGAATAGGGGGTAGGCCAAGAGACTAGTCCAATGGGGATGGGCAGGGGCTGGAGGCCCCATGTGAAATTGGCAATCCACTGGTCCACTTCTAATGTGCATCAGGTGTTGGCATTAGAAGGTAATAAATGCTTTTTTGGGTAATAATTCAAAGAGAACTGTCAATGCAGCACAGGCCTTGAATGTGTTTGATCCTACCAGGCCCTGTGAACTTGGACCTCTGAGGTGGGGCTTGTGGCAACACAGAGCACTTATGAAAAGATGGGTGCTGAGACCTGTTAATAAAACATTTACCTTGGTGATTTGCACAGACAGCAGTGTAATGGACTCTTGGACTGTGACCGGAGGGGGGCACCAGCTCCCTTTATGGATGTACATGCTGCTTGTAAACAGTACTATAAGAGACCTTGATGGAGGGGTCATGGCACTTGTGGAGGTCCTCTTGCACCAAGAAGCTGCTCCCATCAAGTTGCAGAGATGTACCAAGGACATTTTCTTCAGTGGACATAACCTTGGACTAAACAGGCCCTCCCACTTACCATGGGGTAGGGAGCAAGAGGTGGGCCTTTAGTTAACTCTCTGGGCAGCATGCTCAGGAAGACATTGTAAAGGGCACCTTTAATTATTGTATAACTTCCCTGGCCGTTTGGCTCAGTGGTAGAGCATCGGCCTGGCGTGCAAGGGGTCCCGGGTTCGATTTCCGGCCAGGGCACACAGGAGACACACCCATCTGCTTCTCTACCTCTCCCCCTCTCCTTCTTCTCTGTCTCTCTCTTCCCCTCCCGCAGCCGAGGCTCCATTGGAGCAAAGATGGCCCAGGCGCTGGGGATGGCTCCTTGGCCTCTGCCCCAGGCACTAGAGTGGCTCTGGTCGCGACAGAGCGATGCCCCGGAGGGTCAGAGCATCACCCCCTGGTGGGCAGAGCGTTGCCCTCTGGTGGGTGTGCCAGGTGGATCCCGGTGGGGCGCATGCGGGAGTCTGTCTGACAGTCTCTCCCCATTTCCAGCTTCGGAAAAATACAAAAAATAAAAATTATAATTATTGTATAACTTGTGCTGTTGCTGTAGTCTGTTTATGTAATGTACCTCACCCCTTGCACAAGGACCATTGTGGAAGATACCTGTTGTGTAGATTATGAGGTGAGCAATCCTAAAGGGTGGAATGTGGGGAAAACAGCTCTGTTAGGCTTGCTCACTGGTTTGCCAGCTGCAAACACTTTGCTTGATTAATGTGTGAGCACGTGGCAGCACTATGTGTGTATAGTCTATGTAAGGCTATGGGTGCTGGCACTCAGTGTGGGAGATTGCAGATGGTGGATTGCAGATTGCCTCCCCGCCATTGTGAGGGGCCATTTTTGCTGTTTGTTTGCTTGAGAAGCAGTTATCCCTGCCTGTTTGCTCATCCACCGTGGTGAGACTCTATTCAATAAAAATAGCCCTATGCTTTCTGTCTCCACAGTTCCTCTACAGTCAGCCTGAATCTAATGTAAACCTGTGTGGCCTCAGCCACTGGTATTATACTGGGGAAATCTATAGTTTAGGGGTATAGGCTCACGATAAGACTAAGACCCAATTAGAGAACTCATAGGTATCATACTCGAGGACAACCACTAAAAATGTTTTAAAATATATAATTGATATACTAAGAAAGGAGATAAAATAAAATCATGTAAAATGCTCATTTAAAACCACAAAAGGTAAAAAAAGAATGAAAGACAAAAATGAGAACAAATGACAAAGGCAGAAAATGAAAAAAAAATATTAACAGATATTAATCCAACTATATCAGCAACCACTTTAGATGCCAATTGTCTAAATACACCCATTAAAAGACAGAAGTTGTCAGAATGAATCAATAAACAAGACTCCACTATATGATGTCTACAAAAAAAAATCTACTTTAAATATAAAAACATATATAGATTAAAAATAAAAGGGACTCAAGGATTCTGGGAAGATGGCAGAGTAGGGAACAATTACTATATAGATCTCTCTTCACCTACCGTATTCCCCCATGTATAACACACACATATTTTTGAAAAATTTGGAGTCTAAAAACTGGTTGCATCTTATACAGTAGTTGTAGAAGTATGGCATTTCAAGTGCCATAGATGGAACTGAGGACAAGGCAATATATGAAGACTGATTCATCATCAGACACAGATGAGGGCAAGCTAATGGATGGGAGTTTTGACAATGATGAGGAGTGGTATGAATTTTATGATGAATAAAACTTGAGTTCAATAACTTTATGTATTACATTTTTTAAAAAAATTCCAGGCCCCCAAATTAAGGTATGTCTTATACATGGGATCATCTTATACTTGGGGAAATATGGTATATAACAATTGCTCCTGTAGAATCTGTCTGAGGTAACTATTTGGGAACACTGGGGCCATAGAAGGTTTGCAACTTCCATAAGAAGGGTTGGATGGTAAATGGTGGTTAATTGTGATTTATTTCAGCTCTTAGCATAGCAGCATCTACCTATCCCCCTCTCTTCAGTCACATATAGGCAGCTGTGATCTATTCCTAGAGCAGACGGCACATAGGTTGTGAGATCCAGGGTGGAAAAAAAATATCAGCAATCTGGACTCTGCTGATTTCTGCTTCTGATCCCAGGGATTCAGACAAAGAGGAAGGCAACCACTGTTGTTGCCCCAGCCGCACTGTCCTCTGGCTCAAGTGACTTCGAGGAGTTTGAAGAGCCAGAGCCCTTCCTCCTTTCATGGTTCTCTCCTCACTCCTTTGGGAGTCAGATAATAAGGACTAGAATACTCAAAAACGATGGCATTTATGGAGAAAGTTAGAAAATAACTCTGTATGGCCAGGGAAAGGCTCAGAGAAATTTTTAAGTTAATTTCTCAAGCTGATCTCTGCACAAATAAACTACAACAATCAAAGAAAAAATAAACAATAAACAAAATAATAAAAACCCAGAAAACCCTAGGGAAGGGAGAGAATCTGATTTCCAGCTACCTCACTATTAGATTTAAAATTCCAGTTTTCAAAAAAAGAAATTAAAGAAAAAAAGCAAAGAAGAAACAAAGGAAGGAAGGAAGGAAGGAAGGAAGGAAGGAAGGAAGGAAGGAAGGAAGGAAGGAAGGAAGGAAGGAAGGAAGAAGGAAGAAAGGAAGGAAGGAAGGAAGGAAAGAAAAAACAGAAGGAAGGGAGAGAGAGAGAGAGAGAGAGAAAGAAAGAAAGCAAGCAAGCACATGGCATACAAAGAAATAGAAACATATAGCCCATTCAAAGGAAAAAATAATTTAATAGAAACTGTCCCTAAAAAAGACTTGATGACAGATATACTAGACTATCTTTAAAATGCTCAAAGAACTAAAGAAAGATGTGAAGAAAGTCAATAAAATTATTTACAAACAAAACAAATATCACTAAAAAGATCAAAAGCCAAAAAATTTTTTTTTTCTTGGTGCTGAAAAGTACAATACCTGAAGTATATAATGTGGATGGAAAAGGAGCCACATGCTGACCCTGTCATGCTCAGGGAAAGCCCACATGGTGGCCTTGCATACTCAGAGACCTATAGTAACCACACAGGATAATCTGAAATTAAAACTTTCTGTTGGTCAAATAAGTTTGTAAAATATGATTTTTATGTTTGCTCGCTGACAGTTTGCATTGGGGCTGGGCAGCGCCAGGTATATGTGCTCTGTGAAATTGAAAACTACCTTCCTGCTTGGGTAGGGCTATTGTTTTGCTAATTTTTTCTGGAGGAAAGGTTTTCACACCAGAAAGTTTCAAAAAGAGAGAGAAGAAGGAGAAGGAGAAAAAAGCCATGTTTTGCAGGGACAGCAGAAAGAATGCAGAATGCTGAAGGAGAAGCCATGTTGGCAGGGAAAGAGAAGGTGTGCAGATGGGGAACCAGAGTTGAGGGGCTTTGTGAGCTCCCCTAAGACTGGTGAGGCTTTTGATTTTAGGAGAAACTGGAGAAGATTCTCCTGGTTGTGGAACCAGAGAGAAGTGTTTTACCTGTATGTTTGCTCGTCGGCTGGTGTGAGACTTTAAAGAAGGAATGGTCCACCATTTTTTGGCTCCACTGTTTCTTTACTGTCTGCTTAAATCCAATGAGAACCTGCACCTGCATGGCCACGACGACCGTGACTACTGGTCCTACACTGACTGAAAGCAATTCATGATGGGTAGACATGTCCTAGGGGAGGTATTTTTCTCTAACAAGGTTCAGTGCTTACTTTAATCAAGCCTGTTTGTTGTCTATTGCATCTACAATAATGTACCTGAGAACATGCCTTTGAAATGTAAGGGTAATCTTTTTTTCTGCTCCTCCCTCCACAGGGTAGGCATTCTAACAAAGCAGGAACCAACAAACCCTCTCATTGTTATTGTTATCATGTTAACTCTTAACTATCTTATTCCTATCTATGTAAAAGAAATTTCAGTACATACATTTTTACTTTTTAGTCTAATTCCAGAGATTTTCCCACTTTGCCTTCTCCTGCTTCCCTAATCTATCATCAGTCAATTTCATGTAACCCCCTTCATCTTTCCCTTTGTTTCTGATATATAAAATAAGTGGTGAAATCACCATTTTCCAGAGCACTTTCTCAATTCATTGAGATTTTGCTTCTTGGCAATTGTTGAGAGTTTGGTGCAAATAAACTCATAAAAAATTCTTCCAGGTTTGAAAATTTCTTATGTTAACAATAATATTTTATTTATTTATTTATTTATTTATTTATTTATTTATTTATTTTTACTGAGAAAGGAACATAAAAGAACAGACAGAGAGGAAGGGAGAGAGATGAGAAGCACCAACTCATACTTGTGGTACCTTAGTTGTTCATTGACTGCTTTCTCATATATGCCCTGACTGGGGGGCTTCTGCTGAGCCAGTGACCCCCTTGCTCAAGCCAGTGACCTTGGGCTCAAGCCAGTGACCTTGGGCTTCAAGCTATTGACCTTTGGGTTCAAGCCAAAGACCATGGGGTCATGTCCACAATCCCATGCTTAAGCCGGTGACCTTGTGCTCAAACTGGTGAGCCTCCACTCAAGCCACTGACCTTGAGGTTTTTAGCCTGGGTCCTCAGTGACCCAGGCCAACACTATATCTACTATGCCACTGCTCATTCAGGCACATTAACAATAATTTAGTAGAGGGATACAAAGGTAGATTTAAGCAGGCAGAAAAGGAATCAGCAAACATGAAGGTAGGACAATAACCAATATTGAGTCTGAAAAACTCAATAATTTTTTTCAGAAAGAAAAAAAGAATTCTATATCTCCAGAAACCTATGTAAACCTCATATATATGTGCATCTTTAATAAAATTATGTATTAAAAATTAAAATTAAATAAAATGGGCCATTCTCTATATAGCTTGAAAGTATCAATAAAATTGATAAAGCTCTAGCTAGGCTAACTGAGGGGGAAAAAAGAGAGAAGTCACAAAGTACTAAAGTCAGAAGTGAAAGATGGGATATCACAAAAGATCCCATGGATATTAAAAGAATATGCAAGGAATGTTATAAACAACTCTAGATTCATACATTTGATAACTTAGATGAAATGGACCAATTCCTTGAAAATATAATCTTCTAAATTTTCCTAGAAGAAATAAATAAACTGAATAGATCTAAATCCATTAAATAATTTGAACTTGAATTAATAATTAATAATCTAAAACAGAAAGCTCTAGGTTGATATTGGTTCACTGGTGAATTATACCAATTCTCTAAAATCTCTTTCAGAAGACAGAAGCAGAGGGAATATATCCTAGAATATCTTATTCTAGGAGGACAGCATTACACTAATACTGAAACCAAATGAAGACATTACAAGAAAAAAAACTATAGACCAATATTTCTCACAGACATAACTGCAGAAATCATCAACAAAATATTAGCAAATCAAATCCAACAATATATAACAGGAGCCATAGATTAATTGACCATATAAGTAATGGTTTATTTCTGGGTTCTAGTGCATTAATCTGTATTTCTGTTTTTAGGACAATACCATACTATATATCTGATTATTTTAGCTTTGTAGTATAATTTCATATCAGGGAGCATGATACCTCCTACTTTTTTCTTTCTCGGAATTTCTTTGGCTATTTGGGGTCTTTTGTGGTTTCATATAAATATTAGAATTAGCTATTCTAGTTCTGAGGACATGCTATTGGTATTTTAATAGTATTGCATTGAATATATAATTTTAGGTAGTAAAAACATGTTTTTATATATATATATCTTTTTTTTTAAGTGAGAGGAGGAGAAATAGAGACAGACTCCTGCGTGTGCCCTAACCAGAATCCACCTGGCAATGACATCTGGGGCAAATGCTCAAATCAATTGAGCTATCCTCAGCACCTGAGGCTGGTGCGCAGACCAACTGAGTTATCCTCAGCTCCCAGAGCAAATGTTCAAACCAATTGAGCCACTGGCTGTGAGTGGGGAAGAGAGAAAAGGGGGAAGAGAAGGCTGAGAGGGAGGGGAAGAGAAGCAGATGGTCGCGTCTATGTGTGCCCTGACCATGGATCGAACCTGGGAGATCCACATGCCAGGCCAATGTTCTCTCCACTGAGCCAACTGGCCAGAGCCCATTTTAACAATATTAATCTTTTCATTTCATTAGCATGGCATATCCTTCCACTTATTTGTCATCTTTTCAATTTCTTTCTATAATGTCTTATAGTTTTCAGAGTACAAGTCCTCCCCCTCTTTAACTTTATGTAGTGAATTGGTGAAATAGAAGTTTTAGGTGTATGTTAGAGTGAGAATTTAAAAAAAAGGAATTATATATCACAATCAAGTAAGGTTCATTCCCTGTATGCAAGGTTGATTCAACATTTAAAAATCAATTAATATAATTCATCACATTAACAGTCTAAAGAAAAAGAAAATCACATGATCATATCAATTGATTGACAAAAGCACTTGACAAAATCCAACACCTATTCATGATTAAAATTCTCAGCTAACTAAGACTAGAGGGGAATGTCCTCAACTTGATAAAGAAGATCTGTAAAACTTATAGCTAATATTATCCTTAATGGTGAGAAACTTGAAGCTTTCCCACAGGATCAAGTATAAATTGAGGATGTTCTTCCACTGTGCTGGAAGGCTTAGATAACCCAATAAGACAAGAAAAGGGATATGTGTGAACTCTGCATTTTGCACTCAATTTTTCTGTGAATCTAAAACTTCTCCAAAAACACAATTAAAAAAAACCTAAGGAAGTTGTTAAGTACAAAGAATAATAACATTCTGTTCAGGAAAGAGGAGATTGCCATATCAGATTGTTTTAAAAAGCAAGCATAGAAATGTACTCTAAATTGAAGCACAAAAAATAGAATTAAGGTACAAAGATAGAAGAAGATACCATTCAGACAGTAAGATACAGAAAGCTGGCCTGGCTATTATTAATATCAATATCAATACTTTAAGGCAAAGAAGATTATAAAATATAAAGAAGAACATTTCATAATTATAAATGTGGTTCCTTAGGAAGTAATAACTCCTAGATATGATTAGACCTAATAATGAAAGTTGTTTCTACTTATTTTCTCAATTGACCCTAAAAAATTCTGTCCTCAAATCCATCCCACCATTGGCTTCTGGTAAACCCAAAATTCAAAATTAATAACTGCAACTCACTACAATAACTAAATAAAAAAGAAAAATCAGGTGATTACCACAGTAGACACTTTCATGATAAAAACACTCCACCAAGGCCCTGGCTAATTGGCTTAGTGGTAGACCATTGACCTGGCATGTGAATGTCCCGGATTTGATTTCCAGTCAGGGCACACAGGAAAAGTGAATAGCTGCTTCTCCTCCCCTCCCTCCCCTCCCCATTTTTTCTCTCTCTCTTTGTCTCTATCGCACTCTCTCTTTCCCCCTCCTGCAGCCATGGCTCGATTGTTTTTTGTTTGTTTGTTTTTTTGCTCAATTGTTTTGAGCACATCAGTCTTAGGTGCTGAAGATGGCTCTGTGGAGCCATTACCTCAGGTGCTAAAAATAGCTTGGTTTTGAGCACTAGCCCTTAGATGGGCAGAGCATCGGCCCCAGATGGGGGTTGCCTGGTGGATCTTGATTCGGGAGCATGCAGGAGACTGTCTATCTCCCCTTCTTTAACTTAAAATAAAAAATAATGAAAACAAAACAAAAACTCCACCAACTAAGAGCTTAGTTTCAACTGTAAATGGACAATTATAATAACCACAGCCTTGAAAAGGACATGACAACCATGAAATGAAAGTCTATGTCACAGCACCTAATATGTCACCAGACCCAACTGAAGTGCTAGCTAAGATTGAGAAGAATTTAAAATAGGTGACAAAGGAAAAGGACTATAAAATTGATTATGGCCTTGGGACCAAATATACCAACAAAGGTTGTAACTCATTTCATTAATTTTTGTAATTTTTTTCTAGAAATTTTGATGACTACCATGTTGAAGAAGCTGTGACAGGGTAGAGTAAATGAAGTTAGATTCAGATGACCAGAGCAATGCAAGGAGTGCAACACTAATGGAAAGTGTTCATGTTATACCAGATTCCTTTATCATTTTTGTCTGCCCTGCTCCCAGCTTTTATACAATCTTTACTCCAGTGAGTTACACCTACACTCTTCTTTGTCCTTTCTTCGGGCTACCAGAATCATTTGTGCAAAAACCTGGAAGTACATTCTCATTCCCATCATGACTTGCTCACCACATATTCTTGCTCTATATCCAGTCCTTTAAGAGTAACAGATTTTTGTAGCAGGATGAAAGGCCAGTTTACTTGCCTTGGTTCAGAACAAATTCTGAGGTATACTATAATTATGCTCCAGTATCCTTGTAGCATAAGGCTGAAGGTATATCCTCCACACTCTGCCCTTGCATGGCTTTTTCCCCTTTCTGCTCATGCTTTCCACAATTCCTATCTGGTTCCTAAGGAGAACACTTCCCTTGGACAAGAATCCTTATCTCTGAGTCTGTTCCTGGAAAACTGAACCTAAAGCATTTTGTGGTAAACGTACAAAGCGCCTTGTACTTCTACTTCATCTTATTCAACTCATGAGCAATTACTTATTTAAAATTGATCTTCCTTACTAGCATGTAAACTGTGTAAGTCAGTGGACTGGGGTTTTCCTACTTCAGCATCCCTATGTATAAAAATTTGTAACACATGAATTCAAATACATATTGGATTATACCATATTTCTCTATGCATAAGACACATCCGTTTTTGAAAAATTTGGGGTCTAAAAACTGAGTGCATCATATACAGTGGTTGTAGATTTTTTTAACTTAACATTTGCCAATTTTTGCGCTTGTTTTTGCGCTCATTGTTGAAGACAGTGATTCATCATCAGACGAAGATGAGGACAAGCTAATGGATGGGAGTTTTGACAGCGATGAGGAGTTGTATGAATTTTATGATGAATAAAACTTGAGTTCAATAACTTTATGTAATTTTTTTTCAAATATTGGGCCCCCAAATTAAGGTGCGTCTTATACATGGGAGCATCTTATACATGGGGAAATATGGTAACTAGGTGAATGAACAAACCAAGAGACTCAAGATTAACAAGTGAAGTTTGTAATTTTTTAAAAGAATTATACTTGTAATTTTTTTAAAAAAAACAATGCTTTGTGGTTTTTAAGTTGAGTTAACTGTTAGTGAATTAACCAACAATAGATAAGCAAGCCTTATTACTAAAATATAGACATTTTAGAAATATGCTTGTCAGTTATCAATCTTCTGGGCATTCTTTCTCTATATGTTCTACTCTGATCACTTTTCTTAGAAAACAGAATTGAGACAGGAACTAAAGAGGTACCGACCACACTGAGTGCCAAAGTCATCTCCGGGTCATTCTTCCCCTTATGTTCCCTTCTGGCTATGATGAATTTAACAAGATTCAGAATGATTCTTTGGACAGTATCAGTAAGACACAGCACATGATGCGAGCCCCAAATGACCACTGCTGGGGCTCATGTCTGCTAAGTGAGGCCTCAGTAAAATAAAGGGTTCCTGACATTACAGCAGTAACTACGGGAGATAAAACTTGTACATTAATCCACACACAGGGAGCTCTCCATTGGAAGGAAGAGGAACTGATTGGTTCTCTTGGTGTGTGTTCTCACTTACTTTCACTGCACTGCTGCAGGTAGATTTCCTATATATTTTAAGACAGAATACAGAAGAGAAGAACACATGAAAAAAAAAAAAGCAGTTCTCTTTGCTAGTCTGTCTAGAATTTTAACTACCAAACTTAACCAATTTGACTTTTTGTTTTTTTACAATCTTTTTCAAACCCAATTCTTCCTCTGTGAGTTGAATACACTTTATCCAATAAAAATGCCAATTTTGAGTAGTAACATGAAAAATGATGGGTTTGTTAATCATAGTACCTTGGCTCCAACTTGCATCATCTTCCCTTTGGGAGGTGAAGAAACTTTGTTCAAGATAAAAGAAATTAGAGTCCCTGCTGAGAGTGTAAAGAGTATCCCAGTGAGGGAAAAGTGAATGTATATTTATCTGCAAAGACGCCATCTTTATAAAAGCCTCATGCTAACATTTTAGACATCGTTATATCATCTGAGAAAAGAATGAGAGCTATGTTTGACTTTACCCACTAAAGGAAGACATAATTCAGGTAATTTTTTAACTCGATAACTAAATTACTGTTTAATTATAAATGAAAATTAACCATATAAGATTATATAACTTATTCCAAATTTTAGGTAAAAGGTTTAATCATCCAAGCAAGTGTAGAAAGGAAACAAAACCCCTTTGTTCATGGCAGCATTGGTTTTTTTGTTTTGTTTTTGCTTTTATTGTGGTTAATTTAGAATTTCCTTAATGCTGTTCCTATGGCTTGATAGTCCCTTGATAAAGGCAGCCTGATTGTTGTTTTTAAAATTCCTGAATATATACTACATTTCTTTCAAAACTATGCCATAAGCATACAAAAAGAGGACCCTGGAATGGAGATTAATAAATCAGGTAAAGGAAAATGGGAAATGAGAAAAAATGAAAAAGGGGATTTAAAGATACTAGCCATGGAAATTAATGATGTTTATATGACTGAATTTCTAAACAGGCCTCTGGACTTCCTGACAGCCAGACAAAAGGCCAAACATTGTAAATTTCAACAAATGGTGAGAACGGGGGTGGGGAAACTCATTATTTAATTAGGATACAAAGATTTTCCAGTTACAAATTCTAGACTGAATTTTTCATTTGGGATTGTATAAGAGATCCTGTTTAATCAATGGACATTATGCTTGGTTTTGCAGCAAACCCATGGTTATTTTATGAGGTAGTACTTGGTCAAATAATGTCACTGAGCAAAGGTGATTCTGTAAGACAAGTTTATACAGCAAGTTCTTAATATCTAATTTGTTTTACTTATAGTTTTAAATTACCAAATGTAGTGAGTACACTATTTTTCCTAGATGAAACTTCTCAGCCAGGCTTTTGGTAGGATCTAGATGGTAGAAAACTAGATTATACTTACCAAGCAAAGATTGAAAAGTGAATTCCTATACTGGTTGTGCATTGGAGAGACCGCCACACGCTTTGGAAACCAAATGAGCAGGTAAATAGACTGATCTTTTTTCTAATAACAATTGATGAACAATCTGACAGAAGAACTTGAGTTTAAATTTGTTATCTTTAGTTGTAGTTAATAGGCTTAATATTTAGAGCTTTAAATTTTAGTCTTAACGGAAGCATTTAGGGATTACACATGTAAATAGCTGTTGTTTCAGGCAATTAAGCATTTGTTCCTAGGACTAGGAAAGCAGGCAGCAAGCAATTAACCATATGTTGTCAGAGGGATGCATCAATCAAAGTGGTGTCTGAAATGCAAGAGAAAGAGAGAGAGAGAGAGAGAGAGAGAGAGAGAGAGAGATTTCTTCCCATTTATTTATGTATTCATTGCTTGATTTTTGTATGTGGTCTGACTGTTAATCAAACCCACAACCTTAGTGTATCAAGACAACACTAACCAATTGAGCTACCTGGCCGGGTTACATTTTGTTTTTTTCTCAAGATTTCTCTGGCAATTCTGGGTTGTTGTGGTTCCATATAAATTTTAGAATTAGTTTTTTTAATCTGAGAAAAATGCCATTGGTATTTTAATAGGGATTGCATTTAATCTGTATAGTGCTTAGAATGGACATTTTATCAATATTAATCATTCCAACCCATGAGTATAATATATCCTTTCATTTATGAGTATTCTCTTCAATTTCTTTCTTCAGTGTTTTATAGGTTTCAGGGTAGAGGTCTTTCATCTCTTTGGCTAAATTTATTTCTAGGTATGTGTATACTTTCCTATGCAATAATGAATGGGATGTCTTCTTAATTTCTTTTTCTGAGCATTCATTATTGGTGTATAAAAATGCACCATATTTCTGTATCCTGAAAGTTTACTGAAATAATTTATTAGTTCTAACAGTTTTTTTTTTTGAGTCTTTAGGGTTTTATACACATAATATACTCTCTGCAAATAATGAGTATTTTACTTATTCCTTTCTGATATGAATGCCTTTATTCATTTTTATTATCTCATTGCTATAGCTAGGACTTTCAACACTATGTTGAAGTAAAGTGATGATAAGTGGGTATCCTTCTCTTATTCCTGATCTAGAGAAAAGGCATCCAGCTTTTCACCATGATAGAAACATCAGTTGTAGGATTGTCATGTATAGCCTTTATTATTTTGAGATAAATTTCTCTAAATGCATTTTGTTGAGAGTTTTCATAAAAGTATGTTGAATGTCAAATGCTTTTTCTGCATGTATTGAGATAATCATATGGTTTTTAGCCTTTAAATTGTTGATACAGTATATTGTATTAATTGACTTACGGATGTTGAACCATCTTTGCACCACTGGATGAATCCCACTAGATCATAGTGTATACTCCTTTTAATGTATTCTTAAATTGGTTTACTAACATTTTGTTGAGAATAGGATATTTGTACCTATGTTCATAAAGGATATTGGACTATACTTTTTTTTTTAATGTCTTCATCTATTTTTGGTATCAGGGTAAAGCTGGCTTCATAAAATGTTTGGAAGCATTTCTTTCTCATAATAATTTCTCACTGACTATTTGGTGATATTCACCTGGGAAGTCATCTGGCCCAGAACTTATTTTTTGGGAGTTTTTTTTTATTTCTGTTTCAATTTCATTGCTAATAATCAGCCTGTTCAGATTTTGTATTTATTCTTGGTTCAGTCTTGGAAGGTTATGTACTGCTAGAAATGTATCCATTTGTTTAAGATTGTCTAATTAGTTGGTATATAATTGTTCACTGTATATATTTTTTGTTTTTTGTATTTTTCTGAAGTGAGAATCAGGGCGACAGAGAGACAGACTCCCGTGTGCGCCTGACAGACATCACCCGGCATGTCCACCAGGGGGTGATGCTCTGCCCATCTGGGCTGCTGCTCCATTGCAACCAGAGCCATTCTAGACCTGAAGCACAGGCCATGGAGCCATCCTCAGCACCCGGGCCAACTTTGCTCCAATGGAGCTATTGCTACAGGAAGGGAAGAGAGAGCTAGAGAGAAAGTAGAGGGGGAAGGGTGGAGAAGCAGATGGTTGCTTCTCCTGTGTGCCCTGGCTGGAAATCAAACCCGGGACTTCCACACACTGGGCCGACACTTTACCACTGAGCCAACTGGCCAGGGCCATTCATAGTATACTTTTAATGATTCTTTGTATTTCTCTGGTGTCACATAACATTTTTTCAATTATGATTTTATTTATTTGAGCTGTATCTTTCTCTTTTTTGATGAGTTTGGCTAAAATTTTGTCTTTTATTTTTTCAATGAGCCAGCTTAGCTTTATCAATCTTTTCTATTGTTTTTTAAAGTTTCTATTTCACTTATCTCTAGTCTGATCTTAATTATTTTCTGCCTTTTGTTTATATTTAGTTTTGTTTGTTCTACTTTTTCTAGTTTCTTTATGTGTAGAGTTGTTTATTTGGGATTTTTCCTATTACTTGAGGTAGACCTTTATAGCTATAAAATTTTAGAACTCCTTAGAACCCCTTAGAACTCCTCTTGGCTGTATCCCATAAATTTTGGAGATGTACTTTGATTTTCATTTGTTTCAAAATAGTTTTTGATTTCTTCTTTTATCTGTTGGTTGTATAGTGGTACATGTTTTGGTCTCTACATATTTGTTTTTTCTAGTTTTCTTCCTGTGGTTGATTTGCAGTTTCATTCCATTGTGATCAGAAAAGATTCTTGATGTAATTTCAATATGCTTGAGTTTGTTGAGGCTTGTTTTGTGGCATAATTGATCTATCCTTAAGAATTGTTTCATGAGTGTGATGTCAGAGAAATGGCACCATGAGGAGCGCTACCGATAAATCTCCCCAACATTTCAACAAGTTCTTCAACCAGAGACAAAAAATCTATCCTTGGAGTGTCTGGAAGTCCCATACACTGAAAACGAAGGTATGATTGAGCAAAAAATTGGCTAAATATATAATCAACCCTGTAGGAAATAAGACGGAGAAAGGAACACTCCACCTTCCTCACTAACATGAGCAAGGGCTGCTTTCACTTGGAACTGAGATAGAGGGCTAAGGGTGTGGAAGGAGCCAGGCTGCGGCACAGACATCCAAGCTGAGGAAAGAGTATGCCTGCTGTGACTCAGCCAATGCAAGCTAACACCCGTGCTGGACCCTGGCAAAGACGGGCAAGCAGAAGCCGCTATTAGCCCTGATATCCTGGTCAGCGAGTGTGGATAGTGTGCAAGAAGTTCCTCCTAGCACCCCGGGAGTGGGCGTCCATGTTCCTGTACAGAGGGGCAGGGTCAGAGGTCTTTGCTGGGTTGTGACCATAGTCTTGGTGTGATCCCTGCACCCTGAACAGCAGTATGCGGGGAGTGCGCAAAAGCAAACTTCCCTATGCCTGAACTTCTTTAAGCGGGTGGGGCGCCTCACCCAGCCATTCAAGCTAACATCCTCGGGGGGAAAAATATGAAGCGTTGGGAGGAAGGGCATGCAAGCAGCTTGCAGTCTGTCTCTGGAGCAGATCTGTGGATCCAATCACTGAAATTAGCTTAACCCACAGTCTGCTTACCTCCCAACTGACCTACGTAGCTCTAACTGACAAGATCTCTCTCAGTTCAGCGATCTAAGACAAGAGGCATGATATGTTTTAGTGCCTCTTGCTATGCACATAGGGGTAGGGGCAACTTCTGATTGACAGAGCTTTCATACATTAAAAAGAGGGACTTGGCAGCTTTTAAGACCTCCTGTTCTGCAGGCAGCGAGCATAGGTCCCCAAACTTTTTACACAGGGGGCCAGTTCACTGCCCCTCAGACTGTTGGAGGGCCGCCACATAGAGTGCTCCTCTCACTGACCACCAATGAAAGAGGTGCCCCTTCCGGGAGTGAGGCGGGGGGCCGGATAAATGGCCTCAGGGGGCCACATGCGGCCCGCGGGCCATAGTTTGGGGACGCCTGGACTAGGGCATCTTCTCCCCAGCCAAAACAGGTTACAAAGTGCAAAAAGCCTGGGGAGAGTGGTCCCACAGAGTGCTGAGGCATACTGGACATGCCTGGAGGCTCATAGAAAAGTACCTTGAGAGCAATTGGCTCTGAGCCCCTCCTGATTACGCTGACGGCTCTGAATGAGAGATCCTTACCCAGAGCCCTGCACAGAGTGGGGATAGAGTGGGGATTTGCCAGCTCTTTGAACCTCTTACTCTCCAGGCAGAGGCAGTGGCAACCTTGTAGCTGGATTATCAGGCTGCTAACTCAGGAAGGAGAGACTAGGAGAGAGGCTCTGGGAAAACAGACTCTCATTGTTGGAGCCTGCAAATGCTAACAAGCATCAACTACCAACAATACTGAAGCCTAATATATGACATTGCCATAGAATTTTATCAACTGCAAATCTCTACCTAAGTGTGCCACAGAGGCAGAGCCTGGGGTACAGAGTCACCGACCAGAAAGAGGGAGAGGAAAGAAAAAGCAAGAAGATAGCCTCCAAAAATCAAGAAAAATCCACAGACTTCATAACTTTTTCCATTTTTTTTTGTTTCTTTCATCTTCTTGTTTTTATTATTATTTTTTTCCTTCCACCTTGGTCCGTTTATTCTCTGCCCATCTTATTCTTTTCTCTTCTTGAACTACACTACCCATAAGTGTTACATCTCTCATTTTCTTTCTTTTCTTCTTCCTTTCTCTCTATGAAGGTTACACTCCAAAACCCTTAATTCTCTCTCTCTCTTTCTCTGTTCTTTTTTCTTCTTTTTCTTTTTCCCTTTTTCTTTTTCTCTCTATTAGTTTCTTCTTTTCTCCTTTACTTCTCTACTCATTCAATCCTCAATCACAAACAAATTATTTTATTTGGGACTCAAATTTCTTTGTGGCATTTTGGGTGCTTTTGACTTCGCTTTTTAACTCATTAGCATTCCCCCCAACCCTGGCTCTCCATTCTACCTAGTTTTTGCTCCAATTAATACAATAGTAATTTTTTTCTTTTTCCTGATTCCCTTTTATCCCTCTCATTATATCTCTTAGTCAACCATCACTTACAAGCAAATCATTCTATTCTTGACCCAAATTTTTTCATTTTTTGCATTTTGTGGGTCCCAATCTCCTTTTTCCCCCCTTTATCACTTCTCCCCAACTCAGGCCCTCCATTATAGGTAGTTTTTGTTCCATTTAGCACGATATAATTCACAGTTCATCATGATATTCTCTCAAGGAGGAGGGGAGAAGAGAAGAAAAAAGAGGGAAATGAAAATTTTTCTTTTTTCTTTCCATTTATTTCTTTTTTTTCCTTTTTATTCTTTATTAATTCTCATTAGTGCTATCAACAAAACCACCCTCAGATGCCATTATGGAAAAGGAAATAAAATATTATGGATACAAAAGTCAGAGATGTAGCACAGATAGATGAGGAAAAATCTATGGAGAAAAAAATGTAATATATTGGAAACCTTGGAGCTAAATGACAGAGAATTTAAAACAGAAATCCTAAAAATACTCAGAGATATACAAGAAAACACAGAAAGGCAATTTAGGGATCTCAGAAAATAACTCAACGAACACAAAGAATATATTACCAAGGAAATTGAAACTATAAAAACAAATCAAACAGAGAAGAAAAACTCAATTTATGAACTGGAAAATGAGGTAACAAGTTTAGCTAATAGAACAGGCCAGATAGAAGGTAGGATTAGTGACATAGAAGACAAGCAACTTGAGGCACAACAGAGAGAAGAAGAGAGAGACTCAAGAATTTTAAAAAATGAGAAAGCCCTACAGGAATTGTCTGACTCCATCAAAAAGAATAACATAAGAATAATTGGTATATCAGAGGGAGAAGAGAGAAAAAATGGAATGGAGAACATATTCAAACTAATAATAGATGAGAACTTCCAAAGCCTGTGGAGAGAATTAAAGCCTCAAATTTAAGAAGCAAACAGAACACCGAGTTTTCTTAATCCCAACAAACCTATTCCAAGGCACATCATAATGAAATTGGCACAAACCAATGACAAAGAAAAAATTCTCAAGGCAGCCAGGGAAAAGAAGAATACAACATATAAAGGAAGGCCTATTAGATTATCATCAGATTTCTCAGCAGAAGCTCTACAAGCTAGAAGAGAGTGGACCCCAATATTTAAAGTTCTGAAAGAGAAACTTTCAGCCAAGAATACTATACCCATCAAAGCTATCTTCAAATACAAAGGAGAAATAAAAACATTCACAGAATGATGTTTTTATTAACAGAAAAGATGAAGGAATTTATTATCAGAAAACTCCCACTCCAAGAAATACTAAAGAGGGGTTTCCAACCAGATACAAAGAACAAAACAAAACAAAACCACAAGTAAAAGCTCCACAAATAACACAATAAAATCAAGTTTAAATTGTGAAAACAAAAACAAAAAAAGGGGAAGAGAGGACGAAGATTAATATTAGCAAAGGATGATGGAGTGCAGAAGCACTCATAAGATAGTGTACTACAATGAACATGGTAGGTACCCTTTTTCATTACTAAATGGTAACCACCCTTGAAAAAACCACCACAGAAGCACAAAACTTAAAAAAGATAGCAACACAGGAAAGAAGTATGGAATATAACCAGACAAATAGAAAAACAAAAGAGAAAAATCAAACAAGATACAAAACTAACAGAGAGCAATTTATAAAATGGCAATAGGGAACCAACTAGTGTCAATAATTACATTAAATGTAAATGGATTAATCTCACCAATAAAAAGACACAGAGTAGCAGAATGGATTAAAAAAGAAAATCCAACTGTATGCTGCCTACAAGAAATACATCTAAGCAACAAAGATAAAAACAAATTCAAAATGAAAGGTTGGAAAACAATACTTCAAGCAAATAACATCCAAAAAAAAGCAGGTGTAGCAATACTCATATCTAATAATGCTGACTACATGACAGCAAAAGTACTCAGAGACAAAAATGGTCATTTCATAATGAGTAAGAGGACACTGAATCAAGAAGATATAACAATTCTTAATATATATGCACCAAACCGAGGAGCACCAAAATATATAAGACAGCTACTTATTGACCTAAAAATAAAAACTGACAAAAATACAGTCATTATTGGAGACCTCAATACACTGCTGCTGACTCTAGATTGTTCATCCAAACAGAAAATCAATAAAGATATATTAGCCTTAAACGAAACACTAGAGCATCTGGATATGATAAACATCTACAGGACATTTCATCCCAAAGTGACAGACTATACATTTTTCTCTAGTGTACATGGAACATTCTCAAGAATTGACCTTATGTTGGGCCACAAAAATAACATCAGCAAATTCAGAAAAATCAAAATTGAACCAAGCATATTTTCTGATCATAAAGCCTTGAAACTAGAATTCAACTGCAAAAAACAGGAAAAAAGAACCCACAAAAATGTGGAAACTAAACAACATACTTTTTAAAAATGAATGGGTCAAAGAAGAAATAAGTGCAGAGATCAAAGATATATATAGACCAATGAAAATGACAATACGACATATCAGAATCTCTGGGATGCAGCAAAAGCAGTAATAAGAGGGAAGTTCATATCACTACAGGCCTATATGAACAAACAAGAGAGAGCCCAAGTAAACCACTTAACTTCACACCTTAAGGAACTAGAAAAAGAAGAACAGAGACAACCCAAAACCAGCCAAAGAAAGGAAATAATAAAAATCAGAGCAGAAATAAATGAATTAGAGAACAGAAAAACTATAGAAAAAATTAATAAAACAAGGAGCTGGTTCTTTGAAAAGATAAACAAAATTGACAAACCCTTGGCAAGACTCACCAAGAAAGAAAGAGAAAGGACTCATATAAACAAAATCCAAAATGAAAGAGGAGAAATCACAACAGACATCATAGATATAGAAAGAATTATTATAGAATACTATGAAAAACTATATGCCACCAAATTCAACAATCCAGAAGAAATGGATTAATTCCTAGAATAATACAACCTTCCTAGACTGAGTCATGAAGAAGCAGAAAGCCTAAACAGACAAATTAGCAGGGAGGAAATAGAAAAAACTATTAAAAACATCCCCAAAAATAAAAGTTCAGGCCCAGATGGTTATACTAGTGAATTCTATCAAACATTCAAAGAAGACTTGGTTCCTATACTAATCAAAGTCTTCCAAGAAATTGAAGAAGAAGCAATACTTCCAAACAGGTTTTATTTATTTATTTATTTATTTATTTATTTATTTATTTATTTTGTATTTTTCTGAAGCTGGAAACGAGGAGAGACAGCCAGACAGACTCCCGTATGCGCCCGACAGGAATCCACCCGGCACGCCCACCAGGGGCGATGCTCTGTCCACCAGGGGGCGATGCTCTGCCCCTCCGGGGCGTCGCTCTGCCACAACCAGAGCCACTCTAGTGCCTGGGGCAGAGGCCAAGGAGCCATCCCCAGTGCCCGGGCCATCCTTGCTCCAATGGAGCCTTGGCTGTGGGAGGGGAAGAGAGAGACAGAGAGGAAGGAGGGGGGGTGGAGAAGCAAATGGGCTCTTCTCCTATGTGCCCTGGCCGGGAATCGAACCCGGGTCCCCCGCACGCCAGGCCGACGCTCTACCGCTGAGCCAACCGGCCAGGGCCCCCAAACACGTTTTATGAGGCCGACATAACCGTCATATCGAAACCTGGCAAGGATGGCACAGAGAAAGAAAACTACAGACCTAATATCTCTAATGAATACAGTTGCTAAAATACTAAACAAAATACTAGCAAATAAAATACAACAACATATTAAAAAATAATACATCATAATCAAGTGGGATTCATCCCAGAATCTCAAGGATGATTCAACACACATAAAACAGCTAACATAATACACCATATCAACAAAACAAGTACAAAAACCACATGATCTTATCAATAGATGCAGAAAAGGCATGCGATAAAATATCGCATAACTTTATGTTTAAGACACTCAACAAAATGGGTATAGAAGGAAAATATCTCAACACGATAAAGGCCATATATGATAAACCATCAGCTAACATCATATTAAATAGCATAAAACTGAGTACTTTCCCCCTTAAATCAGGAACAAGACAGGGTTGTCCACTCCAATCTTATTCAACATGGTGCTAGAAGTTCTAGTCAGAGCAATCAGACAAGATAAAGAAATAAAAGGCATCCATATCAGAAAAGAAGAAGTAAAGGTATCACTTTTTACAGATGACATGATCCTATACATAGAAAACCAGAAAGACTTTACAAAAAGATTACTAGAAACAATAAACCAATACAGTAAGGTCGCAGGATACAAAATTAATATACAAAAGTCCATAGTCTTTCTATATGCCAACAATAAAACATTAGAAACTGAACTCAAAAAATAATTCCCTTCACGATTGCAACAAAAAAAAATAAAATACCTAGGAATAAACATAACAAAGAATGTAAAGGACCTATATAACGAAAACGGCAAAGCATTGTTAAGGGAAATCGAAAAAGATACAATGAGATGGAAAAATATTCCTTGTTCTTGGATAGGAAGAATAAGTATAATCAAAATGGCCATATTACCCAAAGCAATATACAAATTTAATGCAATTCCCATCAAAATTCCAATGACATTTTTTAAAGAAATGGAACAAAAAATCATCAGATTTATATGGAACTATAAAAAGCCCCAAATAGCCAAAGCAATCCTAAGGAAAAAGAATGAAGCTGGGGGCATTACAATACATGACTTCAAATTATATTATAGAGCTACGACAATCAAAACAGCATGGTATTGGTAGAAAAATAGACACTCAGACCAATGGAACAGAATAAAAAGTCCAGAAATAAAACCACATATAATGGTCAAATAATTTTTGATAAAGGGGCCAACAACACACAATGGAGAAAAAAAAGCCTCTTCAACAGATGGTGCTGGGAAAACTGGAAAGCCAAATGCAAAAGAATGAAACTGGACTACAGTTTGTCCCCTTGTACTAAAATTAAATCAAAATGGATCAAAGTCCTAAATATAAGACCTGAAACAATAAAGTACATAGAGGAAGACATGGACCTTGGTTTTTAAGAGCATTTTATGAATTTGACGCCAAAGGCAAGAGAAGGTAAAGATAAATGAATGGGACTACATCAGACTAAGAAGTTTTTGCTCAGCAAGAGAAACTGACAACAAAATAAACAGACAGCCTACTAAATGGGAAATGATATTTTCAAACAACACCTCAGATAAGGGCCTAACATCCAAACTATACAAAGAACTCATAAAACTCAACAACAAACAAACAAACAACCCAATAAAAAAACGGGAAGGGAACATGAATAGACACTTCTACCAGGAAGAAATACAAATGGCCAACAGGTATATGAAGAGATGCTCATCTTCAATAGTTATTGGAGAAATGCAAATCAAAACTACAATGAGAAAAAAAAAAACCTACAATGAGAAACTACCTCATGCCTGTTAGATTAGCTATTATCAACAAGACAGGTAATTGCAAATGTTGGAGAGGCTGTGGAGAAAAAGGAACCCTCATTCACTGTTGGTGGGAATGTAAAGTAGTACAACCATTATGGAAGAAAGTATGGTGGTTCCTCAAAAAACTGAAAATAGAACTACCTTATAACCCAGCAATCCCTTTACTGGGTATATACCCCCAAAACTCAGAAACATTGGTATGTAAAGACACATACTGCCCCATGTTCATTGCAACATTGTTTACAGTGGCCAAGACTTGGAAACAACCAAAAAGCCCTTCAATAGATGACTGGATAAAAAAGATGTGGCGCATATACACTCAGCCATAAGAAATGATAACATCAGATCATTTACAACAAAATGATTGGATCTTGATAACATTATAAGGAGTGAAATAAGTAAATCAGAAAAAACCAAGAACTGCATGATTCCATACATAGGTGGGACATAAAATCAAGACTAAGAGACATGGACAAGAGTGTGGTGGTTGGGGGGGGGGGAAGAAGGAGGGAGAGGGGAAGGGGGAGGGGGAGGGGCACAAAGAAAACTAGATAGTAGGTGACGGAGGACAATCTGACTTTGGGTGATGGGTATGCAACATAATTGAAGGACAAAATAACCTGGACATGTTTTCTTTGAACATATGTACCCTGATTTATTGATGTCACCCCATTAAAATTAATTAAAATTTATAAAAAAATTAATAAATATAGAACTCTTAAGGTAAAAAAAAGAATTGTTTCATGTGCACTTGAATTAAAATGTGTATCCTTCAGTTTTGAATACAATGGTCTATAGATAGCTAAAAAGTCAATTTTTTTGTAATGTGACATTTAAGGCCATTATTTTCTTATTAATTTTAAGTTTGAACAATTTATCTATTGATGTTAATGGGGCATTAAAAGCCTCTACTATTATTGTGTTACTATAGATTTATCCCTCTATGTCCATTAATAATTGCTTTACATGTTTAGGTGCACCTATGTTGGCTGTGTAGATATTTACAATTATTATGTCCTCTTCCTGGATTGACCCCTTTGAAATTATGTAATGTTATTCTTTGTTTTTTAAATTTTTTGGTTTAAAGCCTATTCTCTCTGATATGAGTACTGTAATACCAGCTTTTTTTGTTCATTTATATTTGCATAATTCTTTTTCTATTCCTTCACTTTTAGGCTGTGTGCCTTTTGAATTGAAATTAGTCTCTTGTAAGGAGCATGTAGTTAGATCATGTGCTTTGATTCATTCAGCAACACTATATCTTTTTATTGAAACATTTAATCTACTTACATTTAAAGTAATTCTTGGTAAGTATGTACTTATTAGTATTGTGTTAATTTTGGGTTGTTTTTATAGTTTTCTCTGTCCCTCTCTTCTTCTCTTGATCTTTTTTGTTGTGGTTTGTTGATTTTTTTGTGTGTTTTATTTGGGTTCCTTTCTATTTAGTAGGTTTTTGGTTTTCAGTTACTATGAGATTATATACATCATTCTATATCTATAGCATTCTATTTTAAGCTGACAGGCATTTAAATTTGAATATATTCTAAAGATTACATTTTTATTCTCCCTTCCATGCTATACATTATTGATACTATATTTTAGATCTTGTTATGTTTTATATCTTCTAACTACTTATTGCAGTTTGAGTGGAATTTGATACTTTTTCTTTCCTTTGTTATAGCTTTTTAAATGTCTGATTCACTGTATTTATTTGTATGTATTTGGTTTCACTGGTGAGAGCTTTTTTTTTTTTTCCTTTCACATATATTCTTATTTCTGTCTATGGACTTTCCATATCTTCTTAAAGAAGGCCCTTTAAAAAGGAGACCCAAACTTTACATTTCTTGTAAAATTTGTTTAATGGTGATAGGTTCCTTCAGTATTTGTTTACCTAGAAAATTCTTTCATTTTTCCCAATTTTAAATAATAACCTTGCTGGATAAATTATTCTAGGTTATATTTTCCTTTCTCTCAGTACTTTAAAGATGTCTCACTATTCTCTTGTGACCTATAAAGTTGCTGCTTAATCAGCTAATCAATTTATGGGGTTTTCTTTGAATGTAACTGATTGCTTTTTTCTTGTTTCCCTCAAGATTGTCTCTTTAACTTTTGCCACTTTAATTACAGGATGTCTTGATGTGGGTTTCTTTAGGTTTATCTTGTTTGGATCCTCTGTGCTTCCTGGACTTTAATGTCTGTTTCTTTTCCCAGATTAGAAAAGCTTTAGCCATTACTTCTTGAAATAAAGCTTCTGCTTTCTTTTCCCCTTCCTTCTCCCTCTGGGATCCCCATAACACAAATGTTTGAATGCTTGATGTTATCCCAGAGGTCCCCTAAACTATCCTCACTTTTTCTAAAAATATATTGTTTTCTTCCTGCTGGTCTGAGAGGTTGATATTTCCACTAGTCTGTCTTTTAGGTCACTGATCTGTTCTTCTGTATTAGCTAATCTGCCCTTGATTCCTTCCAATGTATTTTTTTCATTTCAGGTATTATATTACTCAGGTCCAGTTGTTTGACTTTGCTAGGTCCACCTCTGGATTAAACATCTGATGGAAAGGAACTTGTTTTGCTCCTTTTCTCATGTTTTCAGGTACAGGTCCTTGAATTTGGAAGTATTCAATACAAGATTAAATTCAATTGACAATTCTATTTTGGAAAGGTCAGAAAGCCCAAGAAAAAGAACATAAAAAATTTATCAAAATATCTCTTCTTCTCTTTTCAATCAAAATTCAGCAGAGACCAAAAATATTCAAAAATGTTCACTACTTCGTTAATCCAGAACAGAAATGCCTCTTTTGAAAAGACTAGAATTAATCCAAATCCCAACTGTTTTGCCAAACTTCTTGAAAATAAATTTTTAAAGAATTTAATACAACTCTATTTTGACCAAATACTTAGCTTGTTGTCATGTTTATGTCACTTAAATTGAAATACCCAATATTTTTAATTTCTTCCAAATGTATCTCTAAATACTGTCAGTGCCTTCCTTTGATGGGTAGATTGCTTTGTGAAACACATGATATACTTATGAACTCCAATTTCTACATAAGGGCTTTGATCAGACTCTATAATCTATTTCCTGCATTAGCCAGGCTCTCTACTATGGCTTTCAATCAAAATTATTTGATCTCTTTAACTTTTGGCTTCTGCAGATAGGCACAGTGATTCAACCTGTCTTTCTTAAGCTGTCAATTGTCATTTAAATGAAAGAACTTTTTTAGCTGTCATTATCAAACCCTGAATACAGAAAATCCCCTGAGCTACTTCCTTAACTGAAAAAAGCCTAATTGCATTTCTCAGACCATTCCTTGAAAGAACCTTCCCAAATATAACAATCATGTTCCATACAGAAATTTCGAGGGAGTGTGATAGATTAGGCTCAAGAAGAAGATCAAAATCCAAAAAATTGCTTCAGAATAAAATCTCCCTCTATAAATAAAGTCAGACAAATTTAGTCAATATGATCTGTTTTTAAATGTAGGTTGCCCTGAGAGAATAATCTAAAGCATTTAGTTCTTCTGGAATAAGCACATTTATGAGGTCACAAAAGAAAGTCAAATTAAGTTAGCCTAGTTATTACAACTCATTAGTCTTCCTCATGGTATGTTCATTTCCATATATTGGAAATAAAGATGTAGGGCAATTTTAAGTGATATTCTGAATCATATGCTTCTTTCTTCCTTAAACATTTCTCTCTCCAAGTTTTTCAGAATGGAAAATATGGCACAGATTAAGACAAGACATTATACACAGCTTTCCAGCTGGTTTAGATTTCCAAACTGGGGTAAAGAGTCAGATTTTTAACATTTGCTTACTCACTGACATAATTTATAAAATCTGAGCACCCGACACTTAATTGGTTTCTTCAACTGCTGTGTACTAAGAGCAGGTACAGAAGAGGTGAATTGTTATTGCTTTCCCAGGCAGATGGGCTTTTATCCAAAGTAAAGTGCTGGGATAAGCGTTTCAGATAGAGGGTTCATCACGGAGTCTGTTTTACCAACAAAATCCTCCTCTTAAATAAGACTGGGCGATCTTGTCATCTGCTTTTGGTCCTAGTTGTTGGAGAGGTTTAAGTTATTTTTTGTGAATTATTCCTAAAGAATTGTTTCCACCCACTTTCTTTGTGGTTTCCCCATTCTGTTCTCACATACCTTCAGTCAGCTTTGCCTTTTTGTCCTTTAATATTAAAAAGTCTGTAAATGTATTTACCAAACTGTTCCTCAAAATGCCAAACACTCTCACAATAAGCCTTTAATTAGCTATACATGCTGCTTGGAATGATCTTTTACCTCATCTGCAATCTGCTGGTAACTTAAAAAATGTAAATTTCAGACTATTGCTGACTACCTTATCTATAGTAACTACCCAGTCTCTCATTATATTGTAATGTTTTGAATAGTTACTATAACTGATGTTTTCCTTGATTTTTGTTGTTATTGTCATTGTTATTTGGAGGTCCTATTTTAAAAACATAAACTGAGACCAAAGACCTAGTCTCTCTACCTGACTCCCTATATCAAATACCTAGAACAGTGTCTGACACAGATTGGATGCTAGATAAATATTTGTTGGATGAAATATATATAATATATATATATATATATATATATATATATATATATATTATTGCAGATATAGTCCCACAGTGTGGTCTGCTGAAATAACACATTCTTTTGTTTATATGATGGGACCCTATTTTGACTTCAGTCTGGTTTTGTGGTTAGCAAGGCTGGGTAAACAGTTGTGAAACAACAATATACACGCTTTATGATAACTGGCATTTTGCCACGGTAAACCACAACACTTTGCTCAGTCTTCAGAACAGAACAATTTTCTTCTGGTCTGTCTGTAACTTTAAGAAAGACTGTCAACTTGATTACTGGGAAGTGTCCCCTGAACTGAAAATAGCATCATAGCACAAAATTCTGCCCTGCAGCTGAAGTGGCCTGGATGTTTCCTCACCAGCAGCCAATGCCAGACAACCTTTCACTCCACCAGATAGGCAGCCAGCTGGGGAGGCTGTGATTGCTGTCAAAAACTATATATAGTGGGGGAGATAAAAGGATTAGGCGTTCTGTGTGAAAAGAGAGAGAGGATTCAACCATATTCCTGAAATAGCTGGAAGTTTTTTTTTTTTTAGACTTTGGGGGACTAAATAGAGAAGTAGTTAGCTGGAGATGTGTCGATTCCAAAGCAGCAAAATGGTGGGTGGAGAGTAATTGAGCATACCTTTATGAAAATCCTTTATCTATCTATACCTCTCAAGGCTTCCTGGGTATCTTGCTAGTCCAGGTGATTATATCAATATTTATAGCCCAGCCCACCAGGGGGCCCATGTTTCCCAGCAGGGGCGATTAAAATGTGATAGCAACATCTGTGACAAGACACATTCTATTTCTGTCAACAGACAAAGAGGTTTCTGCTATCTCTGTCTGCTGAATACCTAAGCCTTTTCTTTTGCTATTTTGCACAATAAACCATCTTTAGCTGGAGCTGAAAGATAGATGCTGGACTGCAGTCAGTTCTTTAAACAGTTTTCTTCAACTGGCAGGATACCTGCCTATAGCCTGTATCAAATATGAGGAGCTCTACTTTTGGTAGAAAATAGGCAAGCAAGGGAAGATTTGCCTGCTATGGTTTTTGTAGTATGTTTTCAAGCACTGAGCTATATATAATGGGGAAGGCAGGATTTCCATCCTCAAGGACCCTTCAAATAAATCTAGTATATATTACACAGTAAATATTAAGGAAAACTTATCTTTAAACAGTGGTTTCTTTTGAAGACTCTGAGGTGCTATGCAAATGTTAATTTCTAGAGTTACAATGAGAAGATGAAATGGACCCCTGTGGATTTTATTTAAAATAAAACTTCTTCCTGAAAAACTAGAAAACAAGAACTAGTTCTTAGATAAGAGAGAAGCATGGTTTTATAATTTGTAGTGTGAGAATGTGATTACTAAAGAACAAAAGGTGTGTTACCCCATGCTGCAGATAATGCCTCTGGGTGTTGCTGAAGGGGTTTTTTTGGGGGGGGGGAGGGTGTGTGTGTGAAACTGGGTAGGTTGAGCTGAATTGTGGCTATAGTCCTTCTGCTCATGTTGCTCAGCCCACTGTGCCCCTGCCGCTACTTCCAGAAATAACTATGCTTGAGCACTTCTTGAACCATTGGATTCTATGCAGCACATCCCTGGTCTCTACTAAGATTTTATCACTGATGTTAATAAAGAAGTAGATCCACTAAAGTTGTAAACATCATTAAAATATCCATGGAGTTAATGGGACAACTGCTTGCTAACACACATACCAGTCTTAAAGTGGGTTCTTCTCTCTGGTTATCAGGCAAATAAACTCCTTAGTGAAATGACAAAATATTATCTGCTATGTGATTTCTGAAATTTGATTAGAAAATGATGATAGTGTTCGCTAGCTAGTATATTTATTAGGAGCATGTTATGTTCTCTCTGTGCATTACCTATGTTATATCATTGAATGATCATAATCATTCCATTAGGTAAAATATTTTACTATGCCTATTTTAGAGATTAAGAAATAATTTTATATTAAATAATTTGTCTAAGTTCTCACAACAGTAAGTGGTGTTGCAAGGAATTAAATTAGGTTTTTCTGACTTTGATGCCTTTTGGTCTTTGATAGAGCAGATTATTATCCCAAAGAGCAGACTTATGCTACCCAACAACTTCCTTGGAGCATCTACTATTTTCTCAGCATCATCCTTTCCACTCTGGGAGATATAATTCCCTGGAAATGTTTAACTTTGCTCTCAGATATTTACAGTCCTTAGAGACAAGGTAAATAAACATGAGTTAAACAATTAGAGAACAATTTAAAAGGAAATAATTAAGTGCCAGCCTGGTATCACATACAGAGCCCTTGATCTGATATCAGAAACATAGGTTGAAGTATATAGTTCTATATGTATTTAAGCAAATTACTTAACTTTGATTTCCTAACAGTATAATCCAGTCTGTCATGGGGATTTGTCCCATCTCCACTGGACTGGATCTGAGTCCTGTGAAGTCTGCACGTACAAACAGAAGGTATTTCGCTCAGTGTCTCTTCCAAATATGAGCGCACACACCCGACTGCCTGGGCTTCTCCTCAGAGAGATGGTAACACTAAGGAAACCTTGAGCAAAGTGTGCTTCTGAAACAGCCTTCGCATCAGGAGGGGCCTAGAGGCCCTGGTGCCAGAGAAGCAGGGGCAGAGCAGCCAGGAGGAACAGCAGGACCAGGGAGCTGGTGAGACGCAGTGATGCCCAGCAGAGCAGGGGAGGAATCAGCAGCCCCTGTTGAAGGCCTGGGGGCAAGAGAATAAATGAAGTCAACATAACATATATCTAAATATTTTAAAGTTGTAAATAGAGCTAATAGACTGCTAAGTAAAACCCTACCTTTATATGATCTTCAGCCTGATAGCACTAGGAGATATTGATCGCCCCTAGCTGGTGGCATTTGTTCCTGACTTTTTACTACCTAAGCAGACTCTGTTCAGCCTTTCAGTGACCTCACAGATGCATGTGGACACCCCACACAAAGTGCCTAAGCTCCCTCTATGACCTCCATGAACAGCTCCACTGGGCTGCACCTCAGGCCTAGGGGTGTCTTCATGACAGTGTGATTTACTCTCACAAGGACAGAACTGGGCAGGTAAGAGCTGGCAGATGAATGCTGCTTCAATAGCTGGCAGAATACTGCAGGGAGGGTAACTTGAAATGGCAAAAAGAAAAAGAGCTAGCACCTTATAGAAACCCTTCCAGAACCTAAAGGAAGGTAGGAAGTCATCAAAAGTAAACACTATGTCACAGACTGCTACAGCTTTGGCACTTGGCATAAATATTTTTGAAGAAATAATTCCTACAAAGTATCTCCCAGCTAATCCAAAATTATAATTGCATCATCAGTATCTAAATTCAGACATGACACATAATGACAACTATGCATTTGTTAAATGAATGCATAATCAGCAAAGCTATGTGCTAGAATCAAAGGTCGTTTGAATCCAGAAAGAATTCTTTTAATCAAATCAGAATAAATTAGTGAAAGAAATAATAAGTGAATGAAATATTTTTCAAAGGAAAATCACGGTACTGTCATTATCACTATTATCTTGTGAGAAATTAAGTAAGCAAGCTCAAGTAAAGGTTTAAGACAAAAATTTAAAAATAAAATAAAATAAATATAAATTTTTATTGTTATACATGAAATCCTGTATAAGTTCTTCGAGAAAGAAGTTTTCCAGATCATCGTCCATTGCAGGTGCAAGCAAAGCCTAAGGAATAGCATATGTAAAGTTTCTTTTTTTTTTTTTAATTATTTATTTATTTATTCATTTTAGAGAGGAGAGAGAGAGGGAGAGAGACAGAGAGAGACAAAGGAGAGAGATACAGGGGGGAGGAGCTGGAAGCATCGACTCCCATATGTGCCTTGACCAGGCAAGCCCAGGGTTTCAAACCGGAGACCTCAGCATTTCCAGGTCGACGCTTTTATCCACTGCGCCACCACAGGTCAGGCATATGTAAAGTTTCTAGTAGATTTTTCCAGCCCAGAGATAACTCAGAAATAATAAACTTTATTTAAATTATGACATATTGGTTTTTCCTATCCATAGTGCAATAAAATCTCTATAATATTTGATAAATTTAAGCAATTCTTTCTTTTATCACATAAAAATAATCAAATGGAATCAGGTTTATATTTCTTATATTTTTAAAAAAAATCCTTTCTCAGGAACCTGTTTTGCCTCACCCTGGAAAGAATTTTTATAAGAAGTATCTGGGAAAATGTGGGACAGTAAACTTAGACATTTTTTAAAAGTTACCTTTTCCATTAAACTTTTCTCCTTGGAAGCTTCTAAGTCTGATATCCTTTACTCTGTATTAGTTTAATATTAAATTATATTGAGATTTGTACTCAGTAGGATTTCAAGTAATACACTTAAAAAATTAAGGAGTTCTTTCATCTCCCAAAATGACTTCTCTCAGAAGCATTCTTCGTCATCAAGGAGATGGACTCTGGAAGCCATGATGAAAGATGGGCATTAGTTGATGTTCTCAGCACAAAGAGTAATTCCCTGACTATCTTTGTGTTCAGAAAAAACCACATATACCTTAGTCCTGTGAGGTTTTCCTATATAAATACTGCTTGAAACCCTGGCTGCTCCATCCTGACGAATTTCTGCCTGCTCTACTGTACATGGGCTAGGTTCGGTGGCTTTCCCTTGCCTACAGTTAAGTCCGGCTTTACTTTGTATCTTCCATTCCTTATCAGAATATAACTGAATTGATATGGATACTGGTTGACCAAGAACTTGCCAATTTACCTTCTCTGTCAGTGCCTAAAAAAAATCAATTTAAAAGCATCATTTCTGTCAGTTACCACTAGAGGGAGGTAACTAAAGGGCTTAATAAAAGTTCCCTGTTTGCATTTCCTGAAGGGTAATAGTACTAAATAACATATACCATTGGGTTTGTACATGCCTATAAATCCTACTGCCTTGGGTAATCCTGAATTCAGGTACTATCTTAACTCATGATATATATATATCTATATCTATATCTATCTATCTATCTATCTATCTCATGAGTTTATATATATTTATATATATATATAAATAAAATAAACATACTGTCATTATGCATTTTTACATTACTCCTTGCTCTATAATATATGTTCAAAGGTTGTTAATAATGAGGTAAATACTTCTCTGACTTGGCCATAGTCAGAGAAAATTTATTGCATATCATTTTATTGGAAGGCCTTCAATAGTTGACAAAATATAATAATGTTAGTTGAAATTGAGACTGAAGTAAGGGATGTATCCAGGCAAAAGTAAATGATGCTCATATTCAGAGCAAGATGTCTCCTTTCTGCTTCTCTCTATGCTTATCACAGCACCCTTGTGTTTTCTGGCCTCTCATTCCCAACAGATATCTATTTTCAAAATACATCTGACAGTCTATTCACACTGAAATCTAAATGATAACTATGTGCCATGTGTTTCTTCACACAGGAAACTGTTTTAAAACAGGGCCTATAATATTAAGTTTAAGTCTTTAGCAAAGGAATGTCAGCAATTTGGTGGCAAGAACCTGAATCATTTTCTCTCAATCCCTGAAATCACTCACCAAGGAGGAAAGGCAGCCCATATCGAGCTGCAGGAAGATTCTGATTGATTTTCTATTTCTTCACCATGGCACTTGGTGTGATGCAGAAAGACAGTCTCTGGACTTGGGATGAGTTGGAGAAGGTGGGGGAGTGGCATGGTTTCGCAGCATGACAGGGCAGCTGGCAAAACAAACAAACAAACAAACAAACAAAACCCCCCAAAAAACCGTACCGACCACAGTCCTTCAAGAAGAGAAAGGGGTGAGTCTATGCGGCCATTTTGTTTCTTGGAGGGAAAAACTGAAATGGGGTGAAGACTGTGAATGGCCAACATGGAGAATGGAAATAGAAGAAAGACCAATATCCCTTATGGATCTGTAGGGGCAACTTATTCACACGTATGTCCCCCAAAGTCTTAAGGTATAAGAAAGTGAAATCTAAATTATGAGGAGTTGGAATAAAAAAATAGATATATATGGAGCATTAACAAGAGAAGTTCTCACTAGCTACTCTATCTCTAAATAATCAGAGTGCTTAAAATTTTTTTCTTTTAATCTAGTCCAGGCAATTCATTTAGGAAACATTACTAAGTTTCCAGAAAGACAATTAAAAAATATTTTTAAATTTATTGATTGCATTTAGAGAGAGAGAAGAAAGGAGAAAGAGAAAAGCATTCATTTATTGTTCCACTTGTTTGTGAATTTCTTGGTTGCTTCCCACATGTGCCCTGATGGAGTATCAAATCTGCAACTTCAGTGTTTCAGGACAGTGATCTAAACCCCTGAGCTAACAAGCCAGGGCCTTTTGTTGGCTATTTGTATGTCTGCCTCTAATAGCCTCCTCTTCTGTTTCCTGCCCAGTCCCCTTTTCTGATAGCATCAAAGCAAGCCATTCCCACTACTCATTCTATGTCACTTAGCATCTGCAGTGTTTGTTATCCTTTCCTGAACCCCACAGCAGCCCCCCACAAAAATCCTGGGAAGGACACTGCATGGCACAGGCCTCACCATCACTTCTTCGGAGATGGCAAGAAAAGCAATCAACACTGCTAAAAACCAACTCTCTCACCAGAGCAGGCAACTTACCCAGAGGCAATAGTCGTGACAACTCCACTTGGGGAAACTGAATCACAGAAAGATACTGCAGGCCAGTCGGACTGACCACAGCTCTGAGTGATCTCATTATGCCAGGATGTAGTGGAATGGTGTCCAAATAAACAGTAAGCCCAGAGATGTCACTTAGTGGCTAGTAACTTATATTTAAATGAATGTTTGTTTAACTCTTTTTTTATATAACTCAAATTAGATATTCTGTTCAGATGTTACTATTTGAAAAACATTAAGTCATAAGATTTGATAACTTTTAAAAATTATGCTCACTTTTTTTTAAAAAAAGTTAATATTTAAATATCACTTAAAAAAATAAGCAGTTCTGCTATTTCCCCCAGTATTGTAATCACTGCTTTTCCCCTCCTGATGCCCTTGCTGCTCCACAGGACTCTTGGTGGCCACATCCACTCTCCCTGCAGGGGAGGCACCAGGACCCAGATGCTCAGCAACCTACAACCGTCTCTCAATGCCAGTGCTCCACCGGAACTGACCCATTGAACCTCTCCTCCCTCACTGGCCAGCCTTCACACACATTCACCATGGTTAACAGCACCCTCTCTTCAAGGGACTATAAACAGGTGAGGTAAAGGATCAGATAATAAAGCATATTTGATTGACACCAGATTAGTAACTCTTGAATTCAGTGGTTTTGAAGAAATGGACCCTGTTAAATATTAAAGCAGGATCAGCAGAGCGCTGCTGTGAAATGAAAGTCAATATATCTCAGAATCCTGACAGTGCCTGACATGTGTCAGGATTTTTAATATTGGATAAAATCTGGGCACCTTTCACGGGCTTAACGGGAGCTACTTTTTCCCCACTTTAGAATTATTTCTAAGACAAATGCATTGACTACAGAGAACAGCCACTCATTTCTTTTTTCCTTCTCCTTCTCCCCATCCTGCCTTTCAGAGCTCAGTACATATTCCCTATTTCCAAAGTTGTTGTTTTTTTATATTTCTAAAAGAATTGGCAAAACTTTGTTTTTTTAAATAATCCATGAATTTAAAAATTCATTGTTGAGTATGTCTCTAGTCATAGTAAGCCAAATAACAAATATGAAATGAATATGCAATTTCCTTTTGATTAGTTTGGAAGCTAAGGGTGATTGTGCAAAGGCAACACTCAGTTGAGTGGGATTCCTGCCTGCTGCTGAGAGCAGGGCTTGCTATAAACACGTAAACAGCAAATGAAGATGCATTGCCCAGACACGACCTCTACAGGGGTCCTGCAATTCTTCTGTTCTCTTACATTTTCTCAAAGACAACAAATTACTTTAAATGCTATACCTCATCTTGGAAGACCTGCTTGATTTCTGCTTCTATATTACACACACACACACACACACACACACACACACACACAAATAGTGCATTCCTATGACAGTTATGAAAATCTTAGTATTATATTTCTAAATATATTGCATTATTAAGAGAAGTCACTTAGAAATAATTTCAAGCATGTGGTCTTGCTATTTTTGAGTGGCTATCAGGCATGACACATGCCTTCTGATGAGGAACCTGACAAGGTAGGCAACCCCCCACAAGATTTTAAAAACAACTATTTAAAACAACCACAGAGGTATGGCAAACCCATGAATGCAATTTTTCTGAAACCAAGAAGAAGACTAAGATCTGTTCTCCTCGTTAGAACCAGGCTGAGGATATCTATGAAAAAAAAAAAAAGAAAGTACTTCCTTTCTCTGCCCTTGTACCTTCAACTGGAGATCACTGAGAAATATAAAATAGGTGCTCCAACTTTTAATATGCACACTTCCACCCATCTCAGGATCTCTGGGATTGTCTCAGAGAACATACCAGCTAAGTAGTCACAGCTGTGGGCTCCTTGGCCTTGTGCCATCACAGAATGTGCTGTCACTCAGGGACATGAATGCACTGCGGAGGTCCTACCATTGAACTGGTGTGTCTTCCAGGACCTCCAGCTGACCACAGTGTGACCAGAGTCCCAGAGACGCAGTGCTCACAGGCCTTGGTGCCCTACCAGGGGTTGGGGAGAGCCACATCCCCCAAAACACTATAGCGGCTGATAAAACTAAAGCTAATGGACAATAAAAATACTGCCTCATACATGGGTAAAACCCAGCTAATGTTATGACTGCCCAAAGGAAAGCTCAAAGGACTAAAGGACTACACATTTCAGTGTTTTAAACAACACACAGTGAGAAGAAAAAAAAACCCCACCAAACTAATGTCTTATCACTTTATTAGAGATAGGCTAAAGTCTGTATATTTTTATTTGAATATAAAAGTGGAAAGAACGTTGCCTAAGTTTTCCCCTAGCAACTTGTATTGGAAAAGTTATTCCTGATCTAGGAAAGCAGTCATTTCAAATTCTGATGGAGCCATAATGTTCCACTAGGAAAGATCACATAACAGTGAACAAGACCGCCTTCTTCCCTATTAAGATCATCTTTCCACACAGTTGTTCTATCAGTGTGTAGCTCAATGCGTGTATTTCTACAGGAGTAGATGATGGTTTAAAACATATAGGCTGCATATGAGCCCTGGCCGGTTGGCTCAGTGGTAGAGCGTCGGCCTGGCGTGCGGGGGACCCGGGTTCGATTTCCGGCCAGGGCACATAGGAGAAGCACCCATTTGCTTCTCCAACCCCCCCCCCCTTCCTCTCTGTCTCTCTCTTCCCCTCCCGCAGCTGAGGCTCCATTGGAGCAAAGATGGCCCAGGCGCTGGGGATGGCTCCTTGGCCTCTGCCCCAGGCGCTAGAGTGGCTCTGGTCACGGCAGAGCGACACCCCGGAGGGGCAGAGCATCGCCCCCTGGTGGGCAGAGCCTCGCCCCTGGTGGGCGTGCCGGGTGGATCCTGGTTGGGCGCATGCGGGAGTCTGTCTGACTGTCTCTCCCCGTTTCCAGCTTCAGAAAAATACAAAAAAACAAAACAAAACAAAAAACCATATAGGCTGCATATGGATAAAGTAAAGAGCAAACATTGAGATTTCAAGTTCCTTCCCAATGCCATATTACCCAAGTCGGATATGAATCAAGGCTGCCTGGTGCTTACAGCTCATTCTCTCCCTCCCCAAAAGGTACTTCTCCCCATCACACCTATACATCTCCACCCTGCACAGAGAGTAAGTGAAAAAAATCCTGGAAAAATGTTATTTTTTTTAAAAAAGAAAGCTTGAATGTTTCATTCAGTATTGGAGCAGAAATTAAATTCTGTTAACCTTCACAATGCAGAATTGTTTTTGTACTTAATTATTTAGACATAGAAAAACACTAGAAAAAATTAATAAAACCTAAAGTTGGCTCTTTGAAACTATTAATATTTATAAACTATAGATACTTCTAATAAAATGAGAAAAGGTATATATAATCAATATATGGTTCAAAAACTGTAACTTATCTGTAGACAAAGATTAAAAATGAGAATTATGTAAACAATTTATATATAAATTTGACAAGTTAGATAAAATGGAAACTTAAAATATATAAGGACTTGTTCAATTGACTTTAAAATAATTTTAAATATAAAAATAAACCAATAATCATTAAAGAAATTTAATAGGTTGTTAAAATTCCATTTTCCTGCTCATACCCTTGGTTCATACACAACCACCCATTCAACCTTCTGCACACATGCAGATATATGCACTCATAACTTTCCCAAAAGGCTTAAGCCACTTAATTTTAAGAAAACATTTCCCAAACATAAACCTCTAAGAAACAGATAAAGTTTATATAATGTGAAGACTACAAAACAAAAATAAAGTAATACAATTCACTCTATAATGAATATACAATCCAGAGTCAGAACTGTACAAATATATACAATTAAACACACTGAAATATAAGCAAAATTTATAATAAAATTTATTGTAGTAAAAATATACCTCTTGAACACATACTGCCAATAACCATAAATGAAAAAATGATTGGCCCATTCAGGATAAAAACTATTGGCAAACAAGAGGTAGTGAAGAACTTTCTTAATTTGATGAATAAATCTATTCAAAGTTCATATTTAATGGCAAATTAGACAAAATATAATTTATTTAAACTGGAAGATTGATATATTATGCTTATCTTATATATATTCTACAATACATTTTCTTCATACTTAAAATATTTCTTCATAAAATTATAATTAAATATAGTTTCAGGGGAAAGAAAGGTAAAAAGGGAAAAAAGGGAGAAAGGGAGGGAAAAAGGGAGGGAAGACCTTACCATTTATATATTAAACCCTAGCTGAAAAATCCTAGTAGCATTAACAAAAGTTTGGGTATATGCAAGGATTCTAGAAAAAGGTAAGTAAAAAGTAAGATTTTATCAAACTGTTTAGCACTGATTAAGGAGGCAGGGCGCTTTAATTTTAGCATCCCTAAATGCCTGTCATTTGAGATGTTAATTATAAAGGGATGGAATAGTTTTCATTAGATTTTGTTGTCATTATTGTTTTCATCAAATGAATGAAATAGCTCTAAAGATAAATTACCTTTGATGACATTCTTTACAATCAACTTATGACTATTGAGTAGCCTCCTAAGTATCCTGATATGTACATAGATTATCTTAGAGAGCAAACATAAATATCTATTCTACAAGAAATAATATTGAGTGCTTTTTGTAAATCCTATGATTGGGTTAGCTTACATGTTTGTTCCCTCTAACTTTGGTTAGCTTCTATCTGTCTCCTTAAAAATGATCAAAATGTGTGTGCCCTGGAAGAAAAAATAATTCTGGGACAACAAATCTGGGAATAGGATTCTCTTGTTGGCTCAATAACTGGGAAGTTCTGCCAAGAGACTGACTTGCTCCTAGTATCGATCTTTTTCCACTTTTTAATTCTAATAAAGCCTACTTGGGAGACTAGCTACCAAGCTTTGGTTAATGTAATCCTTAACTGGTTGCAAGGTACTTGGACATATCAGAACTGGTTCCATAAATGTTAACTCAGCACCCCCTACACCCTTTTGTATCCATAGTCATGACATAATTGATTCCTATTCTGAAGAACTTTTCCAACTCCCATGACTTCTATTTTATTATTTTTCTTCTAAAAGGTGCAGGAATTTGAGGAGAAAAGGCATGAAGTTCAATGCTATTGATTAATCTAATAATAACGAGAAGTACTATATCTCTAGTTTTATGCTTGTTCTAATTTTGAGTTCTCATAGTATTGTTCATAAATGTAAGCTACCATCAGAAAATCACTCGTTAGAAATATCCTGGAAGCTATTGGACTGTGCTGGAGAGAACTCACTTTAAGGGTTATAACTCCTAGCACAATAGGCAGTCTTTCTTTCGCGAAGTACTCCATCCCATAACTCCTCTTTTTTTTCTATATTTTGGAGGGTATGACAGGAGTTGGCTATAAAACTCCAAATGACTTTCTGAGTAAATACTAATAATAAAGAAGGTTATACCTTGCTTATTCCTTTGCTTGAAACCACCTCCTACTGATTCACATCTCACTTATCTCCAGAGTAATTTCTTTCTCAGAGAGCAATAAGGTCCTAATGCTCAAATACATAAACCAGTCATGTGGGAATAAATGTTCCCAAACAGAAATCCTTTCTGTGTCTAAGAGAGGAAATGTACTAAATGCTGTCCTGCCATCTTGGAGGTGAGTTAATTCATATAGGGAGCTACTTTAGAAATATTTATATGAGAAAAAGCCTAAGTTCAATAATAAAATGGCAATAACACCTCAGGAACACTGCCTGTGTTTGCTTGCAAGTTTTCAATATAACAGTTATTTATTACACTGTAAGTGTTTGGAGAAAAGGGGGAAGAATAAAAAAGATTATCATTTCTGTTCTTTCTATGTCTGCTATACTACCAATCAGTTCTCAAGGTAGGTCAGTGTTATGTGTTTCTTTTGAGGAATCATTATTTATAAACTTATATTTTAACTCTTTTCATCTATTGACGTTCTTCAACAGAATCTGTTATGTGAATTAATAACTTTTCTGCCAAGACACTATGTGTATGAATATTTATAATATATATATACATTATTTGTGGGGTGTCATAGGTCTTTAGCTACACATGGGTTTACTTAAATAAGGGCTGGGCATTATGTAAACAAAGATGCAGTTATTAATTGTATTAAAAACTGCATTGATTGTATAAAGAATAGAGTGTACTGAATTCACTTAGCATTAAAGGTAAAATTAAGAGTTAGGTATAAGGAAGATCTCAGACACAAATCTGCTGTATCTTGTGGGAAAGAGATGAGGGAAAAAGAAACTAACATAAATAGCAAGACAACAAAGTTACAAATGTCTATGAAACGTTAAATTCCTGTCTATGAAAGTTGTCATAAAGTTTCAATCTAGACCAGGTAAAGGAAAAGACATGTTTATAGACTGATTCAGATTGAAATGGCTACCTGTGTAACTGAATAGCAGTTGCTAGGACAAATTTCTCATCTAGGTACCAAGCCCCACGATGGCTGTCCATTATGATTCAGCAGTTCTTATCAGGTGTATGCTGGAAACCATGATAAAATATTGATATTTAATATCAGTTACAAAATTTAGAGAGACTGCAAATATGCAGGTTCCAGGGGAATGTGCTTAGGTATATACCAGAAAAGTATGGCTGCTATAATCCTATGTATTTATATTATGCAAATATACCTAAAAGAAAATGCATTAATTTATACACATACTTCCCCTTACAAAGGGTGTAAAATATATGTAACTCGTTAGATGCTTTGATTCACCAACTATTTATTTCAATTCTAATATAACCAGTTGTGTTGGACACAAGTATACTATCGACAAAAGTATACAATGCTATATAGATTGTAAATGGAAGAAATTATCTATACATAAGGAGTTTGGCAGGTCAAAGGAACTAAAAAATGCAAGGGCCATGTATAAGTGAAGAATGGCACATGAACTAAGAAGCCCAGAGTAGCTGGGAGTCATGATTTGTCTAGTTAGCAGGAACCCAGCATCTGACAGAATAATATAACAGGAGGCTGGAGAGGAAGGATTGGACTGAATTATTTCTGAAGATTCTATTCCATAAATTAAAAATCTCATTGTTAACTCAATAGACAACAAAGAGTCATTGATTTTTTTTTTTTTTTTTTTTTTTACAGAGACAGAGAGAGAGTCAGAGAGAGGGATAGATAGGGACAGACAGACAGGAATGGAGAGAGATGAGAAGCATCAATCATCAGTTTTTCATTGCGACACCTTAGCTGTCCGTTGATTGCTTTCTCATATGTGCCTTGACCCTGGGGCTACAGCAGACCAAGTAACCCCTTGCTCAAGCCAGCAACCTTGGGTCCAAGCTTGTGAGCTTTGCTCAAACCAGATGAGCCCGCGCTCAAGCTGGCGACCTCGGGGTCTCGAACCTGGGTCCTCCACATCCCAGTCTGATGCTCTATCCACTGCGCCACCTCCTGGTCAGGCCATTTATGGTTTTTAAACACAGAGAGTACCATATAGTAAAGATACTATGAGAATAGTACCAATAATAGGATTATACCAAAGATAATACAATAATAAGAATAGTAGCAACAATAATAGCTTTAGTGTTGCCTACTTGTGATAACTATCCAGTATAGAAAGTAATGTTGAAATAAATCCCATTAGAAAACACCAAATCTTTAAGAAGTCTATAACCTGCCCTAAGGCCTAAGCATATTTTAGCTTTTACATGATCACAGCCCATTTCTTTTCTTCCTTTTCCTGCTCACACTGGCAGGAAAACAGCCGGTGTTAGGGCTGAGGTGAAAAAATTCTTTGTTGTTGAAGAATTTTATTTAACTTGAACAGTACATATTGGTAAGGCCAGAAAATTCAAAGAATAAGAGCAAGATGAGTAATTAGTATTAATTAATGTCATTACTATTTTTTTCCTGAAAAGAGCTCATGCTGAGGAAGCAATGATATGGTGTAGGCTAAACATATGTCAACAGCTTTCTTGAATTTTGATAATTTTATCTTTTCCTTTTAAAAAAATTGAACATCATTTTATTTTATTCAAGAAGATTGATCAGGGGAAACAGCTTTGCCTAATGAGGTAATATTCCATTGGATTGCTGGCTTCTGTGTGACTGTGTGCTTTTGGAAGGGACTGTTTTAATTTGGCTCTGCTTTCTGACATGAAATGAGCCTTGAAGATTAATCAGCCATGTGGTATGTGCGCCCCCAATATCATATGTTGTCTTGTACTTACTATCAACAAGAGTCTCTCTCTCTCTCTCTCTTTGTATTTTTCCAAAGTTAGAAGCGGGGAGGCAGTCAGACAGATTCCTGCATGCGCCTGACTGGGTTCCACCCGGCATGCCTACCAGGGGGGGATGCTCTGCCCATCTGGGGCATTGCTCCATTGCGACCAGAGTCATTCTAGCGCCTGAGGTGGAGGCCATGGAGCTGTCCTTACTGCCCGGGCCAACTTTGCTCCAGTGGAGCCTTGGCTGCAGGAGGGGAAGAGAGAGAGAGAGAAGAGGAGAGGGGGAAGGGTGGAGAAGCAGATGGGCGCTTCTCCTGTGTGCCCTGGCCAGGAATCGAACCTGGGACTGCCACATGCTGGGCCAACGCTCTACCACTAAGCCAACGGGCCAAGGCCTTCTCCCTCTTTTTTTTAATCTACACGTATCATTGGCTTCACATTAATATTGGAACTTAATATTTTTACCAAGCTGGAAAACTGCAGCAATTGATTGTGACATGAGGTTCACTATGTCTGCAAAATTTCCTAATGGCCAGTTTAGTACCTTTCTGTGCAATTCTGTTGCAGCAAATGCACTGGACAATCTTTCACATCCAAAATTATATTTCTCTGCCAGGGGAGAAATCCAAACACAGCATGAAATTCAAGAATGCACCTCAGGCCAACAGCAAAGTTTCAGTTCATTTTTAATAATTTAACTTAAAATTACATATACATCATTAGATTTTGTTGGAGTTAAAAAATGCATATGCTATTAAAATGCTGTCAGGATGTTTTAGTTTTTTATTTTTATTGCTATTATTATTAATATTATTACTACTGTTTAAATAAATAAAAATCATTGCCTTTGATTTTCACAAAAATCAAATAATCCCACCAAATTCAGTCTGCCCTGTGAATTATTCAGTAATTGTTCCTAGAGCTGCTGCATACAGCCATTCTCCCTGCATCCCTCCCGTAAGGCATGTACAGGGAGCTTTATCTAAATTAAGGTGTAACTTTATTCTCAATCTCATAGTCTGACAATTTTTTGACTCAAAAAGACCACTGAGACAGGTGAATTGAGGTATGCATCAGTCCAGAGTTCCAAGCAAGACTTCTGTAGTTTTGTGGTTGCTGATTATGATTGTGTTAGTTTGATTTTAATTCCTAATCCCATGTTTCTTCCTCTGGTCTTATCAAACAGAATTTGAGCTAAATCATCCATTTAAATAGCTTTATGCTTTTCCATGGAAATGCACAAAGTTTGCAAAAATGCATCTGAGAAAGCAGCTGTGCTCGCTGGTTTTTATGTGCATAGGTAAAAATGGACAGTCTGAAGAAATGTAGAGTCAATTCTCACTATCAGTTTAAGTGGATTTAGTAAGTGAGACTGTGCTCAACTTGCAAATCATCTAAGAAAGATCATTTTAAACTCAGTCACTTGGAATTCTGGGTGTGGTGCCTGAAATCAAACAAGCCCACTTCAAATATAGCCTAAGTTTAAGGTTGGAGAGAAGGCTCTGAGAAATTGAGGCCTGAGGTCATTATCAGGGCCCTGGAGCTTGCCGCAGGTATGGATATTCTGGCAGGAGAATGGAAAGTTCCAAAGGTATATGGGCCTTAGGAAAAGGATCCTGTTCTTCTTGGCCTCTTTACTAAGATCAAGTGTAGGAAAATGATCCCATGGGTTAAAAAATATAGACTTATGAGACAATGGATCCAATGCACCAATGACAGCTGGAGTGTGGCCCTGGCAGAAGGAATGTCCGGCATTTAGGGGTTTAGTAAGGGCACCATATTCACCAGTTGGATTTCCTTGTGAGAGTTGATGAGCTTTGTGTGTTAGCCAACAGAAAGTGTAAATTATGGATTTTTTTTTTACCAGTACCCATCAGAACACTGTTTTCTCCCATTAGAGGCACTTGAGTTGCAAATTCAATCAGATTTTGATATTAGCCTAAACAGGTACATCTTGAAATCTAAACCGATACCAATTTTAGCTCTCCTTGAGTCATCTCTTATTTTTGAATTTTCCTTGTGCTTTCTTTCTCATGGTGGAATAATATTGCTACACACTTACTTAGTGATCTATTCTTTTAAAGCACTTCACGCCCACTGTCTACAATGTTCCTAGCTTTATAGCAACTTCTGAGGATACAAAGATGAATAAAATGCTATGTTTGCCTCCAAAGTCCATGTTAAGTGTCAGTGTGTCAGATACTGGAGTGTAAAGAGATAATTATAATTCAGTATGAAATGTGATAATAATTGAATATACAAGTTAGTAATTAATAATAAACTATTATAGTCATATTCATAAAGCCCTTGCTGTATAACAAGCACTCTTGTCTCTTATTTTTTTTATTGTATTTTTATAATACCTAGTGATGAGGGCACTCTTATTATTTTAAATACGAGACCTCAGTTGAGGCTCAGGGGAAAAAAATAACTTAGCTAAGGTAACATAGCTATGCAAAGAAGACGCTAGGATTTCATCCCAGGCAGTCCAACTCCAGAGCACCACGAGGCCTCAATGCAGAGGAGAGAGTATTTTTCACCGTTTCCCAGAGGAGTGATTCATCTCTTGCCTGGGGAGGGTTTTGAAGGATGAATAAAAGTGAGCAAGAGGCTGGGGGAAAAATCTTTCAGGAAGAGGGAACAACCTGAGAAAAAGCACAGAAACAGGAGAGAATCTTCAAAACCTAAATTGCTCAACAATTCTCACTCTCAAAGTACGAGGGGATAACGAGAGAAAGACGGAGCTGGAGAGAGGAGCTAGGGGACGGAGCTGTGCAGCCTTGTAGGGCATTCTGAGGAGCTGGGGCTCAGGGCTGGAGGCCACAGGGAGACAGGGAAGTTTGTATCAGGAGGAATGAAGCTGCTCACACTGGATTTTTGGAAAAATTACCACGGCTGCACGAAGAGAACAAATAGGAATGTGGGAAGATCCCAAACAAGAAGGGAGTGTGGGGCCTGTTGTGCCATCCAGCTGAGAGAAGACTGAGACCTGGACAGCATGGGTGTCCTGTGATAGAGGGAAGGAGGGGACAGATGCAAGAGACACCTCAGAGGAGACTGACAGACTTGGGTGGAAATGCGAGCGTGAGAGAGTTGGAGCACAGGAGACTGGCTTCAGGAGTTCCTGTGGGCCACAGCTCGGACTGTGGGACATTGTAAGTAATTACCTGGGGGCGACATCACTTTCATCAAATACATAGAAATTGAAGGTTTCTCTTGAAAATGGAAAAACAATGAGCTGTTTTAAGTTCTTTTGAAAGTCAAATCAAATGCAACTTTGCTGATGCAATGATTTAATAGCTAGGAAACTGTTCCAAAAACACAAGGGAAAAACTTCATCATTGTGCCAAAATAACTCCTTTTACATCACATTAGTCATCATTATATAACAGCATTTTCCACTCCTCTTAAGAGCTTTACATTAAATAACACGAATTCTCTGTTTCTTTATCTGCAAAACAAAGACACAGTGCCTGGAACACAACCACCATCTCCTGCAGAGTTTGCAGCCTTAGCACTGAAAGGAATTCCTTTTTCTGTCTATGGAAACCCTCTCTCTCTTGAGGACAGGGCCAGCTTTGAACGAAACTAAGCACGTTTGTATCAGCTTTCAAAGAACCCTTCTATGGTGGTTTGTGGAAAACAATTTATAAATTAGTATTCCATAAAACTCAGGAATTCTATGGGTTTCTGTTAGATGCTTTCTGATTTTACGCTAATTTAGTTCATTTGCTCCCGAAACAGTTTGGGACAAATGCTCATTAACCCTGGGAAGAATTAGTCATAAGAAAACATACCCCTTGCCTTATTTAGAGACATAATAAGGGATGCTTAATTGATTTTACAGGTATGAACCCTGAACAGACACAGGGAGTTTAATTAGAATGCTTTTGCAATGATCCAGGTAAAAAGAGCAGTCAAATGTAGATGGGGGTGGGGAGGGATAAGAGGAGGAGAAATCGTGAAAACACCAAATCAAAAGTCCTATAACATTCTATTTAAAAGAAGGGTAATATTACCTTTTCAAACAAATTTCTGATCTGCATGCTTTTGCAAATTCCCAAAACACTAATACTAATCCTCAACCTAGCCCACTGACTCAACTGTTACAGAGCTCCATAGTTATGAGACTTAAAACACTGGTTTAATCAATCAATCAATCAAGCAAGCGTTTCATCAGTGCAGATAATGTTATTCAATACTGTTAAATTCAGAGGGACCCAAAACATGGAAGACAGGAACAAGGTCCGTCGGTTATACATCAAAGCTTTATTGTCTAGCTTGGCCAAGCAGCAGCTACTCCGACAGAATTCTGAAGGAAAGCGAGCCGGCCCTTTGTTCTACTTAGTTTTTATAGTTTTGTAAGTGGGAAGTACAGAAGCAAAAATTGCAATTAGGAGCCCCTTACCACTATTGGTTATAGTCATATGCCCTTTAACATGATAGGACCACGTTCAATTTGCAAGCCATACATCCTTTTGGGGAAAACAAAGTTCACAAGCCAACACAATGGTAGAAAGATGTCTCTTTACATATTAAAAGGCATTCCTATATTATCTAGTGTTCATCAGCTATCTCTCTGTCCTGAGTCACATGTGTTAACCACAAGCATTTACATAGGAGAGGTAGTTTCGGTGGGACAAATGCCCGCAAATGGCTCATTGCTATGAGAAAAGGTTTATTTTGGTTTTGCTCTCCCTGTACCTGGTTAGCCATTCACCCCTTTCCCCACAGGTGTGGTGGAATGTCTGGGGATCCATGTTTCCCTCCCCTTTGCATTTACAATATAATGTCAAGGGCCATCCTGACTATGCCAATCACACAGTACAGAGACTATTCTCACAATTTCTCTCCACACCTTAACCCAAATCAACAAAATGTTTCTCAAGCCTCCCCAAATATTAATATTAATTCTGTAGCTTTTGGTACTTTACAACACCTGCGGGTGACGTGGCTCAGTGGTTCCTCAGATACAATGATTAGCTCACAACAGCTACAAACACCACAAACCCAAAGTAACATACCTAAATTCTCAAACTGTTTCTGTATCAGATTGAAGCCTAGTGATGAGTGTGTGTATGTTCTTTATCCAGTATGTTTAAAAACTCATGTTTTTCCTCTAAGGAACAAAATACATGCCACAGTAAAACTTACTCTAACATATTAATAAAAAGTACTAGACTGGCCGTGGCCAGTTGCTCAGTGGTAGAGCGTTGGCCTGGCATGTGGATGTCCCAGTTTCGATTCCCAGTCAGGGCACACTTGAGAAGCGACCATCTGCTTCTTTCCCCCTCCCCCACTTCTTTCTCTTGTCCTCCTGCAGCCATGTCTCGGTTGGAGCAAGTTGGCCCCAGGTGCTGAGGATGACTCCATGGCCTTGCCTCAGGTGCTAAAATAGCTTGGTTGGCAAGCAACGGAGCAACTCCCCAGATGGGCAGAGCAACACCATGTAGAGGGCTTGTAAGAGGGCTTACCAGATGGATCCCGATCAGGGCACATGGAGGAGTCTGTCTTTGCCTCACTGCTTCTCACTTAGGAAAAATAAAGAAATACTAGACTGAGCAGTTCAGCTTAAAGACTTTACCCTGTTAGCAGTAGGAGGCAAAGGGTAAAGTCTCAAACCTCATCAGTATAGCTCAGAAGTCTGGGAGATTCTTTCTAATGAGATACTTGGGTTCAGAAAAGTAAACCCTTAACCGTCACTATCAATTAGGTTAGGTTTAACTATCTCTCTCTCTCTATCTATGCATTTAATTTGTAAATTGAAAACTCTGCTATTGCTGTTATAGGATAATCAAGAATAACATTTCATCTACTTGATAATTTAAAAGAATTAGATACCACTAAAATGTAATACAGGTGAAAACTAGATTCTAGACTTCTATGGAAATACAAAATGTTCTGTTATATACAAGAAAACAAAAGGAAATTGAGTTTTTAAAAGAAATTACATAAGAAATTAAGAATTTTTGGGATTGTTAAATCTCTATGAATATATTTATGGTATTTATGTAAGGCATATATAGCTCTGAGCAAACAATAAGCACACAAGAGGAAAGATCCTTTTATTTCCAAAATAATTTGTTGGATTAAAAGCTTTACATAACTTAAAATATTTCCATTCTAACTTCCTCAAGCAAAATTTCATTTGCATATGTTACACACAATATTTAGCAATATAAAAATAAACCCAACTCCCACTAAAAAAGAAATCTCAAACACATTCAAAAGACAATGAACCAGTTGTACTACCCAGCAGGAATATATATACATCTCGATATAAGATTAAAATTTCCCAAACTCTTAATTGAGCCCAAATGAGTCAATTATAGGAAAGAGAGGATACAGTCCCCTGTGATGGTACAAAGGAGCAGCAAACAAAGAGCCTGAGATTTCTTACCTCTCAGGATGGGCCTCTAAAGAGGCCTTAGACTTTGGATCTTAAACATTGCCTTTGGATATCTCTTTCCATGTTTAAATCAACTCCTCATTTATTTAAATACTTCTATTGCCTGGACAGCAATATTATTCTACCTCCTTCCCTTGCCCCCACTCCAACTGTTTATTACACTGGGGGAAAGAAATCCAGGTATCTGGAAGGTGTCAGCCTGTCACAGCCACCATGGCAGAACTGCTATAAATGTTGACAGGGATGTGACTTGCCTTGCAATAAGAAATCTGTCTCCTGTAAGGCAGGCGGCAGTATACGAGTTGTCCATCTAGCCTGACTTGTCAACAATGAAATGCAAAAGGCTGGCTTGTGTTCACCTTAGGATATTTATTATCAAATAGTTTTGGTTCGTTTCCTATGGGGCCAGATTTTAAAAGATCTAAAATTGGTAAGTTGTTTTGATAACTTTGTTCTTAACAGTGTGCTTTTCAAAACAATCCAAAAAGACTAATAGTTTGGATTCCTGAGGTGCTGATCCCCAAACATTTTTCCAAAAGGCAGATTGTGAATTAGCATAATTAAGAAGGTGATTTCTATGCTCTGATATCAGTCTAGAAAAAAATCAGTCTATACATTTATATCTTAAATGTTAAAATTCACAAGGCACTTTAATGTACATTTTTTCCCCTGTATTGTTTGAAGATAAAAGAAGACAGGGCAATGTAGAGAATAAAAGCACTGAACATAGCAGCTTGATATCCAGGTTCCAGGAATAGTCAGGCCATCACAGGTAGAGTTTTGGTTCTTAGAAAAGTTGCCTACCTTTTTAGGTCTGCTTCCTCTTCCATAAAAGAGAAGAGCATTAGATGAAAGATAATGAAGGTCCATGTTCTTCTAACATTTTGCTATGCAAGGAAGGACAGACATAATTCTCATGGGGTGAATTTCTTGCTTCACACTAACAAGATCAGAAGGCTAAGATACTTTAAGTAATGTGGCCAAAAGCATATGTCTACCCTAGCCCGATTCCAGACATTTGCAGGAAGCCTCTGGCAAACTACCCCACCCTTTCATGCAACCATTAAGAATGTCAGCAGGCAGTGTCAGTGGCCCTTATACCTAGGGTTGCCAAATTTAGTGAGTAAAAATATAGGATGCCTAGTTACATTTGAATTTGGGATAAACAACAATTTTTTTTAGTATAATATGTGAGCTATCCATACATTTAAAAGTATTTGTTATTTGTATAAAGTTCGAATTTAACTGAGTATACTGTATTTTATCTGGCATCCCTCCCTTGTTCCATGAAGGAATGGGGCCTAGATTCACGGTATTCACTTCTCCTAGCCACCCTAAAAACCATGTGGTTATCTCATGCCAGAGTTTCTTAAGACACTAACACTTCTCCATTCCATAGCACCTCCTCCTGTCAGAATACTGGTTTTCCAGAGGGAAGGAACAGTTCCCTCTATTCCTTAGCTGCCTTGAAAGGTCTATTTCTTCCACCAGTCTTATTTCTGAAGATCTGAATCATGTTTGTGGCCTTTCCTGTTACGGACAGATTCCTTCTCTTGATTCACCCTTTGTCTAACACTGCGATTATCTCTATGCTGCAGTCTAAACACTGGCCCACTCTCCATTCTTCCAGATCAGGTCTCTAATTCGGGATTTTTTGCATATGTTTTGGAAATAAATAGATTCTAGCCATCAGTTAGAACTTAAATTGTATTCCTGGTATGCAAACACTCCATGGGGCTGTCTTCCTGCCACTTCCTCTTGCCAAGACTTTTCAAGCTTTCAAACATTACCCCTCACCCTCAGTTTGATGTCTTGTCACTCCTAGCTTGCTGCAGAGCTGACATCCTATAGAACAGCCAAACTTAGGTTTGGGATAAGAACTAGTCTAGAACCTTTGCTTTTATATAAAATAGCTAGTACTTTCATAGTTGGCTAGAACTGTGCTGTTCAAAATGGTAGCTGCCAGACACTTTTAGTGATTTCACCTAAATTACAGAAGATTAAAAATTCGGCTCCTAAGTCACATGAACCACATTTTAAGTGCTCAGTAGTCACATGTGGCTTCTGACTACCACATGGATCAGCACAGGTATGAAACATTTTCCTTGATACAAAAAGTTTGAAGAGGGTCAGTCTCTAGACCAACGGTCAACAAACTTGTTCTATAAAGGACCAGATAACATATTTTAGGCTCTGAGCCATGTGCTTTCAATTTCACATTCCCTTTTTTTTTTTTTTTTTTTTACAATGCTTTAAAAAGTAAAAACTACTCTTAGCAGTGGTTATGCAAATATTGTCTACTTGCCAGATATAGCCCACAAGACATGATTTGCCAACCCCGCTTCTAGACAATTCCTCTCACTGGAATGGTCAATATACCTATCTTCCCATTTTTATTTTTATCAAAAAGTTTATTTCCTCAATGGTCCCTCAGTTACCTGCCCTGGCTCTGATCTCTCCGCCTCAAGTCCCCAACTTGCCACAACTCTAACTGTATTCATTTGTGTTTTGAATCACACAAAATAATATTCTATATCAGTTTCCCCATGAGAGGACTGAAGACTTTCCAGGTAGCTTTACCTTAATTTTTTCTCTCAAAAACGAGGTAACAAATCACAGAAAGGCCCTCCCTGGGCCTTCTATTCCACAGTCGCACTCCCCTGAGTCACTGAACGCAGCCCAGCCCATATGGCAAAATATTTGCTAAGTGACTGAGTATTTTCATGTATTATGGAATACATGAAATGTAAAATGCCTCATAAAGCTTCTTTGGTGCAATATGATTCAATAAGAACATGAATTATATATAATATTTCTCATGTATTTTATTATCTATACAATACATAATCATTTGATTACTGCCAAATTAAAATTGAAAACCAAGAGAGGTATCTATTCTTTCACATTGCTTTAGGTTTTTCTTACTTTCTGTTCTTTCTCCATAGAAAAGAAAATCAGAGAAACAGGGGAGAACTAGGGGATATGATGTTAAAACCTACTTTTTAGGAGTACAATGGGTTTAATAGAAGAACATAACATTTGCTATTGCAAAAGCTGTCTGTGAATCCTGTCAATCCATCAACTATAGCCACAGACAGCTAATCAGAGTATAATAATTGCTTTAAGACATTACTTATTTCAACCTAATTTTTATCTCCTGGTTGGAAGAATGAATGAGAAATCTGGCTGCATTCCACTCTGGACCAATACAGACGTTCCTTTTAAGCAAAGACAGCTGACCAACTGACAAACAAAGCCATTATATTTTTAAAACCTACATCTTTGTGTTTCATATTTGAACTTGAACTAAATATATTTTACCTTTTAAGGCACTGGAGAAAGACAAGAAGGCGGCATTGTAATTTATACAACTGTTCCATAGCTCATTTCCCCAAGATTTGTTTATATGTGTAACTCTTTTAACATTTCTTCCTTCATGTGGAAACATACACCCACATTCATTTGGGGATTCAATTTACTTTGAAAAGCGATTCCATTTCACATGCAGTATGATCTCCATATTTAACAGCTGTGTTAACAGGAATTGATATACTGAAGAGTTCTGCTAAAAGCTAGAAATCTGATATCTTGTCTCTACAAAATGTGAGAAGGTACAAAATATACTGATGTGTAAAGTGTAATAAAGCTGAAAAGTAAAATCTTAAAAACCAACCAGCTGGCATCTAATGTTTGAGAGAATGACTACCTGGGATATATTTTGCATTTCCTCTTAAAAAAATAACTAACTTCTCTCATTTTATACAATCTCTAAGTGGAATGATCGACAGAGACTTAGACAATTCAGGACAGTTAGGAAACCACATTTTTCAAGGTACAAGAAAAATCATAATGGATATATTACCAATCCTGATTGTCTTTATAAATTGGTTTTTACTGCATGAATTATATGCCAGAATTTGTCCTAGTGATTGACATACTAACACAACAAGGACTTGGAAACCTTGTTTTCTAAAAGTCAGTGTGAGAGGGACAGCACTGGGTAGATCACAAATGCCACAAGAATGAGCGAAGTGGCCCAATTCAGCAACATCTCTTCAGGCAGGGGCCCAGCCCAGTGCAGCATCAGGACACAGGAAACTACATTGACAGCCTGGGTTGTGTCACCAACAGGGAGTGACAAGTCGCTATTAGATAGCCACAAGAGTAAGACTACTTTCCACTTCTTTTGCAAAGAGCTGACAGGTCTGATTATAGAGACAGGCTGCCCATCTGTGAGGAGAAATTGATGTGCACAAGGAAATTGCTATTGTTTTTGTAGCCCTGCTGTAAACTGGAAATGCCGGTTTCTGCCGCATAGAGGTGGGGGCAAGACGACTAAAGGTCATCAGGAAAGGTGAGACCAATCTATGTTTAGAGAATTCAGTAACTTTCTGTCTCTGAAGATTATTTTTTAAAAAAGAAAACCACCAAAATTATTTCAGACAATGAATAGAGGCCAGGGTAGGATGTAAAATGGAACTTCAAAAGTAAGAGTTGTCTTTTTATGTTGGGTGATAATTTATGTTGTAGATGAACAATGTGGTCAGTTGCCAAAATTTTTGCACCTACTTGCAAGGTGTTCTACACCTCCAACTCCAACTACTGGTTTTTAGAATGCCTCTTATAGCTAAGTTAGCAGAAACTCACCATCCTCATAAGAATTAACTGACACTATATTACGTCATGATTTAGCAACATCAAGCTGATTTGATTAAAGTAACTTTTTGATTGGGCATGCAATAGTTAAACCAAGAAGAATAGCAATGAGAAATGACTTGTCAACTTGAATATTCTATGATTACAAAAGTATGTCAGAATGGAACGGAATGATAGAATGTCAAATGCACACTGAAGGCTGGTTATTTGCATGGAATCCAAAATAGGAAAGAGGAATGGCAGAATGAGGATTTATAAATATTGTTCTACAATATCCAGTAATAATGATATGCTGACTCTAATCAACTGCTACTGATTCACTGGTCAGAAAAAGCCTCTGGTGTGGAAAAGAGCAGTAGGTTAGTTATGGTCCCCAACACTGGAGCATAAGTCACTTGCTTAAAGTCAAAACAAAAAACAAACAAACAAACAACAACAAAAGAACAGACCAAGTTAATCATCTAGTTAACTTTAGAAAATCTGTATGCTGTATAATCCATTTATGGACGGATACCAAACATGATGAGCATATTATGAGCTCTAGGAAATTTTCTGACTAAAAAAAACTTAACTGTTTAACCAAGAATTTTTCAAAGTTATTTAACCATGTGGGTGCCTTGACTTCCCAACACCAAACAGCTCTCAGAGCCCCATGAAAGTACGATCTGTGATAGGGTACAGTTGAAAATCTTCAGAATCCAGTACCTTTGCCCTAACTGCATGCTTAACAAGCACGCCTGTGGTTATAACATGGGCTTTGGTGTGACCGTGCTACCTGCAAAGCGACGCCCAGGCAGGAGGCCTGCTCTAGACTCTGGGCTAGATAGATGTCCTCCTTCTCCAGGGCCTCTGCCAACAGAATAATCGCTGAAAACTCTGAAAACAAGCACTGTGACGCTGAAGCAGAAGTCTTGGTTTGCTTTCAGATTTCCTCAGTCTCTGTGCAATCCTTTCACTGTTTCCTTAGGAAAAACTGAGCACAGGTAGCAAGGGGTACAGAAAGAAGGAGAAATTTCATCACTTCGTGCTAATAGTGAAAAACAAAGCACATAACCTATTAAGACCTTATTTATGGCAGAGGAACAACTGGGCAGAAGTAATAAAAGTCACAAATCACCTGTCTTTGCTCTCTGGACTCCGTGAAGTATCTTCATGCAGTATTTCTGAAAGACATGCCTCAACCCACTAACAGTGAGCTATGCCCGCCTAATTGCAACTCATATTAAAATGCAGTGTGTAAATTATAGCCTGATGGTTAGACTCGATGGATTTGCCACAGTTTGTATTTAAAGGGCCATAGAGTAAATGTTTTAGGCTTTGTGGGTCCAAGAAGCAAGGTTGAGGATATTACATAGGTACTTACATAATGATTTAAAGTGTTATCAATTAAAAAATGTAGAATATATTCTTAGTTCATGGGCAGTTAAAAAAGCAAACACCAAAATAGGCAGCTGGTCAAATTGAGCCCACAGACCTTAGTCTGCCAGGGCTTGATGGGGGGCATGGACTCGGGAGTCAGACCGCTGAGCTCCGGGCATCACCTCCAATTAGCTGTGAGATTGACCTTGGGAAGTACTTAATCTCTCTCTTTCCCAGTTTTTTCATCTATAAAATGAAGGTGACAGTAATATCCTTCCCTCAGTTGGTAGTTGTGAGGATGACTTAGTTAATACGTGTGAGGCACTATAGAACCCTACCTGACAATAGTGTTCATTGAATATTTTTTTAATCATTTTTTAAAATAGTTTGTGGTAGTCCAAAAATAAACAGACCCTGAGATACTCCTAGCTCATTCGATAATAAAGTCAGAGTGTGTGCAGTGTGCCAGGAACCCCAAGGGATACGGAGACTGTGTGAGCCTACTCCATCACATGTGCTGGTCTGAAAAGCAGGCAGAACCCCTGATCCAGCTCCTAACTGAGTAGGTAGGATACTAAGATCCTATTTTTAGTACTGTCCTGTTTCTTCTGAATGCAAGATGACTAGACACTTCATATTTCAGTTTATCCAGGCACAAAATAGCATTAGCAACACTTTACAGTTCAGTAAATATGTGGGTGAAATAAGATATTAAGTATGAGGTATTATGGGAAAATAACTTCTAAGCTCCAGACTGTAATGTAATATTGGATGTAACTTAGATGTTGACCCCAGGAGTGCCACTAAGCCTTGTAGTAGATCTGAGAAGGGAGCTCCTGGGAGATGGTCCATAATTGTATTGGGGGCAAACACTCCACCATAGCTCTGCCTTCTAAACAAGCATTATGCCTAGAAAATCTCACTGAGCATGCAGCTCATCTTTGAATTTTTATGGTCTGAATAGTGAATTGAGCCCAAGTGTCTAAATCCCTTAGAACTTAAAATCTCTTTAAAATGAAAAGAAAATCTATGAAAAGAAAGATCCTATTGTATCATAGGGAAATAAGAACTAATGTCATTCACATCTTTGAGATTTTAGAAATTCCTAGCTGTCAGAGGGGAGGGGGATGAGGGGACTGAATGAAAGAATGTGAAGGGATTAGTAAAAAAATACACACACACACACACACACACACACACACACACACACACAGACAATAGCCAGAGAGAAAGGGGGGTGGGAGCAAGTTTGAGGTGGGCAAAGGTGAGAGGAACGGGATCAGAAAGAGATTTTGCTCGGGGTGGAGGGTGCACACTGTGGTGTGTAGATGGTGTTATACTGGGTTGTACACTTGGAAAACTGTAGGGGTCTGTGAACCAATGTCATGCCAAGTTATTCAAATAATAATAAAAAAAGAAAGAAATGAAACAGGTCGATAGAAAAAAATAGACCAAAACCATCAGAATGGCAATGAAGTATATGAAAAATTCCAAGCTTGGAGCACACACATCCACAAGGCAGGTATGATAACAAGGTGAACTGCATTCAGAACTGCTGAGTTCCTAGCTACTGTGCTATTACTTGTTGTTGGTCAACCTGCAGAGCCTACTGGAGCAGTGTCTACCGCTCCCCTATGGATGCCCTGAGAACTGCTGCTTGAAAGCCTGTGGTTCTTCTGGTGCAGGGGGCAGACACTTGAGACAAGATCAGTCTCTAAAAGACAGAAAGTCGAAAAGGACTTCTGCCTACTAAGGCTGTTCTGTGAAATATTTCATACATGGGAGAAGACCCAGACACCAAAGAACTAACACAGTCAAGCAGGAGCTTTCACACTAAGAGGACAAATTAATGTCAAGGACACACTGAAACCTGCACCACGTTCTTCCTCATGGTAAGTAGAGGGAGGCCTTGTAGGAAGATAAATAGGACAGGAAAGTTGAGACACAGAGAGCTTAGGTCCAGAGCTTCCTATGAGTTTCAGAATGAATATACAAAGGAAATGAAATGGAAGGAATAATAAAGAATAAAGTCAAATCCTATATATGAATAAAACCTCAAGTCTGAAAACTGTATACAACATTAGGGCAAAAGAAACCTGTACTGAGGTACATGTTGATGAAATTTCAAAAATCTAAATAGAAGAGAAAAAGTCAACAGTTTTCCTAAAATAAAATAAAAACTAAAAACTACTGGCATGTGACAATCCAACTGACATCCGAATTTTTGTCAGTAACACTAATCTCCAGAAAACTATGGAGTCCTGTTTTCAAGAGTCTGAGAAAAATAACTTAACACTAGTATACAAGTGTGAGAACAAAATAAAAATATGCATAAAAATTCATAAGGCTAAGAATATTTATTTAGATTTTTTTGTGAAAAATATAACTAAATGACACCCCTGCAAGATAAAATAACAATAAAAATTCAAAGAGAGAAAGACATGCATATAAAATTTTTATTTTTTTATTTTTTAAAGAGAGGCAGGGAGGCTGAGAGACACACTCCCACATACACCCTGACCGACATCCACTCAGCAAGCCCACTAAGGGGCAATGTTCTGCCCATCTGGGGCATTGCTCCATTGCTTAGCAATGGAGCCATTTGCTGGAGGTAGAGGCTACAGAGTCACCCGCAGTGCCCAGGGCCAACTTGCTCGAACTATTCAAGCCATGGCTGTGGGAGGAGAGTAGAGCGAGAAAAGGGGGAGGGGTGAAGAAGCAGGCAGTTGCTTCTCCTGTGTGTCTTGACTGGGAATCGACTCCAAGACATCACCATGCCAGGCTGACATTCTACCACTGAAGAAACCAGCCAGGGCCAGAGAAACAAAATTTAAAGAAATAAAATGGTCTTTAGACAAGAAAAGGGGTAGGTTGACAGGAATGAGAATTTATAGCTAAGCCTAAAAATTGCTGTTGCACAATATATTAGCAAAAAATTAACCCATGGGATAAAATCACAAATTATTTTAGTCTGAGAGTTGGTAATAATGGAAGGAGTGTGACTAACCAAAAAGAGATTAGCTTTTTATTTTTCATCTCAGTTCAAACAAATCATCATTCAAATTTCTACGGTGCAGTGAATAAAAAGCTGACCATCTTGACCTGTTGCTCATCTGCTTCATGAAAATATCTAAAACTCAATGAGATGGTAATCTCAGAGCCTATTGTTTAAAGTAGAAGATGGTCCAAACACCCTCCCAAAACCCTGGTAGGAGTTTCAAGGAAGACGTACTCAGCATCCTAACACTCAATATGAGCTGGGCTGGGTCAAAGGGAAATGAGATGACCTTTTTTGCTAGATCTCAGGCAACAAAGTCTTATGTTTAAATTAGCAGTAACTAAGACCAGAGAGAAGAATCTCCTTACATATTCTCTCAGAGATTGCCTTTCTTTTATTTTTTATATTAAAAAAAAACCCACATAATAATGAAGCCTGATGGGTTGTGGCACAATGGATGGAGCATCACCCTGGGATGCTGAGGCCCCAGGTTTGAGACCCCAAGGTCACCAGTTTAAGTGCTGGCTCATCCAGTTTGAGCGTGGAATCATCATCAACATAATCCCAAGGTCACTGGCTCAAGACCAAGGTCTCTGGCTTAAGCTAGGGGTCACTGGCTCGGTTTGAGCCCCCCAGTCAAGGCATGTATCAGAAGCAATCAATGCACAAGTAAAAATGATGCAACTCCAAGTTGCGGCTTCTTATCTTTCTCCCTTCCTGTCTCTCTCATTCTATCTCTCTCTCTGAAAAGAAATAATAATAATAATAAATAATGGAGTGTGGATAAAGGACAATCTACCTCCATTATTTACTATCACACCAATCACCTTTAACCTGAGAGATTTAATGGTGTATAGGACCATTTGCTAAAACATCATTAGGTTTACTCATCATTGTTAGCCTTTGAATTAACCAGAAGACATTTTAATTTTTAAATCAATCTAGCTGCAGCAGTAAAATCAATAAGAATCATAACTTTCTAAAAATAATGAGTCCAATAAAGTCTTCTTAATAATATCAAATGCTCTTACAGAAATGGTCTTTCTGAAATAAATGCATATCTTGCTCACCAAGAAAGGACAAGGTAACCTCTTAAAAAAATAATCAGCAAATACTAGAAAAAAATTTTCTCATGAGGAAAGATTATTTGGGTCCCCATAAGGAGTTGAGTCAAGGCTAGAAGAGTCTGTGATCAGAAGCCACGGATGGCAACTGTCACCCACTCTCACCTCCATTTTCATGATTTAATCCTTCTATCATGGTTCAGATCTTCATTTTATCTGCAAAACAGAGAAAGGTTTATTCTTGTGTGTCCAGATAAAATTGTAATATACTTCACCTTGTGTTCTTCCCATTTCCATCACTAGACTTCTCTTCCTTTTATTCTCTTCATCCCTCTCCATCTTCATCCTTGTTCTGAAGAGTTTTTTTTTTAACATAATGGCAAGCACAGTTTGTGCTATGAGATGTTATCTCTTCAGTAAAAGAGATGTTTCCTTTTCTTATGGTTTCATTATGCTTTTATTATATGTTGAAGAATGCGAACAACAAGGGAGGCTTAGACTTGTTTATGTAGACACAGCATAAAATCCATCTGCCAGATTGCACAGAAATAAGTGTAGGATACAGTAGGACTCGTGGGAGAGGAATAAGAAAAGAAATAGGAAGTCCAAAAGAAAGAAAATATCATGAAAGAAAGAAAATATCATAACACTTATCTTTGGATGCCATGCTAGCATAGGTAGACAGTTATTAATAAAGGAATGAGCAAATGGAATCAGATATTAAGCCTAGTAAACTAGGGAGCTGAATTGTACATTTAGCCTCACTTCCTAGGAAGCTGTAGCATTCACAGGCTCCCCAAGGGACCACACATCCTCTCTCAAAGAGACTTAATGCTGAGCAATCTGAGCTGGCAGGAGAATTTACTTTCCAATCTCCCTAGGGATCAACCAGCTTGGAAAACAGTAGGAGAAATTCCTTTGCTGAGCACATGCACAATAGAAATCAGATGAGGAAGCAAGACTGAGGAATGCACAGTAGGAGCCAAAATGGCGACATAAAGGGGAGGAGTCTTATCTGGGAAAAGAATAGGATAGGATTTGGGTGCTGAACCCCTAGGAAGATCTAGGAAAGAAATTGGTCAGAGGCAGGGCCCAGCACAAGTCTGGGAAAACCCAGAAAGAAGGGTTTAAATCGCAAGCCTTCATGTTCCTGAAAACCATGAAAATATATAGAGGATTATCAATGATTTCAGAACAGTTGTTACTACAGCCAGCCTGCTCTCTACATCCCCAAGGGCATATTACTTCTTTTTACCCCAATAAATCTTACCACTATGCTTAAATTTCTCCCACACAGGTGTCCTTGGAAATTCCTTTCTTGAGACACCACAAAGACCCATTTTCACTGGCAACACTTAGAATATTCCTGACTTTCTACTGGAAAAATTTGGTTATTGCTGGTGGTAGGCAGTGTTCTTTTTCTTTTCCAGATTTTAATGAGAATGCTAGATGGCATGAGTGTGACTCATATTGGTCACAAAAGTTCCCACATTTTTCCAGCTATTTTACTACTGAAATGCAGTTTTGGGGATAAATGGATACAATAGCACTTGCCTTGTAAACATTTTATAATCTTTGCCTCCTTCCTCCTTTTTATTTCTATTTCCTCAAGACTCAGAACAAATGGCTTGTTGTGTTGTAAAGAATACATGGTTCCATAAAAGAACATAAATAAATTTGAGTGATTTATGCAGACTTCCTCTTCATTTCAGAGAATGAGGGGCATGTCAGGGAGCAGGCAGAGTTGCTGTTATTTGGTTTTGGCAATTTGCTTCTTTTGTAGTAATGACATTTTAAATTCTGACTACAAAAATAGACATGGTCATTACAGAAATTTAAAAACTATAGAAAAGACTGAAGAAAAAAATGAAAATCACCCATAATCCTACCACTCAAAAATTATTATTATTTAATGTGTTTTTCAATTTTTTCATTAGTAGGTAATATACAAACATATATAACATATATAACATATATTTATATAAATAGAATTGGTGTGCCCATTTAATTTTAATTGCATCATTTGTCACTAAATATATCGTGCTTACTATGTCTTTTTCTTAAATTTTATTTAAATTTATTTTATTCCTCAGTGTTTTAATTGTATGTAGTTTTTTTTATTGAACTATACATATTTAGTACAGAAAATTTTAATTTTCATTATAAACAACACTGAAGAAAGTACCCTTCATTTTATTCACCTGAAGCAAATGCCATTCACACTTCATAAACTGCTCTCACCAAGTCCCCAAGGAACTAGATTGCAGCCATTGCCACCTCCTCACAACAACACACTAGGTGAAAAATCATGCAGAGAGAATATCAAATGGTTCCCTCTGAAACTGGCGATGCTATTATGCAGGATGGAAAGGGGGACAAATATATAGGCTCTGTTTTGCAAAGTAAAAGTTGATAATCAGGTACTGGGAATGCGCCCAGCAACTGTGATGGATAGTTGAATAGCAGTGTAGTCAATTCTGAATAATCTTTTTAATAGAGGGAAGCTTTGAGTGAGGTAGGAAAAAAAAAATGGAGGATGAGTAATCCAAACATCAATCCAATCAAAATGAAAAACTTCTGGTATTTGATTTGAGGATAGATAATATTTCTTTGGGCAATAGAAATAATTCCCAATATTCAGGGTTTAAATAATAATATATATAGGCACTGCCTGAGCTCACACAATCCTGAATTCCATTATGGAAAATTGATCCGAGGCAAGAAAGTTGGCCTAGGATTAAATTTGTGCATCCAGGTAGTATGCACATGGACCGTCAGCATGCAGAGAACCTGGAGCTGCTGTGTAATGCAATGTTGATAGATGGCCATACAGCATTATAATGGAAACTGTGAAGAGAAATTGATGGCTTAACAAGTAGAGTTCTAAAAAAGAAGTCAGCATTGAAGACAGTACTGACAAAAGAGAGTAAAAGTGCAATCTCCGTGCAGGCTGTGCATGAGAGTTTGCTTCAATCATTTAAAATCCAGATTATTTTATGACAGACATGTTACCCCAAACACAGAAGTTGTCTGTTAGGTTCTTGGAGTATTTTTCCTTTTGAAACAAAGTTGAAAACTCTGGTATAATACACATAATGGATTTCAACTTCTACTCAGCATACAAGTTACCTAAAGGACAAGTGTTGCATTGGGTGCTTTCACTGTGTGTAACAGAAATAATTTCACCTTGGCCTGCTAAGAACACAATAATCCCATTCCCCCACCTTAATCTAGAGGAATCCTAAATCCCTGTTCAAAAATCCCATGTTCTAAATTTCCTCTTCATCTTCTTCTTTTTTTTTTTTTTTTTTTTGGTGTGTGTGTGTGTGTATTTTTCCAAAGCCAGAAACAGTGAGGCAGTCAGACAGACTCCTGCATGCACCCGACCGGGATCCACCCGGCACGCCTACCAGGGGGTGATGCTCTGCCCATCAGGGCATTGCTTTGTTGCGACCAGAACCACTCTAGCACCTGAGGCAGAGGCCACAGAGCCATCCTCAGCGCCTGGGCCACCTTTGCTCCAATGGAGCTTTGGCTGCGGGAGGGGAAGAGAGAGACAGAGAGGAAGGAGAGGGGGAGGGGTGGAGAAGCAGATGGGCATTTCTCCTGTGTGCCCTGGCCAGGAATCGAACCCAGGACTCCTGCACGCCAGGCTGACGCTCTACCACTGAGCCAACCGGCCAGGGCCTTCATCTTCTTTTTGAGCGCTCCCGAGGCTGGCCTACCTTGTTTCTCGTCCATAGCTTCTACTAGTTGCTCCCACATGTGGTTTCTTTCTTCCTCAGTGATGAACTGATAAATTTTTAACAAAAAATCTTCAGGGGAAAAAAATCCCACACACATATGTACCTTTTGGTAAATAAAATCTTTTACCGATATAAAGGATGTGCAAAGCACAATATACAACTAATAGTAAGAATAATACAACACACAATTCCATGTAATAAGTTGACTCTCACAAAATGTTCTGGCCAATTTTTGCCAACTTTTATTGCAATTGATAAATGAGTGTAGTTCTGACCAAAATGTGGGATATTTTTATTGACATTAATGAGTAACATGAAAGTAAAACAAAGATGTGTGTAAAAACGTCACAGGCTTATCAATGACATAAGTGGCTTTTTTGCCGAACGGGATAATAGTTTTCAAATACTGAAATATTTTCTGTGCTATTCACAAAGTAATAGATACAGCCATAACCTACTTTTAACTTTGAAATAATAATACTATAAATATTTCAGCATTATTTTCTTAAATTTAACCTAGAGATCAGCAAACTTGAGCTCATGGGCCTAATCTGGAGGCCTCTTATATTGGTAATTGGTTTGATACACAGGTACAGAAAAAGTTTGCTAATTTTTGGTTTAGATGATCAATAAACCAACAAATCAAGCCATGATGTGTAACACATGTTATATCTGTCATATGAATACTCCTACAGGGCTAATTTCAAGCTGCTAACTGGACCATGGAATTGGGAGGATACTTACAATAGTGCATTAGTCTATAGTAGTTCTATTAAGCAAATAGACATAAATAAGTTTGATCATATGTAATAGCAATGTGTAGCAGAATAATTAGAAAGTGGTAAATTTTGAGTATTTATTACCTTTGTTTTTAATATAATTTATTTAATTATAAGTTTATATAAGTTAATTGTTTTTTAGTGAGAGACAGAGACAGAAAAAGGGACACATAGGGACAGACATACAGGAAGGGAGAGAGATGAGAAGCATCAATTCTTTGTTGCAGTATCTTAATTCAGTGGTTCTCAAAGTGTGCGCCTGGGTACACTGGTGCACCCTAGAAGATCTCCATGTGAGCCCTCAGGTATTCTAGAGAAATATGCCTGTTGGGGACCAAAAAGCCAACAGGGTTTTTGGAATTTAGATTTTTGAGAGACAGAGTTGTGGGGAATTGGCTGTAAACAGTCTGCCCTGTTTGGAATTGGTGTGGAACAGTCTGCCCAACCCCCCCACCTCACTTGCCTGATTAGGTTGCAAAAGGCTGTTAAGCTGTGGTGCTGGATTGTTTACACTACCCCCCATGTTCCCCAGAAAGACTGGAGGCAAGTTTCTTCTATCTTTTGTTTGGTGTAAAGTTAAGATGACATGCATGGTGGGGGTTTTCTGCACTCAACACAATTAAGAGTAAAAAGAGAGGAATTCTTCAACATATTGACGAGGAAATGAGAATTTGCCTTTCAAATATATGCCCAAACATTGAAGAACTCGCTAGGACACATCAGGCTCATGTTTCTCATAAACACAAGAATGAAAAAACTAAACATATTCACGCCGAGACCTGCTGAATTTACTAAATCTTACTAAGAATGTATTTATATATATAAAAAGATAACTTTGTTTTTTTTTAATTTTTAACCCCGCTTTTTTATAAATTCTAAAAGGCATAACTCAAAAAACATAACATAAAAGTGTTTTTTGATGTCAGAATAAATTTAATTTTGTCATATTTATTTCATTTAATTACCATAAAAACATACTTGGACTTTATATATATATTTTTAATATTTGACTTAATTATTATAATGTATTTCTCAGAAATTTGTATATAGTGTGCCTATAATTATTTGTAGGATTTTAAATGTGCCCTGACTTCAAAAAGTTTGAGAACCACTGCCTTAGTTGTTTTCTCATATGTGCCTTGAATGGGAGGGTGGGGTCGGAGGCCCCAGCCAAGCCAGTGATCCCTTGCTCAAGCCAGCAACCTTGTGTTTCAAGCCAGTGACCATGGGGTCAAGCCAGATACCATGAGGTCATGTCTATGATCCCACGTTCAAGCTGGAGACCTCATGCTCAATCTGGTGAACCTGTGCTCAAGCCAGGGAACTAGGAGTTTTTAACCTGGGTCCTCTCTATCCCAGGCTGATGCCCTATCCATTGTGCCACTGCCTGGTCAGGCATAATTTAATTTTTAATAATAAAACTCTATTTAACAACCAGCTTTCATAATTCACAGAAATATCACAACTAGGTGTTGTGAACCAGTATGAGCCAGCTTCAGCACACCTTCCACTTTACTTTCACTGTCTGCACCTCACAGTTCTCCTGTGTTTCTGTCCCTCCACTAAATCCACCATTTTGGAGGTTTACTAGGGAAGGACAGACTTTTGATAAGGAAACCAAGAAAATAGTCAGTTATTTAACCCTAACCCTAACCCTAACCCTAACCCTAACCCTTCTTCAACCTCCTTCTCTATGCTCTGCAATTAAATTCCACAGGGAAATTTAAAGTCCACATGAAAAAAAGGATTAAAGGTGAATTTTTTAAACACTAATAGTAGAAGATCTCTCTACAGTCTAAAGAAAGATAACTCAACCCTACATTTGGTTATTTGATCTGATGAGCTGGGACTAAAGTGAATGGACTAAAGTGATAGAATTGGAGATAACATCCAAAGAGAGAAATGTCAAAATTTGGTTTGTATTGAGGGTGGACAGGAGTGAACAGGAGTGAACAGAGTGAACTGAAGTGGCCAGAATGCATGACTGAGACAGGGTTGTGTCTACAAGGGCTAACTTTCCCCATTCTGCCAGATCTGAAGTAAAGTGAGAAGTTAGGCAAAAGAAGGAAAATGGATTGAAAGATCAAATTAAAAATAGCAGCAATATAGAAGTAAAGCAAGTCATGACAGTGACTGGCCTTTGTTCCATAACATCGTGGTAAATGTGAACAAATCTCAAATACTAAGAAACAGCTATGCTATTATTTACAATTATTTTACCAAAGCAATTATGGTGGGTGAAGTGATGTTTATTCTCACTTTCATACTCAATGAAATATAATGTTTAGGCCTTATCAGAAGCTCTATTATTGCTTCATCTCCATCTTTCTCCCTTCTAGTTTTATAGCTTTCTCCAGGTCTTATAAAGCAGTGTTTTCTGGAGTGCACTACAGAAAGCCTTAGTGTCCTAAGTTACTGTGTGTGGTGTGTGTATGTGTGTGTATGTGTGTGTGTGTGTGAAAAATATCCTGTGATTAAATAAATTTGGGCAATGTTAAAAATTATATCTTTTTCTCCCTAGAGCCTCACAAATATATATTAGTAAAAATAAGCATTTTGAGAAATCTGGCTGTAAAAATAACTGCAAAAAAAACTAGTTTTGTTCTCCAGACTATACACTGGAAAATGCTGAATTAAACCCTTACACAGAGCTGGTATATGGAGACAACCTTACTCGAATAGATACACTGTACTGTATGACAGAGCAGGGCCAAAGCGCTTACCCACCCCAAAACATTCCCCTCTTATTCAATTACATATATATAATATATATTATAAATATATTTTTCTTACAATGAGTGTTTTATAAATTAATATCTGAGAGGAGAGTCATATTTGAGGCCGAGTGGAACAATGTGACACTGGTTAGGAGGCATAGTGGACAGTGCATGAGTCATAATAATATGTGGACCCTAATAATTGACTCAGGGTTATAATGAGGATTGAATAAGATATGAATCTGAGTCAGCAATATCATCTTCAAATATGAAAGGTGACACTGTCAACCAAAACCAGTTACTAAGGTTATTTGCCTTTAAAATTGAGATAAGATCCCTGAAGATATTTCCTGATCCAAAATGTAATACTGGTGAGCTTCTTACCTAAGAAGGACTATTGATTGGTAAATTACTCATACCTCCTCTGTGAATCATTATGAATGATCATGCCCAGAACAACCCATGTGCAGACATGCCACCTGTCAGGTCCTGCAAGACCTCTCTTCAACAGGTACAAGAATTCTGGACATATGGCGTTTGTCACAAACAAATGCTTCACCATTTAAATATGGGACTTAAACACTCCTGAGTCAAGAACAGCAGGATGTTTTTTTAAAAAAATGATGCATTGAGGGGGGCGGCAACTCCAAAAATCTATAGACAGTAATTATCGTGAGAATAACCCAGAAGAATATAAATATGTATAAATGCTAATCAATTCAAATGCTTATACTGAGGTCCTCCCCAGTGATTATGACCTAAAATGAATAGTCAATGATTGCTTTGAAAATATGCAAAAATCACTTTAGTGACTCCTCTGAATCCTATGAGAATTAAATGAGATATATATTCATGTCACCTAACTAAAGGTATGTCAAATAGCAGGAACCTGAAAATTCTCTAACACTACCATTCCGACTTCCTAATGCTTGAAGAAACATCATCATGACCTCATTACCAATAAGATTTAAAGTCCATATGTCCCTCAGTAAATTTAACAAAAGTTAATATTGTAGTAATTTGTAAGAAATGAATATAATAATAAAAGCTAACGTTCTTTAAATAATTATATGAGAGGCCCTGAAATAGATTAATTTGTTTAATCATCACAAAATTCGATGACTTCATCAGTTTACTGAACTGAAGAATAAACTAAGAGAGATTAATGAATTTACACAGCTGGTAAGTAACAGAGTCAGGATTTAATCCAAAACAGTCTCTCTTCAAACCCCGCACTCCTAACCACTACTCCATAAAACTTCTTCTAGGCTTTTTTTTCTGAACATAAAGATTGATATACTAGTTTCAACCACAAGGGAAGGTTTCTGAGCACAAGAGGATGAAAAAAGAAGGAAGCCAAGAAGTGAGGAGAAGAGCAGGCATAGCAAGCTCAGGGTCACCAAAACAAAGCTGCTCCACTTCACACAACTACTTTTGCAATGTGGTTGGGTCTTCTCTGATCCTTTAGGAATTAGTCTTCTAGATCACATTGGGCCATGTTTAAGAGACTTTTTTTTATTACATTAAATGAGTGAATATTGCTTACTACTAACAAATTTTTCTGATAGGACCAGACTTTTTATAGCTATTCAAAAATGATTATATTTTATTATAAAAAGTGTAGGTTCCTGGCCATGGCTGGTTAGCTGAGTTGGTTAGAGCATTGTCCCAAAAGACAAGGTTGCAGGTTCTATCCCCAGTCAGGGCACATATGGTAAGTAACCAATGAATGCACAGCTAAGTGGAACAACAAATAAATGCTCACTCTTTGTTTCTCTCTTTTTCTATTTCTCCCTTCTTTCCTCTTTCTGTCTCTCTAAAATCTATCAGTAAATAAAAAGTGTGGGTTACTGTGTGGAAATATACATCTATTCAGAGTTGTTTATAAACTGATTGAATTTGACTTGCAAAAAAATAAGCTTTCAAGTAGCTAGAGGAGGTAGGCAACCAAGGTATTCATTGAGGATTGAAAACATTCTTGAATTATCAGTATCACTTATATGTGGAATCATTTTTGAAAAAAAAATCATAGAAACAGAGAGTAGAAAAGTGGTAACTAAGGGTTGGGTGTGAGGAAAATAGGGAGAGATTGGTAAAAAGGTACAAAATATGGTCTGAGAATCTAATTATAACATGATGACTACAGTTATAACACTTATTAAATAACTGAAATTTGCTAAGAGAATAGAACTTAAGTGTCCTCTCAAAAAAAAAAATTATGTTTAAGTGATAGATGTGCCAATGAACTAGATGGAGGAGTACTTTCACAATGTATTCATATATCAAATCACATGATGTACACTTTAAATATCATACAATTCTGTTTGTCAGTTATTGCCTCAATAAAGCTGAAATTAAAAAAAGAAAAAGTCTGAGTATTATAATGTAGAAATACAGGAGCTCCATTGTTTTAAAGAGATAGTGGTACATCTGCTGACTGTATTAGTTAACAGTGCAAAGGCTGCTCTCAGAAAGTAATTGTATGGATGGCCCAGCAATTCTCAATGATATCTTCAGGAAATCTTAAGGAGTCTTAGGCTATGACCTTATGCTACGGGAGAAAAAATAATGGGTGCTTTATGGAACAAATAAATAAATAAAATGTCTTATTTATTCAAAAACATGATCCAATTTGATTAAAAAATGCTTTGGAATAAATGATTACAATGAAATTTGGCTGCTGTCATTTTTCAAAGGGTTGAGGAGCAAAATTATTAAATCAGGGGAAAATGCCTTAGGAGACTTTAATACAAACCCTCAGATTTGAAAAACAGACATGGAAAATAGGGAAGATTATCAATATGTTTCTCTCTGACAGAAAGCAGAAACAGTGTCACCTATGTGACAGAGATCATTTAAAATTGCTATTTCATGACCTCATTTTAAACAACATCTATTATCATCTTTCCATGTTGGAGCCCTGATTTCTAACAATGCAGCTGTTAAACTTATTTATGTCAGTGTGACCCTGTGGCTGAAAGATGAGTTTATATGGCACATTAATTTAACAGTTACATACCCAGATACAATATTAGTTGTGAGTTCAACACTGAATCATGATCAAGATTAAATAAGAAATGTAACTCATTCTAGGTATATTTAGGAAGTGTACCTAGAGGAATTTAAAGATGTACAAATGTATTATTCAAATTCTCCAGGTTTATGTAGGATAAAATTGGGGAAAAAAGCTCAAAGCTTTATTCCACATATCATAAAGAGAAATATAATAAAAAATCAAATAGAAATAGACATATCAATGATGAATTAAACATTTAGAGGTCACATGAGATTGTAACCTGAGCTCTCAAGGCCAAGTATATGCTGTGGAACATAAGATAAGATGATGCATAATATGAAATAGAAAATAAGGAAAAAGATAGAAAGCAATGCTGATTGTAGGTCCAAATCTTAACTGCTTGGGTAAATAAATGTGAAAACAAAATTCCCGGAAACTTAAATTGCCAAATAAACACACAATTAAAAAATCTATATACAAATATATATATTACATTACATATTACATATTATGTATTATATATTGATATATTACATATTATATATTACACATATATATACATTATGTATTATTTATACACACATATTATGTATCATCAATTACATTAATGATAATGTAAATAATATATGTTTTTTATTTAAATATCTGTTTTAATTTAATCATTTTGCTTTGCTTATCTCCTCAGGGGAGAGGTAATTATAAATGTCCAAATTGCTTACAGAGAAAGTGATTTTTTTTCAAATTTTTAATGGCATCCTGGTGTCGATTCCTTATTTGCTTTGTAGAAATTTTTATGCTCTTGATTTACGCTTATTGAATGAGAGGAAGTGAAAGAGAAGGAAGGGGGAGAGGAAAGAAGGAAGTAAGGAAAGGAAAGAGGGATGGAAGAAAAAAGAAAAGGAAAGAAAAGGAAAAAGGAAGTAGAAGGAAGGAAGAAAGGAAGGTGAAGGAAGGAAGGAGGAATTTAATTCAACAAATGGTATAGATAATATATAAATGACAGGGAGTTTCCAGGTATGAGGGTACGAAAGAGTGATTTCTCTACTCACTAATATGGTAGAGGCTAGGGAAGATATCAGCTACTTTACATCATATGCTGTTGTCCAATTTTTTTTTGTTATATGTTTGTTTTGTATGATTGTAACAGACAAAATTTTGAGGGACAATCTTGTCTATGCCTTTACCTTAGAAGCTACTGTCGCTGTGATTTCAGTTCTACTGCACAGCCATGTGTCATCTTGATAGGAATACTGAGCTAACAAAAAAAGGACTGGGTTACAAATTCTAATCATTTCTCAAAGTTTTACATAAAGATGCTGTTATAAATTTTCTACTAAAATTTGAGTTTGAATTATAAAATACCACTTGATTTTGAAAGAATCTCTCTCTTTTTTTTTTTTGTCCAAAGTATTTTGAACTTCTGGTGAAAGGTGTTGCATGAATAAAATTATGATGAGTTTTAAAGAAAGATCTATTTATAGTTCTAGGTCCGTATAATCCCAGAGGTATTTTATTTTATCTTGTCTTTCCTTTTTCTTCTCCTTGCCACATTTGGGGGGTGTTATTCTTACATGGGTCTAATTCAGGATGTTTAGTGGGAAGAAAAAGAGCCCCATTAATGATAATGTAAATAAAGTGGGATTATAATTCAAATGTAGAGCAGTAAGAGAGTGTGAGTTGAATTTAATGACTCATTGCTAATAGCTGGATTCCTGGGATGTTCATTACCAGCTAGGAAGCTCCATCTCCAGTTCTATCACAACCTGTGTGATCTTAGAGGCTGCCCCTCTGCTGTTTCCTCCTTCTCAGCACAGTGCTCTGCAATTACTCAGTTCCTGCTTCCTCAGATTGTCAGCCATAAGACTGGGCTGCTGGAAGGATATAAATCTGATACTAACTCCTTACAGAAGTAGCACTCAGACTACCTAATCATAGTGTTTTAGGTCCTTGCAATCTCATGTATGATCCACAGATCAACAATATTAACTCCATTGGACAGATTGTTAGGAAAGCAGAGTCTCTGGTCCCACCCTAAATTTATTTTTTAATTTTTTATATTATTATTATTTTTGTGTGGCAGAGACAGAGAGAGTCAGAGAGAGGGACAGATAGGAACAGACAGACAGGAAGGGAGAGAGATGAGAAACATCAATTCTTCGTTGCGGTTCCTTAGTTGTTCATTGATTGATTTCTCATATGTGTCTTGACCGAGGGGCTACAGCAGACCGGGTAACCCCTTGCTTGAGCCAGCAGCCTTGGGCTCAAGCTGGTGAGCTTTGCTCAAACCAGATGAGTCCTTGCTCAAGTTAGAGACCTTTGGGTCCTGAACCTGGGTCCTCTGCATCCCAGTCTGATGCTCTATCCACTGTTCCACCACCTGGTCAGGCCCTAAATTTATTGAAGGTGAATCTATACTTTAATAAGATCCCCAGGTAATTCATATGCAGTTTAAAATTTCAGAAGCACTTCCTTCACCTAAACTATAAAGAGGGAAACTGGTATCACACAGGGCAGATGTTTATCCCTTGTGCAATTAACTATATCCAAGAGGTCACCTGCTGAGTGAGGACTAAATGCAATGGTGTATCTTGGCTTGACGCAGAACAGAAAAAGAACATGAGTGGGACAATTGAAAAAAAAATACTAAAGAAGTCTTGTGTAATGTTAAGTTTTTTAGTTTGGGTAAATGTGATATAGTTATTTGAGACAGTAACATTAAAAAAAGCTTTACTGAAGGGTATATGGAAACTGTAAAATCTTCACAATTTTTATGAAAAGTTAAAATTTATAATTGTTTCAAAATAAAATTTTAAAAAGTAAAGCTGTGTATCAAACAATCACAAAAATCTTTGTGGCCTGACTGGGATAAAAAGCAAAATAATCAAATCCCCAAAATTATTTATGTGTGTATCATTGTGTCTCTGTTGGAGTCTCAGGTGATAAAATTGGTTTTGTTAAATGTGCCATGCAATTGGGTCAATGTTCCTATTTGGGTTAGATATGTGACTGTTACTTGTTAAAAATACTGTAAAGTCATAAGATTTACTGTAATGAATAAAAACAGGAATGTATATAAATATACACACACATGTCATATACATACACACATAATTATCATTACTTTTCTAGGACAGTGAAAGTGTGATGCCAAGCATGCAATCTCCCCTTTACTGAAATTCAAAAAGTGTGCGTGCATTTCAGTATTGACTCTAAGGGATACCTCTTTCAGATATGCAGAATTTTCTAACTAAATATCAGCCACTGAATAAAAACATTATGAAGCACCTAAGTTTTTGCATATAAAACTAAGATGTTTGTACAGAAAAGGATATAAAATATATTACTTATCTTAATATTTATTACATAATTACTGTGTGCCAAACATTCTAGGTGTTGGTATCAATGCTGGTGTTTCTTCCTTTTAATATTTGGTAAAATTTATCAGTGAAGCCATTTAATTGAAAGTTTTCTTTCTATTTTTTTTTATTTTTAAGTGAGGGGAGGGGAGTTGGTGAGACAGACTCCTGCATGCAACCTAACAGGGACCCACTCAGAAACCCCCATCTGGGGCTAAATTAACCAAGCTATTTTTAGAGCCTGAGGCTGATGCTCGGACCAACCAAGCTATCCTCAGCTCCTGAGGTTGATGTGCTCAGAGAAACCAACTATCTTCAGTGCCTGGGGCCCACACTTGAACCAACTGGGCCACTGGCTACAAGAGGGGAAGAGAGAGAGAAAGGGGAGAGAGAAGGGAAGAGAAGTAGATGGTCACTCTTCTTGTGTGCCCTGACCAGGAATCAAACCCGGATGTCCATACACTGGGCCAACATTCTATCCATTGAGCCAATTCCTCTAATAAATATGGAGAGATGCAGATTATCTGTTTCTTCTTGAGTGATATTTGGTAGATTGTTTCTTTTAAGAAATTTGTCATCTAAGCTTTCAAATTGGTATAATGTTGTTTATAAATTTTCTCTTTTATCCTTTTTAAGTTTGTAGGATCAATGGCATTGCTCTGTTTCTCATCTTGGTATTAGCAACATCTCTTCTCTTCTTTATCCTAATTAACCTGGCTAAAGTACATTAAAATATATTTTAACATATTAATAAAAATATCAAGTTTATTTTATTTTTTAATTTTTTCTTTTTACAGGGACAGAAAGAGAATCAGAGAGAAGGATAGATAGGGACAGACAGACAGGAACAGAGAGAGATGAGAAGCATCAATCATCAGTTTTTTCATTGGGAAACCTTAGTTGTTCATTGATTGTTTTCTCATATGTGCCTTGACTGCAGGCCTTCAGCAGACCGAGTAACTCCTTGATTAAGCCAGCAACCTTGGGTCCAAGCTGGTGAGCTTTTTTTTTTTTTTTTGCTCAAGCTAGATGAGTCTGCGCTCAAGCTGGCGACCTCAAGGTCTCAAACCTAGGTCCTCTGCATCCCAGTCTGACACTCTATCCACTGCGCCACCACCTGGTCAGGCTCAAGTTTATTGATATTCTCAGAGAACCAGCATTCAATTTTAGTGATTTTTATCTCATTTTTTAGTTTTTCATATTTTTGTTTCTTCTTTTATATTTGTCATTTTTTTTCCTCTTGCTTACTTTGGGTTAAATTTGCTCTACTTTTTCTAATGTTTTAAGATGGAAGCTTACATAATTTATCTGAGACTCATCATTTCTTTTTTACTTATGTGTTTAAAGCCATAAATTTTCTCTATGCACTACCTTAACTGCATCCCAAGAATTTTGTATGTCTTGTTTTCCACTTTATTCAGTCCCCAATACTTCTGATTTTTCCTTTTGATTTGTTCCTTGATCCAAGTGTTATTTTCAGGTGTGCCATTTTATTTTGTTTGGGAATTATCTAGATTCCTTTCTTTTATGGTTTTCTAATATAATCCCACATTTGTTTATAGAGTATTTGAATGATCTGAGTACTTTTATTGAGACATGCATTATGACCATGATATGATCAAGTTCTCTGGGCATTTGAAAAGAATGCGTGTTTTGCTATTATTATGTGGAGGGTTCTAAAAATATCTACTTTTAGATATTATAAAGTTTATAGCATTGCTTAAGTCTTCTATAATTGTTCCTATTTTTTTTCCTTCTATAAAGTATAAAATCTCTTAGTATAATTTGGGGTACAATCCAGGACATTTCAATATGAAATGATGTTATATAATAGGTAAGAATTATTTTTAATGTTTCAATTGTAATTGTGAACGTATCGTAAAATACTATCATTTTAATTTTATATGTTGCTTAAGCAATAAAATAGTGCAAGGGTGATTTTGAGATTAATAACATATAGTGTTAGTGTAAAGTGGAGCCAAGATAACTTGGATCTCAGCAAGATAAAATTTATTCCCAATTCTGTCACTGAAGAGGTGAAATAATATTGGAAGATTATAGCTCAGATCTTGTTGTGGAGGGTTGCAAAGCCCTGGCCAATCAATGGCTATTCAGAAGTTTAAATGGATACAGAGTGTATTATGCTAAGTGCCATAAATCAGACAGAGAATGAGAAATGACATATAATTTCACTTATACATGAAATCTAAAAAACAAAATAAATGAACAAACAAAACAGAAACAAAATTATAGATAAGAAGAACAAATTAATGATTGCCAAAGGGGAGGGGATCTGAGGTTTGGGTAAAAAAGTGAAAGAATTAAAAAGTAAAAATTGCCAGTTATAAAAACATTCATGTAAATGTAACATACAGCATAGAAAATATAATCAATAATATTGCAATAATTACAGTGGGGGACAAGAACTGTTTCTATATATTTCTGCATCTCTGATTTCAAATCTGAAATCCATTTTTTGGTGCATGCTCTAGTTTTTATGCAGTTTTAATTTCCTTTTCTTACAGTTAATGGCGTGCATTGGTTTTTAAATTGGAGTTAAAGGGCAATGACTCTTGGAATAAACATAACCACAAGGCAATTAATGTTTTACAAACATCACTTTTACATAATTGTAGTTGTTTTTAAATGTAAAAAAATATTATTTGATAAAAATACCCTCTTATTTTGTTTTTTTTTTAAAAAGATTTTATTTATTTATTATAGAGAGGGGAGAGAGAGAGAGAGAGAGAGAGAGAGAGAAGGGGGGAGGAGCAAGAAGCATCAACTCCCATATGTGCCTTGACTAGGCAAGCCCAGGGGTTTTGAACCGGCAACCTCAGTGTTTCCAGGTTAACACTTTATCCACTGCACCACCACAGGTCTGGCTTTTATTTTGTTTTAAGATTGAATCATGGCTTCTTCAAGTAGGCATAAATGTAAGAATAGTACTGACACCTTCTGTTATATATGTGGCTGTTACACACTTCAACATCAAAGGCACAATATTTCATCATTTGTGACACATGTATATATTGCCTATTTTCAAGTTCTCCTTGGCGATCAAGATAAGAATTGGACTCTTCATATTGTGTGTCATCATTGTGAGAAAAGTCCTGGGGACTGAACAAAAGGAAAACGCAAAAGAATGCCTTTTGGTATACCCATGATTTGGCATGAACCTAAGGACCACAGCAGTGACTGTTATTTCTGTCTGATCCATACAAAGGGCATCGGCAAGAAAAAATGGCATATGATCATGTATCCTAATATTCTTTCAGTAATACGACCTATCCCACACTCTGATACACTCCCGGTTCTACTTTTCAATGGTTTTATTTCTTCTAAGGATGAAGAAAGTGAACATGGTGATCAAGTGTATTTTGATAAGATGCATGAGGAATAATTGTAGAATCTGAAGGGTCTTCTTCTGATGCCAAAGTCATTAACCCCTCAGCAGTTTAGCCAACCCAAATTGAATGACTTAGTAAGAGATTTGGGCCTATCAAGAAAGCAGCTGAGTTATTAGGCTCCAGGCTTCAAGAAAAGAATATACTTCACCAGTCAGCTAAAGTATCTCATTTCAGGAAGTGTGAATAAATTTTTGAGGACTTTTTTTCCGAAGACAAACACTTTGTTTACTGTCATGATATCAGTAGTCTTCTCAGCCAGCTAGGTGTTACCACTTACAGTCCAACAGAATGGTGGCTATTTCTGGACAGCTCTAGATGGAGTCTGAAATGTGTTCTCTTACACAATGGTAATGTTTATGTAGTAGTTCAAATTGGTTATTCAACTCATCTGCAAGAAGATCAAAATGACATAAAAATTGTCCTCGACTTTCTGAAGTATGAGGAGCATAACTGGATCATTTCTGTGTCTTAAAATGGTAAATTTACTGCTAGGACAACAGAGAGGTTTCACTAAGTATCCTTGCTTTCTGTGTTTGTGGGACAACCGAGCCTGAGAGAAACACTGGGCACAGAAGGAGTGGCCAAAACGTGAAGCTCTGGAAGTAGGGATGCAAAATATTGTGAATGAACCTGTAGTTAATCAAGACAGGATAATTTCCCCCCACTTCACATCAAACTTGGCTTAATGAAGCAGTTTCTTCAGGCTTTGAATAGAGAAAGTGAATGCTTTCAACATATTATTTCTGCTTTTCCTGCCTTGTCTTTTGAGAAGATAAAAGCAGGTGTATTCAATGGACCTCAAATTCGAACCCTCATAGGTGACAAAGAATTTGCCAGGAAGATGAATAAGGAGGAGAAAGCAGCATGGCAGTCTTTTGTGGCAGGAACAAAGAACTTCCTTGGCAACAAAAAAGCAGAAAACTATGAACTTCTGGTTCAAAGGATGCTATTGGCTTTCCACGACATTGGATGTAACATGAGCATTAAGATTCACTTCCTTAACAGTTACTTTGATAAGTTTCCTGAAAATCTTGGAGCTGTTAGTGATGAGCAGACTACTGCTGGAGCATCAAAGGAGATTGTCTTCAACAAGTATACAAACTCAAGAGCTACAAATGCAAATTTTTGCCTGAATAGAATTTAAATAAGTTTTGTGCAAATTTTATGATTAAAATAAGTATTTTAATATGTTCTATTTTGAAATTGTAGACAAATACTGATGCAGTGATATCTTTTAGTGTATTAGTGTATTTACTGCATTATATAAATTATTATATTTTCACAAAGATGATGCCCAAGAAGACATTCTACTTCATTATGTTAAACTAAATGTTGAAAATTTTACAATAAGATGAAAACCTAAAATCTTGAATTGCAAAAAAAACTATAGCTTACAGAGAAAAACTAATGTCAGATTTGAGATCAGCACAGTCGAATTAGGTAAGAACAAGTGTTTTTGTGGATGCAACAAAAATTTTGTTCCCCAGTGTTATGTATGGTGTCAGATGGGTACTAGAATTATGGGGGTGATCACCTCATAAGTTTTATGTGTGTTTGTGTGTTGTACATTTGAAACAATTGGATGTCAAGAGCAACTGAAAAAAGTTTTTTAAAGTTTAGCTTTGCTTTCAGTTCAAAGGTGTGTATTACAGGATCTTGCCAAGGTCTAGGCAAACTCAAATCTCCTTTAGTCCATAGTGCCAGTCAAATGATAGTAAGGCTTGGGTTCTGAAGCCTGATGATGTGAATCACCTTCTGGTTTCACATAACAGCAATATTAATATAGAATTCCCAAGGTGAGGTAAAACAGTCAATAGTTAGAAACCAGTCCCCTGTTTGGGATTCCAGTAGAAATATTTTTATCATAAATTAATTGATACTATATACAAAGCTATATATCATTGAATTATTTAATGTCCCATCTTTCACATTACTGCCCTCATAGTCTGCACTACCTCGTCACCTAATTGACTATAAAAGAAAGCCATCAGGATTTCTCCTTGCTGTGCCATCTGCAAAGTACCCTACATGTCAATTCTAAGCTCCAGAGGTAAACGCATGACATGCTTGAATGATCTTCATCTTCTAATCCACCTGACACACAGCTATTTGCTTTTGTTACTCTACTGCAATACTATCTTCCTGTTGGTTGCCTTTCCAGATATTCTTCTTCCTATTTACTTCCTCTTGCTGGAAGAGTATGAGGAACCCCCTTGTTGTGTGCCTCTGACACCCAGATGCGCCTTCAATGATGATGCTAATTTTTGTTATTGCAAATATTTGTTTTCTTCCTTCAAATGTGACCAGTCTCCAGGTAGTGCTTGTGTATTTGTTTTTAAAATGATATTGCCTAATGTAGTGTTTGCTATATAAAAGGACTCAAAATTGTGGAATAAATTGAATACACTGTGAAACAGGAGAATAATAATTTATTATAAGATTGAAATTCACCTAAAATTGAAATGTTTTCCCTGCTCTAAATATTTCTTTTATATGAGTCATATGCCTTTTAATTTGGAAAGAAAATTCTTTTTGTAGAAATACACACCAAGTACTGTCATCAAAACTTGCATATGAAATGTGAAATTTCAATTCATAAGCCAGATGTTCTTTTATATTCAATGGCAAACATCTGGATGTTTATATAATCAGTAATGATTGGTTAATTTTGTTTTCATTTTTCCTCTGGGTGTTTAGTATCATGTGAAAACAGTTTATATTTCTAATATAATAAAACATGTTTTATACACACAAAATAAAAATATGCTGTGTTTAGTAAAGTATCAGCTGGTTCCACCTTTCTTTTTTTATTTTTACTTCTGTAATTTTGTGTATTGAGATGGTATATATAGGAGACATCCACTTTCTCCATACATACCTTTAATTTAGGCATTCCTATCCACATTATATAAATGAGGTTAGATGTGTTGTTCCTAGGCATACAAGAGTCTGGAGAGCTATGATTTGAAGCTAGGTCTTTCTGACTTTAACATCCAAAGTAGTAACATCTATAGCATACTAAATGTTGTGCTTATGATTGAAGCCTATTTCAGTATAGATCACTTTTTAATATGGCATTTATTATCAAAGCACACTCTTGGCATCTTCTCATGATAATCTCCCTGATCCTCTTTTACATTTTTAAATGCTTCATTCATATATTACCTAAATAAACTCTTCACTAAAATATGGTCTTATTGTTGGCCCTGGCCAGTTGGCTCAGCGGTAGAGCATCGGCCTGGCGTGCGGGGGACCCAGGTTTGATTCCCGGCCAGGGCACATAGGAGAAGCACCCATTTGCTTCTCCAACCCCCCCCCTTCCTCTCTGTCTCTCCCTTCCCCTCCCACAGCCAAGGCTCCATTGGAGCAAAGATGGCCCGGGCACTGGGGATGGCTCCTTGGCCTCTGCCCCGGTGCTAGAGTGGCTCTGGTCGTGGCAGAGCGATGCCCCGGAGGGGCAGAGTGTCGCCCCTGGTGGGCGTGCCGGGTGGATCCCGGTCAGGCGCATGCGGGAGTCTGACTGTCTCTCCCCGTTTCCAGCTTCAGAAAAATACAAATAAATAAATAAATAAATAAATAAATAAATAAATAAAATAAAATATGGTCTTATTGTTGACATCATAGGTTCTATGGAGGTTCTTCTCCATTGAGACATCATGACAGATCTAAAAAGCTACAAGGATACAGGATAAAAGCCAAGACAGGAAAGAGAGAGAAGGTAGAACTATAATCCCAACAAAAACCTTCCTTATTATATTAAAATATCAATAGAATGTCTCCCATCAGTTATTTCTTGGATATTAATTCCAAGTGATAGCAAGGGATATGCTCAGTTTGATATCAAGTTTGTGAGATCCTGGATTTAGTATACCTGAAGTTAATTTATCAAAGAATTTTCCCAAGCTTTTTTTTTGTTTGTTTGTTTGTTTGTTTGTGTTTTTTTTTTTTTGAAGCTGGAAACAGGGAGAGACAGTCAGACAGACTCCCACATGCGCCCGACCGGGATCCACCCGGCACGCCCACCAGGGGCTACGCTCTTCCCACCAGGGGGCGATGCTTTGCCCATCCTGGGCGTCGCATGTTGCGACCAGAGCCACTCTAGCGCCTGGGGCAGAGGCCACAGAGCCATCCCCAGCGCCCGGGCCATCTTTGCTCCAATGGAGCCTTGGCTGCGGGAGGGGAAGAGAGAGACAGAGAGGAAGGCGCGGCGGAGGAGTGGAGAAGCAAATGGGTGCTTCTCCTGTGTGCCCTGGCCGGGAATCGAACCCGGGTCCTCCGCACGCTAGGCCGATGCTCTACCGCTGAGCCAACCGGCCAGGGCCCCAAGCTTTTAATACACTGATGTATGTGTTATAAAATTGCATGGGGCAGAGTATATTATGTCACATTTCCCAAATATCTGTGATCATGAAACCCTTTTTTTTTTTTTAAGGAATACCTTGTGTGACCCCTGTCAACAGAATATACTTTTTAGAAGAACTGAAATATCAACAACTGCCAACTAAATTTTGCAACCCCTTTCCCTGGCACTGAACAAGACTTAGGGCTTTGGCTACTAATGCCATGGAGCAACACAAAAGACTTAGAACGAAGTTATATAATAAACATGTATGACTGATATCATGTATAGTACAAAAGATCATAAGGTCCTTGAACAGAGGGCAGCTCTATAGAAAGAACTAGATCAAAACCATGTTCATGTTAACCTAAGACTCCATTGAACCATGTTGTGCTAGGTCTCCTGTATACTGATTATCTCAGGAAAGTAGGATTAATTTATAATCTAGTGAAATTTTAAAAACAATTTTTAAATTTATTAGGTTGACATGATTTGCCAAACTATACATTATACTGAACAAGTCAGTATAATACTATCTACTAACCCCGTGATGTAGCAAAATACAGTACCAGATACTTTCAGCAAAAGGAGTGGAATCTATGAAGAATATAAATGAAAAGGATCATTAGGAAATGAGAAGAATTTTAAATTTGAAACTAAAGTTATTATACTTAATCACCCAAAAGACCTTTTACTATTTTTCACTTGACATTTGTCTACGCAGATTTCAACTTTCTATCTGCTGGCCTTATTCCACATTCAATATTCTCATGCTCTTGCTTTCTTAATTGTGGCTGATTTCTGTTAATACAACAGACTAGATGAGATTAAGCTATTTAGACTATCTGTCAAGTATTTGAGTTAATGGAAGTTTTTATTCATTGAGACTACTTTAGAGTCTTTACAGAAAGCAATTTTCTTTAAAAAAACTTTTATCTACAAAGTAGTCAATCAAGAGTAAGACCTCTGTAAGTCAGAAGAGGGATTGGATTCCGACTCTATTACTTACTAATTGTTGTGACCTTGAGAAAAGTTTCTCAGTTGTCTAGATGTATTTTCTTTTCCTTACAATAGCTTATCTGATACTAATTTATAGAATCATTGAGAAGATTAAAGAAGGTAAAGCATACAAAGCACTGGATCCTACTGAGTACATTCTCAATAAATCCTTGCTATTGTGATGCTTATGTAAACAGGTTAGATCAATATCATTAGAAGGCATATTGCACCAGCAGGTGCAGGTGATCTTAAATGTTCTTTTTTTTTTAATTAATTAAAAAAATTTTTAGTGACAGAGACAGAAAGAGAGAGAGACCGGGACAGATAGAGACAGACAGACAGGAAGGGAGAGAGGTGAGAAGCATCAATTCTTCATTGCGGCACCTTAGTGGCTCATTGAGTGCTTTTTCATATGTGCCTTGACCAGGGGGCTGAGTGACTCCTTGCTCAAGCCAATGAGTTTGGGCTCAAGCTGATGAGCCTTTTTCAAACCAGATGAGCTCGTGCTTAAGCAGGCGACCTCGGGGTTTCAAACCTGGGTCCTTCAGGTCCCAGTCCGACGCTCTATCCACTGTACCACCACCTGGTCAGGCTAATTAATTAATGTTTTGACAAAGCCAGGGAGCCAGAAGAGTAAATCATTCTCAGAGAAGGGAATCCTTGAAACCCAATTTTAGAGGTAAGAGCAGTTACTGATAACAATGTGATCAAGGGTGTAACCAAGAAAATGGAAGGCTGAGCTGGGTGTGGCATGGCTAAAGAATATAAGGTTATAGATTTTGACATGTGAAGACAATTAGCCATAATCTATTCAACATTTCATAAGGCAATATTAATGCCAGTAAAATAAAAGGTAATTCAAAGACATAGTTTTATAACAATTTTTATATTGTTATTTCAGTAAGAATTAGAAACTACCACCCAACAACAAAATAATTATACAGTTATTTGGGAATGACTGTTTTGAGCGGAAGCAATGACAAGAGGGAATGGGCAGCTTGCAGAAGCTAGAACAGAGAACCAGGCTAGTGACCAACACAGGATGATTTTTGGTGGCTTCCTCTAAGCACATAAGAGTTTGACTGCAGTCTTTTCTGCAGCATAAGGGGAGAAAGATGTGTCAATATTTATAGTGGGATCACAAAAGCTTGCCAACTTCACATTAATTTGCTCCACAGGATCCATGCTAAGAGGCATTTTGTAAGTGCTCTACAAGGACCCTCCATGTGTACTGAAATATCAACTGGGGTGCTTGCCCTGTGGGCCCACAGTCCCATGAAGGCTGACTCAGTAGGAAGGAGAGGTGATTCTCCCAGGCAAGCCTCAAACGACACTAAGAAGCACTGGATCAGGTTCCATTTTTGAACCTCCCTTTACCCTCCAATGTGTTTGCATAGTACCTGTCCTTTGTTCATTTGGCTCTTGCTCTCTGGCATGGCAGATAGGGGCTTATGGAGCAGCCAGTGTCTCTAGTGTCGATCCTGAAAGTTGCAAACCCTTAGAACAGCACTCCCTATCTCTCAGTTTGAAGAAGGAATTCATTTTTTGTTTAAATTAGAGTGGCTCTGGTTGCTTGCTAAAGGCTACATTCCTTTGAGCCTGATATATAAAGGCATGAACAAGACTCACACACACACACACAATAGTTTGCGTGTGACATAAAACTTCATTTGATATCACTGCCTACAGTATTTAGACAATTGTTTCAATTCTCCACTTTTGTTTAAGGTATGGCATACCAAAGAAAACAGCATTTCACAAATTTTCTTAGAAAATGAAAGCAAGGGTACATTTTCATTTTGCAAATAAACTCTTATTGTACCTCCCCCCTGCCCTTTTTTAAACAAACTACCTTCCCTGACAATTGCCTTTGAATTTTGATGAACTCTTTTAGGATCAACTGTATTTTTTTCTTCCTAAATTGGCAGAGGAGGTGAAAAAACAGGTGCTTCAGGCAAATGCCAGTACAGGAAAGCAAGAACTCATTGCTGTCGCCTCCTGCAATTTGTTCTGTGAATCACAAGGTGGAGTCCAAGTGTGAAAAGAACAGGAGAACACCTGGCCTTCAACAGCTACAAGCCAAGAGAATGTAAAATCAACAGAGCTCATAGGCTCCTTGGTCAGAGATAGCAACGCGACTTCTCTCAGCCTCTTCATATCAGCTCTCCAGCCAGGAGGATGTTAGAGCCCCGGCAGGGAAGAGACAATCCCTTTGCTAGTGGGAAAACCAAAGCCTATGGGGGTTGGGGGGCATCTTTGAAACCCAGCCCCCTGAAGAATAAATAGCGATATCTTAATATTAGTATTTGTTATTATAAGTTGTGGTTTTTTTAAGGCTTTGTCTCAGGATTTGCTTTGAGTAGTAAATGTTCCTGCTTTCTAGTGGACGGAGGGCCTTGAAAAAGAAAACACTAATTGAGCAGGTCTTGAGGGTCCAGATAATTCTACAGATAATTCCAAGGTGATGAGTTATCATGGCTGTACAAACATAAAACCTCGAAAGCTTATCAAATCATTTTTATGTGACATAAATTATTTCTGATCAAAGCCAGCTGCCAGCATAAAGTCAAAATATAAAGCTCCTATGGATTATGTAAAGTAGTCTGGCAATGACAGCTGTAGGCTGTTTGTATGAGTATTAGCTCCAAGTGGGCCAGTCTTTGACTTTAAAAGCCATTTGCAGCTAAACTTTAAGAATTTCAGTATTAATGGTGTTTTTCCCTAAATAAAACAGCTGTCAAGTCAAGCTCTGCCCCCAGCACATATGCACATCAGAGAATGTTAGTCTTTTTGCACCCTGGTTACTTCCTTCTATAGATTATCATTCTGTCAGAAAACAATGTTTGCCTATGCACTTACAAAGTGATATTTTTACATTCACGTGTTAACTTCAAATCTGTCAGCTCTCAATGCTCACCACTAATGTGTCAACTAAAAGTGATTTGTCAGTAGAGATCCTTTATCTCTAAGTTTATTAAATTTCAGGTACCTACTCTGAGAGAATGCTTACTATACTAACAGCATCCCCCTCGTCCCTATGACTCAACTAAAAGGTCTATACCTGCATCAAGCAAGAAGGTGGATTGTGTGATTATTACAAAACTCATTTAAATTAATACTTCCTGAAAAGGGCTTTATTTTCATATTACTTTGTATCTTTTTCAGACAACATCCTATTTTGATCAATAAGCAAAGCCTATTTTTACTTGTTAAAAAATCTGTTTTCCTCTGTAGTTTGAGGCTTGGTTAAAGCATCTTCCAAAATGTTCTGAAGGCTGCTGTGCTTAGAGAAATATTTGTAAACAAAGAAGACCCCTGCACATCCTTTCTGGCAGTTTTTCAAATAGACTCAGAGAATCCTCATATATTATCTACTTGGCATGTTTTATATAGAATATTTAAAAATCAAAACTGTCCAACTTAAGAAAAGAGCTTAATCAAGGAGGTCAGGACATCTTTCAGTTCTTTGTTTTGAAGAAAAGTGTTAATTGAAAATAACAGCATCTTTTTAAGGAATAGACTGAGAAAGATATTGTACTATTGCACTAAAAGATATTTTGATTCCAAGTGCCATTTTTCCCTTCAGCTATTCTTTACACTTCCATCAACCATTATCTTGGGACAAAGTTATAAGTAAAGGTGACAGCTGTATCTCCTATTCCTGAGTAACCACACAGGGACAAATGACAGTGAGAGAGATGGGGCTTCAGAAACTAATAGCAACAGGCACATGGGGAATGTGGAAGGGGTGGCATTCTCAATAGGTAAATGGAGTTTATATGTAGAAGCCACAGAAAAAATGAGTAGAAGCTGCCTAAATAATTTTGAGAGATTGCAAGAAATCAGTTTCTTACATTTTTTCCAGTTTCAAAGAAAGTTAACTTTCTTAGATAAATTCTGGTCTTCATTAAGAAGAACATCCTCAGGAACATAAAGATACCTACCTCATAGACAATCCAGAATTTTTAAATATATTTCCTCTAGATATATATGAGATAATTCAATCAATATTAATCCATCTCTAATAAAAGTTTGAGGATTCACTTTGCAAAGGCCATCTTTTTTGTTCCTATATGTTTGCATTTGAATGTCTTTTCGTGAGACAGAGGAAAAAAACATAAAGACATAAAACTTAAAAAATATATAATCCTGCCTGACCAGGTGGTGGTGCAGTGGATAGAACATCAGACTGGGATGTGGAAGACCCAGGTTCGAGACCCCGAGGTCGCCAGCTTGAGCGCGGGCTCATCTGGTTTGAGCAAAAAAAAAAAAAAAAAAAGAAAAAAAAAGCTCACTAGCTTGGACCCAAGGTCGCTGGCTCAAGCGAGGGATTGCTCAATCTGCTGGGGGCCTGCGTTCAAGGCACATATAAGAAAGTAATCAATGAACAACTAAGATGTCGCAACAAAAAACTGATGATTGATGCTTCTCATCTCTCTGTTCCTGTCTGTCTATCCCTATCTATCCCTCTCTCTCACCCTCTCTGTGTCTCTGTAAAAAATAAATAAATAAATAAATATGATATATGTTTAAAAATATAATAATCCCAACTTCAACAATGAGAAAATATTTTGGAAAACCTCATAGACAATTACTACCTGCATTATAATAATATTGACTTTTTAAAAAAAATTTAGCTGGAGATAAAATAAATGCTACCATATCTTAAAATGATGTAGTATACTAAAAGAAATGCTTGGGTCTACATATATATAGTTAATAATTTAGCTTATGCAATGCTGACAGTTGCAACTCAATTTCTCAGTGTCTTTAAGACTTAAAAAAATGTGTCTTCACTTTCTATCACCATGGATATCTCTTGTCAGTCCTGGCCAGTGGCTCAGTGGCAGAGCATCCACCCAGTGTGTAGAAGACCTGGGTTTGATTCCCAGTCAGGGCACATAGGAGAAGAGATTATCTGTTTCTCCACCCCTCCTCTTTCTCTCTCTCTCTTCCTTTCCTGCAGCCAAGGCTTAAATGGTTCAAGCCAGTTGGCCCTGGTACTTAGGATGGCTCCATGGCCTCATCTCAGGCACTGGAATGGCTCAGTTTCTGAGCATTGGAGCAGCTGGCCCATATGGGCAGAGCATCACCTGGTAGGGGGCTTGCTGATGGATCCCAGTTAGGACACAGATGGGAGTCTGTCTCTCTGCTCCTCCCCTCTGACTTAATGAAAACAAATGTTCATGTCATTTTCTGAAGGTATGTTAGTATAATACTAAACTCATATTGATTAGTATCTAATAATATATTTTTGATCAGCACCCAGACTTGTATCTGATGCTTAGCGGAAAAATAGGTATTTTAAGGTTGACAAAACTGAACCAGAGAAAAATGGACTTACCCAAGAACCCACCACAATCAGTGAGTGACCGGTAGGATTAAAATGGATGTATTTTGATTTTCAGTGCCAGAAAGTGGCAGACATCCAATTCTAGATGAACAAAATATTTTTAAGAATAAAAAAAATTTGTTTTTGTTTTTAAGTGAGAGGAGTGGAGATAGTGAGATAGAATTTTACATGCACCCCAATCAGGATCCACCTGGCAACCCTTGTCTGGGGTCATCGCTCAAACCAATCAAGCCACTGCCTGCAAGAAAGGAAGAGAGAGAGAAGGGGGAGAGGGAAGGGCAGAGAAGCAGATGGTCACTTCTCATGTGTGCCCTGACTGGGAATTGAACCCAAACATCCATACACTGGCTAACACTATCCACTGAGCAAACCAGCCAGGGCCAAAAGAATTTGGTGGTATCTGCCAAGCAATTATTCTGTCGAAGAAGTATGTCATAAATTTCTATTTTCTCTTCAAGATTTTTTCTGCTAAAATGTTTGAGCAGTATTATAAATTTTTTAAGATATCACAAATAAAATAATGCTTAAAAATAGAAATGTAATTAAAAACATAAATATCTATTAAGTAATATTATATACATTGTATTTATTTCTTAATTTAATTAATTTATCTGCAAAAATAAAAAAAATTTTGTTTTAACTATCTTTATCCTTCCAAGTTTTCTCTCAGATCCTTCTTGATATATTTTTAGGTTATTAGCCAGTATTTGCTGAGTGATCCAAAGAAATTCAGTTTACCTTACATGTTTTTATATAGCCCAAGCCTTAAAAATAAAAAACTATACTACAAAATTTCTGAAAGTCCCTTCAGTTTTATATAAATCAAATATAAATAATAGAGCTTACTATGTACCAATCAATGCTCTGAGTTCTTTATAAGTATTATTTCATGTGATCCACACAGGAATTCCATGTTGTAGGACCAGACTTTATCCACTTTTTATATAATGGAGAAATGAAGCTTAGAAAGGTTTAACAATTTAGTCAGTTAAGTAAAGGTGAAAACTAGATGTCGACTTTAGGTCACTTGACACCAGAGCTGATGTTCTTAATCATTGCACTTCACTATTCCTATTGTAAAGATCAAAGCCATGAAATAGTAAGGTCATATAGCTTACTATAATAGCTATGCACATAACAGCTATAACTCAATAGACTAATGCCTCACTACTAGAAGTACAGTCTCAGACCAGTCATCTCAGCATTACCTAGGTGCTTATTAGAAATGTAGAATCACAGCCTCCACCACTAGACCTACTTTCAAATTCTGCATTTTAACAAGATGCATACATGATTCATATGCACATTAAAATTGGGAAAGCACCATACTAAAGGACATTTCAAAAAGAACATAGACATGCAAGGAAGAAAATGGCCACATACTACTTGATTTTAAGAAGTGGACAATGTCATTCTTTAAAAATAATTTTTTCCTTGGTCCTTCATGTTAATTATATATTGAGTGAACAATAAAACAGACAAATGTGCATATAAATAAAATAAAAGCAGTGTCAAAAGCAAAAGTAAAAAAAACATGTAATCAACAATATAGTCTACTGTCAAGCTAGACTAACCATTCTAGTGCCTGGAAAAAAATTCTTTTTCTTTTTGCCTTTAACCTGTATGTGTTATTCAAATCACTGAAAATAAGGTCAAAGTTTAATAAATTTCTTTATGCTGTTCATACAGCATTCAGTATAGAAAAGGTCCAAATGAAGGCAGCAATTGTCAATGAATAAGTTTTTTTGTTAATTCCGCAGAGATATTCAAATATCATGGGTCCTAGCTACATACAGAAAGTTTGCTATATTTATCAGTTCCCTTTTTATATGCCATGGAAAATCTAGAAAGGGGAAGTATAAACACACATTCTATATGTTGCAATGTTTAGTAGTGGTACTATAGTATTAGCCTAATGAAACAAATTAAAATATTTATATATTTTATATTAATGAAAACATATAGAAATCAAGTATAAACCAGAGGCACTGAAGATAAAGTGTCTCAGGTAATTCATTCTCTTTCCAGTTTGTCCATATTTCCTTCCCTTGAAAGTATATGATTTAAACTAAATTAATTTTTTTTTTTTTTTTTTTTTTTTCATTTTCTTTTCTGAAGCTGGAAACAGGGAGAGACAGTCAGACAGACTCCCGCATGCGCCCGACCGGGATCCACCCGGCACGCCCACCATGGGGCGACGCTCTGCCCACCAGGGGGCGATGCTCTGCCCATCCTGGGCGTCGCCATGTTGCGACCATCCTGGGTGTCGCCATATTGCGACCAGAGCCACTCTAGCGCCTGGGGCAGAGGCCACAGAGCCATCCCCAGCGCCCGGGCCATCTTTGCTCCAATGGAGCCTGGCTGCGGGAGGGGAAGAGAGAGACAGAGAGGAAGGCGCGGCGGAGGGGTGGAGAAGCAAATGGGCGCTTCTCCTATGTGCCCTGGCCGGGAATCGAACCCGGGTCCTCCGCACGCTAGGCTGACGCTCTACCGCTGAGCCAACCGGCCAGGGCTAAACTAAATTAATTTTTATGAGAGAGCTACTTGCACCTGAAACATGTTTTGCTTTGTATTTTAAGAAAAACCCCTGGTTTTCTTGCTGCTGTATTTGATCCCAACTGAGGAGCAAAAATGCACTTTCTAGTCAGCTCCAATGCTGCAATTCTCCCAGATCAATATGCTTCAAGCTGGTTTATTTGTGCCTTCAGCTGTTAAAACTCACTCTTTAATAGGAATCAACCCTGCAAAGTACAGTTCATCTTAGTTCAGGTGATTAGTTTTGTGTGCTTGGCATAAATCATATACTCAGATTCTTAAGGGTCATTGAAGAAAATGATTGAACTGCAATGCTGAAAACAGACCTCTTATCTTTTCTTTCCTTATTACCAGAGTAGAGCATTTACATGACAATAAAATCATGTGAGATAATATAATGAGTATCAAAGTAGCCCATATAATTTCATCACCTGCTATAAATATATATGAGTCTGCTGGGATACTTGGTAGAGATAAGAAAGTTGAACTATCAGCAAAAGTATTAATTTACAACTAAATCATTGTTCTTATAATAGATCTAACTATTACTAAAGATTTATCTGTGTTCCAAATTCAGAGTCTCCTTAAATACTTTAAAATGCCACAAACTGCCTGATCAGGTGGTGGCACAGTGGATAGAGTATCAGACTGGGATGCGGAGGACCCAGGTTCGAGACCCCGAGGCCACCAGCTTGAGCATGGGTTCAACTCACCAGCTTGGGCAAAACTCACCAGCTTGGGCCCAAGGTTGCTGGCTTGAGCAAGGAGTTACTCAGTCTGCAGTAGTCCCACGGTCAAGGCACATATGAGAAAGCAATCAATGAACAACTAAGGTGTCGCAACACAAAACTAATGATTGATGCTTCTCATCTCTCTCCATTCCCGTCTGTCTGTTCTATTTGTCCCTCTCTCTAACTCTCTCTCTCTCTGTCTCTGTAAAAAATAAAATAAAATGCCACAAACCATAAAATCTAGTTTGATCTTACACTATAGTTTAGTTATTGATTCCTTATGAAGATATGTCTCCAGCCACTGACTATATGCACCATCTATTTATTTTTTGTTGTGTAATTAATCCAGTTTGAAATCAGAAAGTAAGTCTGGGGCATATTTTGGGAATACGAATATTAGGCTACATATTGATTAACTTAGGCAGCAAGTTAACTCATTAACTCATGAAGCTTAATGGCAGTTAGAATAGAAATTGTTCAAGGTATGGGAATGGTTTTAAAGATCAGTTTTGGTCTAGAGTACAGTAATTTAAGGTTAGGTACAATCAGGAGGATAATATTCAAGCTAAATATTGAGTCAAGAATAGGAATATTCGCCCTTTGATGCAGAAAGGTCAGGAATAGATATCCAGAACCATGGACAGCTCTCTTGAGAGCCTTGTAACAAATACTGAGGCTTCTAATACTCAAAATTAAAATTTAGCTTGGTTGATTAAAGCTTTGTTATGATGCACAAAGGTTGTGGGTTTGATCCCATCAGGTCACATACTGGAACAGATCGATGTTTCTCTCTCTCTCTCTCTGTCTCTCTCTCTCTCTCTCACACACACACACACACTCTCAAATCAAGAACTAAATTTAAAACAACAGAACCCTTAATTGTTGGCTACTAAGAATATTTCGGCTTACAGAAGTTCATCTTCTATTTAGTTAAACTATTGTCACAGAGGATGTTATAGTCCCTACATAAGAAAGAAGTCTGGCTGGGGTCTTCAAAAATATCTCTAAATATTCACTGGGCTTATAAGATTATCATGCATCATCTCAGCCTTTTTTTTTTAGACAGTTAAATTCTTTTTTTTAATGTATACCTTACTGATTTTTTAGAGAGAGGAAGAAAAGAGCATAAGAGAGACAGGAACATCGATCTGTTCCTGTATGTGCCCTGAACCAGCAAACTCTGTGCTTCGGGACAATGTTCTAACCAACTGAGCTATCCAATCAGTACAACCTTCTTGTCTTTAGGTAATTCAGAATCCCTATATCTACCAGACAGAGGACTGATATCTGACTTGGCCACCAGCCACACACAGTGACCATAATTAATAGTGAGATATAAATACATTACCTTGAAGTTTGACAGAATTAAAACAATTTCAAACAAAGTTATAAACATTGCTCTCATTTCAGTCCCCTGTAAGGAAGTTACAAGATGTGGTCTGAAGCCTGCTTCCCACATGCAGAGCAAGCACACTGGGAAGTTCAATGACTTGCCCCAAAACACAAGCCAGTGAGGACGGAGTCAAAAATAAAAATTCAGATGTTTGTTCTAAACTTGCTATGTTGTTTAAAGGAATATGCAACATAGATATTTAAACGTCTTAAAAATTATGTTTGTTATACAAATAACTCATAAAACTCAACAACAAACAAACAAACAATCCAATAAAAAAATGGGAAGAGGATATGAACAGACACTTCTCCCAGGAAGAAATACAAATGGCCAACAGATATATGAAAAGATGCTCATCTTCTTTAGCTATTAGAGAAATGCAAATCAAAACGGCGATGAGATACCACCTCACACCTGTTCGATTAGCTATTAGCAAGAGAGGTAATAGCAAACGTTGGAGAGGCTGTGGAGAAAAAGGAACCCTCATACACTGTTGGTGGGAATGTAAAGTAGTACAACCATTATGGAAGAAAGTATGGTGGTTCCTCAAAAAACTGAAAATAGAGCTACCTTATGACCCAGCAATCCCTCTACTGGGTATATACCCCAAAAACTCAGAAACATTGATACGTAAAGACACATGCAGCCCCATGTTTATTGCAGCATTGTTCACAGTGGCCAGGACATGGAAACAACCAAAAAGCCCTTCAATAGATGACTGGATAAAGAAGATGTGGCACATATACACTATGGAATACTACTCAGCCATAAGAAATGATGACATCGGAACATTTACAGCAAAATGGTGGGATCTTGATAACATGATACGAAGCGAAATAAGTAAATCAGAAAAAACCAGGAACTGCATTATTCCATACATAGGTGGGACATAAAAGTGAAACTAAGAGACATTGATAAGAGTGTGGTGGTTACAGGGGGGAGGGGGGAATGGGAGAGGGAAAGGGGGAGGGGGAGGGGCACAAAGAAAACAAGATAGAAGGTGACAGAGGACAATCTGACTTTGGGTGATGGGTATGCAACATAATTGAACGACAAGATAACCTGGACTTGTTATCTTTGAATATATGTATCCTGATTTATTGATGTCACCCCATTAAAAAAATAAAATTATTATAAAAAAAATTATGTTTGTTATTCACCTAATTATGGAACTATAATGTCTGTAGGTTTCTGAGATCTTCCCCCCTTTTCTTCAAAGTATGTATGTACTTCAAAATATCTTCTTCCATTGGCACCTCAGTTTAGTTCCTTTACTAAATCTCTGTCAAGAGCCCACACTCAGGGGGTACATGATGAAGAAAAAAATGATTCCACATTCATATATCAAAGAAGGGTCAGTGACATTCCACTTCTTCCCTCAAATATTTATGTTTTGTTCCTTTTTGAAGGGTACAATTATTGCTTGCAAATAGCTACTTACCTGGAGACTAGATTTCCCAATTATGTTCATTTAGGACTTTAGGTAGTGTCAACGAGTACTTTTCTCAATGGAACGTAAGGCAGTACAACGTGCATATTAATTTCTACCCAAAGCAGCTAAGAATTGGGCAGATTTTCCCCTAGTCTCTTTTCCCATCCCCAAGGAAGATCAGCCAGTGAAATGGAAGTGCCTTATGTTCCCTAATCACATTATGGAAGGCAATCTGACCAGCAATACCTGACTGTAAAGTGAGCAAAAATGAAACGTTTATTGCATCGAGTCACTGAGGTTCGAGGAGAACAGCTAGCATTCACCACATTTAGTGCAGTTTCTAAAATCCTTTTAGTACAGTGCTTCTTAACAAAGGAAAAAAATTTTCCTCCAAGGGATATTTCGTAATGTCTAGAGATATTTTTGGTTGTCATAACTGAGGTGGAGGAGAACTGTGCTACTGGAATCTAAAATGGAAAAAAAATCAAGGATGTTGCTCAACAGCTTATGATGCAGAAGACATTCCAGGCTCCATTCCCCAGGAAAGAATCTACCAATCCCAAATATCAATAGCGCCAATTTTGAGAAGCTTTATTTTAATATATATTTATATAAAGGAACAAATGGCAGAATAAGTAGTGTAGAGAATATACCAGAGAGAAGGGGAAGGAAATGTCCATAAATGAGCATAGTAAATCTTGATGTTTTTAAATTGGTTTTATATTATCTGTGAAATGGGGAAAATGTTCAATATTTAACCTAAGATCAGAAGTAGCATGCTCTCCTTATGTATGTGTGTTCTTTTTCCTCTTTGTGCCCCTGAATTTTACCAATTCAATGCCCATGTCTTCATTGTCCCATTTTACCACTAGTATCAGTTTTTAGCTTAAGAGCAATGAGGCTTAGAACAGGCCGCTCACAAGCAAGCCAGCCAATTCCAAAGCTTTTTCATTGTTTGCTCATGCACTCCCTTTCTAGGGCCTAATCTGTCTGAGCAGCACACAGAAGCCTTCTATCTCTGTAGATTAAAAACAAAAAGATGTAAAAAATAGGACAAGGTTAGGTTATGTTTTGCAAGTGGATTGCTTTAACAAACAAGTCTTGTCCACTGCCATCAAGTGTTATTACTTTAGCATCGGAAATGCAGACAAAAATCTGCAGGACTTACTATGCAACTTTAAGGTTGGTTTTCCTAAACTTATGTGGCCCCACTTTAAATGATTTTAATTAATAATGCAATCATACATACTAACTTTCTGTCTCCATCTATTATATTCCTTTCCTTGAAGTATCATTATTGGACAGAAAACTGAATGACAAATGGGTTTATGAGCTTAAAATAAATATCTATAATATCATAATAAATGAGGATCACTTCTCTTTGACAGTATGGAGACTGCCCACACTTTCCTGAAATTGTTTTGTGGCATTTTACATCAAATTCAGAACAAAAAATTTTAGGCACTTTGATAGAAACTGGAGAAATCTCTTTAAGGCATAATAAAGCACAAATATAATAAAGCCTTCAAGAGCTTTAATTCATTTCAAATAAATGTTTTGTACAAAAACAATGCAGATATTTTCTAGAATTCATTATCTCAATGTACAGTCTTGAAAAAATGTACTAAATTTAGTAGTTTGGATAAATCATAAGTAGGTAAATGGAACAAACAAGAAATGATTTGTTTTCATTATTCTCATGCCTAAGTAACACATTCAGGTCAGAAATAAATTCAGTATAGAATAGTTACCTGTTAACAGTTTATTTTCAAGTAGATATAAAAGTATCATTGTATATTTTCTGAACATTTATGATAACATAATAAGTGGTAACTGTTTCCTCAAAGACAGAAACCAAAATTCTTGTACTTTTGAAGCATACAGGATTTGATGCCTTTTTTTTGATTATTTTACAGGCAAAAGCCGGAAGGATAAATTTGAAAGAAAACTGAGTGATGAGAAGCATAATTTTCCAATAATGTATGAAACTCTGGATATGGGTGGGCATTTCCTTCATTCTGTGGGAGTTATTCAGTGACCGGCTTTGGACTAGCAAGTAGCCTGTGGCACAGAAATTAGAGGTGACATCTACAAATCAGAAAAATAACAAGTCTACAAGGTGGTTATGGAGGTTGGAGCAGAAGAGCATGTTAGAGAAGAATCTGTAAATAAATTAGTATGTACTCAGGAATCCAATATTGACATGAAACTCCAAGGATTTCAGCTGCAAATGCAATTTCGTTATTGTCCTCTCAGTTCCCTTGGAAAATGATGTCATTTCTCCAACTTGCTATTTCTAGCTTAAGTACTGCAGTGAGACCATTATGACAACAAAATCTCTGTCAGAACCAAAACCCACTGGACCCAAACAAAAGAGCAGTGCAGGCTCACTTCTTAACTAAAGCAATAAAAGCCATCTCTCTAAAGAATACAATGTTTTGACTTTGAACAAGCAACTTCATGTTCTATTACTTTGTCAATGGCACTTATTGGTTCTCTTTCTCATTTTCAAAGGGATATTATATACTGACAATAGAAAGACAGGGAGGTAGGATACAGATAAAATGTATAAGTAAATAAAAAACATTTTTTATATTCAACATAATATATAAATGCATAATAAGTATATATAATTACACAATAGGTGTTTATGTAGTATAAATCTTCAACTCAGACATTTTTCTGCATTCACACAAACCGCTAAGCTAGGACATGGTCTTCATAGTAAATTTAAATTAATGCATTTCATAAAAAATATTGAGTCCATTCATGGTGTAGGGAATCCAAATAAACATAAGACATGGCTCTCAAAGAGTTCATGTTTAATCAGTAACATACCATTGTAAAACCTCATGGTAATTGCAATGATAGATACATGTGCTAGGAAATTAATAGTAACACAATGCAGAAAATGATTAATTTTGCTTGAGTAAGCTCAAGCTCTACAGAACACATTGAACGAGGCTTTTCAGAATGATCAGGAGTTACCCACTTAGTTAAGAAAAAATAAAACCATTGCAAGTATAAGAAGTATATACATAGAATATTCAAGACATGTGATAGTATATTAGTTTAGTTTTTCTAGAAACATAGCTTAATACAAAAATTTGTTAGTTCTTTATTGGTGAGAAAAATCCAAAGGAGGCAGGAAGGAAGGAATGGAGAGTGAGGTATTGAATGAAGGCAAGTACGACTGAAAGTATTATAGAGCTGGTCCCTGCTTGGAATCCAGCATGACCTACTTGCTCAATCTAGTAGGTCTGTCTTCTGAGAGGGAATATTTATTACTGCATTTTAAGAGCATCTGTCCAGGAGGAGAAGAATTAAGAATATATTCACCATCTCCCACTTTCCATCAGTCAAAAATTTAACTTCAGGGTTGCATGTGTGTAGGTGCCAAATGTATCCTACGGTATTTCACACCTCAGTAGAAACTAGGGAGCCCCAGGGAAGAGGCAAGAGATGCAAGGGATGGACATGAGACAAGGTGCCCTCATGTGAAGTGAGTTACCACAGAATGTGGGGTAAAAAAGGGGGTCATGGACAAGGGGTGGATTGAGGTCAAAAGCAGTTAAAGTCCTACTTAGATGTCTGATATGGTCCATTCCTTGCAGTCTCTGGGTTGTTCACACCATCTACCCTAAGGGGGACATTTCAGTATAGAAGCTCACCTAGGCCATGAATTGGGGAAGGAAATTCCATCATTCCAACAAGAGAAAGCAAGGGAAGTAGTATAAACTCCTGTGGAGAGAAGCATGGCTACAGGAAGTCTATAATAGTGCCCTCTAGAGGGTAAGGTCCAGGGAAGTGATCTAAGGATCCAAAGGCATTACTGTTTGAAAACAGTAATCATTATTTATATAATTGTGTATTCATGGATGCCTAACAACATGATGTTGTACTCCAATGTATATTTTTAAAAAGTGAGATAATGAAAGTAACAGGAAAGATGACTCAAGAATATTAGAATACAGAAAAAGATAGAGACTAGTATAGGAGATTTGGTCTCTAACAGAAGTATTTATATTATTCTGATTCTTTTACTAAATGATTTGGGTTACTAAAAATCTTCCTTTTAAAGAAACAAAGAGATCTGATTGATTTTTCTTAGGTTTTTTTTCTGGTTCTAAAATTCCATAATTTATTTCAACTCACCCCCAGCACTGAAAAAGCAACTCAATAGTATTATTGTATATGTCCTTATTTTTTTAATATAAAAAGTGATAGTAACATAAAACCCATAAAAATTACAAAACTAATAACTATATGTTTTTATTGGATTTGGTTGGATATGTTTTCTAAAGAAGTGTCAGGGTTCACCTGAAATTAAACATTGAAAATATACTAGCTGAGAATAAACAAAATCTAAGTAAACAAATGTCACTTGTAAAAAAATGAATTAATAAAAAAACTATGAATTTTACCCTGGCCAGGAACTAAGTCATCAAATCTGTTAAGAATTGAGAGGTCCCCAGTAGAAATAGCTTAGGGAACAGAAAGACTACAAACTTCATGATGATTGTTCTAGGTAATGTAGACCACAGAAGCATACTAGGACTTTTCATATTAGTAAAATGGTTACTCTCTCATGCCTGACACTTACCAAAGACCACATGCATTAGTCAGAGATCCCAGAACTATAGGACAAGAAAGATTCCTAGGATATACCCAGTGAACTAGTGCAGTTAAAGTTCTAAGATTTTTTAGATTTTAGTTTTGGATAGACCTAGAACCACCATTTTGTCTTTTGTTGTTTGAAAACATTTTAAATCTCTTTAATGTACCTTCATCATATGATTTCATATGGTACAGATCATGTAGCAACCAATATTTAAGATGGACATAAAGGGTAAAGTTCAGTCTTTTAATAAATTTGGCCTTGTGGAAAAATTTAATAAATCCTTAAGTTATTATTTTCTTTACTTAAATATCAGTATTTGGAAACTTTTTCAGCACTGTACAAAAAAATTATGTTTAAGAAGCTTTTCTATAGATGTTATTTTTATACTAGGGATTGATATATTCTCCAGTCTAGTCTTCTCAATAATTTTCATGAGGCCTTAATATCTTCATTACTTTAAACTACACACTATAATTCTTATATTTCCAGGACAGATCTCAGAGTTGGGAGCAAGCAGGACAAACAGATGTTTGATGGTTTTAAATATTACAGAGTAAATTTCTAAATCTTTTAAAATGTATTTCTAATTATTAAAATAATGATTTTTAAATCATACCTTAAATACAGGCATTGGCTCAGGAACCAACCAAATGTCTTATTAAAATATCAGAGACATGTATATTCTGACCAGCAGTGTACACAGGTCCCAATTTTCCCACATCCTTACCAATGCTTGTCTTTTGTTGTTGTGAGGTGATATTTCATTGTAGTTTTTGCTTACAATTCCCTGATAATTAATGACATCACATACTCATACACCTATTGGTCATTTATGTGTCTTTTATGGAGAAATGTTTAAGTCCTTTCTTCATTTTTAAATCATTATTTGTTATTTTGCTATTCAGTTTTAAGAGCTTTTTACATATATGGGAAATTATTTCCTATTAGATACATGGTTTGAAAATATATTTCCAGTTTCATAAGTTGTCTTTCAATTATGTTGTTTTCTTTGCCGTGCAGAAGTTTCTTAGTTTGATGTTGCCCTACCTGTCTATTTTTGGTTATGTTGCCTGTGCTTTTGGTGTTATATCCAAGTAAATCATTGCCAAGACAAATGTCAAGAAGCTTTTCCTCCTTGTTTATTCTAGGAGTTATATGGTTTCAGGTCTTATTGTTAGGTTAGCTTCAATTTATTTTGAATTAATTTTTGTGTAAGGTATAAGATATGGATCCATTTTTTCTTCCTTTTTCTTCTTTCCTGTTTAGTTATTTATTTATTTTTGCATGTGAATATGCAGTATTTCCAAAATCATTTGTTGGATTTTCCCATTGTGTGTTCTTGGCACCCTTGACAAAGATCAATTGACTATATAGATATAAATGTGTGGGTTTCTGGTTGAACTATTTTGTCCCCTTGGCTATATGTCTGTCTTTATGCTAGTACCACACTGCTTTAATTACTATAACTCTGTAATATATTTTAGAATCAGAAAGTATGGTGCCTCCAGATTTTTTTCTTTCTCAAGATTACTTTGGCTCATTGTTTTCTTGGTTCTATATGAATATTAGAATTGCTTTTTTCTCTTTCTGTAAAAAACGCCATTGAGATTTTTATGTGGATATCATTGAATTTGTAGATTGCTTTAGCTACTCTAGGCATTTAAAAAGTATTAAGTCTTCTAATGCATCAACATAAGACCTTTATCTATTTCTTTGTCTTTTTTTCACTTCTTTCATTAGTGTTTTATAGGTTTCGGTATATAGTCATTTATCTCCCTGGTTATGTTTATATCTTAGTATTTATTCTTTTCAATGCTGTTATAAATAGGATTGTTTTCTTATTTTTTATATGGTTCATTGTCAGTATATTCAGACACAACTGACTTTTGTAAATTAATTTTATATCCTGAAATTTTACTTAATTTTCATATTAGTTTTAAAGGGAATGTAAAAATGATGCAGCAGCTATGGAAAACAGTATGAAGGTTCATTAAAATATTGAAACTAGAACTACCATTTAATCCAGCAATCCTACTTCTGGTTATAAATCCAAAATATTTATAATTAAATTCAGGGTCTGACTGAAAGAGATATCTTTACTACCATTATGATTGCAGCATTACTTACAACACCCATGATGTGGGAACAATGCAATTGTTCATCTACAAATGTATGGATAAAAATATTTTGGTATACACCCACAATGGAATATTATTTAGCCTTAAAAAGAGGAGAGAGGTATTTCACTATTTGGTTAACATGGACAAACCTGAGGACATTATGCTGAGTGAAATAAGCCAGTCATACTGCATGATTCCATTTATATGAGGCATCTAATATAGTTAAAATCATAGAAGTAGAGAATGCAGTAATGGCTGCCAGGAGCTGGAGTGCGGGGATTGTTTGGAAATGGAGAATTATTATTATTATTATTATTATTATTATTATTATTATTATTATTTGTATTTGTATTTTTCTGAAGCTGGAAACGGGGAGGCAGTATGACAGACTCCCGCATGCACCCGACCGGGATCCACCCGGCACGCCCACCAGGGGGCGATGCTCTGCTCCTCTGGGGCGTCGCTCTGCTGCGACCAGAGCCACTCTAGCGTCTGAGGCAGAGGCCAAGGAGCCACCCTCAGTGCCCGGGCCATCTTTGCTCCACTGGAGCCTCTGCTGCGGGAGGGGAAGAGAGAGACAGAGAGGAAGGAGAGGGGGAGGGGTGGAGAAGCAGATGGGCACTTCTCCTGTGTGCTCTGGCTGGGAATTGAACCCAGGACTTCCGCATGCCAGGCCAATGCTCTACCACTGAGCCAACCGGCCAGGGCTGAGAATTATTTTTCAATGGGTATAAGGTTTCAGTTATCCCAGATGAATAAGTTCTAGGTATGTGCTGACAACATAGTGTCCATATTTATAGCACTGTGCACTTTAAAATCTGTTAAGAATGTAGATCTTATGTTGTGTTTTTACCATAAAAAATTTGCTAAGAGTATTGATCTCATGTTCAGCGTTCGTACCACATACACATGCACCAAAAGGAAACAAAGAACTTAAGAAAACTGTGGGAGCTCTTAGATATGTCTGTTTCCTGATCATCATGACAATATCAAGGATATTTGCAAATATGCCAATTCATGAAATTGTACACTAAATTTGTGTAGTTTTTATATATTATTTATACTTCAAAAGAAGTTGTGTTTTAAAAAATGATACCAGTGATAGACCTGTGGAAGACTCAGGTTCTTATTTTTTATTCCCTTCTAATTGTCCCACTTTCTAAATATGTCTTCTCTTCTTACTTGAAATCCATGCCAGCAACTACATGTCCTCTGGCTAACTATACAATTCATATTTTCCACGAAACAAGATATTGAGACTAATTTGTTTACCAGTCAATCCTCCCACAAGTATCTCTACCTCATTTGAATCAAAAAGATAAGAAGACCTTCACCAACGACTTGGACTTAAATTTGAATTTGCATTCTTTATTTGTTTTGTATGCTTTCTTTTAACGGTAGTAATTCACAAAAAGCTTTAGTAGAGTCTACTGTAGTCTTAGTTAAATATGATATACTGTCCAATATCGCTATTTCTTTACAGATTATGCTTTCAAATTAGGATTTGCACTAAAAATATCTTTGTTGCAAGGACTGTTGCTAAATAAACTCTCATTCTCTGTTGTATTTTAAAAAAGTTTTTGAATTTATATTTAATTGATTGAAGATTGTTTTTTGTTTGAAGTGACCAGTTCTAAACACAATCATAACAATAATAGAATGGAAAGACGAGGGTTCTGGTGGAGTGAGAGAGAATGAAAATGAGTTGGGTTAGGAGAAAGAGCAAACAATGAACTGTCTGAATGTCATAAGAGCAAGCATTAAAAGCCACTTCAAAATTTCCAGAAATAGCTGATGCAAATCCAATAACTACTACTTTCAATCTGGTAATCAACATAATGACTCTTGATATTTCTCTTTAATACTTACAATAAAAAATATGTACTCCCCCATATGTCACTGTATTTTGTGAATGTTGAAACTTATTTTTCCTTCCGAAGAGAACTGTGATTTTAAAATAATTTATAGGAAATATGAAATATTAAGTATATCTCCTGATATTAATCTTTGTCAAGTTAAGTAGCCTCTACAGAATTTGATTTTAATGTATATTTGCAACATTTACATTTATAATTTATTTTTTTTTCTGCATATCCAGCACTATGGTACAATGTGCTGTTGGTGATGAGTATATTTGAAAACAATATAAACTTAATTAAGCATCTTTCTCAAGAATTATGGCAAAAATGACTTTGAAACTTCAAAGTCTCTTTGAGAAAATAAAAGGAAAGTTCACTTTATGTCTACAGACTTAGATTTAATTAACTACTGTACTAAAATATAGATCACACTTTTAATTAAACCTGTTCAAAGACAGCAGAGATTTTAGCCATCAAACAACAACCAAAACTCAAAAGCAATAATTGAACATACCTCATTCACCACATCACCATTACCCAACACTGGAGAAAATGCCTTGACTGAAAGTCCAAGTTTGAAAATTAACTCACTTTTCTTAACTGTTAAGAAGTACTTTTTAAAGGAAATATATTTATACAATGTATGTATAGAATGTTAATTTATAGGGGTACAAAGAGGTTATTTTACTCATTTATTCAACTGACATATTTATTAACTACTGAATGGATGTATGGTATTTGTATCATTTGTTGATGAATAAGAAATTACCATGAATCCATCAGCCTTAAAGCACACAAATGAACTATTTCCCAATTTTCTTAGATCAGGTATTTTAGCATAGTTTCGCTGGTTCCTCTGCTTCACTGTACCACACAAGCCAACAATCAAGGCATTGACCGGTGCTAGGGTGTCATCTGAGGCTTGCATGGGGAAGAATTTGCTTCTAAGCTCACGTAATTATCAACTGGATTCAGATCTTTGTGAGCTGTCAGATAATGGCCTTAGCAACTTGTTGGCTGTTGACCACAGACCACCCTTATCTTTGCCATGTGGGTGTATCCATATGGCATTATGCTTTGTCAAAGCCAGAAATAGGAAGAGTCTATATTCAGAGTGTGCTAGCAAGATGGAAATTACAATCTTCTATGATGTAATCACAGAAATGACATCTCATCAACTTTGCCATATTCTGTTTATTAGAATCAAGTCACAGGTCCTGTCCATAACCAAGTAGAGTATTTCAAAATACCATGAGCAGGACAGCCATCTAACAGTTTTTTGAGAGCATTGTTCCAGATGCTGTAGACAGAGACAAGATACCTGTTCTCATGGCAAATATAAAACATAAAAAATGCCATTGATGTATTGATAGCCTTTCCTTATCCTGATCACTTTTGTTCGACAATAATTATATATTTTATATATATAATGTAGAAATTATATGTATATATATTGTGGAAAATTAACTGTAAAGTTATTAAAATCATCCAAACATGAAGTAAGGAAGTTCTGTTTGGGCCTGGGAACAGTGGAATGGAACAGCAATTGCCTAGGATACTATGGACTTGCAGCTCTTAGAAAAGCGGAGCAACAAGGGCAGCAAGGATGGCCCAGAGTGTCCTGCCTTGGCCGTTGGGATAGTAACGATGTCTATGAATATATCCTAAAAAAAACTTATTTAGGAAGAAAACTAATGAATTTGTTTTAGACATAATAGGTTGAAAGTAAAATAAAAATTTCAGGTGAAATTGTTCTCCAAAATGTAAGAGAGGCAGGGCATACGTTTCAAAGAGATCAGAGTTTCAGAAATAGAATATTGCCCTCCAAAAATAGTGAGGCTTTGAGTAGAAATATCTCCGTCCAATTTAAAGGGTATGTAATGGGAATGATATTTCTTTAAAATGAACAATATATTTTGATGTTAGAGGAGTATTTAAGAATGATCTTGGTTTTATCTGCTTCAAATCCGAACCATGAAAAACTTAAAATCTTGAGACGCTTTTTATGCCTTGTGCCTCTGTCACTGCCGGCCCCTGTGGCCCACATTTCCCTCCCCTTCCCTTGCCAGGCACGGAGTGTGGGTCCAGCACCTGGGTTCTAGCTCAGGTACTAATTGTTAGTCATGAAACAAAGGTAAGCTACTTCACCCTTCTGAGTCTCATATTATTTCTACATGCTATTCTCTTTATTCCTTCTATATTTGTTATAAATGTTACAAATTGTATTGATTTTTTATTTGTTTCACATTTAGCTTGTTTGAGTTCAGAGAGAGACCTTAGGTTCTGAGGCAAATGACCATAGCTATACCAACTTTTAAGTAAATATGGAGATGTGGCAATTTTTCAGTGATTTTATATAAAATGTTTTTATATACTATTTTTCTTCATTATGATATAAGCTCCATAAAGGTGGAGACTGTTGTCTGTTTTGTTTACTTTTATATTCCTTTTCCTATCAGGGCATTGAGCACATGCTAGGCAATCAATAAATATGTACTGAATAAATAGATGACTTAATTTATTCCTTCATTCATTTATCTCATTGAAAGAAAAATAATATTTAGATAGCCGAAGTAACCATGTACTGGTTTAATTATTCTGGTGACTCAGGAAAGACTATATTTTTAAGTTTTTTGTTATTATGGATGGACATAGAGGGCATAATACCAAGTGAAATAAGTCAGACAGAGAAAGACAAATACTGCATGATTTCACTTACAGGTGGAAACTAAACAACCAAGAAATAAATGACTAGATCACAACTATTTTTAGAAAACTCTCTGGGAAGCAAGCAGTTTTCCTTGTTATGCCTCTAAGGTGAGACACTGAGAGGTGAACCAATAATCAGGCAAAAGTAAAAAGCAGCCGCACAAGAGATAGCACTGAATCCTCACGAGAAAGCAAACCTCAGATACAGACCAGTTAGAATGGCAACAGATGCTGGTACAACTGAGGCTTTTAAAACCATGGAATTCAGCAATAAGAATAAAAATTCTCAAGAGTTCACATTTAATTATATTTAGGAATGTATTTTTCCTAAAGTTGAAGAAGAATGTGACTTCTTAAAGTATATGGACCCCAGCCTGACCATGTGGTGGTGCAGTGGATAAAGCATCGGACTGGGATGTGGAGGACCCAGGTTCGAGATCCTGAGGTTGCCAGCTTGAGTGCGGGTTCATCTGGTTTGAGCAAAAGCTCACCAGCTTGAGCCCAAGGTCGCTGGCTTGAGCAAGGGGTTACTCAGTCTGCTGAAGGCCCACGGTCAAGGCACATATAAGAAAGCAATCAATGAACAACTAAGGTGTCGCAACAAAAAACTGATGATTAATGCTTCTCTTCTCTCTCTGTTCCTGTCTGTCTGTCCCTGTCTATCCTTCTCTCTGACTCTCTCTCTGTCCCTGTTAAAAAAAAAAGAGTATGGACCCCAAACCATCAAATGCAGATGTACTTTTCAAATCTTCACCCACAATTTTCCTTAAACCACAAAAATTTCATCTCTCTGCTCTCACCACAACTACAGCATAGTAATAACAGTAACAGTAATAATTAATGCTCTAACACATCTAGTGAAAGACTAGGGGACACAATCTTTTTTGTGTGTGTGACAGAGACAGAAAGAAACAGAGAGAGAGAGAGACAGACAGACAGGAAGGGAGAGAGATGAGAAGCATCACATCTTTGTTGTGGCACCTTAGTTGTTTATTGATTGTTTTCTCATATATGTCTTGACCAGGGGGCTACAGTAGGCTGAGTGACCCCTTGCTCAAGCCAGCGACCTTAGGCTCAAGCTGGTGAGCCCCTGCTCAAACCAGATGTGCCTGTACGCAAGCTGGCAACCTCGGGGTTTCAAACTTGGGTCCTCTGTGTTCCTGTCCGATGCTCTATCCACTGCGTCACTGCCTGGTCAGGCTAGGCCCTAGGGGACACAATCTTAACCCCAAAGCTGCTATTTGCTTGCCAGTCAGTTGGATAATATGATAATTTTTAACACTTAAATTTTCAACTCTTTCACAAGTTCAGCTTCTTGTATTGTCTGAGGTTCTTTTAATGTGATATATCTATGATTATAGGTAAACATAATAATGTTCCAATATGGGTAGATACCAAATACATTCCAGAGAAACACAGATTGATACTATCAGAGCTTCCATTTTTAGATTGGGGTTGGAGATTGTAGTATTTGAAAGAATGCAAATAACACCTGGAGTCCAACAAAGGAGAGGAAAGATCCTGACATAGAAAAGGAGGCAGCGTAGTTCCTGTAAGTACAATGGAAGCCAAAGTGGCTAAAACCAAGAACAAATGATTTTTCATCATGCAACCATAGGCCTTAGACTGGCTGTCTTTGTGCCAGGATAAAGAGAGATATGAGATATACACAAGATGGATTTTGCTTCAAGGCTTCCACACCCCAAAGATGTGGTCCTGCATAATGTTCCTATATGTGAGTTAGTGTGTGCACATGTATTATGTATGTATGAGAGAGAGAGAGAGAGAGAGAGAGAGAGAGAGAGAGAGAGAGAGAGACTCATCAACCTATCAGGTTGGAGAGAATCCCCTTTGTACCTTCAGTAAATTCCTATTTGTGTTTCAAATGATGATGTATATTTCAGTTTGATATGATACTTCTTGGGCTTTAAGTTCACACCTGGCAAGCCTATTCCTGAACCTCTTGGAGCCTCCTAGACTTTTCCAGATGAACATGTAAAAGAATTATCTACATAAGTAAGATTTGTCATTTTAATTGCTATTTTTTAAATTGATAATTTTGTGACATTCTTAAAAATATTTTGTGCCTTGCCTGACCAGGCGGTGGTGCAGTGGATAGAGCATCAGACTGGGATGAGGAGGACTCAGGTTCAAAACCCCGAGGTCACCAGCTTGAGCGTGGGCCCATCTGGTTTGAGCAAGGCTCACCAGCTTGAGCCCAAGGTTGCTGGCTTGAGCAAGGAATCACTCAGTCTTTTGTAGTCCACCCCCCATCAAGGCCATATAAGAAAGCAATCAATGAACAACTAAGGTGCCACAACAAAGAATTGATGCTTATCATTTCTCTCCCTTCCTGTCTGTCTGTCCCTATCTATCCCTCTCTCTGTCTCTCTCTGTCACACACACACACACACAAATGTTTTGTGCCTTTTTGTGTCTTAATTATAATATACAAAACATAACCTAAGTCTTTTCTGATGATGAAATCATTTTAATAAGCATTCATTATAAAATTGTATAATATTGTTGAGGGATGCAGAATAATTAGCTTCCGCATTTAATGGCTCTGGTCTGCTGTATATTATCTTTATTACATCTATTTTATAACTGCCTTTTCTCTCAATATTAGGCTATGATATGTCAGTGTGTCACCCCTATGAGTCATTGTAACTAGCTACTTAAATGTCTTATGAGCTGAGAAAAAATACTCTAAAATTAAATGTTGAAAAAGAGTCAATAAAATCTAATGAGAATCTGAAGATCTCTTTTAAGAATAAAGTGCTGGGAATTTTATGTATAAATTGCATGGCATGAAGTTATAAGGAATAATATAACTTAAATCTGAGATTATGCTTGAAGTTGTGGCATGTCTAAGAATATAAATAAATTTGGATTAGTACAACATTTTGATTACAGCAGTCTGTTTAAAAATAGCAGAATATGTAATCCAAAGAGGCTTTTTACTCTGCTTTCAGAATACTTTAATTTGATAAAGGGGTGGCAAAATCTAGAAATCATTTGGGATTGAGAGAGGGGTTACCAAGTCAATTCCATGGTTGTGCTCCTCCTAGGTAAACGGTAATATGATTCACCTAGAAAAGAAAATGATGAAATTAAACATTACCAAGTTTAGCACTAATACTGAAAGTGGATGTGGTGGGAGAAGTTTGGCAAAGTCCAGGGAAAGACTCAGCAGCAAGAATCCTATTAATTAATTAAACTAAATATTTATTTAAAAGTTAATGTGTGCTAAACACTCCTGTAGATGCTGGCAACATTGTGGGGAACAAAGTAAACAACCCTTCCCTTGTGGAATTGATAGTTGAACAGATAATACTCAAAGGTAAGATGGGTATGTCCCATCTATGTTGCAGTAGAACCCTACTTAACAGTTGGAGGTGAAATGAAGAGGGTCTAGCATCCTTGAAATCCAGGTTGAATATTCAAATGACAACCCAAAAGACTGGATTTGATTAAGGCAGGGTTCTCATGTGACAGGAAAGCTGAAATGGAACACCTTACTCTATTATACACTGCTCACAAAAATTAGGGGATCAGGGAACATGCAGATACTCCAGTACTTTCAGCCTTTTTTGTATAGTGCATTTTCACCAATGAAATAAAAGAGGGTTTTGTATCTCATTTACATTACACTGGGGGACAATTATTTTTTTCATTTTCTGTTGCATGAGGTTTTAGAACTGTTTCTATATATTTCTGCATCGCTGATTCCAAATGTAAAATCCATTTTTTTGGTGCATGCTCTAGTTTTTATGCAATTTTAATTTCCTTTTGTTACAGTTAATGGCATGCATTGGTTTTTAAATTGGAGTTAAAGGGCAATGACTCTTGGATTGAACATAACCACAAGGCAATTAATGTTTTACAAACATCACTTTTACATACTTGTAGTTGTTTTTAAATGTAAAACATTATTATATGATAAAAAAACACCCCCTTATTTTGTTTTAAGTTTGAATCATGGCTTCTTCAAGTAGGCGTAAATATAAGAATAGTCCTGATACCTTCTGTTATATATGTGGCTGTTACACACTTCAATGTCAAAAACGCAATATTTCATCATTTGTGACATGTGCATATATTGCCTATTTTCAAGTTGCCCTTGGCAATCAAGACAAGAATTGGGCTTCTCATATTGTGTGTCATAATTGTGAGGAAATGCTTCGTGACTGGACAAAAGAAAAATGCAAAAAATGCCTTTTGGTATTCCCATGGTTTGGCATGAACCTAAGGACCACAGCAGTGACTGTTATTTCTGTCTGATCCATACAAAGGGCATCGGCAGGAAAAAACGGCATATGATTGCATACCCTAATATTTCTTCAGCAATACGACCTATCCCACACTCTGAGACACTCCTGGTTCCAGTTTTCAATGGTTTTATTTCTTCTAAGGACAAACAAAGTGAACATGGTGATTAAGTATATTTTGATAAGATGCATGAGGAAATGGTTGCAGAATCTGAAGGGTCTTCTTCTGATGCCAAGCAGTCATTAACCCCTCAACAGTTTAGCCAACCTGAATTGAATGACTTAGTAAAAATGACATAAAAATTGTCCTCAACTTTCTGAAGTATGAGGAGCATAACTGGATCATTTGTGTGGATTTTAAAATGGTAAATTTCTTGCTAGGACAACAGAGAGGTTTCATAAAGTATCCTTGCTTTCTGTGTTTGTGGGACAGCTGAGCTTGGGAGAAACACTGGACACAGAAGGAGTGGCTGAAACGTGAAGCTCTGGAAGTAGGGATGCAAAATATTGTGAATGAATCTGTAGTTAATCAAGACAGGATCATTTTCCCCCACTTCACATCAAACTTAGCTTAATAAAGCAGTTTGTTCAGGCTTTGAATAGAGAAAGTGAATGCCTTCAACATATTATTTCTGCTTTTCCTTCCTTGTCTTTTGAGAAGATAAAAGCAGGTGTATTCGATGGACCTCAAATTTGAACCCTCATAGGCGATGAAGACTTTGCCAGGAAGATGAATAAGGAGGAGAAAGCAGCATGGCAGTCTTTTGTGGCAGGAACAAAGAACTTCCTTGGCAACAAAAAAGCAGAAAACTATGAACTTCTGGTTCAAAGGATGCTGTTGGCTTTCCACGACATTGGATGTAACATGAGTGTTAAGATTAACTTCCTGAACAGTTAGCTTGATAAATTTCCTGAAAATCTTGGAGCTGTTAGTGATGAGCAGACTGCTGCTGGAACATCAAACGAGATTGTCCTTAACAAGTACACAAACGCAAGAGCTACAAACACAAATTTTTGCCTGAATAGAATTTAAATAAGTTTTGTGCAAATTTTATGATTAAAATAAGTGTTTTAATATGTTCTATTTTGAAATTGTAGACAAACTCTGATATTCTGATGCAATCATATCTTTTAATGTATTAGTGTATTTACTGCATTATATAAATTATTATATTTTCACAAAGATAATGCCCAAGAAGACATTCTACTTCATTATGTTAAATTAAATGTTGAAAATTTTACAATAAGATGAAACCCTAAAATCTTGAATTGCAAAAAAATTATAGCTTACAGAGAAAATCTAATGTCAGATTTGAGATCAGCACACTCAAATTAGGTAAGAACACATGTTTTTGTGGATGCAACAAAGATTTTGTTCCCCAGTGTTATCAAACAACTTTCTTTGATTTGTCGTTTGATTTTTCTGTTCTTATTTAATAAAAAAATCAAATACCTCTTTTTTTATCGCTTCATATTTATTCTGAAATATTCCCTAATTTTTGTGAGCAGTACATATAGATAAACACCTTACTACCATACTTACATAGATCAATAGATAGATAGAGTTTTCTAGGGCAGTTGCAACAAATTACCACAAACGTGATGGCTTAAAACAACATTAATATATTATCTTACAATTTTGGACTCCAAAAGTCTGAAAGCAAAGTGTTGTTCGGGGCGTGCTACCTGCCCTATGAAGGTTGTAGGAAAGAATCCGTTCTTGCGTATTTCAGCTTCTGGAGGCTCCAGGCATTTTGTAACTTGTGGCAGTATAACTTCAATCTCCTTCTCCATCTTCAAGTGCCTTCCCCTCATTTCCCTATGACTCTCCTCTGGGTGTCTTTTTACAGGAGCTACTATGAAAGTGTGTTTACTCATATTTTAAATAATTTAAATAAAACTAAAAGTTCAGTTACCCTAGCCATACTTTAAGTGCTCAGTAGTCTCATATGGATTGTGGTTATTATATTAGATAGCGCAGATATATACTACTTCCACGATGGCAGAAATATCCTTTGAGTAACGCTGTGCTAGAATGAGTCAGCTTCTTGTATGAATCAACTCCATTCATTTTTCCATCCTGTGTCATGCCATTGAAGATTAAAATTTGGGAAAGAGCCACTTTGGCTGTGCCTGAGTTATTCATCAACGATTGTACAGAACACATCAATGGAGAGCAATACCCGGACTACACATAACATGAAAGATAATTTCCCCAAAGGGAATTGTGGTTCTTATATTAGAAGATTCAGGAGTAGAATCTTGGTGGATAAAGCAATCCAAATGTACATTACACAGACTTGTCTTTACATGTTCACATGTTCATAGTAATTTTAATGTGAGCATGAGGATGGCACTGCCAGATAGTCTTCATTTATCAGTCAGCTAATTAGAACAGAAGGCAGCCTAAAGAAAACATCCATTCTCTAGACTAGCAGCTGGGCTGGGGTGTGCAGGGCTCTTTGATGCCATGTCAAAAATCTGGCAGGTAAGACAAAACAGAAAGAGTCCTGGAACCATTCATCTGGTCTCTCTCTCTCTCTCTTTTATTAATTTTTTTTTGTATTTTTCTGAAGTTGGAAATGGGGAGACAGACTCCCGCATGCGCCCAACAGGGATCCACCCAGCATACTCACCAGGGGGTTATGCTTTGCCCATCTGGGGCGTTGCTCTGTTGTGACCAGAGCCATTCTAGGACCTGAGGCAGAGGCCACAGAACCATCCTCAGCACCCGGGCCAACTTTGCTCCAATGGAGCCTTGGCTGCAGGAGGGGAAGTAAGAGACAGAGAGGAAGGAGAGGGGGAGGGGTGGAGAAGCAGATGGGTGCTTCTCCTGTGTGCCCTGGCTGGGAATCGAACCCGGGACTCCTGCACGCCAGGCCGACACTTTACCACTGAGCCAACTGGCCAGGGCTTCATCTGGTCTCTTTATGTCTGGATTATACTTTGCTTTAAGCCTAGTCTCGTGATAAAAGAAATGAATATTCTTACCAAGTTTGGGAAGGGTAGCACTGCTGGCTTCACGGGGTAACTTCTTAGTATGCAGTAGCCTTCAGCTTCAGCAGGGAAGGAGGAGGGAAAAACAGTTTTTTATCTGTACCAATACTTTCATTTTCCCTACACAAACTCCCTTTGTCTAATATTCCTAGCTTGATTTATGATTGCAGATCATATCTCACAGTTCTTTGTGGTCTCATGGTAATACACATGCAGAGAACATATTTAAACCTTAAATTGGTTGTAGCATGAATTTCAGTCAACCTGCCAAGAAAGAGCTCAGCACATCTCTCTCTACCAAGGTTTGGAAAAAAAAGAAAAAAAGAAGCAACAACAACAACAAAAGCAGTCATTCGAGGAATGAAAGTAAGAGTTAGAAATGTAGATTTGGTTTGTAAATCCTAGTCTTGGGTTCTAACTCTGTGCTTCTTTTCTTCCTGTGTAAAAGGAAAGAATTGGAGTAGGGAATCTTCAGGCTCATTTTGACCTCTAAAATTCTCTCATTCTGATTGTGCTGACACATGACCTGTCTGTCCTCACTTCACCCCCGACTAAATCATACTCCCTCAATTTTTTCTGTCTGTTGAATTAATGGCACCAGACCACTGCAGTGATACTTTCTGATGCCTTCACTTGCATTTTGTTTCCTGTATTTTTCCTTCCCCTCTGCAACAAGGAAGCCAGGCCCTGCGTATTTTTTTTGCTTTTGGAACATTTTTTTTTCCAGGGCTAAAACCAGAAGCAATTTGAAGTTAAGAGCTCTAACTTTATTTGCCTAGGGGCATAAACTAATTAAAAGGATTATTCCAAATGAATCAAAGAAAATGAGTTCTAGAAAGAAGCCAGAGAGAGAGAGAGAGAGAGAGAAAAGAAAGTTTTCCTAAACGGGGAAAATGAGGGAAGAATCAACACATGTGTTTCCTACTCTTTAAAAAAATTTTTTATTTATTGATTTTAGCAAGAGAGAAAGAGAGAGAGAGAAAGAGATAGGAACATAGATCTGTTCCTGTATGTGCCCAGACCGGTGATCAAACCAACAATTTCTTTGCTTTGGATGATGCTCTAACCAACTGAGCTGTCTGGCCAAGGGTGGACCCTACATTTTTAAAGACAGGGGTATTACTTGTTACTGCATACGTAAGAGGGCTGGAAATTTAGGAAGCAGTATTTCCCTACTTGGAAAACTTCCTTATGCTTCCAGTTCCTAGACACAGAAACAAGGGAGTCAGAGAAACTGAGGGACACATATGGGCTCAGACAAAGTAGGCTAGGTGATACCATGGTGGGGACCATGATGGAACAATGAGTGAATGACACATCACCATTTTTCAAGAAGGCCAACCATCCACTTGACAGCAAGTTAATCACATTAAACTTTTTCCATCCTGAAAGAGATAGTGATTCATTTGGCTGCACAGATACACAACCCACAAAGGAATCTGCTTGTGTTATAGGAAGGTCTTCTACCCTCACCACGATCAAAGGGCTTACAAAGTGTCTGATTTACTGGCAGAATCCCACATAACATTCCTTCAGAACAAAGAACACACTTAACTGTGGAGTAAGTAGGCAGGAGGCACATCACTGTAAGACCCACTGGTCCTACTACAAATCTTACCAACCAGAAGCTGCTAGCCAGACATAGCAATAAAATGGCTTGTTGATGGCACAAATGAGACCCCCAACTCAAAGATCAATCTTTGTAAAAATGGGGTACTACTCTCCAGGATTCATTATATACTCTAAATAGTGGCCATCATAACATGCCATGTCCCCAGTAGGTAGAATGTATGGGTCCAAGGACAATGAAGTGGACCACTGGGGAAATTTTTGCTTCCCTTTCTACAAATCTTTTTACTGCTGGTGTAGAACAAGTGTTAAGTTTTAAGATATGGCTGCTACCCAGGCACTTCAGGATCTGTATTATGTCTAAGGACCTGCAGGCAAGAAAAGTCACTATCTTGGCAGAGCTTATTGACCCTGATCATTAGAAGATAAAGTTATTGCTATGCAATGGGGGAAGGCAACCCTTTAGCACTCTCTAGATAATTACTTGTCCAGTTTTGATGTTAAGTAGACAAGTGTAACAGCTACAGATGGAGAAGAACTGGGTGATCAAAAGCTCAAATCTCACAGAAATGAGATTCTGGGTCACATTGTCAGGGATGCCAATGAGACCAGCAGAGGTTCTAGTTGAAGAGAAAATTGAATGGATGATAGGACACAATGAATGTTATCTGTGATCTTAAAAGGAGTAGCAGAGTCTGTAATTCATCTTACTAATGTTCTCACTATACATTTCCAGAGAAAAAGCAGTGCACCAATATCCTGAAGTAGCTGCTCCCAGAAACACAGGAAGAAAGCGATCTGATCAGAACAGGGTTGGACTGTAGTAGCGGACACTGCACGGCACCCATAGACCCTCCCTTCAGTAATAAAGGCCATTTTCCTTATTGTTGAATTGTAGGTACTCTGATAGCTCTCAGTAGTCAGCCCTATCCAGGAATTTTACTCTGCTACATGGTATATCCACTTCCCAAGGGAAAGCCTGCATGTCTGGTCAATGTGAGGGTGCTCAGGAGAACCCTGAAAAACCTACTCTAGCTTTTGAGCTCCTAGTGGATTCAGCTTCTGTTGTGAATGCATCACAGTCCAATTTCTCGATCTGCCCAGTCATGTTTCCTTCCCTTTCCCTGTGTGTGTTAATCCCCAAATCATTCTCTAATAATATTTCTGCACACAAATCTCAGCCTCGGAATCTGTGTCCTTGGTGCCCAATCTATGTGGAGAAATCATTTTTCCCTCATTAGAAATAACTTAGCATTTGATCTGTACACCTTTCATGCTCATTCATTCATTCATTCATTCATTCAATATTTACTGGAAAGCACTAAGTGCCAGGAATTGTGATAAAACTCCGTGACTCTTCCTCACCACACAGATAATCTCTGTCTTCTTATGCTAAGCACCTCTGGTCTAATCTATTTGAAAGGTGTTCAATATTTTTTGGCAAGCATCAGTTTCAGTCAGTTCCTCAGGGATAGAAAACCACATCATCTGGATCACTTCCAGAATGATAAGGAAAGACAGATAAAAAAACAGAGGAAATTAGCTAGCAAGTGTTCTAAAAACTACTGTTTGCTAGATGCTTTTAAATTAATCACTTAATCCACAAAAAAAGCATGTTATGATATTTTTTTTCTTCTTATACATGAAAAAACTAAGTCATATAGTGGAAAATAACTTCCAGAAGTACCCCTCCCCCCAAAAAAGGGGAAAAGTCAGATTTTGGGTCTAGGACTACCTGGCTGTGCATTGTGTGACTTCTGCAATAAATGCGTCTGTACTTACACAAAAGAACATGTAAGAGACCTTAGTGAATGTCTGATGAATGTGGGGAATAAATGACACAGTATATAAATAAATGGGTAATTATTTGTAGGTCACCAAGTTAGATGCTAAATCTCTTAGCTGGTGCTTTTTATGCTAGTTTTGGAGCGTTTCCTGTCAAGGAGAGGTTGACGATTTCTAGTCGTTTGCAGCTATTATGATGTGCTCTTCATCAGTGTTACAGTGTGGAAATAAGACTACTCTCTCTTTGGCTCCATGATCCTTCAGCTTCGGGGGACAGGCCTAAAATTAGCATTAGAAAATTACTCCTGGCCTCAGCAGAACTGATGAACATTTCTGCTTTCAGGGGACATCATAGCCAGAGGAAAGCTTTCTCATGTAAAGAAATAAAGAGCATTCCACTGCTGAGGGTCATTTAAGGATCAAAGCACAAAGTAAAAAAGTTAAAAGAAAAAAGGGTGCATGTCTACTGGGTTACAGAGAATCAGAATAGGGTGCTTCTGAAAAGAAATCATTCTTCCTAATGCCACACACACTACATTCATAATATCTCATCCAGACATGAGGGAGGTTTACAGATTATTTACCATTGATTTACAGCAAAAGAAAATAAAAGGTCTAAACTCCCTGTTTAGATTTGCAGGTGATTATTTCATAACCAAGTTCTTAAGTAGATTTCACTACCAGACTCTCTCCTCCCCATCTGAAAAGCCCAGGTACGGCATAAAGAGAAAACACTTATCATTCCTTACATCTCAGATTAAACTGCTTCTGGGCAAGATCTGAAAATAAATACTTGATTCCAGAATAAGATATGTATTTATGAGGCCCAGTCCTCCTGGGAAGTGGAACAGTAGAAAAAAACTTTACTTTCAAACATTTTCATTATCTTATATTTATTTTTATTATTTTGACTTTGCTCCACTACATCATTGTGGTGGCTGCTTTTGTCAATTATGATTGTTATCTTGCCCAAAGTTCACAAGGACCAATAAAGAGCCTCTTCTTTATTATATATGCTCCAAAGATAAATCTGCTAAAAACATGAGTTTGAACAAGCAGTCCTTATTCTGACAAATAGTTCTCTCTTCTTATTACCAAGAAAGACCAGAAATGGGAAAATCTAAATAGGATGTTAAAATGGGATGTTTCTGATTTCCTGCTCTGGGGAAGTGCTCAAGGTACATTTTTGAAATGCGCCTTCATTATGGACAGTGGCAGCCAGCCATGCTGACAGAAGTCCTTTAGTTTTCACTCTCTTTGACACATGCTAATGTCTGAAATCATGACTTCCACACTTTGTCAGCTCAGTGCTCTCTGCTCCTAATGTTCCCTTCAAGAAATTAGCATAATCAAAGTATGTGGCACTTATATTCTATCATTGTTTTGCTGGCTATTTTTAACAAACAACTAAAAGACATTTTAGTTAAATAAGAAAAAGCAATGGCAAATCTTTTCCCAATAGGTAAATGGAATGAGAAAGGAAGAGCTGTAAGGAAAATCAAAACTACCTGCTTTCTGGGTCAGGTGCTTGGCATATGTTGACTTTTTTTTATCTTTATGGTCTAAAGAAAAAAGACTTTTTGGCCAATGCCATTTTGTCCTCGTTTCCATCCCTGCTACCTAGCTCATAGGTACTTCCAGCCATTGCAAAGCACTGGAGGAAGATCAAAGGTGAGGCTGAGAGAGCAGTCCATGTATACCTCTGTTCTCTCGTTTTGCCTTCTGTAGTTTCTTTCAGCAGTGACTATATTGCTTCTATGGCTCCTTGATACAGTCCCACCCTCCGTTACTTATCTCCATTTAGCCAAACCTCATGCCAGCTGAGCTTCAGGCTCTCCTGCGGTGGTCCTCACTGCCAGAGCCTGGAAAAAGCATCTTCCTAGCCCTGCAGTGGTAGATAAATCCTCCTAGTGCTAACCACGGCGATGCCTTCTTTGGGTTCTCCTTTTTATAATCACCTATGTGATCAATAAACTGTTTTAAATTGCCTTCTATTAAAGTACATAGAGTGGTTTTAATATCCTGGCTAGACCCTGACTGACTTAGAAAATGTCAGCTTAAAAAAAAAATCATCCTTGAAAACTAAAGGGAAGGCTCAGAAGAAATCAACATTAGAGTGACTATTTAGACAAAGATTCAGGAATATGACCTCTCTTATCCTAATGGCAGCTTTATCTGTAGAGAAATGGATGAAGAAGTACTTCACATTCTTCTTGTCTGGGCTCAGTAATGCTTTTAAAGCTACCCTCAGATTATAATTTTCAAATTCATGTAGACTGGTCTCCACAAAAAAAGTGCACTAACCAGTAAATATGAATATTCTCTCCTGGTAATGTTGTATTTTCATTTAAAAATCCAAAAATAATCAAGCTATGAAAACAACCTAAGTGTCTATTAATTAATGAACAAAGAAATTGTTATGAGTGTATATACTGAATACCTATTTCATTGAGTATGTGCATATTACATGAGTGTGAGTGTGTGTGTGTGGTGTGTGTGTGTGTGTGTGTGTGTATGCATGCAACGGAATATTATTCAGCCATAAAAAATAAAAAGAAAAAATCTTGCCATTTGTTATAATATGGATGGACTGTGTGGGCATTATGCTAAGTAAAAAAGGTCAGACAGAAAACGACAAACCCAGTATGATCTCTCTCTTATAGATGGAATCAATAAATATACACATGCACGTATTCCTACATAGCCAAGCTCATAAAAAACCCTTATGGTTTCAACCATCATAATCTGAAAGACTGATAAATGAGCGACTGTCCAAGAAAGTTTGATCTTCCTCTTCATTTATTGTATGAAGTCACATAAAAACTTCAGGGAATTGTAAGCAGATCTATATATTTGGACTGCAGGGTATGCTGGAAAGGTTGCAGGGGTTGCAATATGGGTGGCCTAACATTCAAAGCTAGTAAACTTTTGCCTTTTACATTTAGAAGCCACAAGAAGGTTAATAGTGGAGCAACATAATCAGATGAGTGTGTTTAAAGGTGACTTTAATGAATAGGTAAAGAATGGCCTGAGGCAAAGAGTGATAAGGGACAATATAACTAGCAATATATATTCAATATATTTTAAAAACCAAACTGCCAAAGCTTTTGCTTCTGCTAGGACACTGTAATCTCAAGCTGGTGGGCAGTCACTGAGAAAAGTAGTAGGTGAAAGGGTAGCAATTTTTCCCCCCCCAGCATCACCATGTAGGACTGAATTCTAAGCCCCTTCTTTCCTTCTTCATTGTATCTTCTATTAAACTTAGATAAATTTTCACTCTTCTGAAGCAAAATTAAAGTTATAATCTCAGTAATTCTCATTTCCAGGCTTATGAAATAAGATAAAGCCAACCAGGCACACCCAGCACTTTGGTACAAATCAGCCCAGCATGTGGAGAGGCCAGGAGACAGAAGGTGAACAGAAGTAATGTCAAAAAAAGTGGCGAAAGAAGGAAGTGCTTATTTCATGATTAAGAAATGACTAGCAAGAAGTTGATTTGAAATCTTCACAGGCAGGGACATCTGCATTCCTAGTTACACCCATGGTGTCTGGCATCTAGATGTATTTCAATACACATTGAAAAGAAGAAAGACTGGGAAAAAAATGAAGAGTGAAAGAGTGTGAAGGAAGGTATAAAAGAGAGAGAAAGGGAGGGAGAAAGGGAAGGAATACAAGAAGAAAGAACAGCCTGACCAGGCGGTGGTGCAGTGAATAGAGCGTCGGACTGGGATGTGGAGGATCCAGGTTTGAGACCCCAAGGTTGACAGCTTGAGCGCAGGCTCATCTGGTTTGAGCAAAACTCACCAGCTCGGACCCAAGGTCACTGGCTTGAGCAAGGGGTTACTCGGTCTGCTGAAGGCCCACGGTCAAGGCACATATGAGAAAGCAATCAATGAACGACTAAGGTGTTGCAACAAAAAACTGATGATTGATGCTGCTCATCTCTCTCCCTTCCTGTCTGTCTGTTCCTATCTAGCCCTCTCTCTGACTCTATCTCTGTCTCTGTTAAAAAAAAAAAAAAAAAAAAAAAAAAAGGAAGAACAGGAGGGAATATGGGAGAAAGGGAAGAAAGGAAAACAAAAGAAATATTTTATTGGGGATTTATAATCATTCTAGCAGTTACATTAACTAAATTCATAAAGGGACAGTTTTAGAAAACAAGAAGATCTAAAGAGAGTTAATTTTACATATAAAATCAGATTATTTTCCCCAAGTTTAAGGTTCAATGATGAACACAGATGTTGACAACTCAGCCCTCCCGGGAAATTCAGAAAACCAGGAATTGTTCACTCAGCTGTGACACTACTGACAGAGATCTAAAAAGACTGGGACATTTGGTGAAGAAAGAAATCACTGGATTCATGAATACTTGGATGTGATCAACAACATTTTCTGATATGCAGAAAGCACATGTCAGAGAGATGGGCAAAGTCAGCTCCCATAAGGCTAAAGACAGCAGCTCTGAAATCCTCCAGCCACTTTACCTTGGCTTGCCTTGGCTGCTGCTTATTAGTGATCCCAAGGGAATATATGAATACAAGTTGATATGGGCACAATTTTTAAAGTGTTCCTATATGTTAAAGAAACTATCACTGAATCACTTCTTCATTTCAGGTTAGGGCATCAACATCAGCTGCCTAAAGTTTGAAAGAGTGATTATAGTTTTGTTTGTATTTCTAATGAGCTTGGGGCCTCTGAAGAAAGTTTAAAGTAATGGAAGAAATGTTTCTAAATCTCATCATTTTAAAAGCCAATACATTGGGAAATCTGAGTTGTACGACATGTCAACTTGAGAGGAGCTAAATTTACAGCTCTCTACTCAGCCAGTACAGTTCTTTAAGTCTGCAATTATATGGTATCAAGCTCATTAACCTACAGACAGGTTTTAAGCCTTCTGCGAGAAACCTCATTAACAATACTGAATGGGTTAGGTATTGAATGCTCTGAACTTGTATGTCTGTCCATTGTGTAAAAGTTATTTTAGAGAATAGAATAGTGTTGTACATAGTCCTCTCTAAAAGTAAATTTGATGTAGGCAATTATTATTTTTCTTTACATTTCAATCCCATTTAAACTAAGAAGTGATTTACTAGAGGATTTAAGAGCACAAACTTTATGGTGGGAGAGCCTACATTTCAATTCCACTTTATGGTGGGAGAGCCTACATTTCAATTCCAAGTTTGCCATTCACCAACCTTAACAATGTTGGTCAAGTTTCTAAGTATATCTGTGTCTTAGTTTCTACAATAGTATAATGATAATAGTAATACCATTTACAAAACTAAAGTATCATTGGGAACATTAAATGAGTTAACTCATGTAAATTTCTTATAGCAATGGCTGGAACACAGTAAGCACTCAAGAACATCAGGTATAATAACAATACTTGTCATTATTAATACTCGATACCATTTTTGTTAATTTTATCTGCTATTGTCCGTACCTTCCCATACCCTGAATTAACTATTTGCTTCTAAATTTTCTTGATTCTCCCTCAGCTCCATACATTGATTTATCTGACATTTTCAAATATTTTTATATTTCAATACAGTACACATACATGTAAGTCTTCTCTCTAAACCTCATCTCTCATACCCAAAACTTTTACAAAACAAGATTCACCTTTAATTCATATGCTAGAATTGGGATGTTCTGTCCTATTCTATTTTAGTCTAGTCTAGACTATTCTACTTAAAAATAAATAATATTCATGATCTATTAAATTGATTTTACAACCTAGAAATATATCATGTCACACAGTTAAACAACAATTTACTAGAAGATAGTGGCTAATCAGATAAACTGCTATATTATTAAAGGATGATGTTAAGTAATGAATTAACCCTAGAAGTACAGATGTGCCTGTTAACAGAGGCTCAAAATGACTTAACCTGAAAGGAATGACTGGGAATTATGGGGAAGTAGGCGACACATTGCACTAAAACAGATTCATATCTATTCCCTAAATTAATGTTAAATATGTCCCATTCAGATGGTTAACAGAAATGAAAAGATGTTCAATCTCACTAATCATCAGGGTAATGCAAATCAAAACTATAATGAGATATCATTTCACATTTGTCAGAATGGCTATTATTATCAATAAATCAACAAACAAGTGTTGGTGAGAATGTGGAGAAATGGGAACCCTAGTGCACTGTTAATGGAAATGCATATTGGTGTAGCCACTATGGAAAACAGTAGGCATACTCTTCAAAAAACTAAAAGTAGATCTACCATATTACCTAACAAAGCCACTTTTGGGTATTTATCAGGAGACAAGAAAACACTAATTCAAAAAAATATATAGGCATCCATATGTTCTCTGCAGTATTATTTATAATAGCTAAGGTTTGGAAGCAATCTAAGTATTCATCAATAGATGAATGGATAAAGATGTGACATATATATCTATAATATTCATGATCTATTAAATTGATTTCACAACCTAGAAATATATCATTTTAATTTAAGTATAGTTGGTAGACAATATCATAAATCAGTGGCAAAATTGAAAATCCCTGATATATATATATATATATATATATATATATATATATATATATATATATATATATATATATCTCAGTCAATAACAAAGAATGAAATCTTGCCATTTGCAACAATATGGATGGACCTGCAGGGTATTATGCTAAGTGGAATAAGTAAGAGAAAGACAAATATCATAAAGGTTCACTTGTTTGTGGAATCTAAAACAAAACAAAAACAGACTCATAGAAATAGAGATTAAACTGATGGTTGTCTGTGGGCTGGAGAGATAGGTGTAAAAGGTAAAGAAAAACATAGTCAATAATATTGTGATAAGTTTGGCCCTGGGCAGTAGAGGGTCAGCCCAGCATGTGAATGTCCCTGGTTCGATTCCAAGTCAGAGCACACAGGAGAAGTGCCATCTGCTTCTCTACCTCTCCCTCTCTCACTTCTCTCTCTCTCTTTCACTCTCTCATACTCTCTCTCTCTCTTCCACTCCTGAAGCCATGGCTCAATTGGAATGAGTTGGCCCTGGGCTCTAAGGATAGCTCCATGACCTTTCCCTCAGGTGCTAAGAAGAGCTCAGTTGTTGAGCAATGGAGTAATGCCCAGATGGGCAGAACATCACCCCCTAGTGGGCTTTCTGGGTGGATCCCCACTGGGGCGCATGCAGGAGTCTGTCACTCTACCTCCCTTCCTCTCACTGAATTAAAACACACACACACACACACACATACACACACATACACACACATACACATTGTAGTAAGTTTGCACAGTGTTAGATGATTACTATACTAGGTGTGATAATCACATTGTAAGGTATATAAATGCCAAAACACAATACTGTATACTTGAAACTAATATGATATTGTCTACCAACTATACTTAAATTAAGAAAAAACAATCTTAATGCATCTACAGGGTAAAGTGAGAGAATGGATTAGTCAATTCTATTTAGAAAATTCATATTTGCTTTCTGCTTTCATAACAATCAAAAAGGGATTTTCAATTTTGCCACCAATTTATGCTAATAACCTATTTTTTTTTTTTTGGCAGCCTAGAGAAGTCTGTGAACCTCATCCAGGATAATGGTTTTAAATACATATGAAAATGATATGAAAACATAAGCCACTTATATTAAAATACTGACCTATTAATGGCACCTTTGAAGGTCCCTGGAACCCAGGTTAAAAACTATATGGTAGGCCCTGGCCGGTTGGCTCAGTGGTAGAGCATCGGCCTGGCGTGCAGAAGTCCCGGGTTCGATTCCCGGCCAGGGCACACAGGAGAAGCGCCCATCTGCTTCTCCACCCCTCCCCCTCTCCTTCCTCTCTGTCTCTCTCTTCCCCTCCCGCAGCCGAGTCTCCATTGGAGCAAAGATGGCCCGGGCGCTGGGGATGGCTCCTTGGCCTCTGCCCCAGGCGCTAGAGTGGCTCTGGTCGCGACAGAGCGACGCCCCTGAGGGGCAGAGCATCGCCCCCTGGTGGGCGTGCAGGGTGGATCCTGGTCGGGCGCATGCGGAAGTCTGTCTGACAATCTCTCTCTGTTTCCAGCTTCAGAAAAATACCAAAAAACAAACAAACAAAAAAAAACTATATGGTTAAAAACTATATATATTTTTTTTTTCTACCCTGCTCAAGCACTTTCTTGAAGAGGTAAATAAAAAACTTACCCTTTAATAAATCAGATGTGGTCTTTTAAAATTTAAACTGATAAAATTTGTATTTTTATAATCATTTTTTGATGTTAGGGTAATATGCTCAGGTTTGAAGGTAAAACCTCTTATATGCAGAAAGCATCTCACCAGTAACACTGCAAAACCAATCATGTTATTTTGATAAATCTATCATAATGTCAAAACAAAATGATCTTTAAACATGTATGCTTTATATTTTTACTATCAATAAAATACAGTCTTCATAATACTTCTTCAAATAAAATATTCAAATCAATCCAAAGACGATGGGAGGAAAGAAGGAAAAAAGGGAGGAAGAAATGAACAAATGAACAAAGATTGAGCCAGCTACCCGCTATGGTTCCAAAAAGTAAAATAAAATGTAGCCTTGGACTGAGCCATGTCAAAAAAACAATTAGGATTGCAATGGAAAATACACTAGAACTTATTTGAAATAAATACTACTGTAAATGCTTTAGTCTTTTGGTTTTCCATGCTGAAATAAGCTTTTCCCCCAACTTTATGGCATTTTATTTAACCTTTATATTGTTTTGATCTTTCATGGCTAGAAAATTTTATATTGCTGCTATAAAAATGTTATATACGTAGAGGTCATCTTTCTGAAATATCAATCATATATGTGGCTCAAATGAAATTCTCACTACTCTAATGAATCTTTCCTACATGATCTGTCATGCTAACTGGCTAGAAACACATGAATGACAGTTTTAATGGGTAGAGTCTGTAACTGAGATAAAAAGCAGATATTAAAACAGAAAAAATAATAAAATTTTAAAGCATTATCCAACTGTAGCTTCCAGTCACTGGATGTAGCAATTCAACACGTTCATTTCCATGATATTCCTAAGGGAAGTTATATAAACTGAAAGCACAGATTTGTTTCAGAATGCGAAAAATCAACCCAACAATTCTCTCTGCTTCCATATTTACAGTCAATTACATGAAATATTCAAGCAGCAAATTACCCCAGGACTGAAAGTATCCATAAATAATTTAAATTGTAAGCTTCTGGAAGATTTACCAAAAGCATTGCTTTTATTTGTGAAACAATTGAGAAATTTAATAAAGAAGAACATATGTATATAGGGAATATACCCACAGTGTTTTACAACAAAGCCTGTCATGCTTTCATGTTGTCAGCTGATGATCCCGATATACAGTCTCAGAAACTGGTATCCTATTTAGAGCTAGATATCAGCAGGTCAGAGGAGATGCCATACTTAGCATAAAGACATCTAAATGAGTTTTAAATGTGAGATGGCATTTACAGTAATTATTTTATGATACTGACAAAAAAGAGAAAACATTTATTTTGAACATTAGGCTAATTGATTAATGTCCAGTTATGAAAGTGACTCACTGAGTGCTTAATAACCACTTGTCATTCTACTTGGTGCTTTAGAGGAGAAAGATGAGATAAAACACAGTCCTTATAGCAAAGATGTCCCACTACTGAGGGAGAGATGGATATAATTTTTTAAAAATGAGCTTTATTTTATTTTATTTTATTTTTTTGTATTTTTCTGAAGCTGGAAACAGGGAGATACAGTCAGACAGACTCCCGCATGCGCCCGACCGGGATCCACCCGGCACGCCCACCAGGGGGCGACGCTCTGCCCACCAGGGGGCAATGCTCTGCCCCTCCGGGGCGTCGCTCTGTCGCAACCAGAGCCACTCTAGCACCTGGGGCAGAGGCCAAGGAGCCATCCCCAGCGCCCGGGCCATCTTTGCTCCAATGGAGCCTTGGCTGCCGGAGGGGAAGAGAGAGATAGAGAGGAAGGAGAGGGGGAGGGGTGGAGAAGCAGATGGGCGCTTCTCCTGTGTGCCCTGGCCGGGAATCGAACCGGAGACTTCTGCACGCCAGGCCGATGCTCTACCACTGAGCCAACTGGCCAGGGCTAAAAATGAGCTTTATATAAAACCATATGATATATAGAACTTTCATTGTAAATTAAATTATAATCAAATGTGACCTTTCAAAAAAATTTATCACAACCTTTAAAAAAAAATTACTGTGGTATGATCAAACCTTCCATTTTATAACCTTTTATGACTATCACATAAGGTGGGAGAAAGAATGGGAACATAAGTTCAGTTGTCTTTGTGTCAAATATTTGCATAACCTAAAGCAGCTATCTACATAGTTATATTTTTAATTGAAAGGTATACATATATCCAGGTGAATGAAATGTCCTTATGCCATATTAGATTATGGTTAATTAGACCAAAAGTCATGGAGTGCCTGGTTTTATAACCATGGAGATGTGTATAAAATTAAACCTTGTAATTTGTAATAATAAAATTATCTATTAAACAAATTTTTATTGCAAATGTGTCCTAAACATGTAGGATTCAGAGATGAATCAAATATATAAGCCACAATAAAAGATACAAACATATACACTAGTATAAAATAAGTATTATAATAAATATGTTTTAACTATTTGAACATTTTCAAAGCCACAGGAAAGCACAGCTAACAATTTATGGGTACAGAGTGGGAAAAAAAATATTCAGAAGACATTTTATTGAGGTGATGATTTTTGAAATGAGTTCTAATGGGCAATTTAGAAACTGAATTCTAAGGTAAGTAAAAAATATATATATAACTAGAGACAGAGTAGAAATGGCATGACAGGACATCCAGTTTTAGTTTTAACATGTAAAGGAGTTGAAGGTATTATTCCCATCCTTACAACAGAAAGAGCTAGAAAACTGAAAATCAGTAACTTTTCTTGGATCCCTGAGAGATCTGAGGTCTCAGGAAAAAGTGCCACCCCCTATTCATGAAGAGACAAGAGCATCTAAGGAGTCAGAATTAGGATTTGCTTACCTGGAGAAGTCACTCGGAGCCATCATTTGATAGCAACACTTACATAGGACGTACTCTTGGAGGTTGAGTGTGGACTGGCTTTAGAGTGACAGTCTTTATGCTGCAATCTTAGGTGAGTCTCACACTTTTGTGGGCTTTACTTCCAGGAATCCTACTAGGTTCTTGCAATGAAAATTCAATAAAGATTCCCTTGTGGCCCTGGGAGAGGGAGGAGAAGGGAATATTTGTGAAATAAACCCAGAACCTCCTCTATAACAAAGGCTTACTCTGTAAGATAAAAGGTTTGATCAGAACCTTATTTCAGATGGGAGGAGAAAACTCTTCCCAATTCAGCCCCCTTTAGCCTCTTGTCTCAAAGAAGGAAGAGAACTGGTCAAAAGGGATCAGGTTTTCGAGGAAATACATTTGTTCCTGTTCAAACCCATAGAATGGTGGTGCCACAGAAAGGAGTAAAAGGTGAGGAGAAAAATTATACTCCTTGAGAAACACTTGTGAAGATCATAGCTCCTTGAGCTCACTAGACCTAGCATCTCTCTTTGGATGAGTAACTTGGGGACCCACGAAGTCAAGAGGAGGTAAAAACGTGGACATAAGGGAGTCAAAGTCTCTAATACTTGCAGCTACAGCATGCACTAAATACGGTAATGTCGTCAATACATTCTGTAACTTTAAGTAAAAGGACATATAAGGAAACCAATTTTATCATAGGCTAACTGAAATAAACAAGGCACTTCATCAACATTATAATGAAATGACCTTGAATAAAAAGACACATTATTCTGGAACCTGCTGTACAGCCCAAGTTTTATCTGGATTAACATACATCCTCACACAAAAAGCGCATTTACATCAGTTTCCATTACCTGAAAGAACGTATTCAGGTTCTAAGGAAAAAAATTACAACGTATGCCAAAAGGCAAGAAAAAAGTCTAAATAAATAGAGCAATCATCAGCACTAGATCCAGATGTGGCTTAAATATGGTAATTATCAGAGAATTTCAAATAACTATTAACAAAGTACTAGGAGATCTAATAGAAAAAATGGGCAAAATACAAGAACAGATGGGTAATGTAAGCAGAGAGATGGAAACTCTAAGAAAGAGTCAAAAGAAAATGTTAGAAATAAAAACACTGTAACAAATATGAAGAGTGCCTTTGATAGAATCGTCAGCAAGCTTGACAAAAAGAGGAAAAAATCAGTGACCTTGAAGATTGGTCAGTAGAACTTCATAGGTTAAAATGCAAAGAGAAGAAAAGATTTTAAGAAAATGGAACAAAGTATTCACAAACTCTGAGATAATATCCAAAGTGCAACATATACATACATAATTGTAATACCAGATGGAATTGTAATACCAGACGGGAATAAAGAAATTAGCAGAAAAGTATTTAAAGTAGTAATGACCAAAAAATTTCAAAATTAAAGACAGACACCAAACCAGAGATCAAGAAGTTCAAAAATTCAAAGCAGAATTAAAATTAAAAAAATGTCACTTGGGCATATCATATTCAAATTGCAGAAAAACAGATAAAATTCTAAAAAAAGCACAAGGGTTAGCTATTTATTGAGAAACAAATATAGTTACAGTGGCTATCTCATCAGCAGCTATGCAGCAAAAAGAGAGTGTTAAAGGAAAAAAATTCCTCTAACCTCCTAGAATTAATAATCAGTGAAATTAACCTTCAAACAGACTGAAGGAATTAACTGACAGCAGACATGCAAGAAATGTTAAAAGAACTTCCTCAGACAGAAGAAAACGAATATAGATCAGGAAGTTGAATATACAGAACAAAATGGAGAGGTAAAATAAGTGGAAAGTCCAAGATGGCAGCGGTGTATTAGGGTGCTGAACTGCCCCGCCCCACGAGCAAACTCAAACACGGTCAACTGAGAGCAATGACTCCAATGAGACAACTGAGGGCTGAAAGAATGCTTCGGAACAGCAAACAAGAGACTGAATCGAAAAGGCTGGAAGGTGCGGGAGCCCTCCGGGAGCTGCGGGGACTCTCTGGACCACAGGAGCCTGTGGGCACCATTGTTTACATTCCCTCCACCTGCACTGGGCAGGCAGGAGCTCTGCTCAGGTGCTTTGGCCTACCGGCTGGATCACAGCTGCATTCCCAGCTACACTGCCTGGACAGAGCCTTTTGTCTCAGAACAAAGAGAGCAAGCAGGAACATACGTGTCACCACAGGCATCTGTCTGACAGGCCAGGGTCCCTGGCACCCTAAGTGCCTGCAAAGCCCACACAGAGGTTGTGTCTGTACAAGACCACTTTCTGTACAACAAACGAGGGGGAGAAAGAAGGCTAGTAGCTGTGGTAGCTCTCCAGAGACTGCAGGAATTCACCTGGGTCAGAGGTGCCCCATTGTCTATGACCTCTTCCACTTTCATAGGGTGGCTAGGGGCTCTATTCAGGGGTTCTAGACTACCTGCAAGGTCACTGTAGTCATTTTCAGATACATTGTGAGAGCTCATTTCAGTCAGGAACAAAGGCAGCAAGCAGTATCAACAGGGCATAACAGCACACACCTGGCCTGACACGGCTGCACTAGTCCATAGGCCAGGGCTAGGATGTGGATGTCTTAGACACCTGCTTGGCTCCAGCTGGCCTGCAAAACCACCCAGCTCACACAGCCTACACAAAGGCCACTCTGATGGAAGGCCACTTTTTCAAGGCCGAGCAAGGTAGCTCTTTTGTGTACTTCACATAAACAAGCATAGAAAGTCAAACAAAATAAAAGACTGAAAAACCTCTCAAATGAAAGAACAAAAAAAAATCCTAAGGAAACACAGGTAAGGAATTTGACCAATTCAAAGAAATGGTCATAAGAACCCTTACTTAAAGTTAAGAGTGCAATAGAGGCATTTGGAGAGAATTTCAACAAAAAATGAGAAAGTATAATAAAGCAGCATCCTTCCACTGCCTATGGAGAATCACTATTTGAAATTTCTGCATCACCTTCAGTTCAACATATCCCAAACTGAATTAAATTCTCGCCTTGGTTAATGTTAGTAATGAGACACCTTGTCTGTGGGGTGCTTTCCTCTGATTTCCAGTTTCTTCACAGATATGTTTTCACTCTGGAAGTCTGTAGAGCAGAAGAAGCCAAAATGTCCCTCGGAAGGAGAACTATCTGCTTATTAGGTGTTTAATTTTAAAAATGAATTTGTAGTCTCTTTCCTTTGCACTTGATTGCCAAGTAACTAAGCTGTGAGGGGATGTGTTGTGGGGGTGGAGGAGAATCATGTGAGAACAGAGGAACACTTTGCCCAACATTTCTTTGTCAGCATTTGATTTATGTCTTCAGACCTCATAAAGAGTCTTATAGTGCTGAATTTCGAAATTTCTAGGGTACTTTGAATTATTAAGATAGTAACATGAGCAAAGTCAAATTATAAAAGTTGTAGAGAAATGTTACTACTTTGGTTTGGGTTGTCATTTTCTTTTGTTTACTACTTGTTTAGAAGAAAGATTTGTGAATCTTTAATTATTAACTTAAAATGCAATAGGTATATTGACCCATCGGTTAGGTATGTTACTCTCACACTTTATATCAACTTTAACCTTTTTTATACCCCAAGTATTTGTTTGATCTGAAAAACAGCACTGAGAATCCTGCCTGGAATCTTTGTGAACTGATTGAGAGTGTATTCATGTAATTCACAGTGTGCTCAAAGAACATGGGCTTGTGCAGACAGCAGCCTTGGACCAGCTCGTTTGATTTAGAATCATTACACTTACAAATGAATTACTTGCTGCCTTAAAGGTAACATGTTAATGAGGGTATGTTTCTAGGGATTCCCTGGAATTGTTCACTTTTAAAACTAAAATGTATTATAAATTTTAATAATATATTTTGGAAAAGAGAGGCCATACTGGCTCCATAGTAAGTCAAATGTAGATAACAATAAGTTAATCCTTTATCTATAGAATATCTGCTTACTGTAAAATAATAAACCAGAAAAGCAGGTCAATGCCTTAAGTGTGCTCTTTTTAAATAACTGTGTAGCTTCATCTACCATTAAACCCCTGAGATTAGAATTTTTAGCTTTAATAACAAAGAAGAGAAATAGAAAATAAGGACATATAGATAAAATCTTGCTATTTTAGCAAACCCTTTGCTAAATATGTTCTTCCAAATTTTTATAGTTTATAAGGTTTGTACTCCAGATAGAACTTACACTAGATACTTTTAATTATATAGAATGGATCCTGAGGTTAAGCATAAAAGAGTAGAAATAACATCGCATAATTAGTTATATTTTTTAGATTTTGTTTATTCATTTTTAGAGAAAGAGGGGAGAGAAAGAGAGAAAGAGCGAGAGAAGGGTGGAGGAGCAGGAAGCATCAACTCCCACATGTGCCTTGACCAGATAAACCTGGGGTTTTAATCTGACAACCTCAGTGTACCATGTCAATGCTTTATCCACTGCACCACCACAGATCAGGCTGCATAATTTATTATTAACATTAATTGAGTTCTCACTCTGTAAGGTGTATAGTAAAAAGAAATAGAAATTCAGGTTCAGGCTTCCTTACAAATTAATCATCAATTGAAATGAGCACCCAGTCCTAAATTTCCATCCCTATATACCAACAGGACCAATATTATTAAACTTTATTTTTGCATACACTTAGCAATGTGTCTCTTACAATCTCTTAGGATACCAGGAAAACTACAGGTGAGGAGGATGGATTTTGGGTTTAGATAAAGCTGGTTTTAAATCCTGTTCTGCCTCTTAAGTTAAAAACTTAAACATCTCTGTGCCTCAGTTTTCTCATTTGTGTAGTGAGGCTAATAACATGCCTTTTAGTGCTGCTTTAAGACATAAAGAAAAGGACAGGTGATTTTCCTCATAGAATGCTAACCATATAGTGGTGTCCAATAAATAGGCACATCTCTTTTATTTTCTTTATTTGCAGATGAGGACACTAAGTCTTTGCTTGGGACAACTAGGTCCTAAGTCTCCTAAACAAGATTGAGACTCCATTCATTATACCATTATGTATGCTTAATGGTCTGAAGGCTAACTATAAAAAAATCAGGTTTATAAGCCTATGCTATGGATCTATCTATCTATCTATCTATCTATCTATCTATCTATCTATCTATCTATCTAGTTAGTTCTCTATCTACAAATCACCATTTTGACACTAGGTAAATTGTTTGATTCTTTCAGAGATGCTATAAGCTCCACAAATTTCATTGTATTTTTCTTTCTTTGCTGTGTATCAATGTGGGTGATAGGGGGCAGCAGTGACTAGAAAAAAAACATAAAATCAATGGGGAATGGTAGGATACATAGAAAACAGTAAAAAGAAAAATATGTGGGCATGTGTATTGGTCAAGGTCATTGGTGTGTCCAGAGTATTTCAAGAAAAACACCAACCTAATGGAAGGAATAGAGCTAACAACGCATATAGGAATTGTGAGCATATGACCTCCCTAGGCACATCTCCTGATTTTATTTTATTTTTTACCATTTCTTTGGAAGACCCAAAGTATTATCAACATCAAAGCATATTTATTGACCTTAAAGGGAGTTTTAAAAATATCTAACATTAGCTTTATATAACTTCATTACCCTTACCAAATATGTTTTGTATAGATATGTTGCCTACCTTTTTTCCGGGGCATGTTTGGTATAGATATATTGAATGAACAGAGAGGGGATTTAAAAAAATCTCTAAGTTTTAAGACGATGGTGTTTATCTCTTTAACTATTAGAAAAATGATCACTTTTGTTCATGGTTGATTAGTGTATACAGAAATAAGAAAGAAAAAAAACATTTTTCTAAAAATGAATTTGTCTTCCTACGTAGGATCAATTGAAAGGGAGACTTTCCTCCTCCAAATATCTTCTTTAGAATATTTATGAGACTTTCTCTCAAATGCAATATAGCGATATCTACTTAAGAGTTTTTCATTGGATTTTAAGTGAACAGAAGTCAGGGAGTTGTTGAAGAATATACAGATTTTTTCTCCTTAAAGTAAATATGGTTTCCACTGTTTTGGCTTATCTCCTTAGGAGCTATTAGGTTTGTAGTTCTAATCAAACTTATTTTAAGAAACAGCTATTTCCACAGTCTCTCTAGGTATGTGTATTGTGTATTCAATTGTATGTTTCTCCAGCTGACCAAGCGCTTGGAAGGAAACGATAGTATTTTTCAAGCTCAAGTGATCAATCAACTAGGAATACTTGAGATTCTGAAGATTTAATAAGCAATATAATATTCCTCAAAACTGTATAATTGGAAAAGCAAAGCTTTTTTAAAGTATCTGCTGAACTTATAAAAATAAATAACTTTCTTTGCAGTTATAGTGGTCATATCTAAACATCATAGGACATTAGAGCTACAGTAATGTGAAGATTACTTATTTCAATCCTGGTATTACAAATGATGAACATGAGACTCAAAAGGGGAAGGTAAAGGTCCAAGGTTCTATAGCTGGTTTTGGTAAAATGAATCATTACAACATCTCTTGCTATTTCTTTTTCACTGTATGATGCACAATGCACAAGAAAATATGGCCTAGAAGAATTGCTTTAGAAATCTAATTATGTGAGAATTAGAAAGCTGAGAGATAATAACTTGATGTCAACTCATTGATCTGGTGATGATTCACAATAAATGTAATTAATATATGCTGCAGAGACAATGACTTCTTGGAGACCACATGTTGTGCACCAAAGAACCTAGGGAAGACCACCACACAGTCCCCTATACAGGAGTCAAGAGACAGCCATGACCCCCAGTCCTTACAGGTATTTATTAACACACACAAAGTAGAAGCAAAGATGAGAAGGAGGAAGTCAGGAAGGGGAACTTCTTTAGAGCAGATTGAAGAGCAAGTGAAATAGCTCAAATATCCCCTCTATTGATTAATCAGAATTGCCAATTCTATCCCTATCTTGCTGCCTTCAGTACCTTACTGCATTCAGTACTTTTGTCAGTAAAACCACTGTGGCCTTTGCCTTGGGACACTGACCTCTGTCTCTGTTTTATGTTCCTATTCAGGGCCTCTACAAATATACAATGACAGAGTCGTCAGATACCATTATTAGATCCTTTCATTTAAAATATTTGTAAAATAGAGATTTTATTTTTGTTTTCATATACAGAGATGACCTAACAAACCTCATGTTTTATACTTTTTTAAAAAAAATTCCCAAGGGAGATTCTATTTTCTCACAATATCATTCAATGGAGAACTAGTCTTAACCAATGAGAAATTAAAGTGCCTTTATTCTAGCCTCCCTGATGTCCCCTGCCTTGACCTCCCCAAATACCAGAACCACATAGGACTTGAAATCAAATTAGAGTCTACATAGTTGTCATGTTGTAAACAGCCCATTTAATTAAACATTTTAATTGTCATTGCTTCATGATGTTTGCTAACAACAAAAACAAATTGATGGCTGGGTTATTTCAAGAAACATGTAGTAGTACAAGTCTAGCAAATACAAATCACAACCTTTTCACTCTGCATTTTTAACACATGCCACCTTGTAAATTCATTGGTTGGATATTCACCTAATGCATTTTTTTCTGAAAGCAGCCAAGCTATGAAAATAAAAGAATAGGGAATGGGATACAAAGAAAAGAATATAGAATAGAAACATATAAGTTTATGTTAAAGATTTGCTTTAGAATTCATCTCTTAAATATTCATCTTCAAGTTCTTAATTGAAATGAGTTGTTTTATGTGTAAATTTGTGCCTCTATTGACAGTTTGATTTTTATAACTGTGATATGATTGCCTCTTTGATTCTTAGTGTTCCCATTTATAAAGTGGAGATTGTAATAGTTCTGACATCATTGGAGTTGTGGACAATATAAGAAAAGAAACTGTATACTTGAAAATGTTTTATATATTTTCAAAATACATTGGTATATATTCATGTTTATATTCTATCAAGGATATAATTTGCAAAAATATCTAGTTTTATTTCCCACTCTTAAATGCTATAGCACCCAATCTTCATAATCTGACATACCAATGCTTCCATAAAGAGCCCATCCATATATCCAACGCCAGGGCAAGTGCCTTTCTGTTTTCTACCTCCTGAAGCATGTTAATTACACACGGATAAATATTTATCTTTGCATCTCCCAGTGTGTGCTTAGTTTTAAGCCTGGCCTTCATTCAATTAATAATCTGGTTGTTTTCAAGCTAAATCTACCTAGACTAGTCTGCAGCTATCATTGTACAATGTATTGCAGAGAGCCAAAAAATTGACTGGTCAAATTATTTAAAACCTCACTTCGAAGAAAATGTTGAAAAGTTCCAATGTTTGTCACCTCTACACCCACCAATTTTCACTACCTTTCAAAAATAAAAATTAGAAGTAGGAAACATCATTGAACAGTCATGGAATGGGTTGGTTATAACATAACTTTCCTCCCTCAATTCCTTTAAGTGTACCTTGGCAGCAGCCCTCGATTCTGACTGTGTACTGTACAACTGTTGAAATAATTCAATCACTGAATTTATAAAGCCCAGCCTGGCTTTCTTCTCTCTACACCTGGTCTCCTACATCCACTAAATAGAATGACAGTAGTTGCCATCTGCATCCTTGTAAGGACATTTAAGATTATCTTTGTAAAGTATTTTGAGGCCATTAAGACTCCAAATATATACTGGTATTTTCTCTTCCTCAGTTTCAGTGCTCAACTTAGAAGTTATTTTATTTTTATTTTTTGGCATTCTTGGGAACAGTATCATAAACTGACAGAAATGTTTTCAGTAACATGTTATCAAACCCCTATGCTCTTTTATTGAAAATAAGAGGAAAACACCTAAATGTGCTGAAATACACGCACACACACACACACACACACACACACATATATATATCTTACTCTCAATATAGTGAAAATATCTAAGATGTTGTCTCTGAAAATATAACAGGTAGACAGCACAACACTCTTAGATCAAGTCATTCAGAGCAGGAGTCTCGTGGCAATAGCACCTCTCTCAGAGCTCCAGGATTCTCCTGTATTATTGATGTGGAGATTCTTGCTCTCAGCCCAGCCACTTGCCTCTTGGGCTTTCTGGAATCTTGCCCCTTGGGCTTTGTGTAAATTTTCTCATGTGCTTTGTTCTCCTGAGTTAATACAGATAAAAAGGGAAATGGGAAATTTCACTCTCATCATTCCTGTTATTTCCATGGTGATGCAGGTATCTATGTTTTAGATGGTATTGATCCTTCCCAGCCTTCTAATAACACCCTTCACTATGATTTCCTTCTCCAACTTTTCCTTTTAATAAGAAGTTTAATCTTTTAAAACAACTTCTGAACATGCCCCTTCACTACTCAAAAACCATCACCGATGCCCACTGCCTGCATATAAACCCAAACATCTTAGTCTAGCAGCTCAAACCATCCACAATATGCACCTAACCTGCTTCCTAGCCATAACTTTCATTTTCCTCTTTGGGTGAAGTGGTATTCTACAACTTCTGTTCTACTCAATTGCTATATAACATCTTATTTAACTTTGCATTTCCTGTATTTTTTTATTTATTTATTCATTTTAGAGAAGAGAGGGGGAGACAGAGAGAGAGAGAGAGAGAGAGAGGAGAGACAGAGAGAGAGAAGGGGGGGAGGAGCTGGAAGCATCAACTCCCATATGTGCCTTGACCAGGCAAGGCCAGGGTTTCGAACCGGTGACCTCAGCATTTCAAGGTCGATGCTTTATCTACTGCGCCACCACAGGTCAGGCTATTTTTGTATTTTTGCTGTTTCCTATTACCATAATTATAGGCCATGTGCAAAATTTCATCTTTTTCAGCCATTTTAGGGGGGAAGTGGCCCCTATATTTTTGAAGTTTTAATACAACTCTTAGGCATAACTACTATTGTTAGCAGTTATTGTTTTTATATGTGTCTTACATTTCTCATTATACTGAAAGCTCCATAATGCAGTGTTTATAGATCAACCATTCTTGTCATCCTCTCAAGATCATATTCTTACTCTGGGCTCAAATCTTAAATATGTGTTTACTTGCAGAGAGCCAAAAAATTGACTGGTCAAATTATTATTATTATTATTATTATTTTGTATTCCTCTGAAGCTGGAAATGGGGAGAGACAGTCAGACAGACTCCCACATGCGCCCGACCGGGATCCACCCGGCACGCCCACCAGGGGCGAAGCTCTGCCCACCAGGGGACGATGCTCTGCCCCTCCGGGGCGTCGCTCTGCTGCAACCAGAGCTACTCTAGCGCCTGGGGCAGAGGCCAAGGAGCCATCCCCAGCTCCCGGGCCATCTTTGCTCCAATGGAGCCTTGGCTGCGGGAGGGGAAGAGAGAGACAGAGAGGAAGGAGGGGGGGGGTGGAGAAGCAAATGGGCGCCTCTCCTATGTGCCCTGGCCGGGAATCGAACCTGGGTCCCCCGCACGCCAGGCCGACGCTCTACCGCTGAGCCAACCGGCCAGGGCCGACTGGTCAAATTATTTAAAACCTCACTTCGAAGAAATGTTGAAAAGTTCCAATGTTTGTCACCTCTACACCCACCAATTAACACCATTTATCATACTCTATAGTTAATATTGCAGGCCCTGCATCAGAAATTTTAAATATGTCATTTCATTAATTTCATAAATATTCACAATGATACTTTAAGGTAATACCTTTACTTTTACTATTATTATTATTATTATTTTATTTTACAAAGGGAATCTCACAAAGAATCAGAAAAGAAACGAAGTGATTTGCAAAGGCCATAGAGCCAAAGTGTCTGGGAAAGAGTTTTGAACAGGTTTATTTTACTCCAGAAACTTCATCTTACTAAGGCTTAGGCAAGAATTTTAATAGGAAAAACAACAACAAAAAATTATCTGTGCAAAGCCTGCTGGGCTGCCTTATAAGAATAGAGCCTCCCAAAACTCTCCAGACAACTTGAGTATGAGAAATAAGCAGAACTCGAAAATTTCAGGAATAATCCCTTGTCACAGATTGTATACAGTTGTTACATTTACTGTCAAATTTGAGATATGCTTCAGACAATGGTGAGATGGATTTCCCGTTCTATGTGGTTTTCTGTCAGGTACAGGGGTACTGCCTAACCTACACCAGCACCTCCAAAATTTCTTGGCTACTTCATATGTTCCACTGGAAGCCCATATTCATATTCAATTTCTGTGCCAATGTTACTCAAAGCTGGTACTCTGGGGCTTATAATTATGTTACTTATCTTAGACTTGATAGCTGGGTTGTGATGGCTAATTCTGATATTGTTCCCATGTCACTTTTGCTGTTAGCTCATGTCTGGTACATCTGGAACTGATTTCCCGAGAGGGAGTTTAGATGTGGACAATGAAAGTAAAAATAAAAGCACAATGCAAGATTTACCAAGGGTATAAAAGCTTAGTTGTATTAGAGCAAAAACGCTGTCCAGAATGGTTTACCAAAGGAATAGGATGAAAATAATCTAAGAGTGTGGAAATCAGAGTGGGTGCTAACTGGTTTAAAGTACAGGAGTAAGCAGATGAGCAGAGCTGGGCCAGAGAAGTCCAGAACGAGAGGACTAAGGGGAGAGCCTGGGAGGGTAAAGGCAAGAATGATCTTTGGGGGCCCAGGAAATGATCTGAAGTCAATAAGGTGAAGCCATAAGCAAAGTTTGCTATTTTAAAAGCTTATGCCACCTTTCTTGTAGCCTCTGCTTTTTTTTCCTCTTAAAGTAGCCATCTTTGTAAGTGTCACTGTTATTTTATTAATTTATTCAAAACATGTTCGTAGGATGACTTCCACTCAATCATTCATCCATTTAGCAGAGGGGATACAGTGCCAGTCATAAAAGAATTCTCAGTCAAGCCAGTAAGACAGATAGAAATCAAATAATAATGCTAATAATAATAATTTTGAAAATTTTTATGAAGGAAAAGAACATGGAAGCCCTCCATGAGGAAGAATCATAGAAAATGAGACTGAAGGTGAGATGATAACCACATATAGGAGGGAGTGCGTGTCTCTGGCAAAAGGGACAGGAAAATCATGATGCATTTAAGGAGCACAGAGAAGTTCAGTGTCACTGGGGCATAGCAAGGGATAAGTGAGTGGCATGAAAAAGATTAGAAATATGAACAGGGACCAAAAAATAATGAAAACAAATAAAATTATAGAACCAAAACTTATAGAATGATTGATGTATGCCGAGTATTCTTCTAACAAGTATTCTTGTAATATTGTTGTGAATATCTGTCATCTATCTATCTATCTATCTGTTATCTATCATCTATCTATATCTATCAATCTATCATCTATCTATCTATCTATCATCTATCTATCTTTAGATATAGATATATTCATTTAATAAAACAAGTCTACAAGGCAGATATTTTTACTATGATCTTAATTTCCAGATGAAACCTCTGAGACTCAAAAACTTAAGTAACTCCTCAACTCATCTAGCTAGGAAAGGGTACAACCAAAATTTTAATCTGGGCCTTTTAGCTCTATAAACTATGCTTATAAGCCTCAGTCATAAATGCTTTTATATAGTCTTCCTGTAGACTATATTAAGCATATAATTCAAACCTAAAAGCAATAGTAAGTAACTAAAGGGTTTTAATAGCAAAGTAGGGTAATCAAGCTTCATGGTAAAATATAATTTGGGCCATCAAATGGAGAATGGATCAGAGAATGAAACTAATAAACAGGTTGTTAGAGTAAGTAGAACTTTGTATCTAACAGATTCTTAAATTTCCTTATCTCCTACCTGGCTGGGAGGTTTGAGATCAGCTGATAACCCACCTCAACTGTTTATCCAAGAAGGTTCCAAGTTCCAGAGCTATTCCTTCTTAACCACAATTTTAATGCTGCTGCTCATCTTATATAACTGTAAGCAGTTTGGAGGATTGGTGAATCATTCAGCATTCCAATATTTGTTATTGCAGGCTTAGTAGCAGCCAATTAAGAATTAGGTCAATCTTATCAGGCATTCTTTACTAAATGAGCAGATACTTACAGAACTTTAAACAATTTTGACCAAATTTTCACTCTGTGGTATAGTCAGGGGATCAAGTTAGTATAAATTCAAAAAGTAATGATAGCATTATTTTAATATTTACCAAACACTTTCTATATGTGGTATAAATATAGCTTTGAGGGATTTTTTTTTTAACAGAGATGAGAGAGAGTCAGAGAGAAAGATAGATAGGGACAGACAGGAATGGAGAGAGATGAGAAGCATCAATCATTAGTTTTGCGTTGCGACACCTTAGTTGTTCACTGATTGCTTTCTCATATGTACCTTGACCGTGGGCCTTCAGCAGACTGAGTAACCCCTTGCTTGAGCCAGTGACCTTGGGTCCAAGCTGGTGAGCTATGCTCAAACCAGATGAGCCCACGCTCAAGCTGGCGACCTCGGGGTCTCGAACCTGGGTCCTCTGCATCCCAGTCCGATGCTCTATCCACTGCACCACCACCTGGTCAGGCACTTTGCGGGATTTTTTTTTTTTTTGTATTTTTCTGAAGCTGGAAACGGGGAGAGACAGTCAGACAGACTCCCGCATGCGCCCAACCGGGATCCACCCGGCACGCCCACCCGGGGCGATGCTTTGCCCACCGGGGGGCGATGCTCTGCCCCTCCGGGGCGTCGCTCTGCCGCGACCAGAGCCACTCTAGCGCCTGGGGCAGAGGCCAAGGAGCCATCCCCAGCTCCCGGGCCATCTTTGCTCCAATGGAGCCTTGGCTGCGGGAGGGGAAGAAAGAGACAGAGAGGAAGGGGGGGGATGCGGAGAAGCAAATGGGCGCTTCTCCTATGTGCCCTGGCCGGGAACCGAATCCGGGTCCCCTGCACACCAGGCTGACACTCTACCGCTGAACCAACCGGCCAGGGCCACTTTGAGGGATTTTTAAAATGATCTTAGATCTATTTGGGTCAATCTGATTTTAATATTAATAAAAGTTATTGGTCAGTTTGGGTTATCTAAATGAAAATGACAAAGGTAGTTGTACCCATAGGAGTATTTTATGTCTATATGAAAATGAAGTAATATTTACTCTTTGCTGTGTTTTGATTTTTTTTTTTTTTTGCTTCACAATATTTTTAATAAAATGCAACTGCAAGAAGAAAAACCCATATTGTTTCTCAATTGCTTTGAAGTTCTGTACATTTTAGAATTAAAACAATATATATTGTTTTTTAAATAACTCTTGGGGGAAACTATTAGGCAGTTGGCAGATATTCTGTTAAAACTGACCTTTTCTTGATTTTTAGTTATAGCTGTATTGAGAACCTTAGGGTTTTTAATTATTAGTAAAGATATATTGCATTTTATTAGGTTCATCCTCTTCCTCAAAGCCTTATACTTCAAGAAATCATTTGTTCTGTCTTTTGAACTATAATGATGATATGATTGGGTAAGTTTTGTGAAAATTTGTGATATATTTCATCTCTATAAAAAAACTGGTATTTTGAGAGCTAATGCTGTTAAGTGTGACATTTGAGGCTAATTCTCTGTGACTGAAATAAGAGACTATTTGGTATAAATTAGTTATGTAGTTCCACCTTAACTGCACTAAGTAAAGAGGAGATTTATTAATTTTCTAACTAATTCAATTTAGATACATAATCTGTAAAATAAGATGAAGCATACTTTTGTGTAATCTTGGGTGTTCCACGAACAGTTATTACCTGAAATCAATGTGAATGATATATAAATCAGGATGAATATGGGTTATTTAGGGCAGGAAACAGCAAGCTATCATCCTAAAGGTATATGCCACTTCACACTTTCAAAATAATTACTTAATCCCATACGTTACTTGAAGGAAGGGTACAAATAATGCTAAGATTGTAGATTTGTTTTTAGTATTACTTTACAAAGACTATTTATCTTATAATGGAATTCCTTTGTGAGGAAGTTTTACCCCTGTGATTAGTATACTATAGTTTAAGATTATTATGTAGAATGATGTGAAATTCATTCACATTAAAAGTCAACACAATCAATAGTTCAAATGCTATAAAAAATGTTTATCTGCAATCTATATATTGTTATTGATCAATGTCACCTCATTAAATTTCTAAATAAAAATAAATAATTGAAAAGCAATTAGCTTTTATAGTTTTAATGGGAATTTAAAGCATGAGTTTAGTTTCTGTCTTGCTAGAAATGCAACTGGCTACCATGAAAAATGGAAATTTCTTTTTGCATCTTATTTTCATTCCTAGAGATGATGAAAGCTAGACACAGCTTTCATACATTGGCGTATATGTTATTTTTATTTATAAGGTATTGCTAAGGAAAGGGGATGAACAGTCTGAAATGAGCTGGCTATAAAATATCCTAAAATAGATAATATTTGTTTATTCCTCCATCTTCTTCCTTGGAATTGTTTTTAAATTTTACTTTTCAGAAAGGAAAAAAAATAATATTTGTTTGATGGTTGTTTAAATAGAGAATGTTGCAACTTTTTAGGATGAATAATATAGGAAAATAACAGAAGGCATTAAACAAAAATCCACAAAGGTCAGTGTGCTTTGTATAGGATAAATATTAAAACAAAATAACAAAAATAAAAAATAAATAAATAAAAGAACCCCAAAATCAGACACATTGCAGTCAAATTGCTGAAGACCAACAACAAAATATAAATAAAAAAAAGTCAGGAAAAAGTCACTTTACAGAGAGAACAAGAAAGGCAGTAACAGAAGTGGTAAAAAAAATAAAATAGAAAGAAATGGCTGGGGGAAAATGATGAAAGCATCATACTATTGTGAGACAACTTAAAGCAATCTAAAAAATTTGTAATTAGGGCCCCCAAGAAAGCCAATAGTCTTTGAAGAAATAATGGCTAGATTCTTTTCCAGATTTGATGAAAAGTGTAACCCTATAAATCCAAGATACTCAATGACATACAGACATCAGAAAAATGAAGAAAATTACACAAGAATGTTGATAATTCCATTGATTAAAACCAATTATAAAGAGAAAAATCTTAAACCAGGGAAGGGGTGGGGCAGATAATATTATACAAAGGAACAAAGACATGAAAGACTGCAGACTTTTCTTTGGAAACAATACAAAGGAGAGAACAGTGGAATAGTATCTTTATATAACAAAAGAAAAAATTCTATATTCATGCAGTATTATTACTCTCAAAATGAGGTAAGTGATGTCCTCAGGAGTGGCAGAGCAAGGACTTCCAAAATCCACCTCTCATAAAAGTAATGAAAACAGAGGCAAAATTAGTCAACATCAATTTTTTAAATCTCTGAAAATTAATCTAGATCTTTGAACAATCTGAGGAGTATTTTCAAGATAAATGGCTAAATCTTGGTAAAAAGAATAAGATTTGTGGCATTTAATCTTGCCCTATTATAATACCCTTCTCCCACTCCAAAGCAGTTTTGAAAACCAACAGTTCTATCCATGTTCATAGATAAAAGCAGAAGCCTAGCAACCACTGAAGAGACAGAGCAGGATTGGAGCTCTTAAAAGTATCTTTCTTAGAAAATTTATTATTTGAACCATCTGTCTATTCTTTGACTTTATGTAGGATTTCTCTGAGTGAAGAATTTTCCCTGGGGGGCATTTATTGGTGGCAATTATAACATATTTATCATCTCACCTGCCTTACAATAGTGATTATAGTTGGAACAAGCAATAGTTCAAAAATTTTTTTTAAATGGAAAGATGAACAATATGATATTTATAGTGGGCTATGAAAATCTCAGATGTGGTCCAGGGAATCTAGAGTACCACACACAAACACAGAGCAGCTCACACAGCCAGGACTATAGCATGTCTAGACACCATAAGTTTTCACCTTTGGCTGACCTTGAGATTTCTTGCTGAAGCAGAAAGTAAACACTTAGGCAGAGCTGTAAGCTGCTTGTCTGATAACTGAAGTTGTTCCCCAACATACACACAGATCCCATCAGCAAAGGCTGTTTGTTATCAATTTCAGTCGTTTAAAAAAATGTCCAGCCTGACCAGGCAGTGGCGCAGTGGATAGAGCATCGGACCGGGATGTGGAGGACCCAGGTTCAAGACCCCAAGGTTGCCAGCTTGAGCATGGGCTCGTGTGATTTGAGCAAGGCTCACCAGGTTGAGTCCAAGTTCACTGGCTCGAGCAAGGAGTCACTTGGTCTGCTATAGCCCCCGGTCAAGGCACATATGAGAAATCAATCAATGAACAACTAAGGAACTGCAATGAAGAATTGATGTTTCTCATCTCCCTCCCTTCCTGTCTGTCTGTCCCTATCTGTTCCTCTCTCTGACTCTCTCTCTCTGTCTCTGCCACAAAAAAAAAAAATCTCCATGCAATGATTGACAATTTAGCTAAGTTAGCAGAGATTTCAGTGGCTATACACAACAAAAATGAATGCTTTGTAGAATTACTTCAAGAAAGTCACTTAAAAAAAATTCTCAGCAAACTCAATGCAACACACAGCAAGAACAAAAAACCCTGGTGGTGGGGAGAAATCTGATTTTCAGGGTTGCCTCATTATATTATTTAAAATGCCCAGTTTTCAGAAGGGTGAGGTAATATGCAGAGACACAAGATGTATATCCAAATGTGTGCTAGGAAAGAATAATGTAGTCAATAGAAACTGTTCTTAAGGAAGCCCAGGGTTAAAATTACTAAAGAGATCATTTAAATTAGCTATTTCAAATATGATTAAGGAAGTAAATGAAGCCATCTAAAAACTAAAGGAAAGTATGAGAATGATGTCTCACCAAATAGAGAATATTAATAAAAGGATAAAATCTATTAAGAGTAACCAGATAAAAATTCTGGATTTAAAAGGTAAAATAACCAAAATGAAAATCTTATCAGAGCAGTTCAACATTTGAGATGGCAGACAAAACAAAACAAAAACAGTTAGCAAATTTTAAATTTGGTCACTTGAGATATATACAATCTGAGAAACAGAAAGACCAAAGAATGAAGGAGATGAACAATAACCTGTGGGACGCCACCAAGTGTAGCCACATAGAGAAGTCTGGGTCGAGAAGAGGAAAGGAAAAACAGACAGAAAGAATATTTAAAGACATAATGCCTACAAGCTTTCTGTAAGGTATTTTTCCCCTCCGAGAAGGAAGGAAGAGGTCTTGGAGCCACCAAGTGTGGTAAGTTCAAAAGGCTTTATTCAGTACAAAGCGTTCTCCAGACGAGACTCACTGGCCTGCAAGATGGAGGTCAGGAAAAATCGCACACAGAGAGACCGCACAGGTATATTTAAAAAGGGGTCCCTCTAGGGAAGTCAGGCTAATATGACGTAGAGAAATCTTACTGGCTGACAGTCAGTTGCTCTTTTTCCAAGGAATCCTAGGAAGTTTCTTTTGGCGCTCTTGGCTGTGGGCGGTTCCAGCCAAAGTTCGCTGGCCTGGGTTCCCCACGTGACCATCCCTCTATCCACCAACCTTACACTTTCAACTTTCATGGAAAACATTAATATATGTATCAAAAAAGCTTAAACTCTATGCTGCAAAAATTCAAATAAATCTACCATCACCACTGACTTGGGGTTTTGAATAAACAATACAATATACATATAATGTATACATCTGAAACCTATATGATTTTTTTAACCAATGTCACCCCAATAAATTCAAATAAACATTTAAATAAATCTACACTAGAAATATCAAAATAAAAATTTAAAAACAAGGACAAAGAGAATTTTTGAAAGCAACAACAGAGGAGTGATTCAATATGTGTATGGAATTTTCAGTAAGATTAGCTGCTAATGTCTCACCAGAATACATGGAAGACCAAAAACACTGGATAGAATGCTCAAAGTGCTGAAAGAAAAAGTCTGGCAATTTAAGATGCTGTATGTAGCAAATTATCCTTCAAAAATTAAGAAGAAGTGAACACATTCTCAGATTAGAAATAACTAAGAAAATTGATGCTGGAAGACTGAAACTACAAGAAATACTAAATTAAAATTTTTTGAACTTCAAAGGACACTATCAAAAAAGTAAAAAGATGAACCACAGACTGGGATAAAATATTTTCAGAGCACCTATATAATAAGGGACTGCTCTCAAAAATATTTAACAAACTCTTAAAATCCAACACACAAATAACCCAACTTTAAAACTGACAAGATATATGAATAAATATATCTCTCGATAAGAAATAGAAAAGTCCAGTGAGCACACATAATGACATTAAACATCCTTTGTAATTAGAGAAATACAAATTGAAACTGCAATGAGATATTACTTCATGCCCGTTAGGAGAGATATAATAAAAAAAAGGCAATACAAATATTGGTGAGGATGTAGAGAAATAGTACCTTTCTACACTGCTGATGATTACAAAATGATACAATTGCTTTGAATAACAGTTAAAGCATTTTCCAAAATTTGATAGCATTATCATATGATCCATCACTTCCACTCTTAGTTACATATTCAAAAGAACTGAAACCACGTACCCGCACAAATACTTTTACAGGAATGTCCACAGCAGCATTATTCATAATATCCAAAAAGTGGAAATAACCCACATGTCTACTATTTGATGAATGGATAAATAGTATCTGGTATATCCATGTAATGAAATTATATTTGGCAATAAAATTAATGATAAATAATACAAGATGGATGAAACTTGAGATTATTATGTTGAGTGAAATAAATCAAACACAAAAAGCCATATATCATGTGACACTGTTTCTATGAAATGCCTAAAATAAACAAAACCATAATAACAGAAAGAAAGTTAATGGTTACAAGGGCTGGGAGTACAGAATTAGGAATAACTGCGAATGAAGACAAGTTTCTTTTGTAGGTGATGGAAATGTTCTGGAATTAGACAGTGGTGATGATTGTGTAACTTTGTAGATAAACTAAGACCAATTCGATTTTATACATTAAAAGGTAGTTGTATGGTATATAGATTATAGCTCAACGAAAATGTTAAAGCCAAAATAAACTTATAAAGACATATAAAAACTGAAATAATTTATACTAATTCACTTTTAAGAAATTTTAAAGATGGTTCATCAAGCAGAAGGAATATGATGGCATTTAGGAGTCTATTTTTAAACTGTAAGATAACAATGAAAATCTCTCATCTTCTCAATTATCTTTTAAATAGAGGTGACAATAGAAAGGAAATTCTAATATATATATTTACCCATGTAGTGACCGTTTTGGAAAGTTGTTCATCCCACACATCTTTGGAACTAAATTAAAAGATTATCCAGATTTTTACCCAGAAAGGCCCCCCTTATCATTACTTGTATGTATTTATAGAAATATTCTTTGCATTTGTAAGTATGTATATATGGATTTTTAAAAACAGCAATATAGCATATTAGACACACTTTAAGTCTTACTGTTTTCAAATAAAATGCATCTTTTTTTTTTTTTTTGTATTTTTCTGAAGCTGGAAACGGGGAGAGACAGTCAGACAGACTCCCGCATGCGCCCGACCGGGATCCACCCGGCACGCCCACCAGGGGCGATGCTCTACCCACCAGGGGGCGATGCTCTGCCCCTCCAGGGGGTTGCTCTGCTGCAACCAGAGCCACTCCAGCGCCTGGGGCAGAGGCCAAGGAGCCATCCCCAGCGCCCGGGCCATCTTTGCTCCAATGGAGCCTTGGCTGCGGGAGGGGAAGAGAGAGACAGAGAGGAAGGAGGGGGTGGGGGCGGAGAAGCAAATGGGCGCTTCTCCTATGTGCCCTGGCCGGGAATCGAACCCGGGTCCCCTGCACGCCAGGCCGACGCTCTACCGCTGAGCCAACCGGCCAGGGCCAATAAAATGCATCTTAAAGATTATTGCCTATCAGTATTAAACTAATTATAATAAAACCATTACATTTGTATAGTCTGTTTTCTTACTGATTTTAAGGTTTGCAATGATTATTTTGATCATCTTTATCATAACTGCTTTGTGGAATATATTAACATTTCTATTTCTTTTTATAGCATGAATCTTTGAAATGAATAAAGATGCATGCATCTACTTTTTCTCACCTCCATGCCCTCCCTTTCAATCCTGTTTAATAGTTTATATTCTTAGATCTTGTTTGTCTCCCCCCCTGCATTTTTTTAGTGTTTCACTTGCTGGAGTACAGCTGTGAACAAAGCAACAACAAAGCAAAGAAATATGTCATCATAGGTAGATACAAGCAATATATAAACATAATATATAGTATGCTATAAGATTGATGGAGGAAAAAAGCAAGTTTCAGAATAGAGGGTGCCTGAGGGAAGTGGGTAAATGGAAATATTAAGTAGATTCATCAGAGAAGGATTCATTAATTAGGTACCATTCTAGTAAAGGCATGAGAAAGTAAAGGATTGAGCTGTCTTCATTTCTGTGCATTTGTTGGGGAACATTATTCCTATTATCTTTCTCATTGGTTTACTCATTTATATATGGGTTAATTTCTCAACTTTCAACTCCCATTTTTAAAAATTTATTCCTTTATAATGTTTAATTGTTTTCAAGAACTCTTTCTTATGTCTTAATATTTTATTTACATAACGTTCTGTTTTTATTTCATGTGCACAACATAAAGATTTCTTGTCTTTTCTGCATTCCACATACTTTACTCTTACTTTCTTTTGTCTCTCATTTTTCAATGTCTTCTCAAAGGTTATTTGTCCCTATTTCAGACTGAGACATTAAAGGCTTAATGGAAGTTATGTCAACTGATGAATTATTTATTTAGACTGAAAAGATGAGGAACAAGGTTTTTCACTGGGACAGTCCCAGATATTAGCATTTATCAGTACTTTTTTTCCTGTGACTTTTTTGTTCTGGAAGGAATCTTCTGATTTTCTTCCTGGTGGGATATATACCTAAATGGTGACTCTTTTTGGTTATAATTACAACAAAGGGCGCAGAAACTACGTATTCAGTACACAGACATTCACTTATTCCCACTGTTTTCAGTAGAGAAGAGGGTCTGGCTGGTTTAACTTCTCCTTGCATAAGCATTATACACCTACTTGTTTTAAGCTCAAAATCTCATTCTCAAGGGATTCTTCAGCTAGATGCAGTTTGCTTCTGGCTGGATTTCTTCTCAGCAAACATTTTTTTTTTTTATCTTCTCAGCTCTGCTGACGAGTCCATACATTTTTCTTCCTTCTTTTACTTACACAAAAAATAATGAACCATCTGGAATTCTTCCCAGGATGGTGATGGATATGAAATAAAATAATAGACTTGAAAGCTTCCTAACCTACTCCAACCTAAACTCTCCAACCTACTTTGGTCCCCTCCTCTCTCTGTTCATGGTTGTCCAGTTGCTTTCTTTTAATTTCTTCAATACTTTAAACGATTCTTGCCTTGGGGTCGGGGGGCTGTCTTACAAGTCTTTTTTTTTTTTGCCTAGGATGTTATTTCTTCACTCCTTTTTTTTTATTATCACTTTTGGTATAGCAGCTGATACATGTAAAGTAATAGAGCATAGCAGTATTATGCAATAGTGAATCCATATGTAACCCAGAAAATAAACCATTATGGCCTACTTTAGCCACCTTTGTGGCTGTCTCCTAAACCAACCCTTTCTCATCTTCAGAATGAATCTCTTCTCCCACATTGTATAAATACAATTTCTTTCCTGTTTAAAATCATCTTATCATATATTTATATACTATATATATGTTAACACTATTGTTTAGTGTGATTAGTGCCTTGTATAAATACAATTTTTTTCCTATTTAAAATGATCCTATTACATATTTATATATATGTAAACACTTTATTGTTTGGTATGATTAGTGCCTAGTAAGTAGTATTTACTGTATGCAGTATTTTGGACCATATTTTTCTTTCTCAATAATATACACTCATGCTTCACTCATGTAGTTGGATAATTCACTTATTGTCATTGCTATAAAATTTTACAATAATAGCCCTGGCTGGTGAGCTCAGTCAGTTGAGAGCATCATCCCAAAATGACAAGTTTGTGGGTTTGATCCCCAGACAAGACACACACGAGAAGCAACCAAGGAATGCACAACTGAGTGGAACAACAAATGTATGCTTGCTTTCCCCCTGCCCTCTATCTCCTTTCCTCTCTCTCAAATTAAATACAAATTAAGACCTGGCTGGATAGCTCAATTGGTTGGAGTGTCGTCCTGGAACATGGAGATTGCTGGTTCGATTCCCTGGTCGGGAATACAGGAGCAGCTTGATGTTCCTGTCTCTCTCTCCCTACCTCTCTCTCTCAAAAAAAGTTACAGTAGTAAATTTCAAAATTATTGATCTGTTCTCCCATGTATCTATACATTTTTTCTCTTTATTATGGATATGTATCCTGTTACACATATGCACAAATTTCTCTGGGGAAATACCTAGGACTGAAATCACTGTTTCAGAAGTTATGTGAAAGGTCAATTTTATAAAATACTGACAATCAGATTTTCAAAGGGTTTGTATCAATGCTAATGTTTATACTCCCAATATTATTAAGTTTTATGTATGCATATTATTTCAAACACTAGTGTTGATCCTTTTTTATTTTTTAATAGTTCTGTGGGTGACAGTAGTGACCTCATACAGTTGTAACTTACATTTTTCTGATTAACAAGTTTCAACTTGGTTTTTCATATTTAAATGACCATTTGAATATATCTTTTGGGAAATGCATGTTTAAATCTTTAGCTTATTTTCCAATTAAATTTTCTGCATTTTCCTTATGGATTTGTAAGAATCTCTCTCTCTCTCTCTCTCTCTCTCTCTCTCTTTATTCAATGAGAACTGGGAGGCAGAGACAGACTCCCGCATGTGCCCTGACAGGGATCCACCTGCCAAACCTTCTAGAGGGCAATTCTCTGCCCATCTGGTTGCTGTTCCATTGATCAGCAACCAAGCTCTTCTTAGCACCTGAGGTAGAGGCCATGGAGCCATTTTCAGTGCCTGGGGCCAACTCGCTCCAATCAAGCCATGGCTGCAGGAGGGGAAGAGAGAGAGAAAGAGAGAGAGAAGCAAGAGGGGGGAAGGGTGGAGAAGCAGATAGGCGCTTCTCCTGTGTGTCCTGACTGGGAATTGAACCTGGGACATCCACACACTAGGCTGACGTTGTACTACTGAGCCAACTGGCTAGGGCCAGATTCTCTTTAAAAAATATATATTCTGGGTAAAAATTCTTTGTCTGTTGTTGATTGTGAACATTCTCTTCCAATGTGTGTCTTACCTCTTCACTTCTCTAATGGAACATTTTCAAAGACTTTCAATGTAGTCATATTTATTTATTTTTTATTTTTTATTTTATATATTAAAAAATTTTTTTTTATTAATTTTAACAGGGTGACATTGATCAATCAGGGTATATAGGTTCAGAGAAAACATCTCCAGCTTATTCTGACATTTGATTATGTTGCATACCCATCACTTTTAGCATGTCTTAGAAATCTTTTCCTAATTCAAATTCATAAAGATATTCTCTTATGTTATCTTCTATAAATGGTATTGCTTTGACCTTCACATTTAGTATCTTTGATTTGGAATAGAATTTTCAAATTATGTGAAGTCATGCTCCATTTTTTATTATCTATGTATAGAGTTGCATAGAACCATCTTTACCATTTGTTTGCTGTACCTTTTTTCATAAATTTTATAAATTAGCCATTCATATATATAGACTTTATATTCTGTTTCATTTGTCTATTTTTATATCTTTGTACCAATACTACATTGTCTTTATATTATATATATACATATATACACACATGTACATATACATATACATATGTTTACATATATATACATATATAAGTCCTGATTTTCCTACAGCAAGGTTGAGAAAACTGCAACCAGTGGGTCAAATTCATCTGACAAGGAAGTTCTCCTGGAATAACATATATTTGATAAGAATGATAGTCACCAAGATAACTAAATTTAAAGTTGATGGGACCATGAAATACTGCTCTTATCAGAGAGCGGGACATTACAGTTGTAACTTTGTTATGAGAATTTTCCTTTGGTTTATCAGATATCTCAGAGAAAATTCATGAGCTCCTGAGCTTCCAGATCCTGTGTTTAGAATGGTGGTGGTCCCCTTGACTTCAACTCAAAATTGTTAGAAAGTGCCAAGATCAAGAGTTCAGTTCAAGGTGATTTTCCTAGCCATCCTTTACCCCAGCAGGCAGGCTCTCTATGTGAAACAGTGTCCTAGCAATCCTTTGAAGCCCTTTGGCAGCTGAAAACTGTAACTGTAATTATGAATACTTGTTCAGCCAAACAGGAATCTGGTATAGTTAAAATTTGCAATGTTGTTTTTTAAAAAAATGACCTTAAATATGGTTGGCACAGAATAATCCCACCAATAGTTTTGTATTTACTTGTTATTGATATGGCACATCATGCTTAATTACATCAATAATAATATAACATACTTAATACCTATTGTAATCATAAAAATTAAAATGCAATTGTAAATTTGAAGTCTAAAAGCAATTGTGTTTTTAAACATTTAAGGAGAATACAGACATCAGATTGAAAAGAAAAAGAGATCTTTTGGGAATAGTCACACTGCAACACTCTTCCAGAGAATTATTGCTGCAAATTCTATTTTTATGATGTGATTAATGCACATTAATAAATGTGGCTCAGAATTAAAACTGCTTGATTTAAATTTCTTTTATGTTGGCTAGCTTTTGGGTAATAGTTCCCTCTTTTTGTCCATTAACAAGGTCATTTTAAGTGATAATAACCATATAATGAAGTAAATTGTATCATAATGATTTTGTGTTGATACGAGTTTGGCAATGGTAAAACTCTTGAAGAAGAAGACACGTGGAATAAATTTACCTATCTAAAACTGCAGCACAAATCCCATTTATGCATTAAAAGAATTTAACAAACTTGTTTGATTAACATGAACATTAGTATTATCCTGTCTTTATTGATTTCTTTCAGAATTTTTATTGTATGATTCTTTTCTAAGTTCAAGTTTCAAGTGAAAAATAAAAACACTGGAATTAAAGTCAGAAGCACTGGATTTGGGCAAATATTTAGCCTCTTGAGCATCGTTTTTCCTAATGTATTAATTAGATAAAAATATTGCCAGGCTTTGGGTGAATTTTGTGTAAGGAATGTGTGTGTGTGCCCAATTTTAGTTGCACAGAAGTCGTACACTGCATGTGTCTTTACTTTCTTAGGTAACATTTAATTAAAAGTTATAATGACTAACTAACATCATACTTCTCTTGCCTCTCAGTTCCTTCATCACATAACAGGTTGCCAGATGACACTGTTTATTATTTAGTTAGTGGTACACAACAGTTTACAATTTCCTTCTGCAGTAGTTCCTTCTTATCCTCTGGGGATATGTTCCAAGATCCCCCCAGTGGATACCTGAAACAATAGATAGTACCAAACTCTATATATATTATGTTTTTTGCTATACACATATACATTTCACTGCTTTTCTCTGGCATGTCCCAATTGCCAATTATGCTTTGGGGCTATTATCAAGTAACATAAGGATTATTGAAATCAGTGCTGTGGTACTATGACAGGCTGATAAATAAGAAGGCTATAATGTGACCTACAGTCAGGTAGCATATAGAGTGATGATACACTGGACAAAGGGATGACTCACATCCTGGGTGGAATGGAGCAGGACAGTATGAGATCTCATTGTGCTACTCAGAAAGCAGATGGAGGGGGTACTGCTGTATACACTAAAGAAAATAATTGTGTTAATGTATCTTGAGTCTCTATTATATTTTTCATATAATAGTAGCACTTTCTTGATTTCTAAAAAGTATACCTTGGTTTGCAATGATCTTCATTCATTTGAAAAACAATAGGCCCTGGCCGGTTGGCTCAGCGGTAGAGCGTCGGCCTGGCATGCGGGGGACCCGGATTCGATTGCCGGCCAGGGCACATAGGAGTAGCGCCCATTTGCTCCTCCACCCCCCCCTCCTTCCTCTCTGTCTCTCTCTTCCCCTCCCGCAGCCAAGGCTCCATTGGAGCAAAGATGGCCCGGGAGCTGGGGATGGCTCCTTGGCCTCTGCCCCAGGCGCTAGAGTGGCTCTGGTCGCGGCAGAGCGACGCCCCGGAGGGGCAGAGCATCCCCCCTGGTGGGCAGAGCATCGCCCCTGGTGGGCGTGCCGGGTGGATCCCGGTCGGGCGCATGCGGGAGTCTATCTGACTGTCTCTCCCCGTTTCCAGCTTCAGAAAAATACAAAAAAAAAAAAAAAAAAAGAAAAAGAAAAACAATAAATACTTACTTTGTCTCAGGCATTATTCTTGTTTCTGGGATAGGGGTAATAGTAGTAAGTAAAAGAGAGTAGATCCTTGATTTTTGTGAAATTATCAATAAATTCCAGTAGTTAGAGAATAGTGTGAATTCAAACTATCAATTCATCTAATACTCATGAAATTTAAGCTTAAATCTACTGTATGTATCTTAAATGTGGTCATTGTGTTGTCTTCTTATTGAAATAACATTCCTAGCATCAGAAAAGAATTAAGCAAGCATGTAATTTTCGTTCAGTTCAGCATAGTATTGAATAAACAAGTAGAAAATATTTTTTTTCCTATTAGGTTGCATTCACATTAAGGGTATCGTGTTTATAAAAATTTAACTGGGAATAGGAGCAAAGCTATTTAGCAACGCTGCTGAAAATAATGGGAAGAGGGAGAAAGATTTTCCAATATCCAACCCTAACACTCTGGATCCAAAGGTAAGGAAAAGAGGGTGAGATTTGTGACTGTCCAACATGATTGTGAGGGACCCTAGGGGACCAGACCATTACTGCATGAGGACAGGAACTATGTTGGCAGCAGAAGGGACACACTACTACTGCAAGTCAGAAAAAGAGTCATTAAATAAGAAATGATTGATAAGATTTTTTAGCTAAAAAATACAGGTAAACTAAGATTTAAAAACCAAAACTGGAAGAACTAGAAGGAGAGCAGAATTACAGTAGGCATGAATACAGTACAGAGAAAGGGTGTCTAGGGCTAACTTTCGTAGATACGGTTTCAACTGCTGTGGCCTTCTGAGCCACACATGTCTGCTTTGGGCAAGTCTATAATGAGAGTTTCTAGGTGGATAAGTAAAGCAAAAGGAATTGCTATACAAGTCTGTTTAGCAATTATTAGGTATTCTTATATACATCATTTTATTCAATTTGTGCCCCTTATTTTAAGTGGAAAAGCAAGGTGTACAGAGATTGTGATTTATCCAAAGTCCACCAAGTTAGTAGTAGAAATTAAAATGGTCCTCTGAATCTTAGCCTAGTATTTTTTAATAACAAGCCTATAAGTGACTTTTCTCACCTTCAGAAGGCCTCTATCATCCACTATATTTTTTTTCTCAAGTGAGACCATAAACCATTTCCATTCCATTCAGTTCCATTCTGTTCCATTCCATTTTAACACCAAGTTCTGCTTAGAAAAAAAACTACATGACTCATCCATATTCACTGTATACTGTACTTATTAAAAATGTAATTTTTTCATCTATATTAAAATATTTACTAAAAATTGCTAGAGTTAAAGTAAATTACTTGTATCTAGTAAGATGTGCAGTCATATGCAAGAGCAGACATTTCCTAAACTTAATTTTTGAAGCTGGAAAAACTAAACTTATAATAGCAACATGTTGAATATATGTACTGCAATATTTATTTCTAACCCCTGCTTGGGCAAAGAATTTGATGATGTTCCTCATTTATAAAAAGAAAATTATTCTCTGATAAGATTATTAATAAGATGGTACATGAAGAAAAACATTCAAGGGGAAAGGGGAGAATGCTATGCCAGGAAAAGGGGCCAAAGATTCTGTGGTGTAAGAGATATCAATTATTCAAGAACTTAAAGAACCCAGTGTGATTAGAATACAGAGAATGTGATGTTAAAATGAGGCATGGTAGGAGCAAGACTATATAGGATCTGGAATACCATGGCAAGAATTCTGGTCTTCATCATAAACTTAGTAAGAAGCCAATGGATTATTTTTATAAAGAGGTGGGAGGATGGTCTGATAATGTTAGGTTTGAATAGTTATTGGAAGGGATAAGAATAGGTATAGGAATCCAGTTAAAAGGTTGTTGTAGTAGCGTAGGAGAGAGAAGTGTGGCAGAAGGATTGTGGTGATTTCACTAGGCTGGTGGTAGTAGAAGAGGAAGCAACGGAACAGAGATGGCATAGACTCCAGGGGAGGAGTCAGCAGGGTGGACTATTGGATTAGACTTGAGGTGAAAAGAGGGCTCCAGAAACACTCCAGGGTTTTTGACTTGTATAAACTGGATGGATGTTGGTAATATAATGTTTAAGTAGAGAACACTAGAAAAGACACATGTATCCAGTTTTGGATATGGGCCATTAAGTTATCCCAGTGGAAAGCTTATATAGATATTAAAATACATAGTCCTGGAGTCTGGAGGGATGATCCAGTCTAGAAACAACATTTTGAGAATCATTAATATATGGGTATTCAGTGGGGATGCAATTCCATGAGAAAAATTTTTTGATTGGTAAAATAGGAGGGCTAAGTCTCAGTTTGGACATCCCAAGAGCATGCAAGGGGAAGAGCTTGTAAAAATGGTAAAAGAGAGCATAGCATCACCTATATCAAAGAAAGAGAATCTTATAAGTTAGAGCAGTTAGAAGTATTGAATCCCACTGAGGGGTGAAAAAAAAATAAAGACCACCATATGGCAATTTTCTGTTAATAGTATATGTAAGTTTATGTAAACGGCCAACATGATTTGTTGTTCATGTCAAAGAGGGTGTTTTATTCTGCAGTTGTTTAATGGCAAAGAGAGGAAATGTATATTGTGTATAGAACATTCTAAAGTGTTATTCTGGGGCAAATATGAAGATACAACTGGGAACCCTGGGAAATAATTCCAAGGAAAAGAGACTAGAAGCTAGTCTTGGAGGTACTGACTAGCACTGGAACTAAATTAGATTTCTTCTGCTCTTTCATTCTCAGCATGGTTTTCCATGGCAACCAAGTTTAAATGGTTCTGCTAGGTGAACGGGTCAACACAATTACAGCCATTTGTCTTACTGCACTTATCTGTCATATAAGGAAGCCTACCTTATTTGAGGGAGCCTATTAAAATTCAGTCAAGCTTCTTATCTCTGTTTCAGTTCAAAGCTTTTATAAATGTTTTGCAAGCAAGCAGTATATACTAAATCTAAATGAGCAAAGTTTCACTATATAAATTAGAAATCAAGTTTAGAATAGAAGAATATAATGACTTTTAAAATACGGAAATCTATTTTGTCCTGGTGGAGAACACAAAGGGCTAAGTTGAAAAGCTTTCCAAATCAAACAGTAATCACAAATAAAATGCATAACTTTGGGAAGCTCAGCATAGTCTCGGTAAGTTTATTTTTCTTACTGAACACAGTAGACAAAATAACGAATCACTAAACTAAAAATATAACAAATATTTTACTTATGAAAGATAATAATGCATTGATTTTAATCTTCTGATACTAAAGGGGGAAAAATAACCAATGTACTATTTTGACTGACAAAATGTATAGGTTGTTTTCCCAAAGTGACTTTAAACAATGGAGATGCAGGCAGGGGTAGTCAAATTTTTTATAAAAACCGCCCACTTTTGCAGTGCTGGTCAACCTAGTCCCTACCGCCCACTATGGGCGGTTCAGCTTTCATGGTGGGGGGGGGGGGTAGCAGAGCAACCAAATGGTGCTGCGATTGGTCCATCATGAAAGCTGGAACAACCACTAGTGGGCGGTAGGGACCAGGTTGACCAGCACTGCAAAAGTGGGCGGTTTTTATGAAAAGATTGACTACCCCTGTATGGTCATGGATGCAAGACTATGAAGTGGCACTAAGCTCTGTCTGGTGCAGGCCCCTTCAGCCCGTGTACACTGTGTGCTCTGGGAAGTGACAGGTATTTTGCCATCACTATTCACTTGCCAAAGATTTTGGCCAATTATTAAATTAATTAGGTTTTTATTTCCAAGAAGAAAAAAATTCTAAGGGTTCAAAACTTGTTAGTTAAGTTTAATATTCTTTTTGAAATGGAAATAAAAATATAAACATCAATTTAATTATAGGTCTCAAGAAAAATACAGATGGAAATTGCAACCTTTAGCAATCATATACCATTAATGCATCACAAAACCGAGAAAGAATTAGAGCCTAATTGTTCATTAAATATTTACTACAGTTCAGGGTTTGATTTGATTAGCTTATGCTCATTTCTCGAAAAGATAATACAAGTTCAAATATATGGGTGCCCTGCGTTACTGATTATTGTGGGTTATTTGTTCTGAGCATCATCTGAAGTGCAGATGTTAACTGCGCCTCAAGCATTTATGACAAAACAAAAGAGGGTTGCTAACTCATGGAAGTGAGCAATGTGGCACAAAGGTTCTATTTTCAGCTACTAAATTCCTTTGGGCCAACAATGTTTTAAGTTGCAGGCAGGGAGAACCAAACACTTGACTCATGAAAAATGTTAATATTTTGAATAACTTACCGGGAAGCAATTTCTATGTTTCTGGAAGATTGTGAAGATGGCTAGTCAGCTTTGTTAGCTATTCCTCATTTAACTATATTCCACTGTTTCAAATTATGCTATTCCCACAAACAAAAAGTTCACAGGGCAATGAAGTAACAATGTGGTTCACTCTCTCTTTCTGTAACATACACACACACATACACACACTGCATGTGAGCCATATATATCCTTTGAGCTTTATTCTATCACTAGTTTAGTCACATTAACACACAGTATTTCTGCTACATCTTTTCATGTACAGAATAAAAAATATAGAGTTCTTCGAGACTTGCCGGGAGGGGCACGGTGATGAACACACAATGCGGTGTACAGAAGATGTGCTATAGAATTGTGCACCAGGAATTTGTATAATTTTGTTAACCAGTGTCACCCTAATAAATTCAATTAAAAAGTCCTTGAAACTAACAATAAAAACTGTAGAGGGAAGGGGGAGAATCTTTACATTTTGTATAGTTTCTCTATATGTTTACTTATGGTCTATAAATAGGCAAAGCAGAATGAAAAATACTGATACCATGAGTCATTGAATTATAGCTTAATAAAATTTACATGCTTTAATCTATAAAGAAATGTAATAATATTAATTTAAAATTTTTATTTACACTAGAAAAGATGAAAGTGAGGCTCCTGACAGGGTGAATGAGAGGGTTACTGTCCTCTTCCATCAAATACTTTCTGTGCACATATTCTCCATAGATGGGTTTTCTACCATAGAGATGTTTTAAAATGTCTGGAAAACCATTATTTTAATGTCTTGCTTGGTTTTTTCTCTTCCTGGTTCAACATTTTACAGGATGCTTTATAGTTCTGAATACTATTAATAATCATGTTAACACAGGTTTTAATTTTAGTATCTAGGGAAAGAGTTGGTAACCAAAGAAACATTTGCTATTTGCAAATCTGAAAGATTGACAACCTGTTTGTACCTACTCTGCTGGTTATGACTCAGTGTTGTGTAGGACATAGTGTAGTGTAAGTTGGCTGTTCTCAATAACTGAATTGAGGCACTGGCCAGTTGGCTCAGTGGTAGAGTGTCAGCCCAGCATGTGGATGTCCCAGGTTCAATTCCTGGTCAGGGCACACAGGAGAAGCACCCATCTGCTTCTCCATTCCTCCTCCATCTCACTTCTCTCTCTAGTTCTCTCTCTCTTCCCCTCCTGTAGCTATGGCTCAATTGGAGTGAGTTGACCCTAGGCACTATGGATGGCTCCATGGCTTCTGGCTCAGGTGCTGAACAATAGAGCAATGGTCCCAGATGGGCAGAGCATTGCCCCTTGTAGGCTTACTGAGTGGATTCTGGTCGGGATGCATGTGGGAGTCAGTCTCTCTGCCTCCCCTCCTCTCACTGAATAAAGTAAATAAATAAATAAATAAATAAATAAGTTAAGACTCATTGTGTCACACTGTATATTGCAAGAAATCAATTAATTATATGTATTTTAAAAACTGCATAGTCAAATCATATTGGAATACTTTATCAGGTTATCATTTTAATTTGCCATTTTTCCTTACATTCATATATCATTTTTTGGGAGAGAAACATAATATTGGAATAGAGCACAAACACAAGAATTAATTGTAATCTAGGGTAGGTACATGACAATGTGTGTTGTATGTGTTAACATCATATGTGTGTGGTCCGGTGTAAAAGTTATAGAATCACTAATATAGGTTATAGATCTATATAGATATATATCTATACAGATATATACACATACATAAATATCTATTAGATAAATACACATACACATAAACATCTATATATATGTCCACAGATTATATATATGTATGTATATATTTATGTATATACCACAGATAAAATAGAAGAATTAACATTTCTTATGATCATAGCACTTTCATTACTGACCACACTGTATATAAATCTTCTGTTAACTTGATGATCTGCTTATTAGAGTAAGTAAACAGCTTCAAACTAAAGGCTATACAGAACATTTTCAGTGACTTATGAAGTAGCTGATATTTTCAAGCTCTTTTGAGTGAATGAACAATGATTTGACACTCAGGTATTTCCTTGCTCAATATTATAAACAGATATTGCAAATTCTAATTTTATTTGATTGGTTGCATATTGCACAACTATTTCATTATTGTTCCAAATTCAGTTTCCAATTTTCCCCCATTCCCCTCCTGAGTTATGCTAGGGGAGGCTGAGCTCTGTGGACTACATCATAATTTGTTTGTGGAGAATTATGATAGGAGATCTGAGGGAAGAGAGTGATGTCAGGACATTTATTATCCCAACTCACTCTGATAGCTCTGTCATTGACTAGTTGAATCTTTTAGTGAAGATCACAGCTCTTTCTGGTGGCTATCTACACAAAGTGCTTTCTCTCCCTCTTAGCCCCCGTCACCTTGATCCTAGTAGCCTGTCTCTACACCCACCTTCTCAGGCCTAAAACTGGTAATGGCGCCCCGCTCTGTGATGTTTTTAACTTGGGATCTTGCAATCTCTTGAGGTCTCCCTTAATCTTTTAATATGCCTAGTTTATACATTAACCTTTATCATAGATATGTATGTATAGGAAAATCACACAATATATAGGACTTTGTATTATCAATGGTTCTAGGAATTCACTGGTGGTTTTCTTTTTTTGTTATTTTTCTGAAGTTGGAAACGGGGAGGCAGTTAGACTCCCGCATGCTCCCAACCAGGATCCCCCCCCACCCTTGGCATGCCCACCAGGGGGCGATGCTCTGCCCATTCGGGGTGTTGCTCTGTTGCAACCAGAGCCATTCTAGCACCTGAGGCAGAGGCCACAGAGTCATTCTCAGCGCTCGGGCCAACTTTGCTTCAGTGGAGCCTTGGCTGCGGGAGAGGAAGAGAGAGACAGAGAGGAAGGAGAGGGGGAGAGGTGGAGAAGCAGATGGGCGCTTCTCCTGTGTGCCCTGGACGGGAATCGAACCCGGGACTCCTGCACGCCAGGCCAATGCTCTACCACTGAGCCAACTGGCCAAGGCCTTCACTGGTGGTTTTGAAATATCCCCTGTGGATAAGAGAAAACTACTCTATAGATAACTGTGTTTATTCTAATTTGAGGCAAAGTTAAAGTCTTAGATATTAAATATAACCCTATATTATTTTTCTTTTTTTAACTTAATGTAGTGAATTTAGAGACTAATATTTTCTGAAAATCCTTTTTTTTTTTTTTTGTGACAGAGACAGAGAGAGGGACAGATAGGGACAGACAGACAGGAAAGGAGAAAGCTGAGAAGCATCAATTCTTTATTGTGGCATCTTAGCTGTTCATTGATTGCTTTCTCGTATGTGCCTTGACCAGGGAGCTACAGCAGACTGTGTGACCCCTTGATCGAGCCAGCGACCTTGGGCTCAAGCTGGTGAGCCTTGCTCAAACCAGATGAACCTGTGCTCAAGCTGGTGACCTCAGAGTTTCAAATCTGGGTCGTCCACATATCAGTCCAATGCTCTATCCACTGTGCCACCACCTGTTCAGGCTGGAGATCTTTAAGTAAATATTTTCACTTTATCCTACTGCCAGGAATCCTCAGAAGACTGCAGTTATGAACTGCATGTTCATGTTTCCCCCAAATTCCTATGTTGAAACCATCATACCCAGTGCTACCATAGTTGGTGATGGGACCTTTGGAAGGTAATTAAAACATAAGGGTGGAACTGTCATAAGTGGATTACTGCCTTTATAAGAAGAGACACCTCTCTCTCTCTCTCTCTCTCTCTCTCTCTGCCATGTGAAGACATAGTCAAGAAGAGAGCTCTCACCAGGAACCAAATTGGCTTTCATAATCTTGATCTTAGACTTCCCAGCCTCCAAAATTCTGAGAAGTAAATTTCTATGTTTAAGCCTGAAAAATTAGGACAACTACATGCATTATTTATTTATTTTTTAGAATAAGAGTACACATGGTGTTACTGCAAGTGCTCTGTATAACATGACAATGGATCTCAATTTAAGATTAAGCAAAAGAAGTTTTAGTCTCTGAATAGTCTAAAAATACCAGTGCAATAATATAATTAAGAAGTGGCTTTTTGGGGTACTAGAGCATAGGTAGCAGGGTTAGTAAGAAGAATATATAGAATAGTATATTTTCAACACAGCAAGAGAGAAAATGAGGAGTCAAAGTGACATATATGTTGGTAAGGTGATCTTATGATGATTTTTAGTGCTATGAAAAAAATATATAACAAAACAATACAAGATACCTGATGCTTAATCTATTCTGCAAACAAAGAAAATAATACGTGTACTTTAACTCAATGTATACTTGATAAATATAGTCAGGTAATATCCAATGGTTGTTAAATTTTTGTCAAATCATATTAACTTTCAGATATCCTTGTATGTTTTCATAGTTTTCTGAAGGAATATTAGAAAGCAGATTAAGCAGTTAAGCATTCTTTGATCACATTGGAACTTCACAGAAATTCCACTATTCTCTCTCATGATCGGCATTTCCGCAGTAGACATTAAAACATCCTCTACCAAGATTGTGAAGGATCTAACACATTGAGTTAGAGACGATGGAAACAAGATTAGCTTTCGTAATCAGAATTGAATGGAAGCATATTGAAATGACCAATAGTTTTAAAAAGTGGAAGTATGTGCTACGATGTTTAACTGTGTCTCTTTTTTCAACTCAATATAATGAACTTTAAATTACTGGTTAAATTGTCAGATATAGAAGCCCTCGAGATTTAAACACATTCCATTGTGCATAGAATATTTCACTGGACCAAAACTTTGCTTTTAATGAATTTGGAATTTAGAAAATAGCGTGAAATCCAGAGTGCTTTCCTTAAGCAATATTGCTAAATATATATAACAGAAATAATCTTGCTTCTGGTCATTTCCAAACTTGCTGCTGACTACTGCATTATTTTGAAGGTTAGAAACTAGACCAAGGATGGAAATAAGAAAATATAAGTAAAAGGCTGCTTTAGGAGTTCCAGATAACCGATTATGAGTTTGCTGCCTTTTAGTTCGAGCAAGGTTTAGGATTTTACAGGGTTTTACCCCTGAATTATTTTTGATGTTCTCCATATAGTATCTCACATTCCACAGATATTATTTGCTCTATACTAGGAGTTAACAAAGTATAACCTAATGCCCAGTTCTAATAAGTAAAGTTTTACCAGAACACAGTTACTGACATTCATTTAGAGTTTCAACAAGGACATGATGGCCCACCAAGTCAAACATGTTTACTCCCTGGCCCTTTACAGAACAAATTTGCTGGCCTGTGTTCTGTACTAAGAACCCACAACCCACTGTCATGCCGCAGGTGCTGTCCCCTCACAGCTGTTCCGGAACCATGAGATTGTCCCTGGACTTTGCCTCAATGGAAGCATGAGCACCAGACGAGAGACAAAAATCTATGGCTAACACCAAGTCATGATATTTGACAAAGCTATGCAAGGCCAAGTTAGAATGGTGGCTTATGAGAAGGGCAGTGACGGAAAGCTAACATTGTTTCCTGACCTGAGTGTAAGCTACTTAAGTATGTTTGATTTGTATAAATTCACAATGTTGCATGCTTACAAGATATGCACATATCACTATGTAACAAAAAAGTAAAAACTATTCAGAGCATATGCTTAAGTGGAAGCATTCTAGAACTGACATTTCTATAACAACTTTCAAGCAGGGCTCTGTTTCTCTTAGTCAAGAGCTATGCTTCACTTTTTAGAATGTCCTGGTTAATATTTTTCCTTAAAGACAAAATTTTAATCTTGATCTATTAAAAATTATTAATTTAAGTATATCTTTGCTGATACTATACTCTCGGTAGGCACAGGCCACTTTTTCTTATTTGGGGTGCCCTTCCTTTTCATTCTTGCCAGCTTAGGGCTCGGTGCCCCTTTCAGTTGTACAGAAGCTCTCATGGATCTTCCCTTCACACAAATTAGACTCCTCATCCTCCGCTTTTCCCAAAGAAACGAGGAAATACTTTTATCCCCGTTCAACCTCATAATAATCTTTACAATGATCTAGGGTAGCGACAATGGCGTTAAGCTTTCATATTATTAACAAAATTATTTTCTGATTGTCTTGAATGTCTCTTCTGAATGAATATTTTCACTAATGAAATAATCAAAATGCCTATAAAAGTACTTCTCCCACCCAGCAAAGAAAAAACAAAAGAGCTATTGACCTACATTAAGGGCAGGTTTTGTGGTCATGTTATGCCACACTGTGAGTGAAACTCGCACTGAGTTTCACGATTTGGGAGACGTGGTGTTTATGATGCCCAACCCTTTAAACAACAGTTTTTCTTTCTATTGTGCCCTGGAACCTACATTCTCTTCAAATTTCCACCCATTAGATCACACTTAAATTCTTGCTCTCTGCTTGGCCTCCTTAGACTGGTGATTTATTTGGATGTTGGACTGGGCTTCCTAGTTTTGCCGACCAATGTACTTCTATCACATGCAGCTCCTGGCATCCCAGGCTAGAACTACTTGAGCTCACATTTCTGTTAGTCTTGGAGGAGATACTGGATCTAACCCCATCAGATTTTGGGTCTTTTGCTTGTCATGAGTTATATTTAAAGCTCAAGAAATAAAGTAGTTCAATTTGTCCTTGATGGTTCTCCTTCTTAGGTAGAGCTTTACCAGGAACTTACGTTATTTTCCTGGACCTACTGATGTGAACTCATGACATGAGCCACTTTTTAGAGCCTATTTAGGCCTTCTGAGAATGATGAGCAATGTGTGTGAAGGACAGGGGAGCATAACCTCTGTAGATTTTAAGTTTCATCATGATTTAATAATGGTAAATCACTGTCAATTTCCCAGACTTGACTTTTCCCAATAAACATTCACTTTATGGAAGAGACATGTTTACAATTTCTGTAGGTAGTTGTTCTTCTCTAGTTGCCAAAGTCCTTGTTTACCTTCTCTCCCTCTGCTGCATCCCAGCCCTAGAGTTAGGTGCAAGAATTGAGTGTGTTCCTGTGCAAGTGGGAACCGAGTGGACCTCAAATTCATGTTTTCTTGAAAGCTGGCTCTGGAAGCCACAGTGGGAAAGGAAACTATTACCCTCATTCATTTTGGAGATGCTACCTCCAAAATCTTGGCTAGCTCATATGAGTGTGACCTGGCTGAGAATGATTGTGATAAGCCCAAACTTCAGCTTACATCAGGTCCTGCTGTCTAGGCTAAAACCATCAGAAGGACCCTCATGTGCTAATCAGGTATTGTCAGAGCTCATAATTTTTTTTATTGATTTTAATTTATTGTGTTTACATAGATTCAAGTGTCCCACTGAATACATCCCTCACCCCCGTGTTCCCCTCAACATCCCTTTTGCCCCCTCCCCCAATGCTCTCCCCTTTCCCTCCAGGATTTGCTTTCCTGCTCTCTATAACACTGTGTTATGTATAAATATATATAATTTCACGTATCTTTATCTCCTCTCTGATCCCATCCTTTCATCCCCTTTCCCTCTGTCATAATTATAGAACCTAAGTATTCAAGCACCTGAGGGCAATTCTTTTTTGTTTGTTGTTTTAAATCTAATATTTAACTAAGGACTTAACTATGCCACATCTGCCTTAATCACTTTGCATATATTTTCATGTTTGATCTTTATAACTGAGTTGCTATGTTTACTTTATCCTCTTGCACATGAGGAGATGCAGGCTTAGAAAGATTACATAACCAGTAAAAGTTCATCTAGGTACTCAGTGATGGAACTAGTTTTTGACCCAAGGGTTTTCTGACTTCAGAGACCAAGTCCTTAGCCACTTTGTGATTTTGTTCACCAGGTAGCACTAAATAGTCTTTCTCTAAGATAGTATGTGAAAAAAAAAGAACCGACTTGAAAAAGCTTGCATAGAATATTCAGTTGTCCAACAGCATTTTGTTTCTTTTTATTTTTTCATTTTTTAAATTAAATTTATTGGGATGACATTAGTTAATAACAATATGTAAGTTTCAAGTGCCCTTTTCAAGACTTTGAAGACCACCTGCAGAGGTTTCTGGAGATAATACACCATCACCTATTACAGTTGGTTCTAGATCACAGTTTCAGGTAACTTAAGAAGCTGTTGCTCATCTTTCCTTCATTACATGTTTCTGAAATAGCATTCATCCAGACCTAATCTCCAGGCTACCCTGTTTAAATTTTGGCAAAATTGTCCTGGTAATGTTTGGCACCCCATTGAATACAACACATTTTATTTTCTGTACTGACCACCAAACTCTGTCATTCTGTTCATTAATAGAATCTCATATTACCACACACTTTCAAGACCTCAGATATCTGACTTCAGCCCCAGTGTTCTGATGTTGATATTCTGAGACTTCCTGAGTGATCACTGACTGAAAGAATACCAGCGAAGCACTTGGTGGTCAGGGGGCTCTGGGTAACAGTGTGGAGTTTCTATTGCTCACAAAACTTAGGGGATATTTTATCACTTCATATTTATTTTGAAATATCCCCTAGTTTTTGTGAGCAGTATATAATAAGCTTTACTTGTCATTTCTGACTGTGTCTTCATTCAGAAAATTTATTTTCACAGAAATTAGAGCTTTTATTCCTAGTGTCCCCGAATCGATACCTCATCCCCTTGTTAGCACAAGGGGAACTGTTGCCTGGCCAGTAATTACTTCCAATATGCAAAGTCAAATGTCCCTTGGTCTCCATAACATATCCTTTCATTATTTAGGTAAGAAATCATGAACACTTGACACATTTGTCATGGTTCACTCTTCTTATATTCATGAGAGTAATAGCTAATCAATCATAGTACTGTATCACCCTGAACTTAGCTGTAACCTCACATTCTTCACCAGAGTCCAAGCAGCTTCTAACAATTGATAAGCATTGGCATATAAGATACAGCATAATTGACTGTTCAAATGATGTGGAGATGTTTTCTCAAAATCTGTGTACTCTGGCTGACCAATATCCCCCTGTTAAATTTAATTGACTAAATAAAAAAATAAAAAAGAATAAAAATTAAAAAAAACATAAAACTCCTTGCCATTTCAGATTGGTGATATAGATTTGGCTACCTGCCCGGCTCTCTATTTCAGCTTCACTATCTCTTGGTCTAGTTCTTTTGCTTCACTTGCTGTAGCTCAACCTTGTTTCCCTTTCAGACTCCTGCTATAGTCTTCATGAAGGGGACTTTAGTGTCCATGCTCCTCTCTCCCAGTTACCTGGGGTCGTAATCAGAATCCTGGTAACCACTACACATTTCTCCCAGAATTAGTAGATTTTTAGTAAAATATCATAACACATTTCATCATCTCATAATCTGAATAACTCTATGAATAAAATGAAAGAGAAAGAGAGATATTTCATGAAGTTAGAATGCTAGCCAAAATAAGAGTGAAAATAATGCTAGTAAAAGAGAAAATGATTGGGCTAGATACCTGAGAAAGTGATGATGGCTATTGTGAATGTATCTTCTTATGTTCCTTTTATTCATAAAAGAATAATTATTATATAGTATAGTTAACCCCTCACCAAAAATAATTGTCTATTAAAAATTAAATTTTTCCCAAGTAGCTCTATTCCCTCTCCATCTCCCCGGAGGTAATGGGAAGGGTGGAAGTATTACGGGGTAAGTTATAAAAGGATTTCAATTTCCTTTAGTACATAACTCTCTAATTATTTTCACCAAGCTTACTTCAAATAAATAGGCTCAGATATCCTACCAAATCTTTTCACTTTGCAAGTAGGATCCAAAATATCTATCTTGCCTAAACTTTACTTTCAACATTTCTTGTTTTCAGAGGTACAAATCCAAAGGAAATCGAACAAAAATTTTCCTTGAATCCCTCAATATATTTTATTAGAACTTAAAAGTTCTTAGAAATAGGTAGTATCTCAATGATGTTTCATGTCTTGGCTATTTGGAATGAAAGGTCAAATGAAAAAAAATACTTTTTTCTTGTGATCCTTCAGAAGTATATATTTTTATTCTCCTGCTAGCAGATTCTTTTAGTTTCTATTTTATTTGTACATTGGAACATATTTCTCAAAATTAGGCTCACATCAGTCAGACCAAACTGATTAGATCACAGACTTCAGACATGTGAAATCTGTCTGAAAGAAACACTATAAAAATATGTCTCGTCCATCTAATGACCATCATTTGCATAAACAGATATTATTTATCAAGTAGAAATTAGTCTCACATTTTTCTTCATTAAGTGATTTTGGAAAGTGTACATATAGGTTATGATTTAGGTAACAGGGACTCAATTATTTTTATTTCATTTTATCATATTATTTATAATCTGTAAACAAAGACTAATTTGACTTTGATCAAATCACAGTATGTTAGAAGTGTCAGATGAAGGCTACTCTTTAATCACTTGATTAAATTATTAAAGAAACATTCTGGTGTCTCTTTAATCACAAAAGAGACACATCACTCTCATTAAGAAGCAAAGGAAAGCATAAACAAGGTTGGAAAGTAAAAAAGAACAATTCTTGTGGCAGTAATAATTTTAGGTAATTAAAATTACATTGTAAAAATGTGCTGCCACTAATGTATGCCACTAATGTGATATTTGTGTGGATGCTCATGTTATCTACTATATAGGTACATATACGGCTCTAAATGAGGCTCATAGAATATGTTTTATCATTACCTACTTTTATGTGGAAAGGAATGTAGTTTCAAAAAGTAAAAAATAATATAGTGGCTCTTAGAAACATAATCATATTCATTTTTTCTGCCCCCCTCTGCTTGTTAGAAGTATAGCAAGGTTAAGATTAATCCATTAAGCACCAAGATGTTTTAGTAGATAAATAAAGAAATAAACTGTGGCACATCTGGCAATGAAATATTATTCATCTCTACAAGAAATGAGCTATAAAGCTATGAAGAGATATGAAGGAATTTTAAATGCATGTTACTAAGTGAAAGAATGCAATTTTAGGATACATACTGTATGATTCCAATTATAGGACAGTCTGAGGAAGGCAAAACTATGGAAACAGTTAAAAGATCTCAAGATGCCAGAGGTTAAAGAGGAAGAAAAGATGAACAGGCAGAACAAAGAGGATTTTTAGGGCAGTTAAACTGTTCTGCACAACACTATTATTATAGTATTATCAGAATTATTTATGCTTATTTTCTGCAATTATACTTTCAGAATTATATATTTCATTTGGATTTCATGAAAAGACCTTAATCTCAAGGGTTACTGTCTTTTCTATTTCATCCAAACTATTTAATTAATTTAATATAAACTTTAAAATTTCATGTTCATAGTTGATAGCTAAAGAAAAAATTTATATACATTTTCCATGATTACTAAGAAAGGTTTTCATGATAATGTAAAGACTTGACTTGGGGGTGGACACACAATATGATATACAGAGATGTGTTGTACAATTGGGCCACTGAAACCTGTGAAACTATGTTAACCAGTCTCACCCCAATAAAATTCAATTAAAAATAAACAAAATGGTCAAATACTTTGTTATTTTTGACCCATAGATTCATTCTTTGACTTAACTGGCTACCAAATTCTCATTAAGCTATCATTAAGGACAGTATATATATTTTCATTTGACAATATACAAAGGCCATTTTGGAAAAGACATAATGTCTTGTTCACATCATACCATTAAAATATTCTTCTCCACATACCTACCCAAAATCCATCCAAGATGATTAATGATTAACAATCAGGTTTTATCTCCCAAACATTAATATGTTCTGATCTGTGGAACTCAGATATTAATAAATATAAAAATATTTTGTCATCAAATACCATATTTTTTGCTCCATAAGATGCACTTTTCTTCCCCCAAAAGTGGAAGGGAAAAATGCGTGTGCGTTTTATGGAGCGAATGTTCTTTTTTTTTTTTTTTTAGCTGCTGTGGGTTCCTGGACAACTAGAAGAGTATTTGAACATTAAAGTCTCTTCTCATTTGTTAATAACAGTGCTAATAGTTGTTAATACTGCTGCTGAGTTTACATTGTTGAAATATTGTGGTATATTTTATTAAATATTTTAACAGACCATTTGGTTCAGAATATTTTTTTTCTTATTTTCATCCTTAAAACCCTAGGTGTGTCTTAGGGTCAGGTGCATATTATGGAGTGAAAAATACAGTACATCTAAAAAACACTGAAGAAAGTAGGTTTATTTTTTGCAGAATTTTTCAGATTCTTTACTTTGCTAATATGCAAATGAATCTCCAAACCAGGCTAGTATTGTGTGTTTTATTTACCATGGGGACATTTTTCTTTTTGAAAGAGACACCTGCAAGATGAGATTACTATGGGATTCCCCTTGGGAGATGTGGATCTACATATTCAGACAATTAATGCAGATGTCATTTAACTCTGCACTATTTCTAATTTATAAGGAATTATATATTTTTGACAATTTTCCATCTGCAATTTTTAGTAGTAAAATGTCAGAGAAATTTTCTTCTAAATCCTAATAAAAGTAGAAAAGTTCCCAAATCACTTTGTTACTGATTTGTTCTGTTCTTTTGTTTTGTAAATCATAAATCATAATAAAATACCTGGATTATGAAACATAACTTACATTACATCTTAATGTTTCCAAAATTTTCCCCAAGATTTGATATTCTCAATTGACAAAATATAAACTCACAGAGGGTGGGACATCTTAGTAGTCTCTCAAGAAGAGGTTATTAGCTTCATTAATGATGTCCAATTTAACATAATTGGTTTGCCTTGTTCTTCTACAAAAGGGGATCTTAGTGTCTTCACCAGTACTCTCAAAACTTAAAAAATGTATGCATGTCATAATTTTAACTGAAAGAATGGCAGATGCATTATTACTACTGCTGTGGGAAACTCTAATATTTCCCAGTATAAACTTGGAAAAGAGATTCTGAAATTAAACTATTAAAATCTATCCACAAGAGATACAATCAGCCATATGTGAAAGGGAAATGCAAATACTGAAATAAGTAGGCAAAATGTCTAGAAACTATCAATACATCTTATTACCACAATACTAAGGGGAAGTGATTTTGTTTTTGTCTTAGTAAGTATACATTAGTACAGGGTTCCCCAAACTATGGCCCATGGGCGGCATGTGGCCCCCTGAGGCTATTTATCCGGCCCCCGCTGCATTTCTGGAAGGGGTACCTCTTTCATTGGTGGTCAGTGAGAGGAGCATAGTTCCCATTGAAATACTGGTCAGTTTGTTGATTTAAATTTACTTATTCTTTTTTTTAATTTTTAAAATAATTTTTTATTTTTCAATTACAGTGACATATAATATTATATTGGTTTCAGGTGTACAACTCAGTGATTAGATATTATGTAACTTACTAGAAATTCTTTGGGTGCCAATAAATTCTTTTTTATTCAACAATCCAACCACCCTCCCTCTGGCAACTATCAAAATATTCTTTGTATCTATAAGTCTTTTACTGTTCTGTTTGTTCTTTTATTTTGCTTTTTTATATTCAATTATTGATAGATATGTATTTGTTGCAATTTTATTATTTATATTTTTTATTTATTTTTTTTCTTCTTAAAGAAGATATTTAACATTTCATGTAATACTGGTTTGATGGTGATGAACTTCTGCTTTTACTTGTCTGGGAAATTCCTTATATGTCTTTCAGTTGTAAATGATAGTTATTGCTGGGTAGAGTAATCTTGGTTGTAGGACCCTGCTTTTCATCACTTTGAATATTTCTTGCCACTTCCCTCTGGCCTGTAAAGTTGTTTTTTTTTGTTTTGTTTTGTTTTTTTTAATTAATTTTAATGGGGTGACATTGATAAATCAGGGTACATATGTTCAGAGAAAACATCTCTAGGTTATTTTGACATTTGATTATGCTGCATTCCCATCACCCAAAGTCCAATTGTCTTCTGTCACCTTCTAAATAGTTTTCTTTGTGTCTCTCCCCTCCCCCAACACCCTCCCTCTCCTCCCCCTCACCCCATAACCCTCCACACTCTTGTCCATGTCTCTGAGTCTCATTTTTATGTCCCACCTATGTATGGAATCATATAGTTCTTAGTTTTATCTCATTTACTTATTTCACTCAGTATAATGTTATCAAGGTCCATCCATGTTCTTGTAAACGATCCGATGTCATCATTTCTTATGGCTGAGTAGTATTCCATTGTGTATATGTACCAAAGCTTTTTAATCCACTAGTCTACTGATGGACACTTGGGCCGTTTCCAGTTCTTCACTATTGTGAACAATGCAGCCATAAACATGGGGGTGCATTTCTTCTTTTCAAACAGTGCTATGGTGTTCTTGGGGTATATTCCTAAAAGTGGTATAGCTGGGTCAAAAGGCAGTTCAATTTTTAATTTTTTGAGGAATCTCCATACTGTTTTCCACAGTGGCTGCACCAGTCTGCATTCCCACCAGCAGTGCAGGACAGTTCCCTTTTCTCCACATCCTCGCCAGCACTTATTCTGTGTTGTTTTGTTGATGAGTGCCATTCTGACTGGTGTGAGAGGATATCTCATTGTGGTTTTAATTTGCATTTCTCTAATGATTAGTGATGTTGAGCATTTTCTCATATGCCTATTGGCCATCTGTATGTCCTCTTTGGAGAAGTGTCTATTCATTTCTTTCGCCCATTTTTTGATTGGATTGTTTGTCTTCTGGTATTGAGTTTTACAAGTTCTTTATAAATTTTGGTTATTAACCCCTTATCAGACGTATTGTCAAATATATTCTCCCATTGTGTAGTTTGTCTTTTTATTCTGTTCTTATTTTCTTTAGCTGTGCAAAAGCTATTTAGTTTGATATAGTCCCATTTGTTTATCCTGTCTTTTATTTCACTTGCCCATGGAGATAAATCGGCAAATATATTGCTGCGAGAGAAGTCAGAGAGCTTACTGCCTATGTTTTCTTCTAAGATGCTTATGGTTTTATGGCTTACATTTAAGTCTTTTACCCATTTTGAGTTTATTTTTTAAATGGTGTAAGTTGGTGGTCTAGTTTCATTGTTTTTGCAGGTAGCTGTCCAAATTTCCCACTTGTTTGTATTTTCCCTGATTTCTTTTATCAATGTTTTATGATTTTCTGAGTACAAGTCTTTAATCTCCCTGGTTAAATTTATTCCTAGGTACTTTATTTTTGCTTGCAATGGTGAAGGAGATTGCTTCTTTAATTTCTCTTTCTGACAGTTCGTTGTTAGTGTACAAAAATGCTTCTGATTTCTGAGTGTTAATTTTATATCCTGCCACCTTGCTGAATTCATTTATCAGATCCAGTAGTTTTTTGACTGAGACTTTAGGGTTTTCTATATATTTGGATGCCTTTTATTTCTTTTTCTTGTCTGATTGCTGTGGCTAGGACTTCCAGAACAATGCTGAATAAGAGTGGTGAAAGGGGGCACCCTTGCTCTGTTCCTGATCTTAAGGGGATTGCTTTTAATTTTTGCCCATTGAGTATGATGTTGGCTGTGGGTTTGTCATAGATGGCCTTTATCATGTTGAGGTATATTCCCTGTATTCCCACTTTGCTGAGAGTTTTGATCATGAATGGGTGCTGGATTTTATCAAATGTTTTTTCTGCATCTATTGAAATTATCATGTAATTTTTCTCCTTCCTTTTGTTAATGTGATGAATCACATTGCTTGTGCAAATATTGTACCAGCCGTGCCTCCCAAGAATGAATCCCACTTGATCATGGTATATGATTTTTTCATATATTGTTGGATCCGGTTTGCTAATATTTTGTTGAGGATTTTAGCATCTAAATTCATCAGGGATATTGGCCTATAATTTTCTATCTTTGTGTTGTCTTTGCCTGGTTTGGAGAGGGAGAGGGGGAGAGGGAGAGGGGGAAAGGGAGAGGGGGAGAGGGAGAGAGCTCATAAAAGGAGCTTGGAAGTTTTCCCTTCTCTTGAATTTTTTGAAATAGCTTGAGAAGGATAGGAGTTCTTCTTTGAATACTTGGCAGAATTCAATTGTGAAGCCATCAGGTCCAGGACTTCTCTTTGTTGGGGTTTTTTGATAAGTGTTTCAATCTCATTTATTGTAATTGACCTGTTTAGGTTTTCTGATTTTTCTAGAATAATTTTTGGAAGATTATATGTTTCAAGGAATTTGTCCATTTCATCTGGGTTGTCTAGTTTTTTGGCATGCAGTTCTTCATAGTATTTTCTTACAATATTTTGTATTTCTGTTGTGTCAGTTGTTATTTCTCCACTCTCATTTTTAATTTTATTTATTTGAGTCCTCTCTCTTTTTTTCTTGGTGAGTCTAGTTAAAGGTTCATCAATCTTGTTTACCTTTTCAAAGAACCAGCTCCTGGTTTCATTGATCCTCTGTATTGTTTCTTTAGCCTCTATGTCATTTATTTCTGCTCTGATCTTTATTATTTCCTTCCTTCTACTACTTCTGGGTTTTACTTGCTGTTCTTTTTCTAGTTCTTTTAGATGCAGGGTCAAGTTGTTTATTCAAGCTTTTTCTAGCTTTTTAAGGTATGCCTGTAATGCTATTAACTTCCCTCTCAGGATAGCTTTTGCTGTGTCCCATAAATTTTGAGTTGATATATGCTCGTTATCATTCATTTCTAGAAATTTTTTTATTTCTTCTTTGGTTTCATTGTTAACCCATTTGTTTTTTAATAACATGCTATTTAGTTTCCAAGTGTTTGAGTATTTTTCAGTTTTTCTGTTGTAGTTGATTTCCAGTTTCATGCCATTGTGATCACAGAAAGTGCTCGATATGATTTCAATCTTCTTAAATTTGTTGAGACTTGTTTTGTGCCCTAACATGTGGTCTATCCTAGAGAATGTACCATGAGCACTTGAAAAGAATGTATAATCTGCTGCTTTAGTGTGAAAGGTTCTGAAGATATCTATTAAATCAAGTTGATCTAGTGTGTCCTTTAAGTCTGCTGTTTTTTGTTAATTTTGTTTCTTAAGGATCTATCTAGTGATGTTAGTGGGGTATTGAAATCCCATACTATTATAGTATTGCTGTTGATCTTGCCCTTTAAATCCATCAAAGTCTGCTTTGTATATTTAGTCTCCTATATTAGGTGCATAGATATTTATAATGGTTATATATTCCTGATGGATTGCTCCTTTTATCATTATGTAGTGACCTTCTTTATGTATTACTATAGTCTTTGTTTTAAAGTCCATTTTGTCTGATATAAGTATTGCTACCCCAGCTTTTTTTTCATTTCCATTTGCTTGAAATATTTTTTCCATCTTTTTATCTTCAGTCTATGTGCATCTTTTGTTTTAAAGTGTGTCTCTTGTAGACAGCATATGTATGGGTACTGTTTTCTTATACACGCAGCTACCCTATGTCTTTTAATTGCGTCATTTAATCCATTTACATTTAAGGTTATTATTGATATGTAGTTGTTTATTGCCATTTTGTTCTTTAAAACTGTATTCCTCTTTTGCTATATTCTTTTTCTCCTTTGATCTGTTTACAACAAGCCCCTTAACATTTCTTGCAGCCTTGGTTTTGTTGTAGTGAATTTCTTGATTTTTTTTTTTTTTTGTCTGGAAAGCTTTTCATTTCTCCTTCAATTTTAAATGATAGCCTTGCTGGATAAAGTAGTTTTTGTTGTAGGCTCTTGTTCTGCATTACTTTGAATATTTCTTGCCATCCTTTGTGGCCTCAAATGTTTCTGTTGAGATGTTGGAAGTCATCCTTATGGGGGCTCCTTTGTAGGTGATAGTCTTTTTTTCTCTAGAAGCTTTTAATATTTTCTCTTTATCACTTAGCTTTGGTATTTTAATTATGATGTGTCTTGGTGTAGATTTCTTTGGGTTTGTCTTTAAGGGAGTTCTCTGTGCTTCTTGAACTTTTGAGATGTTTTCCTGCCTTAATTGAGGGAAGTTTTCAACTATGATATGTTTGAACAAGGTCTCTATCCCTTGTTCTTTCTCTTCTTCTTCAGGAATCCCTGTGATGCGGATGTTATTTCTCTTCATGTTGTCACAGAGCTCTCTTAGAGTTTCCTCAGACTTTTTGAGTCTCTTATTTTTTCTGCTCTGCTTCCATGTCTTCATTTATCTTGCCCTCTAACTCACTGATTTGATTCTCAGCTTCATCCATCCTGCTTTTAATTTCTTCTACTGTGTTCTTTTTTCTGATATTGTATTTGTCATTTCTGACTCATTTTTTTTTATTATTTCAATGTCCTTTTTTATATTTGTTATCTCTTTATTTAGGTGTTCATAATGGCCATCTATGGTTGTTCTAATATCTTTGAGCATCCTAACAATCATTATTTTAAACGCTGCATCTGGTAATTTAGTTATATCTGACTCATTCCGGTCCTTTTCTGGGGATTTCTCTTGATTCATTTGTGTTGGATTTCTCTGCCTTCTCATTTTGTTTGTGTAAAAGAAGGTTTTGGCCACTGGAGTCCACTGTGTGTGTCCTCTGTGTTCCCTAGGTGTGGTCTGTCTGCAGGCCAGCCACCCCCTCTGATGTTGCTGCCTAGGGCATTTGGGTATGGGCGTTGCTGGTGCCTGCCCACTGGTTCTGTTGCTGTGGTTTCTGCCTCTCCCTCATGGGGTGGCTGTGATCACATGCTCAGGTATACAAGCCTCGGTGGCCTTGGCCTTCACCCCGTCCTGCAGGTGGCGTTATGCTTGACTCTGAGAGCAGGGGTGAGCACCTTTGCTCAGCTGCGGGTCTCCACCTGTTTCTAGGCTTTTGCCCTGCCCTTGCAGGAGGAGCCTGCTTGTGGGATGGCTGCAAGCCTTGGCTCCACAAGGCCTGGTGGGATGCGTGCCCACCCTCAGTAGCAGGACTCCGCCTGTTCTGGGTTTTTGGTTCTACCCCCAAGGGAAGAGCTGGCTCCCAAGTGTGGCCACAAGCCTTGGTTATGCGGGTGGGGCAAGGCTGTGCTCCTGTGCCCTTGCTCAAGGGCGGGTCTCCACCCATTCCGTGCTTCTGCCCTTCCCCCGCAGGCTGGATTGCAGGCGGCCCACAGCTGGGCTTGACTACTTTTGCACCTCCCCTCCTCCCCAGCTGGGGAAGACCGAGCTCACATCTGGGCCTCAGTGGTGGCCAACTGGCTTCTGCCCTTGCCAACAGAACCACGCCTCGCGTCCCACCGCCGCCCACCCTCTGGCAAGCCCTCAGCCGTGTGGGTGCGGGCACTGCAGCTCAGACCCTAAGACTCACTACTGTAGTCCCAAAAGCTCCCTCCTTCTAAGCAACTCTGCTCTGAATACCAAAGGAGAGCTTGTTTGGCTGCTCTCCTGCTTCCCTTTGCTGGTATTGCTGCTTCCAGGGGAAATATTCACTTCAGATTTGGGTAGTGACTCATCCTAGAGGTTAGGGTGGTTGTCTCTCAAAATGTTTCTCCCTGTGCCTCCTAGATTATACTCTCTTCCCGCTACTCCAGTCCTCTTTTTTCTCCCCATCCCCTGGAGCCCCGGGTGAGTGGTTGTGCGAGAGGTTTTCTGTGCGGTCCCTTTAAGAAGAATTGTGGGTCTGAGAAATCAGTCTCTTTCTCACAAACAGTATCCTGTCTTGTTTCCAGCTAAATACTGTCCATATACCTCTTCTAGGCTTTGGGGCTGCAGGCTGGGGCTTTGTTCCTGTGATTCAGGATCCTCCTCTCTCTGCTAAACTCACTTCCCACCACACGAGTCTCTCCCGGCAGCTCTTTGCTCTGGGGAGCTGGGCAGCCCTCTCCGCGTTTCCGCTTTTCCTACCAGTCTCGGTGTGGCTTCTTCAGTGTTCCTTGGTTGAAGAGTCCTATTAGTTTAGTCCAAAGTTGGTTGTTCCAGATGATGGTTCTTAAAATTAGTTTGTAATCCACTTTGGTTCTGGGTGGTAGAAGTTGGTATGTCCGCCTACTCCATCGCCATCTTGTCTCAAATTTACTTGTTCTTTATTTTAAATATTGTATTTGTTTCCATTTTGTTTTTTTACTTTAAAATAAGATATGTGCAGCCTGACTGGGTGGTGGCACAGTGGATGGAGCGTTGGACTGGGATGCGGAGGACCCAGGTTCGGGACCCCGAGGTTGCCAGCTTGAGCGTGGGCTCATCTGGCTTGAGCAAGAGCTCACCAGCTTGGACCCAGGGTCACTGGTTCGTGCAGGGGGTTGCTCGGTCTGCTGAAGGCCCACAGTCAGGGCACATATGAGAGGGCAATCAATGAACAACTAAGATATCGTGGCAAGAAACTGGTGATTGATGCTTCTCGTCTCTCTCTGTTCCTGTCTGTCTGACCCTATCTATCCCTCTCTCTGACTCTGTCTTTCTCTCTTTCTCTGTACAAAAAAATAAATAAAATAAAATAAAATAAAATAAAATAAAATATGTGCTGTGTGCATAGGGATTTGTTCATAGTTTTTTTTAATAGTCCTGCCCTCCAGCAGTCTGAGGGACAATGAACTGGCCCCTGTGTAAAATGTTTGGGGACCCCTGCGCTAGTATATGATTTAAATTTACTATGTGGAAGTCTACTCAATGGCATTTTACTCTAGTGACAAACTATATGTTTACAATTAGATTTCAGTCTAGAGAGTGGCCCCAAATCAACTTCTTATCAGTGTGTCCCTGGGAGATTAAGAAAATATAAAAATGCCAGTGCTCACACACTTGTATGTTCTGGTTTAATAGGCTTGGGGTGTGTGCCCACAGTATGTAGCTTTAACCAGATCCTTAATGGATCTTAATGCAGCCAGCTTGGCACCTTTTTTTTTGTGAGCCTGCATTTGGAGGCACTGATGTAGACCTATGAAGCCCGAAGAGCTAAAAATGAGTGGCATTTATCTATTGGCCACTGGAGGAGAAGCTATGCAACTGGGGAACAAAAACATACTCACAAGAAAACTACAGTCTGTGTGGGTCGGGAATAATTAATCAGGTCGCCAGAGTACTCACCTCTCTTTGTTTTCTTTTTTTTAAGTCTTCAGTTTACTAATTGAATATACTAAATTTTCAGGTAACAGGAAAGTTTCATCTGGTTGTCACATGAGTTTTGTGGTTAAGTGAAAGTTATATAATCCATTATTACAAATGAATAAAGTTGTTTAACCTGATTAATTCACCTTAATCCTGTCTACAATGGAATCCCACCAAATCATAGAGCATAACCCTGAGTGCCAATAAATCAAGAAAATGACACTTTGGGGGTCTCCCTGGAGTTGGATTTTCTGTTCCTCAGTTCCAGAAGGGGAGAAAAAATTGTTGCTCACTCACTTGATCCTGATCTCACGTCTACTGCTCTCTCCTAGATACCCGGCCACAGTTCAGACTCCCTGAGAAGAAAAATGAGATAGAGAAATTAGTAGTTGTTTGATTATTATTATTATTATATATTTTTCTAGTTATCAGTTAGTCAAAGCTTGACATATTGCCTCTCTGTCACCGTACATCAATAGGATATAGAAAAAATGGCATATTTTATCAATTTTGTCATTTTCTTTTTGTATCAGCTACAGAGTCAGAGTGTTAATATTTAATAAACAGATCAAAACAAATTAGTTTGTTCTTGAGTCCTAAGAGCCTTTGGCAGTCTCTCATGTTTCACACGGACACATCGCACAGTGGCGATGGACCCCACAGCCCATTCCAGTGATTTTCAACCTGTGTGCCGTGGCATTCTCATGTGTTGCAAAAAATTTTAAAACATGCAATACCTGACTATTTAGTCACAAGCCCTGACCTCTTTTTCCTTAGATGGTCAAATAAAAAATGACAACAGCCAATACAACACTAGCCTTCTGGTGTGACTGAATCAGAATTTTGCTATGCTGCAGAATTTTAGTCATTTGTTTATGTGTGCCGTGAGATGAGAAAGGTTCAAAATTGCTGGCCTATTCCAATTCCATGCTCATTTTTGTTCACCTCTTTCTTTCTCCACATTTAGTACTAAGTCTCATTTCCCCAGTCTGCTGCCATAGATTGCTTGTCTGTAATAAAGGTCTGCCTCAGAAACATCAAATATAATGAAAAAACGGGAGAAAAACAAGACGAAGTTGGCCACTGAAATTCCCGAGGGTCTCACATTCATAAAGCACACAAGTTTTGCAAATTCATCAACTAAACTTTAAAATGTGTTGGCTCTTATCTCTGAGCAACTCTTAGTTTTCTGTTCATTCACTACATTGAGATTATTTCACTGATAATACTGAATATTTGAAGAATTACGTGTGTATCTATAGAACTATCCAAATTGAGTTTTAACATTTAAAACTTAGTTGGAAACAAGAAAATGAATCACTAATTTAAGAGAGAATGTTTGAGTAAATATTTTGTTCTTGTTAATATATTATCTGTTTCCCTGAAAAGATATAAACTCTTATTTTAAAAATGGGTCAAATATCCTCACTACCCACTAGATGTTTTGCTTTATATTTATTTGTGTCTTTTCACATTTGACTGGAATAAGCATTGAGTTATTTAACCACATAATATATATTCATTACATGCACACACATATGTATACACATACATACACATTATATATATATATATATATATATATATATATATATATATATATATATATATATAACTTTTGTTCCAATTCTTTTATGTTAATAAGAAGATAAAATGAAAGTTCCAGACTTTGCTTAAGGAACAAAAACATGGAACTAGAATATATTTGAGAGGAGAAAACTGAAATAAAAGTAATCTGAAGGAAGGAGTTCTACAACTACATTTATATCAATGCATAAAAATGGTCTCTTTCTATTTATGTTTTTTAGAAACATACAAACAAAATTAAAGCAAACAAAAAGACTACTGTGAGTAATTTTATTTTTAGTCTTTAAATGACTTGAGAAGAATATTGTTTTCCACTTAATCCTATGATAAGTAATTTGTTATAATATTCCCTTTGAAGATGAGAAAACTAAAGACAAGGGATATTCAATAAATGTCCCCTTCTTACACAGCTAGCTATGTAGCTGTGTTAAAATACCCCTGTCTGCCCAGCTGTGGTACATCAGGATTCATGGCAAGAATTATTTGCTTCCTGAATCTATGTTCGTTTGTTTTTTCTATGCCACAACACCTTTCAATTATATCATAATGCAGTGGTATGAAAAGGCAAATAATTTACTTATTCATCAAGCATTCATTAATTATTTCCCCAAAGTCTACCACTGTGCTAGGTAATTTTGGAGTATCACAAATGAAGATAATAAGCACTTATCTCCAAGACACTTACAAAAATAGAAGGATAAATGATGTTATCAGTAAGTAGACACCATGCTCCCACCAGTGAACCCCACTGCCTTTGACATCATCCTGGTGATTGTTTCCAGAATGTTGTTAAGAGATCTACCCCACCTCTCTCTACTTGCGCCTTACCTTTTGCAGTGTTGGCAGCAATAACAAGGTACAGTACTTTATTAGTTAGGGGGCTAATTGTTGCAACACACAATTACAAACTCCTGTGGCTTAACACATGCAATACAAGTTTATTTCTTACTCCTGGCAGAGTGCAAAACAAATTGTGGGGACTGCAAGGAGAGAGAAGCATGGGAAGGCATCTCTGCTTCAGTCACTCTGGGGCTCTCAGTGTCTTTCTTTTGTGCTGTTGTTAGCTTCCATCCATGCCCTGTAAGGTTAACCCTGAATGAGGGGCAAAGATGATGAAAAAAAAAAGATTTTTATAGTGCTCATTTTCATACATGTACCATTTGTTGGAATATAATTGTGTGACCCTGACCTAAATGCAGAAGGTTGGAAAAACATAGATTAGTTGTGTTCCTGGTAGGAAGATAAAATGATTTTTTTGTGTGTGTGAGTACGAAAAAATGGTCTCTGCAACAAGTACTTTTACCCCATTGTTAATTTAAGAAGTTTGATTAACAAAATAATACCTAAAATGCAGATCAAAAATTAGTTTTCTAGGGTATACGTAGGCATGGAGAAATCTGGGACTTCTCATGTATAAAAAACCAATACACCCAATTCTATTCTCTCATGTCTCCTCATCTACTAAAACTTCATTTCTTATATCACCTGAGCAGGCATGGCAAGAATGTGCACTAATGTTTGGCCTCTCACAATTCCCTGGAATTTACTTCAAGACTGAGTTCAGAAGAACTCAGGGATCCTTTCTTATTTTTGTCTCAGAAAGAAGATCTGTCCAGTGATATTGTCTCTGAGTCATTTACTCATTCACTTTTTTCAGAAATACATTTTCGATGTCTATCATATATAAAGTTTTATATATACATACATACATGTATACCTACAGTGACCAAATGGACATGATCCTTGACCTTTTGGAACTTCAAGGTTAGTTAATGGAACATGGGGAAGGGGCAGATATTAATCAGAGAATGACACAACACAATTATAAATCTAAAAGCTGATATATATTATAAAAGAAATTACTTAGGGCTGTGGAGTCTATTACAAGGGGGCTGAGGAGTATTTACAAGGGTAAATCCTGAATGATCTTTGAGAACTGAAGAATAAAAGACAGTTAACTAGGAATTTATGAAAGAGTCCTGAGCAGAAGAAATATTTCCCTCACTTTCCCTGCAGTACAAATGACTCCAGGGCCTTCACTGCCTGTCTTCTGTGAAGCCACACACCCCACAGCAGCAATTATGTGTCTAGATTTTCCACCATTGTCACAGGGTAGAGAAAAATTATACAAACCCTTTCTGAAGTCTCCAGGGAAATAAAAAAATAATCTCTGTTGATGAACAGGAATCTTTTTTCTCCTGTGAGTCTAATGCTTTTCTTGTTAATCGGAAAGTTAAGTCCTATTTAGGTTTGTCTTTCCTGTGGCTTTTCTGACCTCATAAATCCTCTACTACCCCTTTTCTATTCACTTCTAAATAATTTTTAAAATATTTTATAAGAATTGTTACAGTTTGACATTCAATATGAAATGATGACCCTAGCTGGTTGGCTCAGTGGTAGAGCATCTACTCAGCATGTGGATGTCTCAGGTTTAATTTTTGATCAGGGTACACAGAAGAAGTGCCATCTGCTTTTCTACCCCTTCCCCTCTCACTTCTCTCTCTCTCTTCCCCTTCTGCAGCCATGGCTTGATTGGAGCAAGTTGGCCCTGGGTGCTGAGGTTGGCTCCATGGCCTCTACTACCTCAAGTGCTAAGAAGAGCTTGGTTGCTGAGCAATGGACAATGCCCCAGATGGGCAGAGCATTACCCCCTAGTGGTTTGCTGGGTGGATTTGGTCAGGGCACATGTGGGCATCTGTCTCTGCCTCCTCTCCTTCCACTGAATATTAAAAAAAAAATGAACTGATTCTAGAAATAGGTAAGTGTAAGTGTACAGTTAAGTGCCATGAAGTGCTTTAAACAATGAAGGAAATTGGCTCTGGAATAAGTACATCAGTCCTTTAGTGGTCAAGGCCAACATTTTACAGTTAGGGAGGAAAAATTACAATTATGTTTCAAAAGATCTTGAGTCAATTGGAGTGGAGCTAATATCGATACTAACTGAATGTCAAGAATTAATTAGGGATTTAAAGAATTATTTTTTAGTTTTATCTGTAGAAAATTAAATATTTAGATTCTTTAAGCAATAAGTAAGCTGATTATAGGTAGGATAACCAAAATACTACATTTATTTTATTTCCAGCTCTGAAATATAAGAATGTGAATTTCTACCAGGCTTATGAAAGTCAAGTACAGTTGAAATCATAATGGACAGTAATGACATATAATCAAGGCTGAGCCTTTTAGCTGAATAAACAATTTTAATTCATGTTTAAAGTATAAACAGAGTGTTATAATGAATTTAATTTGGTCCCTACTTGGATACCAGTTGACCTTTTGTCTTTATCTTAGCCATTAACATAGTGAAAATGTTTCCAAATGTTTTTATTTTGTTTCATTTTTGTTTTTGTCTTGGTATTTGAAGAGCTCATTCTTTGAAATCATTTATCAATCACTGAAATATTTTATTTGATAGGATAACTATGACCCACATTCCAGGCTATGTTTTCAAAACCTTCAAAGTAATAGATAAAAGATGTTCTGTGCAGAAAATTCAATATCAAACACAGAGATTAGAACATCTCCTTCACCCACTGTGTTTTGGGGTAGATCATGAATAATTTATTAACCAAGAGCTTTAGGAAACATACTTTCCTCACAAATGAATGTTTGTCATTTTTATTACAATATATTAACATCTTTCTTTCATCTATGACTCCAGATGAACTTTCTTGAACTAGCAAGAATTTGATTCACTGTCATTCTAATGAATGCTCTACATAAATATTACCCTTTATATATAGTAAATAACAAAAAACCCTACTAAAGGTGGCATAAACAATAACTATTTAATTGGCTCACATAACTGAAACATCCATAGATAAAACATTGGATTTAATTGTTTAACATGTTTGCAAGGCTGTGACCCATTTCTCTATGTTCTTTCCTTTTTTTTTTTTTTGTGATGCTGGCTTTGTCTTATGGGCCCTTCTTTCAAAGTAGCAAGAGGACTACAACTGGTTTTAGGGCAACATGATTTTTTATTCATATTCACTGAGGAGAAAAAGGGGATTTCTTTTACCTAACCATAATAAGACTGTTATGGTTTGTTCTATTTGGACCAAAATAGGATACTGTCATGAATTTAAGCTTGAATTTAGGATTCCTCCCTACAGCAGTAACTGTTATGGAGTAATTGGTCACCTTGAATTCTGGGTAATCAGTACGCACATGGTAAATGTGGGGGTGGTAAATGTCAACAATGGAAACACACTAAAAAGTATTCCTTTTTCTGACCAGTCCTGCATTTGGTGCATTCCATTCTGATATCTCTGCCCATATTATAAAACTAATTTTACCATAAATTCTAAACTGGATGGAACCCCCAAAGTAAAAACTAACTTTACTAGTTGCAAGGTATGCAGTGTTTATGGTATTCAGGTGAAAGAATGATACTGTAATACCAAAGATACACATATTTCTTCCTAATAAAGTAAGAGAATGTTTAAAGAAAATCAGGTCTTATATGAAATTTAGAAATTTAAAAAAGCCCCATCAAATATTGTTCCTCAGGAGATACGGTTAGAAGTAGCAAGGACAATGTCACTGTTAGAAAGCAAACTTGTCCTGTTGTTAAAGTGGCATAACTTTATCATTGTATTATTGGAATTACTTTTATATTGCCTTGATAAATATAAGGTCTGTTGAAATTTTTATGCACTTTTAAATTTTTATGTGTAGATGTGCTGGAAACAAATCTTCAGTGGCACTAAAACAAATTATTTAAAGTTTATGAAACACTATTAAAATGATAAGTTTGATTCTATCTAAGATTCTGCAGCACATGGAAAAGTGCTTTCTGGTGAACACATTGGGAGAGGCATACAAAAATTACAGGAAAACATTAATGTGCGGCTCCCACATAAGTCACAGATATTCCTAAAATAGGAACATTTTGCAAGGATTACATGGAAGTCCAGAGAAGAAGACATCTCTTGACGTATAGATAATCACATATGACATGACTTTTTTTTGTAGTTCTTAAGTATATGTAAACAGTTAATTTAAACTACAAATGCCTATCATTATTTATTATATTGATATATATATGAAACATTGCTATATTTAAATATTCATGGTATGTCAGAAAAATATATTATTATAAATTACTAGTGTGAGTATAATTTTGTACAACTTTTCCTGGGGATAATATTATTACATATAAAGTTTTTAAAATATATGTACCAAGCAGTTCTACTGTCAGAAATTCCTGGAGCAATAATAGAACAATGAGTGTAAAAAATATAGAGAAAATGTTCAACAAAGCATGGCTTATAACCAAGAAGATATGAAAATAACCCATGCAATAAAGCACTATGTTACAATTAAATGATGATATGCATCAATATTACTTGAAAGAGAAAGGTGCTAAATAGTTTATCTACATTAATGAATAAATTCAATGTGATGTCAACAAAAACTAAAAATATAAAGTGAGACACATATAAATATGGTGTGTAGAGAGAGATGAGTAGGGAAGAAAGGGAAGAAAAAAAGTAAAGAAAAGGAGAAAAAAAGGAAGGAAGGAAGGAAGAAGGAAGGGGAAAGGAGAATTGGAAAAGAAGAAAGGAAAAAAAAGAGGGAAGGAAAAAGAGAACGTGAAAGGAAGGGAAGGTAACAAAGCTAAAACATTGAGGAATTTAAATATTTGACAACTGCATCAGTTTTCTATTGCTACTTAACAAATCACCCCAAGATTAGAAAGCGTAAAAACCAGAATCACTTATTATGGCTCTTCAGTCATGATGAAGGGCTAATCTCATATGGTCTGTCTAAAGAGTCTGGGGTTCACGGTTCTAGCATTACCTATACCTCATTTATTTATTTATTTATTTATTTTTAATTTTATTTTTTAATTTTTATTTATTTATTCATTTTAGAGAGGAGAGGGAGAGACAGAGAGAGACAGAGAGAGAGAGAGAAGAGACAGAGAGAGAGAGAGAACGGGGGAGGAGCTAGAAGCATCAACTCCCATATGTGCCTTGACCAGGCAAGCCCAGGGTTTCGAACCAGTGACCTCAGCATTTCCAGGTTGACGCTTTATCCACTGCACCGCCACAGGTCAGACCCACCTATACCTCATTAAGGTATAAGATTATCTACTTCACTTATAATTAAAATAATGTATATTAAGATAATGAGATACGATTTCTTAGATTCAAGAAACTGACATAGTTTAAAATTTTGGTAGTAGATTGTGGTAACCAGGGCATAAAGATACACAAAGTTAATTAGAAGATAATTTGGTAATTCATAATATGAAATAAATGTATTTTGTAAACAATAGTTTTACTTCCAAGAACATGACCTCTGAATATACACACATATATGAATAGATATATGAAGAGCCCTGTGAATTGTTTATAACAGCAAAACTGAAACAACTCAAATATCTATCAATATGGATCTGTTTACATAAATTGTGATACATTCATTTAGTAGTATACCTTGTAAACATAGAAAAAATGAAGTAAATCTATGTTATCTATTACAGGGTTGTATTTTAAAATTTAAATTTGAATAGTACAAGGTGCCTGATGTTGGAATTAGTTTCCTATTTAGCATATAAATGGTTATATTACTGATGCTTTACCATATATAATTCCAAATAACTACAAAGAAGAAAAATGTGCATGGAATATTACTTAGTAAAACAGTGAGTGAACAAAACACTATTTAAATGGTCTTTTCCTATAAGTTATATACAAAGAGACTTATGCACCTAGATAAGGCTGGGCAGTTCACCAAATTATTAAAAGTTGTTTTAATGGAATGTTATACAATATTCACATTTCCATTCATCAGTTTGTTTTTATTTTATTTTTCTCAATGAATATATATTATCTCTTTAGTGAAAAATTACTTTTAATTTTAGCACATTTTTTAATCTAAATCTACAAATGGGGGACCTTTGACTATATCCCTTTAATGATCATTGAACACATCTGAGTGCCTGACCACTCAGTATCAGGAAGAGTTCTGATGCTGCAGCTACATCCATTGTAAGGGGTCAATGCTATTCTAGTAAGGGAGCTAGCCAATAAGCAACATAAGAAAATGAACGAGTACTATCATTTTGTATAGTGATTAACGCATTTAAACACTTAAGAAACCACCAGGTTTTTTTCTGCCCAGAGAAGCTCCATTCTGCCTATACTCAAATTTTTGAGGAAAAACTCTGCTTCTCCCAGCCACATGTACACGCTAACAAACTTTATTAATTGGCTATTTTGTGAAAGACGTTGTGCCAAATGCTGGGGATATAAACTTACATGAAATAAGTCTTAACTCCTGGTTTTTATAGTTCTTGATGTAGCAGGCTATTTTTTCTGTTATATTTGTATTTCTCAAAAGAGGAATTTGACTAAAGCAGTGGTTCTCAAATAGGGGGAATAAAGTATAATTTGGATTTTTATTAAAATATACATGGCAGACTTATATATCCTTATTTTACTCTACAAGACTTACACCATTCTTTTGGATCTGTATCTATGGGGCAGAACATGTGGGTGGTACATTAGTTCTAATCACCCCCAAGGTGATTGTCATATAGTTGATAATCACTGAGTCTGACCATCAATATGGTCAATTCCATCTCTAAAATAGAACATTGCTTTGCTAGACAGTCAGTGCAAAAGAAAAAAAATAATAAAGGGAGGGGGGTATAAGCATAAATTTAAGACTGTCACTGTTGGATAAAAAATGATTCTTGTGACAATATTAGTTGAAATTACTCCCGCAAGAATTATCTGGCATGTATCTGGCATAATTCTTACTGTTCTATGTTCAAAAATGATGCTACTGACTACTAGATGCAAATGTGACTTCAAAATCAGTGAGTGAAGGAACTATGAGTATCTCCCTCACATAAAGCATAATCCCAAAACAATTTTCAGATTGAGAGTAGTCAGTGGGGCACATGATGATCTCAGGGAAAGTGGAGACCTAGAAAATTTCTAGGACCCTGAAGACTTTATGTGGCCACCACTAATTCCAGAATACTTATCTCTGGACTTTTATTTAAAGGAAAAATATATCTCTATTTACTAATTTAGGGTTATTAAGGTTGTCTCTTATATACAGTCATATTTAATCCTCAATGATGGAAGTGATACTATGTGTACATAAAGGAACCATGACAGCTAATTTTTTTATTTGTAAATCTAATTAGCATTATCATAGGAACCTCTTCTCATCCATTAGAGGCTCTCAAACTTTATAGATACATTAAAAAAAAAATCCTACACATATCCAGCAATGATTAAACAATAACAAGAATATTTGCAGGTGGAGGTGAGGCTAAGGACATAAAATTCAGGAATCAAAAACTGTATTATGTAGTAATAAAATTAAGAATGTTATTTCTACATTAATATTTTAAGCAAAACATTTACAGTAGAGCATTAAATGTTTAAATATTTATCATTTAAATGAAAACATGCAGAGTTGTAAAAATATGTTGGCAACTTTTGATTGGTGAATATTAGTGGCTGATTAGGGGAGGGATGATTTTTCCTGATGTTGCTGATCACCCTTAGGTAACTGTTAATGAGTCACCTTTTTAATAGAATAGCCCTGGTTGCCCTGGGGTTTTACTCTATTGTAATGAATTTTCTTGAAGAGAAGTATACAGAGTAAGACAAAAACCTCACCTTTGAGCCGAGATGAAAATCGTGCAGAGGTGAGATGTTGCTCAGCCATGGAGGTGTTATTTTGATGCAGAGCCCTTCTGTCTAAGCATTTTGAAGGGATGATAAAATGCAAAGCACGTGGCCTTGAGTCCTTAATAGAAGAAACTCATTTGATTAATAGGATGTGATGTATAGTTGTTTGATTTTAAAGCACATTTGGTGGTTTTCATAAATGATCCATCTTAATTTAGGATGTATTATCAATATACTCAGCAAATATTATTGGCTATGCCTATTACAACAGGCATGCTTTTCTAAGAAGAATAATTTTGCCTATAACTTATCATTTGTGTTTAGTTCAGGCCCAGTTTTATGCAACTTCCCATAAATATTGATCTTGATGTAAATAAGGTGAATTTTTTTGTGTGTGTGTGAGACAGAGAGAGTGACAAATAAGGACAGACAGACAGGAAGGGAGAGAGGCGAGAAGCATCAATTCTTCCTTACAGCACCTTAGTTGTTTATTGATTGTTTTCTCATATGTGCCTTGACCAGGGGACTATAACAGATTGAGTGACCCCTTGCTCAACAAGCCAGAGCAAGGCTTGGGTTCAAACTGGTGAGCTGTGCTCAAACTAGATGAGCCCATGCTCAAGCTGGTGACCTTAGAGTTTCAAACATGGGTCCTCTGTGTTCCAGGCCAACACTCTATCCACTGTGCCACTGCCTGGTCAGGCTCCATCTTATATTTGTTAATGTTAAATCCAAGTACTGCTATCTCAGAAATAGTGCATTATTGAATCCATCACATATAACATTAGATTAGTTACAAATATTTTCTGAAATGAGCTTCCTTCTGAACTCTAATCTGTTCCATTGGTCAACACTTGCATCAACGCTAAGTTAATACAGCATTATAACTCTTGATATCTTATACGACCAGTATCCACTTGTTTTTCTTCTTAAATACTGAGGCTCCTTTAGGCACCTTGATTTCCCACGTAAATTATAGAACTGTTTCTTAAATTACTCCCCTCAAGTGATTTTTTAAAAAATTAGAATTATTACTAATTTATAAATCAATGTTTGAGGTAGAGGTAACAATATAATTTAAAATTTTCTAATTTATAAAAAATACATAAATGTATTGATTTAGTTGTTCTTAAATGGTTTTCAATAAAATTGAACCTTTTTTTTTTTTGTATTTTTCTGAAGCTGGAAACAGGGAGAGACAGTCAGACAGACTCCCGCATGCGCCCGACCGGGATCCACCCAGCACGCCCACCAGGGGCGACGCTCTGCCCACCAGGGGGCGATGCTCTGCCCCTCCGGGGCATCACTCTGCCGCAACCAGAGCCACTCTAGCGCCTGGGGCAAAGGCCAAGGAGCCATCCCCAGCGCCCGGGCCATCCTTGCTCCAATGGAGCCTTGGCTGCGGAAGGGGAAGAGAGAGACAGAGAGGAAGGGGGGGGGGTGGAGAAGCAAATGGGTGCCTCTCCTATGTGCCCTGGCCGGGAATCAAACCCAGGTCCCCCGCACGCCAGGCCGACGCTCTACCACTGAGCCAACCGGCCAGGGCCAAAATTGAACCATTTGATCTATAAACTTCTTGTGTATTTTTTTATATTTATCTCTAAATATTTTTTAGTTGCTTGAGTTATATTTTCTATCTATTTATTCCTAGTTTAAATAAATACAATTATTTCTGTATGCTGGTTTTTTGTATTCAGAATTTGTTAATCTCTCTTAGTAATTCTAATAGCATATTTGCAAAATTTGGGGAGGCAACTATGTCTTTTATGAAGTGGTGCTAAAAATCAGTTACCTAATTTTTACTTGATTAATATTACCTTTAAGGAAAAGTATTTTCTTTTAAATTGACTTTTCAGTACAAATGAAGTATCACATTCTTGTGTAGAATTCAAGTTTAGTTTCTTTTCTTTTTTTTTTTTTTTTTTTTTTTTTTAAGGGGACAGAGAGAGAGTCAGATAGAGGGATAGATAGGGACAGAGAGGAACTTAGAGAGATGAGAAGCATCAATCATCAGTTTTTCATTGCGACATCTTAGTTGTTCATTGATTGCTTTTTCATATGTGCCTTGACCTTGGGCCTTCAGCAGACTGAGTAACCCCTTGCTCGAGCCAGTGACCTTGGGTCTATGCTAGTGAGCTTTTTTTTTGCTCAAGCCAGATGAGCCCGCGCTCAAGCTGGCAACCCCGGGGTCTCGAACCTGGGTCCTTCCTCATCCCAGTCCGATGCTCTATCCACTGTGCCACCGCCTGGTCAGGCCAAGCTTTAGTTTCTTAACTTCATGTTTGAAAATATCCTTGAAAGTTTAGAAGAAAATTTTTTAATGCTATGTGCTGAAAGGTCCTCAAGAGGGATTTAGGATCTCAAAGCCCATTCGAAATTCCAATTTGTGACAATGGAATTGGTTGTCTGAGGTGGAGAAAGAAGACATTTTGTTAAAAATGAGAGAGTCAAGAACTTTAGTAGCTAGAGTGTTGAAAAATTCATCCAGTTTAAATGCTGAAGTCAATAAGAAAAATAACAAAATAGAGAAGGAATGGAAATTTGTAAACCAGAAGCGAAGTCTTCAATAAATGAGAATTTACCCAAAAGTAAACTGGTACTAGCAAGAGGAGAAAGTGATACAGCCAGATAATTCAAGCATCAAAGGGAAGGACATTTTCCTGAAAGCAGGTGGAGAAAACATCTGGAATAAGCAGTAGGAAGCAAGGAGAATATCAACCACACCTCCTGAACCTGAGATGTTCTGGATGGGAGAGAAAAACAATCCTGTCCTTGAGAGGGTTGTGAGGGATAAAACAGGGAGCCTTGTTTCATTTCAGGCCAGAAGAGTGTTCATGAGAACAAACTGAGTATGTAGACATGCTGAGTTTACAGGATGCAAGTTCGAGAAACCAGAGTGAAAGTTTTCAGAAAGAGAAATGAGGAAATTTAGAGATGACCCAAGAAAGAAAGTAAGGAAAGGAGAATGCAAAGATAAGGGTTGGCAGGATACTCTGATATTCTGCAGGTTAAGTGATAATAGGACATTAGGTTTAATGAGAACTTTTTAAATTGTCCCCGATGGGTACAGAATGGGGGGAGGAGAGTAATGAAAGACAAATATATGGTAACGGAAAACGATTTGACTTTGGGTAATGGGCACACAACGCAATAAACAGTTCAAATGCTAGAGATGTTCACCTGAAACCTATGTACTCTTATTGATAAATGTCACTCCATTAAATTTAATTTAAAAATTAAAAATAAATAAATGGTATTTTAAAGGACAATAGAAATTTAGTGTATTATAGTCCTAAAAGCATAGCTCAGAGATGTGAGGGTTTGGAGTGGGCAATATTGTCTTCCCTTATCTATAGCATGTGGTGGTATGGCAGGACTCCCATGATTTTCTTGTTTATAGACTATAATTTCACATTAGTATGCAAATAATAGTTATTCAGAGATTCTGTTAGATATTGTAGGCACTAAAAAGAAACATTTCTGATAAAAATCTACATTTTTCCGCAATTAAATGTATGTAGTTAAGAGAATGTGTGTTCAGAACAGGAAGAGAATGGAAGTAGCTTGCAAAATGGTGTTTTAGGCCATTTTTGAAAAGTCTGATTTCTGAACATTGCTCAATAAGAAGAAATGTCAGTGACCCTAGAGGTTCAATAATTACATGATCTTCATTGGAACAGAAAATATGTATTTTCTCACTTTTCCAATTTGGGGCTCAACAAGAGTACTAAGTGGTAAGTTTCAGACATTAACATGAATGAGATTATATTTCTGAGTATAAATAATTTGGCCTTTATATGTGAAACTATTATTGTTTTCTATAGTATATTGTTTGAATACCTGATATGTCCCAATTATGATTGACAATGGCTCCCATCACATGCCAATTTTACCTGTCAATATTGGTAGCTGTTTTCTGGTTCAACCAACTTTATTATTTGCCTAATAATAAGGAAAGATCTTAGATTTTGTTTTTAATAAAGTGTTGATTTCTTATATTATGTGCCTTTGAACAAGTTGTTTATCATCACTGTTCCAGTTTATTCACCTCTGAAAAGAAGGTAATTATTCTTTTCCAATGTTTGTTGGATAAAAATAAAAGGTACCCACAAATAGTGTTAGACTGTATGAAAGAGTCATTCAATATTAAGCTTTCTAACATGAAAATTTCTGTGCCAATTTTATAGTTTTATTGTTGCAAGAGCTAAACCTATATCATAACATGCTTAATAAAGCAACAGATAATTTGATGGTCCCATTTCTAGTGAGTTATGCCTTCTCTATATACAAACATTTCAATTTTGAGCATTCAGTAATAGTATTGTAATATTGATATTCTAAATTTGGAATGTATAAAAGGATAAATGGAGGAATGCTTGTTGCTTTTCTCAGGTCAGAGTAATCAATAAAGTTGTTTTTTGTAATTAGTTTGGTTAGAAAGCTGAAGTATTGACAAAATCAGCAATGTTATTTATTGTCATTGCCGCTGTGAAAATTATATACCACAGATTCTTATATTTTAATGTAGCAGTTTGCAGCAGTGTTTAGTAATAAAAAAAACATTCAGTTTAAGTATTACTGTTACCTGTATGGTAATTAAGCTCACAAGCACCAAAGCTCATATTTAATATGCATAACAAGCAGGAGCATTAGAGTGATAAACAAATTTTAAAGGTCTTATTATTCATTACTGTACATAGTAAAGCTTCGAAATGTCAAAGGTAAAATGTTATTGAATTAAAATTAATGATCTTAATAACAGGGAGTAGAGATTTTAATTTCACACATGAACCTAGGATTTTGAATAATTTTATAGGTGAACATTCCAAGTTGTATGTTTATAAGACAAGTTTGCAAGACATGTATCTAAACAGAAAGTATCAATCTTAACATTTTCTTTATTTATTCTTTTAATGAACAAATATTTCATGTAAATCCTCAACCAAATATATTGGATACCAGGGCTGCTCCACTGGCCCTCCAATTAGGACCCAGTTAAAGGCAATGACTAACTCTGTCCTTTGTGTGGCTAATAGGAAGGTAAACACATAAGCAAGAAATACAAAATCACACGATAATTGGAAATATATGCAAAAACAAATCAAGGACTAGGGAGAAAGAGACAACAAGCCAACAATAAAAACAGATATTTTAAAAAATAAATAAATAAGGCCCTGGTCAGTATGCTTAATGGTAGAGAGTTGGCCTGACATGTGAATGTCCTGGGTTTGAGTCCTGATCAGGGCACACAGGAGAAGTAACCATCTGCTTCTCTAACCCTCCACATCTTCCTTCTCTCTTTCTATCTCTCTTTTCCTCTCCCGCAGCTATGGCTTGGCTGGAGCAAGTTGGCCCAAGGAGTTGAGGAAGGCTCCATGGGCTCACCTAAGGTGCTAAAATAACTTGGTTGATGAGCAAGGGAACAACAACCCCAGATGGGCAGAGCACTGCCCCCTAGAGGGCATGCTGGATTGATCCCAGTTGGGCACATGGAGAGTTCATCTCTCTGACTCCCCACTTCTCAGTTAAAAAAAGAAAATAATAAATAAATAAATAAATAAATAATAAATACATGATATGTGGTTATTTGCAAACCTGAAACCAAATGTATTTAGATATCTTAAGATTCATTTTAAAATATGACAGAAAAAAAGTATGGAATTTTGAACTTATGCTCTGAGACCCCCCCCCCCCCAAAATCTTGCAAAGGTTATATAGCATTGCCATTCATTACTAAGGTCTTTGCAAAATGAAATTCCAAATATTTCAGTGGTCACTACCCCATATCAAATAGAGATCGATCTTTAGACAATGCATTCCTGGCATCAGGATTGTACTTTTATCTTTGAAAATGAGGGAATCTTTATTAAAGGTTTAGCAAACTTCTTTTATGAATCTCTGTTCTAAGGGAGAGATCAAGCTTTTTCCCTTAAAACCTTGAATCATGTTTTGTGATAGGATCCTTAATTGATGTCCCAGGGAAACTTACTGGAAGATATGAGGTGATAAAAATGTCTCACCATCAAAAAGAAAGGGCTGGTAAAATATATAGAAAATATAATCTCCACTTCCCTTATTCACTTATAATTTGTAATTTATTTTCCTTAAAATGAGAAGTAATCTTTGGTTCTATCTCTTTAGTAAATGCAGTAGCACATAATTGAGTGTTATTTAGGTGAGATAAAGTAAAATACATAAAAACATAAATGTGTGTGCATGTGCACATGTGTGTGTCTATATAGAAGACAATGCCATGGAAATTATTTTGTGATAAAAAACCTCTCTTCTGCAGGGGAGGGGGAAGAATGGAGAGGGGTAAAAGCAAATATGCAATATGGGACACATAGAGAGAGGGGCTGCGTTGAAAACTACATGGTTTTTAACATAATTTGATTCCCAGATGGGGTAATTAACATTTTTTAATATGACATCCAATTTTATAATCCTTCAAATAGCAATTTTAAATATACCTATTTTTATTTACTGATTAATTAATACTCTGACACATACAAGTAGGATAACATTTAGTCAAGCTCATTACTCTCTGAAAATTATAGCCAGGTCACTCAAATCTGGAGGCTTTTGAACTGTAAAGGAAACCTAATCTTATTTTTTCAACTATGAGCAAGAACACATTAAGGGTACTGAGAACTCAGTTACCCACATGATTTAGCTCTGAATATCTGGTTATGTGTTTATTTCAACCTCACTTTTGAAAGATATATTTGCTTGCTATATCAAATTTTAGGTTGATAATTTATTTATTTTTTGGCCATTACTTTTTTTTTTTTAATTATAATTTTATTTTTTTAATGGGGCGACATCAATAAATCAGGTTACATATATTCAAAGATCAACAAGTCCAGTTTATCTTGTCTTTCAATTATGTTGCATACCCATCACCCAAAGTCAGATTGTCCTCTGTCACCTTCTATCTAGTTTTCTTTGTGCCCCTCCCCCTCCCCCTTTCCCTCTCCCTGTCCCCCCTCCCCCCGTAACCACCACACTCTTATCAATGTCTCTTAGTTTCACTTTTATGTCCCACCTACGTATGGAATAATGCAGTTCCTGGTTTTTTCTGATTTACTTATTTCACTTCGTATAATGTTATCAAGATCCCACCATTTTGCTGTAAATGATCCAATGTCATCATTTCTTATGGCTGAGTAGTATTCCATAGTGTATATGTGCCACATCTTCTTTATCCAGTCGTCTATTGACGGGCTTTTTGGTTGTTTCCATGTCCTGGCCACTGTGAACAATGCTGCAATGAACATGGGGCTGCATGTGTCTTTACGTATCAATGTTTCTGAGTTTTTGGGGTATATACCCAGTAGAGGGATTGCTGGGTCATAAGGTAGTTCTATTTTCAGTTTTTTGAGGAACCACCATACTTTCTTCCATAATGGTTGTACTACTTTACATTCCCACCAACAGTGTATGAGGGTTCCTTTTTCTCCACAGCCTCTCCAACATTTCCTATTACCTGTCTTGTTAATAATAGCTAACCTAACAGGTGTGAGGTGGTATCTCATTGCAGTTTTGATTTGCATTTCTCTAATAACTAAAGAAGATGAGCATCTTTTCATATATCTGTTGGCCATTTGTACTTCCTCCTGGGAGAAGTGTCTGTTCATGTCCTCTTCCCATTTTTTTATTGGATTGTTTGTTTGTTTGTTGTTGAGTTTTATGAGTTCTTTGTATATTTTGGATATTAGGCCCTTATCTGAGCTGTTGTTTGAAAATATCATTTCCCATTTAGTTGGCTTTCTGTTTATTTTGTTATCAGTTTCTCTTGCTGAGCAAAAACTTCTTAGTCTGATGTAGTCCCATTCATTAATTTTTGCCTTCACTTCTCTTGCCATTGGAGTCAAATTCATAAAATGCTCTTTAAAACCCAGGTCCATGAGTTGAGTACCTATGTCTTCTTCTATGTACTTTATTGTTTCAGGTCTTATGTTTAGATCTTTGATCCATTTTGAGTTCATTTTAGTACAGGGGGACAAACTGTAGTCCAGTTTCATTCTTTTGCATGTGGCTTTCCAGTTTTCCCAAAACCATTTATTGAAGAGGCTTTCTTTTCTCCATTGTGTGTTGTTGGCCCCTTTATCAAAAATTATTTGACTCTATATATGTGGTTTTACTTCTGGACTTTCTATTCTGTTCCATTGGTCTGAGTGTCTATTTTTCTGCCAATACCATGCTGTTTTGATTGTCGTGGCCCTATAATAAAGTTTGAAGTCAGGTATTGTAATGCCCCCAGCTTCATTCTTTTTCTTTAGGATTGCTTTGGCTATTCGGGGTTTTTTATAGTTCCATATAAATCTGATGATTTTTTGCTCTATTTCTTTAAAAAATGTCATTGGAATTTTGATGGGAATTGCATTAAATTTGTATATTGCTTTGGGTAATATAGCCATCTTGATTATATTTATTCTTCCTAACCAAGAACAAGGAATATTCTTCCATCTCATTATATCTTTCTCGATTTCTCTTAACAATGGTTTATAGTTTTCATTATATAAGTCCTTTACGTTCTTTGTTATGTTTATTCCTAAGTATTTTATTTTTTTGTTGCAATTGTGAAGGGGATTATTCTTTTGAGTTCATTCTCAATTGTTTCATTGTTGGCATATAGAAAGGCTATTGACTTCTGTATGTTAATTTTGTATCCTACGACCTTACTGTATTGGCTTATTGTTTCTAGTAGTCTTTTTGTGGATTCTTTGGGGTTTTCGATGTATAGGATCATATCATCTGCAAAAAGTGATACCTTTACTTCTTCTTTTCCGATATGGATGCCTTTTATTTCTTTGTCTTGTCTGATTGCTCTGGCTAGAACCTCTAGTACCACATTAAATAACAGTGGAGAGAGTGGACAACCCTGTCTTGTTCCTGATTTAAGGGGGAAAGCCTTCAGTTTTGTGCCATTTAATATGATGTTAGCTGATGGTTTATCATATATGGCCTTTATCATGTTGAGATATTTTCCTTCTATACCCATTTTGTTGAGAGTCTTAAACATAAAATTGTGTTGTATTTTATCGAAAGCCTTTTCTGCGTCTATTGATAAGATCATGTGGTTTTTGTTCTTTATTTTGTTGATATGGTGTATTACGTTAACCGTTTTACGTATGTTGAACCATCCTTGAGATTCTGGGATGAATCTCACTTGATCGTGATGTATTATTTTTTTAATATGTTGTTGTATTCGATTTGCTAGTATTTTGTTTAGTATTTTAGCATCTGTATTCATTAGAGATATTGGTCTGTAGTTTTCTTTTTTTGTGCCATCCTTGCCTGGTTTTGGTATGAGGGTTATGTTGGCCTCATAAAATGTGTTTGGAAGTATTGCTTCTTCTTCAATTTTTTGGAAGACTTTGAGTAGAATAGGAACCAAGTCTTCTTTGAATGTTTGATAAAATTTGCTGGTATAGCCGTCAGGTCCTGGACTTTTATTTTTGGGGAGGTTTTTAATGGTTTTTTTCTATTTCTTCTCTACTAATAGGTCTGTTTAGGCTTTCTGCTTCTTCTTGACTCAGTCTAGGAAGGTTGTATTGTTCTAGGAATTTATCCATTTCTTCTAGATTGTTGAATTTAGTGGCATAAAGTTTTTCATAGTATTCTACAATAATTCTTTGTATATCTACGGTGTCCGTGGTGATTTCTCCTCTTTCATTTTGGATTTTGTTTATATGAATTCTTTCTCTTTTTTCCTTGGTAAGTCTTGCCAAGGGTTTGTCAATTTTATTGATCTTTTCAAAGAACCAGCTCTTTGTTCTATTAATTTTTTCTATAGTTTTACTGTTCTCTATTTCATTAATTTCTGCTCTGATTTTTATTATCTCCTTTCTTCGGCTAGTTTTGGGTTGTTTCTGTTCTTCTTTTTCTAGTTCCTTAAGGTGTGAAGTTAAGTGGTTCACTTGGGCTCTCTCTTGTTTGTTCATATATGCCTGAAGTGATATGAACTTCCCTCTTATCACTGCTTTTGCTGCATCTAATAGATTCTGATATGTCGTATTGTCATTTTCATTAGTCTGTATATATCTTTTGATATCTGCACTTATTTCTTCTTTGACCCATTCATTTTTTAAAAGTATGTTGTTTAGTTTCCACATTTTTGTGGGATTTTTTCCCTCCTTTTTGCAGTTGAATTCTAGTTTCAAGGCTTTATGATCAGAAAATATGCTTGGTACAACTTCGATTTTTCTGAATTTGCTGATGTTGTTTTTGTGGCCCAACATATGGTCAATTCTTGAGAATGATCCATGTACACTGGAGAAAAATGTATACTCAGTCACTTTGGGATGAAATGTCCTGTAGATGTCTATCATATCCAGGTGCTCTAGTGTTTCGTTTAAGGCCACTATATCTTTGTTGATTCTCTGTTTGGATGACCGATCTAGAGCTGTCAGCGGTGTATTGATGTCTCCAAGTATGATTTTATTTTTGTCAGTTTTTGTTTTAAGGTCAATAAGTAGCTATCTTATATATTTTGGTGCTCCTTGGTTTGGTGCATATATATTAAGAATTGTTATGTCTTCTTGATTCAGTGTCCCCTTAGTCATTATGAAATGGCCATTTTTGTCTCTGAGTACTTTTGTTGTCTTGTAGTCAGCATTATCAGATATGAGTATTGCTATGCCTGCTTTTTTTTGGATGTTATTTGCTTGGAGTATTGTTTTCCAACCTTTCACTTTGAGTTTGTTTTTATCCTTGTTACTTAGATGAGTTTCCTGTAGGCAGTATACAGTTGGATTTTCTTTTTTAATCCATTCTGCTACTCTGCGTCTTTTTATTGGTGAGTTTAATCCGTTTACATTTAGTGTAATTATTGACACTTGTGAGTTCCCTATTGCCATTTTATAGATTGCTTTCTGTTAGTTTTGTGTCTTGTTTGATCCTTCTCTTTCGTTTTTTTATCTTTTGTTTTTATTTGGTTGTATTCCATACATCTTTCCACTGTTGCTATCTTTTTTTATCTCATGTGCTTCTGCGGTGGTTTATTCAATGGTGGTTACCTTTAGGTAATGAAAAGGGTTCCTACCCTGTTCATTGTAGCGCACTACTTTGTGAGTACTTTTGCACTCCATCGTCCTTTGCTACTGTTAATCTCCATCCTCTCCCCCCTTTTTTTTCCTTTGTTGTCACAGTTTAAATTTGGTTTTATTGTGTTCTTCTTGGAGCTTTTACTTGTGGCTTTATTTTTTTTTGTTCTTTGTATCTGATTGGAGAATCCCCTTTAGTAATTCCTGGAGTGGGGGTTTTCTGATGATAAATTCCCTCATCTTTTCTGTATCTGTGAATGTTTTTTTTCTCCTTCATATTTGAAGGATAGCTTTGATGGGTATAGTATTCATGGCTGAAAGTTCCTCTCTTTCAGGACTTTAAATATTGGGGTCCACTCTCTTCTAGCTTGTAGAGTTTCTGCTGAGAAATCTGATGATAATCTAATGGGCCTTCCTTTATATGTTGTATTCTTCTTTTCCCAGGCTGCCTTGAGAATTTTTTCTTTGCTGTTGGTTTGTGCCAGTTTCATTATGATATGCCTCGGAGTAGGTTTGTTGGGGTTAAGAAAACTCGGAGTTCTGTTTGCTTCATGAATTTGAGGCTTTAGTTCTTTCCACAGGCTTGGGAAGTTCTCATCTATTATTTGTTTGAGTATGTTCTCCATTCCATTTTCTCTCTCTTCTCCCTCTGATATACCTATTATTCTTATGTTATTCTTTCTGATGGAGTCAGATAATTCTTGTAGGGCTATCTCATTTTTTTAAATTTTTGAGTCTCTTTCTTCCTCTCTCTGTTGTGCCTCAAGTTGCTTGTCTTCTATTTCACTAATCCTCTCTTCTATCTGGCCTGTTCTATTAGCCAAGCTTGTTACCTCGTTTTTCAGCTCGTGAATTGAGTTTTTCGTCTCTGTTTGATTTGTTTTTATAGTTTCAATTTCCTTGGACATATATTCTTTGTGTTCATTGAGTTGTTTTCTGAGCTCCCTAAATTGCCTTTCTGTGTTTTCTTGTATATCTCGGAGGATTTTTAGGATTTCTATCTTGAATTCTCTGTCATTTAGCTCCAAGGTTTCCAATATATTAAATTTTTTCTCCATAGATTTTTCCTCTTCTATCTGTGTTACCTCTCTTTCTTTTGTATCCATGATATTCGATTTTCTCTTCCTTAATGGCATCTGAGGGTGGTTTTGTTGATAGTATTAATGAGATTTAATAAAAAATAAAAAGTTAAAAAAATAAAAAATTGAAAAAAGTTTTTTTTTTAAAAAAAATTAATAATGAAATAAAGAAAAATAAAATAAAATAAAAATTTTTAAAAAAGGAAATTATTCCCCCCCTCCTTTTTTTTCTCTCCTCTCCTCTCCCCTCTTTCTTGAGAAAATCTTGTGGTGAACTGTGAATTATATTGTATTTAATAGAACAAACAATGCCTGTAATGGAGGGCCTGAATTGGGGAAAAGTAATAAAGGGGCAAGAAAAAAAAATAAATAAATAAAAGGGGTGGGGGTATGGACTCACAAAAAGCAAATAATGAAAAAATTTGTATCAAGAATAAAATGATTTGCGTTTAGGTGTTGGTTGACTAAGAGTTATGATGAGAGGAGTAAGAGGGAAACAGGAAAATGGGGGGACAAATTAAAAAATTACTATTGTATTTAGTGGAACAAGAGCTTGATAAAATGGAGAGCCAGGGATGGGAGCACTGCTAGTGAGTTAAAAAGGTGAAGTAAAAACCCCCCAAAATACCACAAACATAAGTTTGAGTCCCAGATAAAATAATTTGTTTGTTATTGAGGTTTGAATGAGAGGAGATGTAAAGGAAAAAGGAAGAAACTAATATAGAGGGAGAAAAGAAGAGAGAGAGAGAGAAAAAAAAGAGCGAACCACTAAAAGAAGAAAAAAGAAAAAAGAGGAGAGAGAGAGAGAGAGAGAGAGAGAGTTAAGGGTTTTGGAGTGCAACCCTCATAGAGAGAAAGGAAGAGGAAAGAAAAGATAATGGGAGATGTAACACTTATGAGTAGTGTAGTTCAAGGAGAGGAGAGAGTAAGACCGGTAGGGCGTTAAACGACCAAATTGTAGGAGGAAAAAAAAAAAGAAAAAAAGAAAAAAAAATCAAGGATGAAGATAAGAGAAACAAACGAACAAATATAATAAAATGGGATAGGTTATAAAGTCTGCGGATTATTCTGATTTTGAGAGGTTATCTTCTTGCTTTTTCTTTTCTCTCCCTCTTCCTGGTCAGTGACTCTGTACCCCGGGTTCTGCCCCTTTGGCACGCTCAGGTAGAGGTTTGCAGTTGATAAGTCTCTATGGCGATGTCATGTATTGTGCTTCAGTCTCATTGGCAGTCGAGGCTCATTAGCGTTTATAGGCTCCGACAGTGAGAGAGTCCGTGTTCCAGGAGCCTCTCTCCTAGTCTTTCCTTCCTCAACCAGCAGCCTGAGAATCCAGCTATGGGGTTGCTGCTGCCTCTGCCTGGATAGTAAGAGGCTCAAAGAGCGGGCAACTCCCCACTCTTATTTCCACTCAGCACAGGGCTCTGGGTAAGGCTCAGTCAGTCAGAGCTGCTAGCATAATCAGCCGGGGCTTTTGTCTACTCAAAGACCTCTGGCTCTGTCACTCTGTCCAGTAACATGGGCGGGTCTGCGTGCGCAGACCAGGATGTTAGACCGGAAGTCTCGCCCTCTGAGTGAAACCCCCCGCCCGCACTGAAAAGTTCCAATGTTGGAATTGGCTCTCGCTCGTCCCCGTGTGCCGCTCTTTCAAGGCGCTGGGGCAGCCCGTGACTCCGCCCTCGGCCCACACAAAGGCCCCCGACTCTGCCCCTCCGTGGGACAACACGGGCTCCCACTCCGGAGGTGCTGGGAGGAGTCTCCTTCCCACTTTCCGTGCGCGCAGACCAGGATGTGAGGCCGGAGTCTCGCCCTCTGAGTGAAACCTCCCACCCGCACTGAAAAGTTCCAGTGTTGGAATTAGCTCTCGCTTCCTCCCCGTGTGCGGCTCTCCCCGGGTGCTGGGGCAGCCCGGAGGCTTTCGGCCCACACAAAGGCCTCTGACTCTGCCTCTCTGTGGAGTAACACGGGCGCACCCTCCGGGGGCTTTGGAAGGAATCTCTCACCCACTATGCGCCTACCAGGGGATCAGGTAAAATGGCTGCCCCACTTGTCTTTCTTTGTCTGGGTTTGGCGTGAGTGTTATCTGTATTGCCCAGGTTGTCACAGGAACAGTTTTTCCTTGGCTTGGATCTCCGTGCCACAGCCTGGTTTGGCCGTTTGTGCCGCGGCCTGGATCTATTCACCCCCTTTGCCCGCCTTAGTTTCTATATTCTCAGTTTCCAGTGAAAATCGCCCTGTTTAGGTTAGTGAGGAAGGCGGAGCATTTCTTACTCCCTATTTCCTTCGGGGTTTGGTTATATATTTAGCCAATTTTTCGCTCGATCATACCTTTGGGTGTATTGCGAAACATCTGGAGGCTCCAAGGATAGGTTTTTCTGTTTCTGGTTGAAGATCTTGTTGAGGTTTGGGGGAGATTTATCGGTATCGCTTCCTACTCCGCCATTACTCTGACGTCATCCGCCTTGGCCATTACTTTAAAAATGTTTTACTCTCTTCTCCCTTGTCATATACTTATGAGATATCTACTATTCTTCTTATCTTGTTTCTGTCCTATACAAAGAAAACATCATTTCTGACTGCTTTTAGAATTTTACTTTTATCACTGTTCTTATGTAATTTGCTTATGATCTGTTATTTTTTTTTCACTTTTACTTTATTTTATTTTCAATTTGGATCCTATTAAAGTCCAGAATAGAGAAATCTTTGGACTTTAATTTTATTGAAGAAACTATATCTGGGGTTTTATAGTTTTAGAAAATTTATAGGCTTATTTTTTTTCTGCCTCTTCTATTTTATGGTTATATCTAGACTCCTTGAAATCATCTCATAGCCCAATGGTTCTCTGCTAACCTTTTCAACCTCCTTTCTCCAAGTGCTCCATTGAAGGCATATGCTCTGAGATATGCAGAGTCAGAATAACAGTCAGAGACAGTGAGGCACCCTAGGGCAAAAGCCCTGAGCAGAATAGAGTCCAAGGGCCTCTCTGACCCATACTGGAAACAGCAAAACGCAAGGTAAGATTTAGTAACAGAATTGTTTAGGCTCTCAGAACAAAGATTAGGAGTCAGCATGTTCCTTGTCCTTTACTTCATCCCCCTGAAAATTTCTTCTGTTTCCTTGAGTTATTTGTATTGGCTAATAAATATCTGAGAAAAATACTGGAGTGAATTAAAAAGGCAAATATATCAGCATTCAGGTTGATATGTAATGGACTATCAGTAAAAGAAGAAAAGACTGCAAAAAAAACAAATACAAAACAGTTTAAAACAAGAATAAAGGGAATAAACAGCAACGTAGATACTACTGGCTATAAACTAAATATATGCGTTTCAACAAAATTTATATGTTGAAATCCAAACCCCCAATGTGAGATTATTTGGAGTGGGGTCTTGGGGAAGTAATCAGGTTATGAGGGTGGAGCCCTCATTAATTGGATTAGTGCCTTTATAGAAGAGACATAAAAAGCTTGCATCCCCTCTCTCTGTTCTCTGCCATGTGAGGATACAAGAATAAAGTGACCTGCAAACCAGAAAGTGGGCTCTTATAAGACATCAGATTCCCAGCACTTTGATCTTGAACTTCCCAGCCTCCAAAACTGTGAGAAATAAATGTTTACTGTTAAAGCCACCCAGCGATTGTGCATTAAAAGCAGCATGAACTGACTATGACACTATTAGAAGTATGTCCAAAGACAAAGCTATAACAAGTTGAACACAGTGATAATTTATGGCTTAAAAGAAAGGAGTAAAAACTTTCTGAGGTGAAAAATCTGATTCTTGAGATTAAAAATCCTCACTGCTTCCAGGAATAATTAATAGGAACAGAATCTACCTTTAGACAAATCCTGGTGACATTTTTGAGTTTCAAAGCAAAAAAAAAATCTTACATACTTAGAGTTTTCCTTAATCTGCCTCTCTACTTCACTTAGTACCTGGTGACAGTGAAGCAGCATGAAGAATTTTTTGCTTGAAGTTTAAGTCAATTCTTTGGTTGAAGTTTAAGTCAAGTTATATTTTGCAGCCAAATGGTAGCACATTATTAGGGATATGGTCTAGAAAATAGCTCTCAGATACAGCAAAATTCTGAAAATGCATGACTTACAACTTTTGAAAATACGTGACTCATAACTTCATGAAAAAGTTTAGTTAAAGTACTACAGCTGAACTGAATTAAAATTAAAATATCAAGACAAGGGAAGATCTAGTATAAAAGTAATGCCAATATTGGAGCAATTTAAATATATGTAATTAAACTAATTTAATTTTAAATATTGATACACAATATTGTAAATATGCTAAAATGATTCTTGAAAGAAATATTAGAACAAATTTAATAATTATAATTGTTTCATGACCTAAATTAATTTCTCAAATATAATTGAACTAAATTATTTATCAATTTTATATTCAAAAAATATTTTTAAGTCTTAAAAGTATAGAGTTAAGCCCAACTTCATTTTTAAACTAAAAAGTAACCAATAATCACATTTAAACAACGATTACTTCAAGTTCTTATAGATATAAGGAAAATTCGATAGAAAAGGTAAAAAGCTCATAGATCACATAACAAATGCTGAAAAAAATCTGTTAGAGTTAAAAGAAAAATGAATAGGAACCTAATACTAGCAAGCTTGACATTTTCTATATTTTAGCAGATCAGGCCAAATAAAAACAAGAAAAATGTCAAACATGGAAATTATATATGGTCTAATAAAATTATTGCAATCTCTCTGTGTATATAGGTATATACATACATGTGTATATAAAGTATGATAATAGGTTAACAAATAATATTTTTTCTCATTGACTGAAGAATTGTTATGATATTGGTCATCTTTACTTTTCACAATGGTAACATCTACAAAATGGTATTGGGAAAGTGGTATATTATATACTTTTTAAATATTAGATTCTAAAATAATTAGGTATTGTTTTGTAATGCATTTTAAAAATATATTCTTAATATATAATTATACTCACTTCAAAATATAAACTGTAAAACTTCCTAAAGAAAAGATATTGCAGACATATAACTTTTGACACATTGCAAAAACAGCAGAAAGTAAAGGTTAGAGAAGATATTCCAACTCCTCAATTAAAAAAAAAATGTATCTTAAACATCTCCAGGGTCAGCAAATCAATCAAAACATTTCATAGATCAAAAATAAAAAAATTAATTTAAAATGACACATTATAGAATGTAGTCAGAACTAGATTAAAGATATTTTCTTAGACTTACATATTTCTATATTAAAAGAAAATATTTTTAACTCAAGAAGTTATGATATCAGAAAAACAAATTGATAAAGAGTAGAAGAAAAACAATTAGCAAATATAAAAACATAAACTAGAAAACCACAAACAACAATATATGAGTTATGCTAGTTCTCTAGGGCTGTTATTACTAAGTAACAGAAACAGATGGTTTACACACTAGAAATTTATTTTCTCACAGATCTCGAGGCTAGATGTCTCAAATTAGTGTTGGCCTGATTTTGTATCTTTTGAGGGTTGTGTGAGAGAGAATCTGTTCCATGTCTCTCTTTCAGTTTCTGATAATTTGTTGGCTGTACTTGGTATTTCTTAGTTTATAGATATATCATTCCAATCTCTATCTTCATTTTTACATGAAATTCTCTCCTGTGCCTTCACATTGTTTTCCCTTTGTACATGTGCATCTCCAAATATAAATAAATCACAAGGAACACAGTCCATAATATTGCGATAACTGTATGGTGCCAGTAGGGGTACTGGAAATATTGAGGGGAACACTATGTAAAGTATATGATTGTATAACCACTATGCTGTACACCTAAAACCAATACAAAATAAACTGAAAAAAATAAAAACACCAGTCATTTTGAATTAGGGCTCACTCTAATCTTATTTTAACTTGACTTCCTCTGTAAGGATTTAGCTTCCAAATAATGTCACATGCTGAGCACTGAGGGTATGGATTTCAATATATTGCTTTTGGGGGGACAACTCATAATTATGAATGTTCAATCCATAATATGAATAAATACAAAGTCCAGTTATTTGGGGGACAAAGTAATATAGATGATAGCAATAGTGTAAAAAATAAAACAAGAATTAAAAATAATAAAGAAAGTAGTACAGATACAGTGGTTATTAATATATGCAACATGGTATGCCATAATATGTACGTATTTTAATAAAAAGTTTTAAAATGTAAGAAAAATAATTTAAACATTTAGAAATAGAAGCTCAAATATAGAGATAAATTAAAATAAACATAACTCAAGATGAAGCAGAACACCTAGCAGAGTCATGGCCTAGCAAGCCATTGCATGATTAAATAAAAGACATTATCCCTTCCCTCTGAAAAAGGACAGTGAACCCAGATAGTGATCTGGTGAGTTAGTTTCCATTATTTATCACAATTATTTTTCTGTCTCCACAAAATTTACATTTGCAGTACATTCTACTAGTGTATCTCAATGTATTCAGTAATTTACAACTGGGTATGGAACATATGTAGTTTTAAATGTCATGTAAGGAATTTCTGATACACCCCTCCCTGCCCCCCACCACACTAAGTATTGCTATCTTTAAAGATTAGGTGATTTACATTTCATATACTCCATTGCCAATTTAAAATGATGAGAAACTTCCCAATTCTTTAAAAAATTGTACCATAGAATTAACAGTGAAAACCAAAAGAATTAATAATAAGATTAAAAACAGCACAAGAGTAAAGATTAGTCTCACAAACACAGATGCAGAAATTCTAAATAAAAGGTTACCCCAATTCTGCTTTATATTTACAATTAAAAATGGTGCAAATAAGTAATTACATCTATATCAAATGGTCTTAATATAGATAAAAACAAAATAATATATTTTCATTTAAAAGGCATTTATAAAACTCAATGTCTATTCTCAGTAAAGCATATTAAAATAATGAATTACATTTATCTAGAATATTAACAGTCATAATATTAAATAGGACATGTTAGAGACATTGGTATTAATGTCAGGATCAGAGTAAGCACATTATTAGTTAAAAGAATATCTTTATAAGCAAGTACATTATGTGATATACCTAGAAAATATACTATATCAAATGAAAGACTGAGATAAATTCTAAGAGAACTTACTAATTTAGCTGATGCAAAATAAACCAAATATTAAGACTTTCTACATGTCAACGATGATCAATTAGAATTAAAAGATTTGGCCCTGGCCGTTGGCTCAGTTGTAGAGTGTCTGCCTGGCATGTGGATGTCCTGGGTTCAATTCCTGGTCAGGGCACACAGGAGAAGCGACCATCTACTTCCTGCAGCTATGGTTTGATTGGTTTGAGTGAGTTGGCCTCAGGCACTGAGGACAACTCCATGGCCTCTGCCTTATGTGCTAAAAAAATGGTTCCATTGCTGAGCAATGGAGAAACGGCCTCAGATAGGCAGAGCATTGCCCCTAGTGCTGTGGTCCCCAATCCCCAGGCTGTGGACCGGTATCGGTCCATGGGCCATTTGGTACCTGTCCGCAGAGAAAGAATAAATAACTTACATTATTTCCATTTTATTTATATTTAAGTCTGAATGATGTTTTATTTTTTTTAAATGACCAGATTCCCTCTGTTATATCTGTCTAAGACTCATTCTTGATTCTTGTCTCGATCACATGATACATTTATCCATCTCACCCTAAAGGCCGGTCTGTGAAAATATTTTCTGACATTAAACTGGTCCGTGGCCCATAAAAGGTTGGAGACCACTGCCCTAGTGGGCTTGCCAGGTGAATCCTGGTTGGGGCGCATGTGGGAGTCTGTTTCTCTGCCTCCTCTCCTCTCACTTAATAAAAAAAATTGCTCATGTTATTTTCTAAATAATAAAAAAAGAATTAAGAGATTTAAAGAAATTTGATTAAATACATATAACTAAAAATCTAGAATACACTAAAAAGAATAGTTGGCCTACTAACAATTTTTATTAAGTGATGGATAATTTTTTTCTAAATAGCATTTTGATTACTCTATATTTGACTATTTACAAATAATCCCAGGACTTTGGGATTAAATTAAACATGCTTATGTAGTGGAATCCTAGGCAATACCATTTTAAGTGATAAAATTTATTTTGAAAATTAAAATTTTCTAGAGTAATTACAATAATTGCTTAGGAAAATATAATTTTACAATATTAAAAATAAGAATTGTTTTTCAATAGATTGGTCAAAAAAGCAAGTACATTTTAAATTCAATTTCTGTCTACACATAATAGAAACATAAAATGTAGCAAAATTCTGACATGGACAGATTGATTTGTAGTAATTAATGGAAGTCCCAGAAATAGCAAAAGGATATCAGATATTTGTATATGTAGGTAAGAAACAGCAGTTATTAAAGGCTGCTTAGCCTTGAACGATCTCTGAGTCAGTTTAGTGTCAGAGATAACATTTAGGGAGACCACCAGCAGCTTTCCACACTGAAAGTACTTACTAGTCCAGACAGACGATGTAAATTTACAAGTACCCGGGTGTCCCCAGAGCAGTTTCTGGAAAAAGGAGAGAATCACACGTTCGAATCTTTTTTTTTTTTTTTTGTGACAGAGACAGAAGGAGGGACAGATAGGGACAGACAGACAGGAAGGGAAAGAGATGAGAAGCATCAATTCTTTCTTGCAGCACCTTAGTTATTCATTGACTGCTTTCTCATATGTGCCTTGACCCATTGTGTGTGTGTGGGGGGGGGGGGGCTACAGTAGAGCGAGTGACCCCTTGCTCAAGCCAGTGACCTTGGGTTGATGAGCCTGTGCTCAAGACAGCGACCTCGGGGTTTTGAACCTGGGTCCTCTGTGTCCCAATCCGATTCTCTATCCACTGTGCCACCGCCTGGCCAGGCACATTTGAATCTTTATTAAGAACTCCAGAAAGGAAATTTTCCAGGTCCTTACCCTCAACCCCTTTTTCTTATAGTATACTGCTCACAAAAATTAGGGGACATTCTATAGCTTCTTGTGAGCAGTATATTTAGTCCAGGTCTAGTTAAGGAACAGTTTTAAATCTCTAACTAGAAAATTTTGAGAGGCCTATTTTTTTTTATTTTTTTCAGAAAGATGCCATGGTTGGCTGAGAAATCAGAGCTGTATTGCTTCTCAGCAGGTGTTACGAGAACTTAAAACAGCTTAGTGGGTTGTTGAGGAATTAACTTTGTAGTGAAAGCTTCAATTATGTCATAGTCAGGAGCATACTTTAATGAATTGAAAAAAAAGTCTATATTTAATTCTTCCATTTATTTTTTTCTAAAATTAACTGCTTTGAAGTTAAAAATTCCCAGGAAAAGTATATACTATGTCTCTGAAATGTGGAGTTTAAAAATAATATACCATTTTTGAGGCTATTAATGGTGCATGAAAAGTCTCTTATGGGATAGTCAGCAAGCAAGGATTTACTTAATCCAGTTTCAGATTCAGAGGGAGACTGAGAGATGGGCTGTGGGAATGAAAGACTGAGGCGGAGACAAAAGCATTAGAATGAGATGGGTAGGAAATAGCATTTTGGCTGATCTTTTTGGAGGAGGATATTATAAAGGTAGATTGCTATGACTTTTTTTTTCATTCTAGCATGAAAAAATTTTCAAGCAAATAATAAAAATTATAAAGATTTTTTTTTTGCAATGGTATTCATTTAGTGGGAGTTTAATTTGCTTTTAGGTCTTAATTTGGTAATATACGTATTACAGAATAATCCATTAAAAATATTCTTAACTAATTTAACACTTCAGTATTAGATAAAAAGGAGATACCAAGAGATTATCTAATACTATATTTCTGTGTCAGAAACTATATAGGGTGTGGAAAAAGTAGGTTTACAGTGGTAAGTACATAAAACATTATTTTTATATTATTATTTATGAATTATTGTGTTATTTTCCATACAAACAGCTGTAAACCTACTTTTACCAAACCTCGTGTTTTACTTCTTTACCTTTTGGCATTTCCATATGATTGATTACTTGTCTTTTAAGTTTAGAGACATTTATAATTCAAGGAAGGAGAGACTAACATATAAAATATAACTGGAATATTTAGTCATAGGCTAATAAGAATCATTTAATTTTATATAAAGGATGCATTTCCATAGATAATAATCTCCCCTTTTTCTAAAATTGTCTCCGAATTTGACTTTAAAGAATATAAGATTTGGCCCTGGCAGGTTGGCTCGGTGGTAGAGCGTCGGCCTGGCATGCAGAAGTCCCGGGTTCGATTCCCGGCCAGGGCACACAGGAGAAGCGCCCATCTGCTTCTCCACCCCTCCCCCTCTCCTTCCTCTCTGTCTCTCTCTTCCCCTCCCGCAGCTGAGGCTCCAATGGAGCAAAGATGGCCCCGGGTGCTGGGGATGGCTCCTTGGCCTCTGCCCCAGGCACTAGAGTGGCTCTGGTCACGACAGAGTGATGCCCTGGAGGGGCAGAGCATCGCCCTCTGTTGGGCAGATCGCCCCCTGGTGGGCGTGCCGGGTGGATCCCGGTCGGGTGCATGCAGGAGTCTGTCTGACTGTCTCTCCCCGTTTCCAGCTTCATAAAAATACAAAAAAAAAAAAAAAAAAAAGAATATAAGATTTTTCCAGTCTTAATCTTTAAAACAAACCTATTAATTTTTCAGCTTTAAAATAAAATCATAAATTAAAATGAAAGTGTAATTTTAGTATGACTATAAAATTTACTAAAGGGAACTTAAAATAGAAGAATCACCTGGAAAGCTTAAAATGTAAAAAATCTTTATTCCGTCAATCTATTACGCACCTAGGACGTGTGAACATAAATGGATCCAAGAGAGACCTTGGGTTTCTTTGTAGAGCCTTAGAGTCCAGTGTGAGACTAGAGGAAAGACAGGCAAGAAAGTGAGGTTTCCAAACTAAGAGGGTTTTTTTTTTGTGTGTGTTTTTGTTTTCTGAGATATAATTGATATATAACATTATATTAGTTTCAGGCATACAACATAATGATTTGATATTTGTATATATTGTTAAATAATGACCAATATAAGTCTAGTTAACATGTCACCATATAGTCACAGTTCTTTGTGTGATGAGAACTTGAAAGATTTATATACACTCTTAGCAACCCTCCAGTATACAATACAGTGTTATTAACCACAGTCACCATGCTGTATATTACATATTTATGACTTATTTTAAATTGAATTTTATGAGTCCATTTAGTTAATGGGTAGTATTCCAGGCTTTTATGTATTTCTACTGTGTGCCTCAGTAGAAATAATTCATTACAGTTACATTTCTTTCTTCTACTTTTCAATTTAATATGTAGAGGAGAGCACAAAAATTAATACTGTTACAAAGGTAACATTTTAATAATAAAATGAAAAAATTTAAAAATAATGGCAATAAAAATAAACAGTGTCATGAACCAGCGTGACTAGTAATTCCAGGTCCTGAGTGGGAATGGCGTGGAATTAAGAAAATACGCTTAAAGAATTAAAGAATGGGTTTGGAGGGCACTACAATTGCTGCTGGCAAGAAGAGAGCATACCCAAATGCATAATGTAGGAAATATTCTTCAGAGAACCATATTTCATAAATCTATGGATTACAGATTTGTTTACCAATAAGGAATCCTAAACTAAGGCCATTCTGTTAGAAATATTTTGTAAATAGGGAATTTCCTGTGAATAAATAATATTAGTCTATTTAGAAAGTCGGTTGTCGGTATGCTTAAAAGGCCATCAGATTGAACCAATTCCATTCTTTTTTTTTCTCTGAGGCAATCCACCAGGTATGTGGAGGCCACTGCTTTACCCCATTTCTCCCAGGCTCTTATCTGCTCTAAAACATATTAAAATAGTTTGAAAGCTTTCCTTGTTGTTCTTTTTTTATTTTGTAATAGGAAAATTTAGCCATGTAGATTTACCATGTTTAAATAAGTTAGATAATTTTATATTTATTGAATACATTGCTTATTTGGGCTGTGGTCACTTTTTCACTTTTTTCAGGATGCATATAGAGAAAAGTCGGTACACAAAAGGAGATGGAGTAATTGCTGATTCAACAGACATGAGCGCACAAAACCCACCACCTATTTTTATTGCTCAAATTATTTTTGATGTGCAAGTTGATGTGGAATAATTTTTGGCCAGCAAATATGGTTTGAAATTATTTAACAACTCTTTCTGTTCTCAACTGTATCCTTTGTTTTCCAGGCAAACTAATTTTGAAAAACAAAAGAGTAAAAGGTACATTTCCTAAATAAATTTTTTACTTTTTTATCAATATATTTGCTCCAACTTAATTAAACTTACAGTATACTCACTAACATGAGATGGGAGAAAGGAAGTCTTTGAAGTATGCTTTTATTTGAAATAGTTCCCATTTTATTCATACTTGATACATAACTAGAAGACTATATACATTAAGAATTCTTTAAAATAACTCTAATTTTTGCCCTGGCCAGTTGGCTCAATGATAGAGCATTGGCCTGGCGTGTAGAAGTTCTGGGTTCAATTCCCAGTCAGGGCACACAGAAGAGGTGCCTATCTGCTTCTCTACCCTTCTCCCTCTCCTTCCTCTCTCTCTCTTCCCCTCCCACAGCCAAGGTTCCATTGGATCAAAGTTGGCCTGGGCACTGAGGAGGCTCTATAGCTTCCGCCTTAGGTGCTAGAATGGCTCCAGCCGCAATGGAGCAATACCCCAGATAGGCAGAGCATTGCCCCATGGTGGGTATGCCGGGTGGGTCCTAGTCAGGCACATGTGGAGTCTGTCTGACTGCCTCTCCATTTTAACTTTGGAAAAATACAAAAAATTAATTAAATTAAATTACTCTAATTTTTCACTTTATTTTTATAATATTTTAAGAAAAATGGTACCAAGCACAAAGAAACTAGACTAGTGAAATAGAATTGGAATCTGCTATTGACTCCTTTATCTACTTAATCACCTTTTGAGGCATCTTATCTTCTTCAAATCTATCAGATAAATGTAAACTAAAACTGTGGCTATTTTCTTCTATATATATATTATCTTTTATCAACTCTTTAAGATGAGTGTCTTCATTCTTTATAACTGGTAAACATTAGAAACCTATTTTGTTTTCTACTTTGTAATTTCAAGGACATTTTGACAAAATATTTTGGCTTTTTTGACCAAGTGAAAATTAACTTCTGCTTTCTGTGTTGAATTTTTTTCTATTCAGACATTATGCCTTTATGAATGTCTATAATCAACATATTTTAAATGACTTCAAAATGTTGACAGTAGAAATAACTATATAATTTTTTTTCAAAATTCAACATTGTGATAAAGGAGGCCTGTTGATGTGCCTCAGGCTTCCAGGAGTATAAATCAAGACAATATTACCTAAAGCAAGTTTGGATTGAAAACATGTTTTTTTTCATCAAAAATGAATAGTATAAATGAAAAGGACCTCAGAAATAATATAATCAAACTCTCTAATCACAGGAAGAAGAAAACAGAGAAGCTCAGAAAGATTTCACAGGTTAGGCAATATCATTCTCTAGAGCCCCATCCTGAAACTGCTGCTCTGTGTTGTCAAAACATTTAGTAAGCAGTTTGCCAGGGTAGAGACAGATCCCCTAATTGTCTTCATAATTTAAATAGATGTGGACATTCTCAGGGAAACAAAGGTTATTCCCAATGATATTTAATTAGCTGCTTCTGCAGATCCAAGTCAGTTTTACATTGTAACATTTCCCAGGCAAAATGCCAATATCAGAAAAATAAGCAATGTTTTCACAATATATAACAATGAATGACAAAAGTAACAATGACAGCTTAAAGAAAGTATCTGCATTCACAGAAGCAATGGCATGAAATACATTTAACATGATTTTTTTTTCCCTACAGTGTATTTCAAGCAATTATTTTTCAGAGTCCTATTTTGTCTTTTCTTTAAGAAAACAACAAAACAATTCTGAATGGCTACAGAAAGTTTTACACCACAGTAGAAATATTACTGAAGAGTTTATTTTTCATGCAAAAACGCGTAATTCTACATAATTATCAATGTTATTGCACAGATATAGAACTATTTGAGAAAAATTCAGACATTTTATTCAAAGCAAATATCTGGGGTTATTTGAATTCTGATGGTAGGAATAGTTGCAAATGCCATATAACAGTGTCAATACTAGATATAACTCATTACAGTTACATTTCTTTCTTCTACTTTTCAATTTAATATGTAGAGGAGAGCACAAAAATTAATACTGTTACAAAGGTAACATTTTAATAATAAAATGAAAATTTTTAAAAATAATGGCAATAAAAATAAACAGTGTCATGAACCAGCACGACTAGTAATTCCAGGTCCTGAGTGGGAATGGCGCGGAATTAAGAAAATACGCTTAAAGAATTAAAGAATGGGTTTGGAGGGCTCTACAATTGCTGCTGGCAAGAAGAGAGCATACCCAAAAACTGCATCTTGCTTTATTTATAGGGCAATGTGAGCCATTAGCAAATCAATGAGATCTCTGATCACATTTCCAAGGCAACTCAAGACTTTTTACCAAGTGCAGAAACCCCCCACCATATATTACATCTTAACTTTACTAAACAAAGAATTTAAGAAACTTGCCTCCAGTCTTTCAGGGGACATGGGGGGTAGGACGAGTAAAAACAATCCAGCACCACAGTTTAACGGCTTTTTGCAACCTAATCAGGCAAGTGAGCTGTGGGTTGGGCAGACTGTCAGCTTACAGCCAATTCCTCACACCTCTGTCCCCCAAAAATCTAAACTGCAAAAACCCTGTTGGCTTTTCAGTCCTCAACAAAACAGAATGTACAACAGGGAAAGTAGCCTCCTCCAACTAAGATTGGAGATCATGCTCTTTACCTTAGGAAAATAGTTATTCACTAACTTGGGAAGTATAAAATCTTTCTAAAACATATCATATATAACTATACACTCTATAAAACGAAACTGGTCAGTCTTATTAACCTTCACATATAGGTGGTATTTGAATATTAATATATCTCTCAAATCATAAACAAAGTGTTATAAAATTTTATTCAGAAGACATAGTTCTTTCGAGCACAATAATTTAGTTTCCTTAAATTTGTTGCTCTGCTCTGAAATTACTGTTATAAAGAAGAAAAAGTTCAGGATCACATAAACCTTGTAAATAGATCATTGCTATCCCCATTTCCCCCGCATGATTTCATCATGGAAATTCATTTCACAGCTGTTATATGTAGTAAATATGTATGTATAGAGCACTGCATTTGCTATTATCTCTTCCACTCTGCATGACAGACCCATTTCCCTCTTTCATAACTAGTATAAGTGCTTCTATAAACTGTAAAAAAAATTGTGTGAAAATAATTTGGAGAGCTTGAGCATGGTTTCCATGGCTACATAAAACACTTTATTGGTGTAAATTTACCATAATCTAGAAAAATGCAGTTGCTGGCTTTTGGTATTATTATGCTTAATTTTTATTTGACTTAAATTTGAAAGAACAATAATCTTAATGTTTAACAGATTTGGTTTAACAAATCCATGTACCATATTCCTTTTGGTAATTTAAAATCAATAAAATAATTATTTTTTTAAAGAATTTATTTATTCATTTTAGAGAGGTCAGAGAGAGAATGAAAGAGAGAGAGAGAGAGAGAGAGAGAAGGGGGGAGGAGAAGGAATCATCAACTCCCATATGTGCCTTGCTCGGGCAAGCCCAGGGTTTCAAACCAGATACCTCAGCATTCCAGGTTGAAGCTTTATCCACTGCACCACTACAGGGCAGGCAATAAAATTTTTCTTTTTTCTTTCTCCTTCTCTCCTTCTTTCTTCTCCTCCCTCCCTCTTTTCCCTTCCTCCCTCCCTCCCTCCTCCCTCTTTCTTCCTCCCTCCCTCTCTCCCTCCCTCCTTCCCTTTCTCTCTTCCTTCCTTCCTTCCTTCCTTCCTTCCTTCCTTCCTTCCTTCCTTCCTTCCTTCCTTCCTTCTTTCCTTTCCTCCTTTCCTTCCTTCCTCCCTTCCTTCCTTCCTTCCTTCCTTCCTTCCTTCCTTCCTTCCTTCCTTCCTTCCTTCCTTCCTTCCTCCTCCTTTCTTTATTTCACCCCTTTCTACTCTGCCTTCTATAGAAGAGTTGAATTGTAAAATGTCAGCAAAAAGTTAGAAATTAAATAGATAAGGATATATTTGAGTCTGTGTAGCCAAACTTTATATAATTTGTTACCCTACTATAACAGTTGTATTTAATTGAAATACAGCGATTTGATGTCATCTTACAGGTATCATATATGAATGACCCCCCAAATTTTCTTCACCATTATAATTCATGAAGTCTAGAAAAGCAGGATGAAATGTAAATTCTATTGTTGAAGAGTTCAGACCTTCTTTATGGGTGCCATGAAAGGGTTACAGGTATGCTGCAAAACCTTGGTCCCCTCTGTCCTTTTAGAGACAAGATAGAGCCTGGGTACCTTAAGATCTCTGGTCTTATATGTTCATTTGTAAATAACTTAATTTACATGATCAGAAAAGTCTAAAACAAAACCCAGGTGCAAGCAGTATGAACGAATTTGCTATCCCCTATATATTAGCAAGGCCAAAAAGGCTCTCAAATCTGAATACCTGCCACAGGTACAGCTACATAAGACTCATCTGCCCACTGTCTACAATGACCTGATGAGATGCTGGATGAGCAATTGAGGAAACAGGAAGCACTGTGTGGGGAAGGGTAATGCGGCAGGGGAGAACTCCTGGCAGCAGTCAACTTCAATCTTACTTCAAACAGATAAAGTATTAAGAATACACACTTTTTTCCTCTGAGGTCCATACAGAAGTCTCCAATTCCCTTCAGTTTGCATCAGTGTGCAATAGAAACATTCTCCCTTTCATTGTGCCATATTATATTTCAAATTAAACTACATGAGTGCTTCTCAATTAGGAACAATACAAATTGGCATATAGTCAAAACAATAGCATTAATGCATTTTTTTTACTGTGATCCCAAAAGGATATTTCCAACCTACAGTATATTCTTTCTACCATGACATCACTGCCCTCTTTGAATTTTGGAGGACCAATAGACTCAACACCTCCTAGAACACTATTTTAATAGGGGGTTTATCAAAATCATCCTGGGAGACTAAGAATTAAGTATTATGTAGTAACACATGTTATACTTGAAATATATAGTATTATGCAATATAAGTAAATATAATAAAATATGTAATAAGTTGGGAAGAATATCCTGGAGTAACTAGATAGTTGGAGGCAAGACAGTAAGCAACCAGAGATAAGACTGCTACTTGCAGTATCTATTTATAAACTCACTTACTCTCTATGTCACCTAAGTTTTAACTGACAAGTATAAAAAACTTTTTTGAACCCATTTAGAATAGACTAGTGATAAATGTTTACATCTCTGAAGACTTTTATAATAGTTTTTTTTTTTAAAAAACTGTACAAAGAATAAATAAGAAAACTGCATTTGCCTGAACAATAGTTCAATTCAATTTGATTTAACAGATATCTGTCGACTGTCTATTAAGGGAACAGAACACGGAATGTTAAAAAGCCTTGAGCATGGTTTGCCAAACATATTATCAATTGGATTATACAAGTTGTATAACAGGACAATAATTTATTTTTCCCAGTTACATTCCACTTGAGAGATGGAAATAAGTCTAGCAAAATAACATTGAAACCAAATAAAGCCTTTTACTGCTATTTAAAGAAAGTGTTATTTGTACTTTACTTCTCTACAGAAATTGGCCTAATATTGTCAACACAATCTAAGGCTTTCTCAAATATATCAATTAAGACCTAGCCCTCCACAAAATGAATGTGTTTAAGTTGACTTTGTGGCTTCTGTTTTTGTGCCTAATTCCCTTCTCTGATTCCTCCTACAGTTACAACCCTGATATTTAAGAGGCCTTTTCTAGCCAAACTAACTTTGAGGTAAAGACACACATTTAAGTCACACACTCCTTATTCAAGATAGCATGCTAATTTTACCATTGACATTTATATTTTAAACTCTATCTTAAAAAATGAATGAATGTACTTGTTAAAGGAATTACTCCTAAGTAAAAAAAAAAAAGTTGCATTAAAAAATTCTGGTAAAGAGCTTTTTTAAAAATTTAAATTGAATGGCTATCTTAATCCAACCACAGGGCAAAATAGTAAAGCACATATTTACCCAAGAAATGTCTGGTCAGATGTTATTATTTAAAATATCAACATCTATAAATCTAAACAGTATTAAATATAGCTTATAATCAATTTAAATTCACACATCTCAACATTTTGTAACCTTCCCAAAATTTATTGAAAAGTTTGAAACTTTGGTAATTAATTTTGTGACAAGTAAAACATGTTGCTCATATAAAAACTCTGTTATTTTGGTAAATAACAGTCAACCATTCTTCCTGTCAACAATTATTTTCAAACAAAAATTATCCTTCTTCAAACTGCTTAATAACATTTGACACATTTTGCTAATGCAAAGAAAATTATCCTTCCAGTAAGTACATTTTCATGAGTCAGAAACCAGATGCAGGAATTATTAGAAAACAGATGCAGAAATTATTATTTCTTAAAACAATATATTCACAGACTTTAAAAAAGATCCATGAGTCCTTGATATATAAGATAGTTATTTGCATTAAAAACTCCAATAACAGCCTGACCAGGTGGTGGCGCAGTGGATAGAGCGTCGGACTGGGATGCGGAGGACCCAGGTTCAAGACCCTGAGGTCGCCAGCTTAAGCGCGGGTTCATCTGGTTTGGGCAAAGCTCACTAGCTTGGACCCAAGTTCGCTGGCTTGAGCAAAGGGTTACTTGGTCTGCTGAAGGCCCACGGTCAAGGCACATATGAGAAAGCAATCAATGAACAACTAAGGTGTCACAACGAAAAATGATGATTGATGTTTCTCATTTCTCTCCATTCCTGTCTGTCTGTCCCTATCCCTCTCTCTGATTCTCTGTATCTCTAAAAAAAATAAAATAAAATAAAAACTCCAATAACATTGTAAAGTAATAATTTTCAGACTTCCAAATAAAATTAACTTGCTAACTAACAGTCAACTACTAACCATTTCATTTTCTCTCCACAAAAGAATTGTACAGTAAATATTGTAGAATATAATTTGATTGTGCTGTGCTCCTTGGCAGAAGAAATAAAAGATAAAATTAGAGAATAATGCCTGACCAGGCAGTGGCACAGTGGATAGAGCATCAGACTGGGAGGCAGAGGACCTAGGTTTGAAACCCCAAGGTACCAGCTTGAGCACAGGCTCATCAGCTTGAGCGTGGGGTCACTGACTTGAGTGTGGGATCATAGACATGACCCATGGTCAGTCACTGGCTTGAGCCCTAAGGTTGCTGGCTTGAGTCCAAGGTTGCTAGCTTGAGCCCAAGGTCACTGGCTTAAGCAAGGGGTTCACCCAGTCTGCTGTAGCCCCCTGGTGAAGGCACATATGAGAAAGCAATCAATGAACAACTAATGTGCTGCAACAAAGAAGTAATGTTTCTCATCTCTCTCCTTTCCTGTCTGTCTGTCCCTAACTGTCCCTCTCAGTCTCTCTCTCTGTCACACACAAAAAAATAAAATTGCAGCACTTTAAAGATATCAGATGCAAACTAAGTCTTGAGTATTACTAAAGACTCAGATGGTAGCCTTCATAACACAGAGAGGATTTTGTTACTGTTTCCATCTGAGTATAACTATAGTGATCTTTAAATTCATGTGCAGTGGAGCCATTTGTCAGTTTTCCTCAGATAGCTGGGAAATACCATCACTCACTCATCAAAGGTATTTCTCTCAGAAAATTTGAACTGCATGTCAACAATTCAACAATTGATTTCATCAATTTCTCTTCAGTTGAAGAAAAATGTGCATGCCTTAGGCATTAGTCATTCAATTAAAATAGCATGTTTTATTACTTGTTTAAAATTTTACTCTTTTAGATGTGAGAAATATGATTTGGTTGTTGAAGGTATACTGCCTTTCAATGTATTGGAAATAATAAGCTTTAATTATTTATAAATACTTTATCTAGACCCAAAATTATTTTTCTAAGTCTTTTGAAAAAATACTCACTAAAATATGATTCTACTTAATGATTCATCAAAAATATTTATTATGAGCACAGTAGAGAGCTTAGAAACTTATCCATGTGATAAAAGTATTTAGAACATATTTATTTGTATACTTGAGGCCAAAGTACTACTTTGACCTTAATTATCTAGATAATAATTTTAATTCTTTAGCATTTTCTATCTATCTGTAATTTACCCACATGATGACAGAGTTATTTACTGCACAGATGAATATGTGCATATTTTGACATTTAGTTTTTCTAAATCCAAAAAGTAGCATAAATCATTCTTTTTGTATATGGCAAGTGTACTTAGAAAAATGTGTGTATTTTCCCAAAACAACAATTGAATTAACTGTGTTATCTGTAACCATAGAGGTAAGACATATAAAGTAATGAGGCTTTATGCAATACCTGTACATATATCAATACAAAGCAGATTAAAAAATAAAATTCCTATGCTTTGTGATTCCTTTTTAATAGATCATACCCCAATGGTGTATGATCTTTCTTTAAACATGGTGTAGATGAATTTCTGTCACCATTTCAATGCCACATTACATTTAACATCATCCTATGACTGACATTATGAAATTATAGAACAATGTTGTGCCATAAATCAGAGATGAATGGTTTTTTAAAATGTCTAAGTAAAAAGATCAGCTATTTTTTCCAACTTTTTTTTATTATTTTAATTTGTGTTTACATACATTCAAATGTTCCACCAAATATATCTCCCCCCACTCCCTTATTCCCCTCGGCCCCCCCATGCCCCCCTCTCCCCTATACCTTCCCCCCTTCCCTCCAAGATTTGCTGTCCTGTTCTCTATAATGCTGTGTTATGTATATATAATTTCATTAATCTCTTTCCCTTCTCTGATCCCATCTTCTCTTCTACTTTCCCTCTGACCACTTTCCCTCTGGTCCCTTTGATCCCACCTCTGCCTCTGTTCCATTGCTCAGTTCACAATGTTCATTAGATTCCTCAAATGAGTGAAGTCATATAATATTTTTCTTTCTCTGCCTGTCTTATTTCACTTAGCATAATAGTCTCCAGGTCCATCCATGTTGTTGCAAAAGGTAAGATTTCCTTCTTCCTCGCAGTTGTGTAGTATTCCATTGTGTATATGTACCACACCTTTGTAATCCACTCATCCACTGACAGACACTTGGGCTGTTTCCAGATCTTGTCTGTTGTAAACAATGCTGCAGTAAACATGGGGGTGCATTTCTTAAAGCCAAAATTAAACTAATACTTTCTTATAACCCAGAATCTGTCTGTCCTAAACTGAAAGGTGTATGATTCTGAACCATCTCATTCACTGAATTCCATGAAAACAACAAATTACCACCACAATATGCACATAATTATATGAATTAGGTAAAATCTTTGGCCTCAAACTGCCATAACTGAAAGGGAAACAGAAATTTGCATCACTAATTTAAATTTATATAGTAATTATATTTATGGCTCATGCCCATACGACTTGCTATTATTAACTCATTTAATCTTTCAAACAAGTGAGAAAGATAATGTTATAATTTTGCAGGTTATTTTAAGTACATTGCCCATATTTAAGTGGCTGGTAAGTAACAGAACTGTAATGTAAATCCAGGCTGGGCCACCCTGAGTCTAGCATGTGGTCACTATACTCTGCTGCTTTGCTGTTATATCCCAAGTATGAGCCTGGGAGCCCAAAGAAGCAACTTATTTTTACCTGAGAGAATCACCACATAAGAAATGAGCATTTTCTCCTCAAAGAATGCTAGCATTTTCCTCCTCAGTGTACACACTTGGAAGGATCATTCTGAAGAGTGGATGGCAGAATAAAGATAAAAATTCTAAAGAATGATCATAATCACTATAATAAGGAATTTATTATCAACAGAATTTACTTCCTTGAGTGAAGTGTATTTTCGTTGGTGACATTGAAAGCCTATAAGCACAAAGTAAAACCTGAACTCATGTATGTTGTGATCATATTCTTTCAGATACTGGCTGAAAACATTAAAAAGGGCCTATATAGGTGGTAAGAATTGCAGTCTTCATCTGAACAAGGTATGACTCAGAGCCTTTAAGTATAAAGAAGTAAAAGTAAAGTTTGTCTGTATAGTCTGTATAGCATAGTTATAGTTTCAGGCAACCATCAATTTGGCATAATCACCAAACTAGAGTAGGATTCATGCATCTAGAACTAAAATACCACAGTCCTTTCTACAAATTCTTCAACTTTTCCCCCATATGTAAAAATAGATAACTATCTACTTTCTACAGATTCTGAGAAAGTTAAATGAGAATTAAGTATTAGAATAATGTATACATACATCTGATAGGTTTGCTTACAAGTGATTTCTAGAATAGTTTTTGATGAAAAACAAAAAGAAAAGTTTATTTGCAAAGAATACAAGGGGGTTCGATTTTAGAAGCATTGGATAACTAAATATAAACATCAATATATAAAAGAGGAAATAATATAATTACTGTGATGCTAACTTAATATGATTCTGTTCATGTTGGAAGGACTGTAATTTACTTACATGAATATTGTATCCATAAAAAATTGTGATTTATTTTCAATTTTCATTGTTGAACAAGTTCAGAATGAATTAGTGTGACTAGACTGGTTCATGCTTACAAGAAATGTTCACATTTTCATTTTAGAGGGAACAAATACATGGCCCTGTTATTTTGGTTTGTCTTTAAAAATGATGTTGGATTTGGTTTCTTAATATTTTGTTGAGGACTTTTGCATCTATTTTAAAAAGGGATATTGGTTCATAGTTTTCTATTATTGTTCTGCCTTGGTCTGGTTTTGGTATCCAGGTAATACTGTCCTCATAGAATGAACTAGGAAGTGTTACCTCCTCTTCTATAGTTTGAAAGAGTTTGAGAAGCACTGAAGTTAAATATTTTTAAAATGTTTGGTAGAATTCACCAGTGAAGCTGTCTGTTCCTGGGTTTTTGTTGTTGTTGTTGTTGAGAGGTATTTGATTATTGACTCAAACTATAATTTTGGAACCTTTGACTGTTTCAAGTTTTGATGAAGTTGTTTCAGTTTCTGGTTGTTTTTTTGACGTTTCTGTGGATGGACAACAGGAGTTTGGAGCACCAACTCTGCCATTTTGCTGATGTCTGTTATTATTATTCCCACCGTTACCTCAGTGAGAAAAATCTCCCTGGGATTTCCTGTCCATTGACCCCTCTGTTTATTCCTATCAGTAGTTTTCTATTGTACTGCCTTCCTTCATTACCCAGATTGGGTTCCATATTGCATCATTTCAAACATTTCCCCACAATGTTCTAAAAATCTAAACTCTCATTATTCCCTTCCTATGTTGTACTTCTATCCTTATAGCTTTGGCAAATGCTCAACCATGGATAAAACCACGAAGCTGCTTTCTTCTTTAAAAACATGATCTGGCTTTGACCAGATTGCTACCTATTTGCTTAAAATTGCTATTACTTCTGGTCACTAATTTCAGCTGGGTTCCCAACATTTCTCTGCAATCTTCCTGTGTTTCTCTAGTTAGCTTGCATTCTCTTTATCTACCTTTTATATTTCCTCAACATCTTCACTTCTTTCATCTGTTCTCATAAGATTACACCCTTTCATTTAATAAAGAAAACAGATATCAAACAGCAACTCAATGACTTTTGACACTAAATCCATAAACCAGATTATACTTGCTCTCATCATGAACTTCTTCCTGCTAATGAAATTAAAGATGTTTCCCTTATTTCATTCAAGGCTGAATCCCCTACAAGGCATCCCTTCTTGTGTCTTTTTAGTGACTCTTGCTCTGTGATGTTGGTTATCTACTTGCTTTGCTGAAACCAGCTTTATTGGATCAAAAGAAGTGATGAATGAATTTTAAGAAGCTTTGAAAGCTGGTTAATTTTATTTGATAGGTAGAAATTGGCCGTGGTGGGAGTATTTACCTAATATAAATCATAAATGTTACAAATATGTACCTCTTTTTAGGTTTTAGAAAGACAGATCTTAAACATTTATCAACACACCACTATTTATCCCTACCTCTCCATTAAATTTCATTCCAATTAACATTTTAAAAATGTTGATCTTTCCCAACTTAAAAAACTGAAAACAAAAATACTAACAAAAACTTAGGACTCTCAGCTGCTGTTGTAACTCTCCCCTCTCCTTTGTAGACTGGACTGTAAAATAAAATATATCCTCAACTTATAACACAGTATATTACACATTGAAGTTAACAAATACGTTTGAATCAACATCATTTGGGCCAGTGAGGTAGATATTTCATTTAGTACTGATTAAAAAGTAAATTTAGTTGGTAATAGGGATAAAAAGCCTTAAAGATAGCCTTTGTTCTTTAATTTATTAATGGTATTTAGAGAAATCTATCATAAGGAAATAATTCACATATAAACAGCATTCAGCTCACATGATTTTTAACAGTGAGATGTTGGAAACAGGGTAAATGTTCAACAATAGGGATATTTCTAAATGAATAATGAAACATTTATGCAATGTGTAAATATATATTCAGTGTAAATGAATTAATCACAATTTTACAATTTCTAGGAGAAAAAAAAGGGACTGGAAGGAAACTTGCTGCTATGTTAGAAAAAAAAAAAAGAACAAAAGCCCTAATGAGCAAAGAGAATATCAAATTTTTATGAGGGGTAAAATCATACAATTAATCTAACAACACAAAGAGATAATATTACATACAATTAATATAGCTTGATTAAGCTGCTTGATGGGTGTCTATGGGTGGAAGTAGTACAATTTGCAATATACTAACAAGGAGAATTAACCACACCAAAATTTATATTGAATTAATTTTTTCTTTTCCCTTAATGCTTCTGTCAACTCGGCTGAGGAACATCATGTATTTCAAGATAACCAATAGCAAAGTTTATAATAACATCAATAACTCATGCTAAGAACCCTTCAAAATTTAATAATTTCTAATTTATTTGTCTGTTGAGACATAAAAAATAAGATTTTGCTTAATAACTCAGTATATTTATCTTAGCACTGTGTTTGTAATTACTTTTAAGTAATGATGATATTTCTTTTTATTAACTGAAAAATGAATAGTAAATATAATATAATCACTGTCCTTAGGAAAATCTCTAAATACATGGAAGAGATGTAATAGTGCATTTAAATAAAGCATTATACATACATGTGATATTCAGTAATCGTAAAGGTCTTGATAATTTTCCCCTTGTCTCAGATGATATTCTCATTCATTTATTCTACTTTCTGGAAAAGGATGACATACTAAAACACTAATTCAAGAGTTAGCTTTTTTCTTTTAACTTTGAAATCATATTATTAAAATTACCTAGAAACTGGTTTAAATTGTTATTCTAACTACTATCTATATTTTTAACAGCATAATGAGATAGAGAGTAGCAACTAGTTTTATTTCAAAAGTAGAAGATAAAAGAGATGATTCCGACTGTTTCATATGAATTTATTACTTGGTAAATGAGTATCAATATTAGAAAAAAAAAAACTTACTCTGTTTCTACCACCAAGGTATTCTATAAACTATATCTATATATGTATATCTACCTGTCTATATATGCATATATCTACATATTTGTAGGTAGATAGATATATTTGGAGTGGTTTTTTTTTTAAGAAAAACTAGCTTTAAAACAATGACATCCATCCTACATTCAGGGTCTACTGTATATTTTAAATGCTTTGAAATTTAGCATGCTAAGTTTCCCCACTATCCATTGACTAATCTTCCTTAGTAACAGAATGATGATCCTTTTTTTTTTTTTTTTTTTTTAGTACGTATAGCAATGTGTCTAGTTAAAAATAATTATTTCCCAGGTTCCTTTGAAGCTAGGTATAATGATGTGACCAAATTACAGGAAACAACTTAAGCAGAAATTGTTGTGTGAGACTTTGGAACAGTTAGAATGGTAGGGCCAGAAAGATTAAAGGATTCTGATTCCCTGAGGAAGGTATGGACTGCCATATTGACCCTGTTTTGTCTTTATCTGGCTATTTTTTTACAAGGAAGAAAAAGCCTACCTCATTTAAGCCATTGCTTTTTTTATGTGTTTGAATAACATTTCTAACATATCTAGTCACGTTATATATCTTCCAGTATTGTTACTAGACCTAATATCTAAAAAATGTGCCATTTAGATATTCTAAGTCATTAGTTAGGCTAAAACTGTCTCTAAATAGCACAGAACAACTGGACAAAAATGTGGCAAAAAAATCTTGCATTTGAACATAATAGTGAAAAGTATTTGCACAACTGTATCTTCTAGTAGTAGCATCCTTGCACTCTTATCTCAGGTTTTGCTGATATGTTCCCATCTCATTCAGACACTTCCAGATAAGAGGTGTCATCATCTTAAGTGACCCTACTTCCCTGGTCACTCTCTACTGTTTATCCTCAAACCCAAAATGGGGCAGTGATTTCAAGCTTTCCTGTCATTTGTCCAAGCAGTTGGCACAAAGCTGTAATCGGAAGTCAGAATTCTTTCTAAAGTTTATTTTAATTAGTACTAAGAGAAAAGGATCATTGCCTTTCTAGTACTGAGGATTGGAAAATATGAGCTAAGAGCTGCTAACAGTTGTGATTTGAATATTTAATCAAAAAATGACTTTAGCCTGACCAGGCGGTGGCGCAGTGGATAGAGCGTCGGACTGGGATGCGGAAGGCAGATTCAAGACCCCAAGGTCGCCAGCTTGAGCGTGGGCTCATCTGGTTTGAGCAAAAGCTCACCAGCTTGGACCCAAGGTCACTGGCTCGAGCAAGGGGTTACTCGGTCTGCTGTAGCCCCACAGTCAAGGCACACATGAGAAAGCAATCAATGAACAACTAAAGTGTCACAATGAAAAACTGATGATTGATGCTTCTCATCTCTCTCCATTCCTGTCTGTCTATCCCGCTCTCTGACTCTCTCTCTGTCTCTGTAAAAAAAAAAAAAAAAAAGAAAGAAAAAAAAATGACTTTAGAGAATAAACAAGTGTAGAGTAAATAGAGTAACACACAAAGTCCAATTACTTTTGGGTTAGAGGGCCAATGATCCCTGAAACCCTTATTATTGTTTAGTTATATGAGTCAATAATTTTCTCATTAGATTAATTCTGTCTACAGCTTGTCTACTTGGAGAGCAAAACTTGTGGTTGCAAAATGCTTGAAATTAAAATAAGACAAAATTTATAGCTGTGGTTGGATGAGCATAACTAAAGACAGAGTCTTATTTGAATGAAAAAATATTAAAATCTTGTATGCTGTCAAGAAATTTACAATGCATATAAAGTGATGTACCAGGTAAGAGTATATCACTATGTTTTTCCAGGAAGGAAAAGAAATCTCAGTATTACCAAGATTTAAACTTTTTTATCTTCAAACAATCCTTCTTTCAGGGTTCTTGAAAATTAAAGGTTTGGTTGGATAACATATCAATTGCCTTTAAAACTTCAAATAAAAAGCCTTGTTCTCCAATACTCTCTATATCTAAGGACCTGAGAAAGAATATTTTCTTTGTTTATGTGAGTAATTACTCAGAAGCATTCATTGTTAGGTAGCATTTACTAGAATTTACATAACAAAAATAGGAGAATAGAAATTATCTTCCACCCAAATTGTCTATTTTCTTTCTCCTTTTTAAAAAATTTATTTTAAATCAAATGTATTGAGGTAGGGAGAAAGGGTGGAGGAAGGAATTAAAGAAGGACAAATATACAAGGACAGAAAATGATTTGACGTTGGGTGATGGGCACACAATGCAATCAACAGTTCAAATGTTATAAAGATGTTCACCTGAAACTCATGTACTGTGGTTAATCAATGTCACCCCATTAAATTAAATTTCTATATAAAAAGATTATTGAGGTGACATTGCTTGACAAAATTATATAGGTTTCAACTTACAATTCTATAATATGTATATATCATCTGTATATTTTATTGGTTGTTCACCACCCCAAGTCGAGTCTCCTTTCATTACTATTTATTCTCCCTTTACACTCTTCTGCCTCTTCCATCCCAGTTTCCCTCTGGTAATCACCATCCTGTTGTCTCTGTCTCTTCACCTTTTTCTTCAAGTACCCCAACCACCCTCCCCTCTGACAGATGTCAGTCTGTTCTTTGTATCTATGAGTCTGTTTCTATATGTTAATTTCATTCACCAGATTTTACATATAAGTGAAATCATGTTTTTTTCTTTATCTGATTGCTTTATTTCACTTAGCCTAAATATGCTCCAAATCCATCCATGATGTCACAAAAGGTAAAATATACCTTTTTTTTTCTTTTTCTTTCTTTCTTTTTTTTTTTTTTTTTTTACAGCAGAGTAGTATTTCATTGTAAATGTAATATACCTGCTTTTTTATTCACTCATCCACTGGTGGACAGTTGGGCTGCTTTCAAATCTTACCCATTGTAAATAATGCTGCAATGAACATAGGGATGCATATATACTCTTTCAAATTAGTGTTTTGGTTTTCTTCAGATATATTCACAGAAGTGAAATTGCTGGGTCATAAGGCAGTACCTTTTTAATAATTTTTTTTTTTTTTTTTTTTTACAGAGACAGAGAGAGTGTCAGACAGACAGGAACAGAGAGATGAGAAGCATCAATCATTAGTTTTTCATTGTACATTGTGACACCTTTAGTTGTTCATTGATTGCTTTCTCATATGTGCCTTTACCACGGGCCTTCAGCAGACTGAGTAACTCCTTGCTGGAGCCAGCGACCTTGGGTCCAAGCTGGTGAGCTTTTGCTCAAACCAGATGAGCCCACGCTCAAGCTGGCAACCTCGGGGTCTCGAATCTGGGTCCTCAGCATCCCAGTCCGACGCTCTATCCACTGCGCCACCGCCTGGTCAGGCCCTTTTAAATATTTTGAGGTAACTCCATATTGTTTTCCATAGTGGATGCACTAATCTGCATTCCCAAAAACAGTGCATGAGGGTTCCCTTTTTTTCACTTCTTCATCAACATTTGCTGTTTGTGGATTTATTGATGATAGCTATTCTAACAGGTGTAAGCTGATATCTCATTGTGGTTTTAATTTGTACTTATCTGATGATTAATAATGTTGAGCATCTTTTTATATGTCTATTGGCCATCTGTATTTCCTCTTTAGAAAGATGTTTATTCAGAACCTTTGACCACTTTTTAATTGAATTGTTTGTTTTTTGGTATTGAGTTTTATATATTCTTTATAAATTTTAAACATTAACACCTTATCAGATGTATCGCAGACAAATATGTTCTTCCATTCAGTGGGTTATCTTTTCATTTTGTTGATGATTTCCTTTGCTGTGCAAAAACATTTTAGTTTGATGTAGTTCTATGTTTACTTTTTCGTTATATCCCTTGCCTGAGGATATGTATCAGAAAAAAAATATTGCTACAAAAATATATGAGATCCCCTCTCCTTCCTCTCTTTCTCTCTCTTCCCCTCCCGCAGCCGAGGCTCCATTGGAGCAAAGATGGCCCGGGCGCTGGGGATGGCTCCTTGGCCTCTGCCTCAGGCGCTAGAGTGGCTCTGGTCGCGGCAGAGTGATGCCCCGGAGGGGCAGAGCATCACCCCCCTGGTGGGCAGAGCGTCGCCCCCTGGTGGGCGTGCCGGGTGGATCCCGATCAGGCGAATGCGGGAGTCTGTCTGTCTCTCCCCATTTCCAGCTTCAGAAAAATACAATATATATATATATATATATATATATATATATATATATATATATATATATATATATATATGAGATTTTAGTGTCTATCTTTTCTTCTAGAATTTTTATAGTTTCAAGTCTAAGATTTAAGTCTTTAATCCATTTTGAGTTTATTCTTGTGTATGAAGTAAGAAGGTGTTCTAATTTTATTTCTTTGTATGTATTTCTCAAATTTTCCCAACACCATTTATTTGAATAGACTATATTTACCCCATTGTATGTTCTTGACTCCTTTGTCAAATATTAATTGATTATAAAAGTATGGGTTTATTTCTGGGAATATTTGTTCTAGTTTTGTGAAATATGCCATTGATATCTTTATAAGAATTGTGTTGAATCTGTAGCTTGCTTTGAGTAGTATGGACATTTTAATGATGCTAATTCTTCCTATCTATGGTCATGGTACATATTTCCACTTCTTTGTGCCTTTTCCAATTTACTTTTTATTTTCTATTTTTAATTTTTTAGTGAGAGAGACAAAGAGAGGGACAGATAAGGACAGACAGGAAGGAAAGAGATGAGAAGCATCAATTCTTTATTTTGGCACTTTACTTATTCATTGATTGCTTTCTCACATGTACTTTGATAGAGGTGGGAGAGGGGGCTACTGTCAAGCTAGGGACACCTTGGGCTCAAGCTAGCAACTTTGGGGTAACTTCTATGATCCCATGCTCAGGCCAGCGACCCTGCATTCAAGTTGGTGAGCCTGCTCTCAAGCCAGAAACCTTGGGGTTTTGAACCTGGGTCTTCTGCATCCCAGTCCAATGCTCTGTCCACGGCACCACTGTCTGGTCAAACTCCAATTTTTTTCTTTAGTATCATAATTTTCCGAGTACAGGTGTTTTATTTACTTGGTTAAATTTAGGTAGTTTATTCTTTTTTTTTTTTTTTGAGAGAGAGGAGAGGGAGAGACAGAGAGAGAGAGGAGAGACAGAGAGAGAGAAGGGGGGGAGGAGCTGGAAGCATCAACTCCCATATGTGCCTTGACCAGGCAAGCCCAGGGTTTCGAACCGGCGACCTCAGCATTTCCAGGTCGACGCTTTATCCACTGCGCCACCACAGGTCAGGCCTAGTTTATTCTTTTTGAAGTAATTGTAAAACAAATTTTTTAATTTCCCTTTCTGATAATTCATTACTTTACTGAAGTCATTTATCAGTTCCAGTAGATTTTTGTTGGCATGTTTAGGGTTCTCTATATAGAGTATCATGTTATTTGCAAATAATGACAGTTTCACTTCTTCTTTTCTAATTTGGATGTCTTTTATTTCTTCTTGTCTGCTTGTTTCCAGTAATATACTGAATAAGAGTGGTGAAAGAGGACATCCCTCTCTTGTTTCTAATTTTAAGAAAAATGCTGTAGTTTCTGCCCATTTAATATAATGTTGGTTGTGGTTCTGTCATATATGGCCTTTATTACATTGAGGTATGTTCCCTGTATTCCCACTTAGCTGAAGTTCTTATCATGAATCGGTGCTGGATTTTATCAAATGCTTTTTATGCATCCATAGGTTTGATTATGTGGTTTTTAATCCTTCATTTTGTTTGTGTGGTGTATTACATTCATTGATTTGTTCCAACTTTGCATCCCTGAAATAAATCCCATTTGATCATGATGTATAATGTTTATAATATATTGTTGGATCCAGATTGCTAATATTTTTTGAGGATTTTAGCATCCATGTTCATCAGGGATGTTGGATATTGGTCTATAATATTCTTTCTTTGTAGTGTCATTATCAGGTTTTGGAATTTGGATAATGCTGGCCTCTTAAAATGAGCTTGAGTGTTTTTCCTCCTCTTGAATTTTTGGGAATAGTTTGAGAAAGATAATTGTCACTTCCTCTTTAAATGTTTAGTAAAATTCACTATGAAGCCATCTGGTCCAGTACTTTAGTTTGTTGGAAGTTTATTGATAACTGCTTCAATTTCACTAGTTGTAATCTGTCAATTTAGAGTCTCTATTTCTTCCTGATTCAGTTTTGAAGACTGTGTATTTCTAAGAATTTACCCATTTTATCCAGATTGTCTTATTTGTTGACATATAGTTGTTGATAATGTTTTCTTACAATCCTTTGTATTATTTTGGTGTCAGTTGTTATTTCTTCTTTTTAATTTCTGATTTTATTTATTTGGGTCCTCTTTCTTTTTCTTTTTTTTTTGATAAGTATAATTAAAGGTTTGTTAATGGTTTATTTATTTTTCCGACAAACCATCTCTTAGTTTCACTGATTCTTTTATTGTTTTATTAGACTTTGTTTTATTTATTTTTGCTCAGATCTTCATTATTTCCTTTCTTCTACTCACTTTGGGCATTATTTATTAATCTTTACCTAGTTCCTATAAAGTTGATTGTTTATTTGAGATTTTTCTTGTTACTTGAGATAAGCCTGTAATGCTACAAATTTCTCTCTTAGGACTGCTTTCACTGTGTCCCATAGATTTGGGGTTGTTGTGTTTCATTTTCATTTGTTTCAAGGTATCTTTTGATTTCTTCTTTGATCTCATTGTTAACTCATTTATTGTTTAGTTAAATGTTATTTAGCCTCCATGTGTTTGTCTGTTTTTTTCATTTTTTCTCTTATGATTGATTTCTAGTTTCTTATCATTATAGTCAGATAGATACTTGATATGATTTAAATCTCTTTAAATTTATTGAGACTTGTTATGTGCCCTAACATGTGGTCTTTCTTAGAAAATGTTCCATGTGTACTTGAAAAGAATATACATTCTGTGTCTTTGGAGTGAAATGCCCTGACGATATCAACTAAATCCATCTGATCTAGTGTGTCATTTAAGGCCACTGTTTCTCTGTTGATTTTATGTCTGGAAGATCAATCCATGATGTCAATGGGATGTTAAAATCCCCAACAATGATGCTATTACTGTTAGTCTCTTCCTCTACATCCATCAATATTTGCTTTACATATTTAGATGCTTTTATGTTGTTTGCATTAATGTTTAAAAGTGTTATAACCTCTTGTTTGATGGCTTCCTTTATCATTATATAGTGTCCTTCTGTCTCTTACTCTAGACTTTGCTTTAAAGTCTATTTTGTCAGATATAAGTATTGTACCCCAGCTTTTAAAAATTTTCATTTGAATGAAATATCTTTCCATCCCTTTAGTCTGTGTGTGTCTTTTATTCTGTGGTGGGTCTCTTGTAGACAGCACATATATAACTCTTTTTTTCTTGTTTATTCATCTACCCCATGTCTTTTGATTGGTGCGTTTAAGCCATTTACTTAAAGTAATTATATTTTGGTATGTATTTATTACCATTTTATTCTTTTAACTATGTTCTTCTGTCCCCCCCCCCCCTCCTTCTTCTTTAAGCAGGCCCTTTAACATTTCTTATAATACTTGTTTAGTAGTAACCAACTCCTTTAGCTTTTTCTTGTCTAGGAAGCTCTTTATTTTTCCTTCACTTTCTCTTTATAAATAAATTTTTATTAATGTTAATGGGCTGACATCAATAAATCAGGGTACATATATTCAAAGAAAACATGTCCAGATTATCTTGTCATTCAATTATGTTGCATACTCATCACCCAAAGTCAGATTGTCCTCCGTCGCCTTCTATCTGGTTTTCCTTGTGCTCCTCCCCCTCCCCCTTACCCTCTTCCTCCTTCCCTCCCATGCCCCCCTCTCCCCCCACCCCCGGTTACCACCACACTCTTGCCCATGTCTCTTAGTTTCGATTTTATGTCCCACCAATGTATGGAATCATGTAGTTCTTGGTTTTTTCTGATTTACTTATTTCACTCCATATAATGTTATCAAGATCCCAACATTTTGTTGTAAATGATCCGATGTCATCATTTCTTATGGCTGAGTAGTATTCCATAGTGTATATGTGCCACATCTTCTTTATCCAATCATCTATTGAAGGGCTTTTTGGTTGTTTCTATGTCCTGGCCACTGTGAACAATGCTGCAATGAACATGGGGCTGCATGTGTCTTTACATATCAATGTTTCTGAGTTTTTGGGGTATATACCCAGTAGAGGGATTGCTGGGTCATAAGGTAGTTCTATTTTCAGTTTTTTGAGGAACCACCATACTTTCTTCCATAATGGTTGTACTACTTTACATTCCCACCAACAGTGAATGAGGGTTCCTTTTTCTCCACAGCCTCTCCAACATTTGCTATTACCTGTCTTATTGATAATAGCTAATCTAACAGGTGTGAGGTGGTATCTCATTGTAGTTTGGATTTGCATTTCTCTAATAACTAATGAAGATGAGTATCTTTTTATATATCTGTTTGCCATTTGTATTTCTTCTTGAAGAGAAGTGTCTCTTCATGTCCTCTTCCCATTTTTTATTAGATTGTTTGTTTGTTTGTTGTTGAGTTTTATGAGTTCTTTGTATATTTTGGATATTAGGCCCTTATCTGAGCTGTTGTTTGAAAATATCATTTCCAATTTAGTCGGCTGTCTGTTTATTTTGTTGTCAGTTTCTCTTGCTGAGCAAAAACTATTTAGTCTGATGTAGTCACATTCATTTATCTTTGCCTTCACTTCTCTTGCATTTGATAAAATACAACACAACTTTATGTTTAAGACACTCAACAAAATGGGTATAGAAGGAAAATATCTCAACATGATAAAGGCCATATATGATAAACAGCCAACATCATATTAAATGGCATAAAACTGAGGACTTTCCACCTTAAATCAGGAACAAGACAGGGTTGTCCTCTCTTTCCACTCTTATTTAACGTGGTGCTAGAAGTTCTGGCCAGAGCAATCAGATAAGAGAAAGAAATAAAAGGCATCCATATCGGAAAAGAAGAAGTAAAGGTATTACTTTTTGCAGATGATATGATCCTATACATCGAAAACCCCAAAGACTTCACAAAAAGATTACTAGAAACAATAAACCTATACAGTAAGATCGCAGGATACAAAATTAACATACAAAAGTCCATAGCCTTTTTATATGCCAACAATGAAATATTAGAAAAAGAACTAAAAAAAAATAATCCCCTTCACGATTGCAACAACAAAAAAATACCTAGGAATAAACATAACAAAGAATATAAAGGACCTATATAATAAAAACTACAAAGCATTGTTAAAGGAAATCGAAAAAGATACAATGAGATGGAAAAATATTCCTTGTTCTTGGATAGGAAGAATAAATATAATCAAAATGGCCATATTACCGAAAGCAATATACAAATTTAATGAAATTCCCATCAAAATTCCTATGACATTTTTAAAAGAAATGGAACAAAAAATTATCAGATTTATATGGAACTATAAAAAACCCCGAATAGCCAAAGCAATCCTAAGGAAAAAGAATGAAGCTGGGGGCATTACAATACCTGACTTCAAACTATATTATAGGGCCATGACAATCAAAATAGCATGGTATTGGCAGAAAAATAGACACTCAGAACAATGGAACAGAATAGAAAGTCCAGAAATAAAACCACATATATATGGTCAAATAATTTTCGATAAAGGGGCCAACAACACACAATGGAGAAAAGAAAGCCTCTTCAACAAATGGTGCTGAGAAAACTGAAAAGCCACATGCAAAAGAATGAAACTCGACTACAGCTTGTCCCCTTGTATGAAAATTAATTCAAAATGGATCAAAGATTTAAATATTAAACCTGAAACAATAAAGTACATAGAAGAAGACATAGGTACTAAACTCATGGACCTGGGTTTTAAAGAGCATTTTATGAATTTCCTTCACTTTTAAACTATAGCTTTTCTGGGCAGAGTAGAGTTGGCTGTATATCCTTGCTTTCATGACTTTGTATATTTCATGCTAATCCTTTCTGGCCTGAAATGTTTCTATTAATAAATCAGCTGTCAGTCTTATGGGAGCTCACTTGTAGTTAATGACTCTTTTTTAATTTTTTTTCCATATTTGGCTAAGATGCTTCCTTTTATGATGATGTATGTTAACTTTTATTTTGATACACATATTCAACCAACAAAAGTGAACATTTTGCGATTTTATTTGTTTCAAGTGATAACCAAATTATGTTTATTTTAAGTTAAATTGCTTATTTTTTAAATATACTTTCTTACTATGCACCATTTCTATAAAAAGGATACAAATGATATATAAATATGTATAAAATAAAGCAACATAAAGTAAATTTAAGTAAGTATGAAAATAAATGAAAAATAATTAGGTTAAATAGTGCCCCATCATCAGTGTGACTAGTTCCCACCATTCATGGCATCAATTCAAATGCACTTACAAGAGCAACCCATATGTTTGTTCACACATTTTTGAAAATACAACATGAAGAGGAAAAAAATTTATTATTAAATATTTAGTGTCTATATCCATGCTGTCAAATAGACTACTATCTAGTCACAGGTGAATTAAGCACTTAAAATGTGGCTAGTCCAAATTGAAAAGTCAAATGTGTAAAATATACTCTGAATTTCAAAGACTTAGAATGAAAAATATAAATATTCTCATCAATAATTTTAAATATTACAAATTTAATGATAATATTTGAATATATTGTATTAAATAAGATGTTATTAAAATTAATTTTACCTGTTGCTTTTCACTTGAACTGACTACTAAAATATTTAAAATTGCTTATGTGACTTACAACTGTGGCATTCATCATATTTTTGGTGGGGGAGAGCACTATTCTCAAAGAGTAAGAAAGCACCACTATTTCTCAAACAAGTAGTCTTCACTTTGAATGGTTCTGACATGCTTAGGTTTCAGTTTGTGTTAGTTTAGTTTAAATAACTAGGCTTACAGCAACACGATCTCAATTTTAGTTACCATAGTATATTAACTATGAGTTATTACATAAAGTATAAATTTCACTGCTTAGCTATTCTTTCCATAAATATCTATGTTCATCGGGATCAATAACCAATCATGACCCGTAGTGTCTTCCCAATCTCTTGGTGACTAGCTACTTCCCATCTGGTATTCAGTGGGCATGCATAAGCAGTAAAGCAGGTAGTTGTGTTGCCTTCATATCTCTGAATGATAACTCACGTGACATTTAAAAGTAGATCATCAAAAGAGAGATTAGGCCAACAAACATAACACTGCAGTAAATATAAGAAATGATAATGATGGAAGTGAAATTTTAATTAAAATTCATATCGAGTCTCAAAAAAACCCCAAAAAAACAGGAGACTGTGGAAATGTTGGCACTGTCATCACTTGAGAAATCCAGATATGCAGTCAGAGGAATTTAGTGAAGGTTAACATATAGACATAAATGGGGTAAGCTGTTGTGATAAAAAAAAAAGATGTAAGGCTAGTGACACTGTCAAAACTTCACACACATGGAACCTTCTGAAGTTATTGTACAACACTGAAAACATAAAAAGGATAAGAAGAAAGCAATCACTGTTCAAACTACTCTTGATATGCTTTTTTCCCCCAAAGAAATAAAGCATATTAATTCTCAATATTTCTAATGTTATATTTAATAAACATTAGTTTTATTATTTTTAATTTTCTATACATTTATCACTAAGAATAAAATAATTTTGCCTGACCTGTGGTGGCACAGTGAATAAGCACTGACCTGGAAGTTGAGGTTGCTGGTTTGAAACCCTGCGCTTGCCTGGTCAAGACACAGAAGAGAAGCAACTACTAGGAGCTGATATTTCTCAATCCTCCCCCTTTTCTCTCTCTCTCTCTCTCTCCCCCTTTTCTCTAAAATTAATAAATAAAAAAATCTTAAAGAATAAAATAATTTTAGAGCTTTGACAAACATTTTCAAAGTGGCAGAATAATACAAAATAATAAAAAACATTTTTTATTGATTATTAAGAGAGTTTTGCATTTTATCTTTAGTACTTATTTTTACAGTTCTACAGTAAGGCAAAGTGAAGACTACCTGTATTAAGATCAGAGGAAATATATTCTAAGGTTTCTCATAAAAAACTTATTGCTTAATGTGATGCAAGCATCTTAAATCCTAGCATAAAGTCAGTGACCAGATTTATTTTATTTTTCTTTGTTAACATTCATTAATAGTTCTTACAATGGGACACTGTGATGAGATCCAAGGGTAGCTCACTGATCATTTCTCTTAATCCACTGATAGATTCGACAACAGACTGTCAATTCATAGGGCAAATTTTTATCGATGATTATTTTTTCTTTCTAATTTTGAAAAGGAGAGCAGCACAGAGTTTGGGATTATAGTCCATAAAATACTTCTACTGAGGATATTCTATGTTACCAATTAAGTACAGAGGACATTGTGTTTGAACAATGAGTAGAATCATACAATTATTGAAATAGATTAGCTAGTAAATCAGAGAGATATGGGTGGTTTTAAAAGGTACACATACTCTGAGAACTGACCTTCAGTTTTTTTCTCTCTTGGTTTGAGATGCTGAGTCAGGCAAGTGAGATTTGGGATTAAGACCACAGAGAAGACCTGTGGGACCTGCTCCTGTTTGTTCTTGTTTGTTTCGGACCCTGGTAATTATCACTTAATACTGATAAAGTGAGCACTGTCTGGAGTACTTATGGGTTCAAATCTACCTCTTTTTTTTCCATAGAGAATTTTTTACCACCATATGTCAGATCATATCTTATTTTTTATTTTTTTTTGTGAGGGGGGGAACAGATAGGGACAGACAGGAAGGAAGAGAGATGAAAAGCATAAATTCTCTGTTGCAACACCTTAGGTGTTCATTGACTGCTTTCTCATATGTGCCTTGACCAGGGGGCTACAGCCATGTGAGTGACCCTTTGTTCAACCCTTGGGCTCAAGCTGGTGAGCTGTGCTCAAACCATATGAGACCATGCTCAAGCCAGCGACTTCGGGGTTTTGAACCTGGGTCCTCCGCATCCCAGTACAACATTTTATCCACTGCACCACAGCCTGGTCAGGACATATCTTCTTTCCCTTCTCATTAATTCTTCCCTGTATCTTCCATTATATTGTCTATGGCAAGTTATCCATGTTTAATATTTTGACTTGGATTCACTCAGAATCATCACAAGGACATTCTGAGATAGGGCAGACAGTTGTGTTTCTCTTTGTCATATGAAAAAAAATGAGACCACAGGGAACTGGTGACTATTTGTGAAGTCCATAACAGTGTACCTCACTAACTTCCAATTGCTGGGAGCATAATTGACTGAAGGCTCTAGCTGCTTCCCCTGAAACTTATCACAGAAATACAAAGGAAGTCTGATTTCTAGGTAACTCTAGACTCCTTAAACTCTAGACTTTGATTGGAGGATTCCCCAATGGCAGTGTTTAATCTTCCCTGGATTGCTGACAGTCTAAGACAGGGGTCCCCAAACTATGGCCCATGGGCCGCATGCAGCCCCCGAGGCCATTTATCCGGCCCCCACCACACTTTTGGAAGGGGCACCTCTTTCATTGGTGGTCAGTGAGAGGAGCATAGTTCCCATTGAAATATTGGTCAGTTTGTTGATTTAAATTTACTTGTTCTTTAATTTAAATATTGTATTTGTTCCTGTTTTGTTTTTTTACTTTAAAATAAGATATGTGCAGTGTGCATAGGGATTTGTTCATAGTTTTTTTTTTTATAGTCCAGCCCTCCAATGGTCTAAGGGACAGTGAACTGGCCCCCTGAGTAAAAAGTTTGGGGACCCCTGGTCTAGGACATTTCCACCCACCCTCTCTTTCCAGTCTTTAACTCTGGGTCACTGTTGCATTATAGTCTCTTGGCCTTCTCAGCCTTTTAAGCTTTTGCCCCCTTTTTTTCTGCAGGCATTTCCACTAATAAACTTAGATCAGGAAGAGCTACTGTTGGTTATCAGAAAGTTATCTACTGCTGACTTTCAGAAACACAAGAAATACAAACTAACTAACTAGAGATGAAGATTATGTCTTCCTGTATCAGAAAAAACATAGCATTTTTTGATGTCACAGAGAGGTCACAAGGAAGTCATTAAAATTCTATCATACTCTATATACCTGCTGGAGGTGGAGATGGCTTCTTTTCCTGCAATTTTCAGTTTCTTATGAGTACCTCTCATTGGTGTAACTAAATCAGAACACATTTTGCAGAAGAGCCTGGGAAATGAAATCCAGTTTCTGCCACATTGGAAAGAGCATGGAAGGTGAGGGTTAGTGTTGAGGACCAATACATGGTGTCTGGCATTGACAGAAATAATTCAAGATGAAAGTGTTGTTAACAACAAAATTTTCTTGGTTAGCCATTTTATTAAACCCAGTTAACTTCTTTTGTGCCATTTTTTATTGCAGATTTTATTCTTTAAACTTGACTCAAAATCAAAAATTGAAATTTCTTAAAATATGATCAATCTAGGTTATCATCATTCCTTCCATTTCTTGAGTGTTTATCATTCAATCATTTGCATACATTCTTTGCTAGCTTACCTATGTTCTGCAAGTGACTACTATGCTGGGACATAAAAGTACCATAGGTGGGTTTAGAAAGAGCAAGATGGGTATCTGCTTTATCAATTTGAAGACAAGAGGTCTTTATTTTTCTAACTTGTCTTTGTGTGTTATTAACCTTTTTTCAGGGGTGTGAAATGGTGGTAATGCTTACTTAAACATTTAAAATTCAATTGATGGCTTAGTTAACTTCTTCAAGGAAAAAATCAGAGTGTGGTAGGATGAAAAGCCAAGACACTATCTATTTTTTTCTCATATCCTCAGTATGACTCTGCTGTTGAAGGATTTGTTCAATTATTGAACATGTACCATCTTTCAATCATTTATTATTCTACACTCTGGCAATGAAGAGAGGAAGAAGAGAAAAATGTTCACCACTCTTATGACACTTTTTATTTCTTAGTAATAAGTGCCATGCATAAATGGTTTTATCAATTAAATAAAAAAAGAAAGCTCAGACAACAGAAAAATATCTTTTAAATACAATTAAACAATGCAACATGAAAGAACTAATAACTAGGTGTGGGCACAATATAGTTAAGATGCCTAGATAAAGAGTTGCATTTATTTGACATCTGGAAGAAAAGAAATTTCCAGCTCTCTAGGGGCAGAACATTCTAGGCAAAAGAAGCAGCATATGCAAACATTTTTCGGCAAATTTCCTGGCAGAAAAGAACATGACATGTTTAATAATACAGAAGGTCAGAATGGCTGTATTATAAAGGAACAAGGGAGAATGAGAGTTATGAAAATAAATTTGGAAAAACAAGCCAGCACCTGTATGGTACTGTAGCCATGATGACTTTGAATTTTATCCTAAGAGCAAGTGCACACTGCTGTAGCAATGAAAACACAAGTGTTATATGCTCTGATTTGCATTTTTAATTAAAAATGGGGCTAAAATAAGTAAACCATGTTATTTTATCAAGCTTTTACTCTGTGTTTGCCACATTTTGAAAAACATTAATTTGTCATTCTCTTTAAAGTAATATAATGAGCATTTAAAAATGGGGTTTGGTTGTGTTGTTTTTATTAATACCTACAATACCCTGACATTAAAAATCTGAGATTTGATATGTTTTCTTCTGATTTCCAAAAGTGTGCTAAAATTTGAAGACTATGACAACAAAGAGAGTTCAATTGTTGCTTGCCAACTGCTTAAGTATTAAAGATTTATTGATTACTTGTCCTGCAAGTCTCCATAGAGATCCAGGCTGATTCACATCCTGTATGAATAATCTTTTTAAGACAAAAATTGCAAAGTGATAAGAGGCAGAGAAAGAGGAAAGTGTAATATCAGTGAAGGGAAGGGAGTAAGCATTATGTGGAGAAATCCATCAGATACCATTATAGAGTTCAACACCGGAAATTACTTGTATTGGCATGCTGGAATATTCCCGTAAAAGAGGAATGCTAAGTTATTTTCAACCTCACAATTCACATAATGAAAGGGTTACTCCTCCCTTACAGAATGAACCCCAGCCCAGAGCATAAAGAGGCTTGTGCCAGTAATTCGAGTTAAGAACTAAGGTTTGTGGACCTTGATCCCTGTCCCAGACTGTGGACAGCACTCCCCTTACAACATCCAGCAGAACAATTCATCTTCTTGTCCTTATGTCTACTCATCAATACAGTTTCTGTTCTCAAATTACTTCTTCTAGCACATTGTACAGAACAAATATTTAGTACGTGAAAAGTTTTAAGTACCTCTAGGAGAAACTAAATAACAGGAAATATTAACCTCCGTTTTTTCAGACTAGAGTTTAAGAAGGGAGGCAGGCGGCAGACATCTGTGACGCTGTGCCTGCTGAAGTACTTCCGCCCTGAGCTGAATGAAATTTCAATTTAATGACTTCATTTTCACTCTTTCTTTTCTTGCTACTCCTTCAGAAATACGTTTTAATTCATCCAATCAGTCAGAATTGTTGAACGTCTGTTTTATGTCAGGCTATGTGTTGCCAACATTGAGTTGTGTATGGAGGAAGTAGAAGTCAAGTGCATCTGTGCTCCTGAGGGTTGAGGGCCAGTATGCTTATCATCAGGGTCATTATTTACCAGTTTATTATTTTTTCTCTTTTACAACAATGTATTTATTTTTCTCTACTATAACAGTGTGTTAAAAACAGGTGAAGTATTCCATAACAGAGGTATTTTATGAGAAATAATATAGAGTTTAAACAAATTGCATTTTGATTTTGATCAAGAATAAAATTCTACATAAATATTTCATTTACTTTTAAAATGATTGTTAATTGAACTGTAAAGCCTACCTTTCTTACTTAGCATTTTATTCAAAGTAAATGCACATTAAAAAATATTTTTCCGTCTTTTCCAAGTGAGGGAGGGGAGATAGACAGATTCTCACATGCGCCCCAATTGGGACCCACCTAGCAACCACCATCTGGGGTCGATGTTCTGCCCATCTGGGGACATGCTTACAACCAAGGTATTTTCAGTGCCTGAGGCGGAGGCTCCATAGAGTCATCCTCAGTGCCTGGGGTCAAGGTGCTCAAACTATCCAAACCATGGCTGCAGGAGGGGGTAGAGAAAGAGAGAAAGAGAAAAGGGGAGGAGAGAGGGGTGAAGAAGCAGATGGTTGCTTCTCCTGTGTGCCCTGACTGGAAATTGAACCTGGGACATCCACATGCTGGGTCTACCCCCTACCACTGAGCTAACCAGCCAAGGCCTAAAAATTTTTTTCTTCAATGTATAACTGCCCCATTCCAATATTATGTTTTATCCCATTGGACATCTACTGAATAAATGAAAGTGAGTTATCATTGATTCTACTAGCAGAGACAGCATTAAAGCATTCCTCCCTAAAATCATAACTTAAAATCCTTACACTGCTTATAGCCCCTAAATGTCTAAATAGTATTCTTGGTCTTTATCACCAAAAGTCATTCTTCTGTTATTAAATACATAACTAAGAGCCTTTTCTATTTCTGAGATATAATTTCTCAGACTGGATATCTGATTTCCTGTGTCAATCTTGCTCTTTCCTTTAAAATACAAATAATAATGCTTACCATCAGTCTGTTTTAAACGATTTTGGTTGTCTCCTTCTAAGGAAGGATTCACAATATGCTTTACACTGGGGATTTCCAAAAGTTTTTATTCCCTGTTATATCCCAACCTGGCTGTGACCTCAGGTTTCTGGAAAATTATGCTTTCTAAGTACACTCATGACTTCCATATTCATGGAAACAGTTCAATTTTCACCTGAACATAGCACAGTCCAGAGGATGGTGCCATTCTACATTCTCTGATTATAATCACTCCTCTAAGGAACAAGGGTTCCTCTGTGCCCTTGAATGTATCAAACCCTTAAGTGATGGGGATTATCACTAACCCCGGCTCCAGGGGTCATAACCTTTGGGGTTGTATGCTCATGACCTCCACATGACCTTTTCAGTCTCTGCATATTCAAACACACTCTCTGAGTTCGTACATGTGCATCACCGGCTTTCATCTTGGCATAAACCTCAATGTAAACTCGTATAGTCCACACCTTCATTCATGTTTTCCTTTAGAAAAAGTAGCTCTATTTTAGAATATTCTTTCCTGCTTAATTAACATAGAAAAAGCACTGGAAACTTGTTTAAAACAGAACCTCTAAAAATTGGTATGACTTTCTCCTTACAGAAAGTAGGAGAAAATTAATTTGAACATTCAAAACTTTTGGTAACTAGCATTGCTGTTTCAGTTTTTTTTTTTTTTTCTTCAAAAGATGAATCAGACTGAGCTTGAAAGCAACTCCCATGGAGCAGTGGCTTAAAAGGCACAACTCTCAGAGCAAAACATTGACAACTCTTTAATGATGCCTTTAAAAGAGAGCACAACAAATTATGTCTGACTAAAACTTATGATTCTTAGTTACACATGTCCCACAGAGAAGCAGACTTCCCAGAATTTATGTGCGTGCTCGTGAAACACAAAAATATGATTCAAAACATGATTAAAAAAAAAAATCTCATGTAAAATATAGTTGTCAAATGTCTCATAACAAACATTGTGCTGTCGTGACTAAAAGCACTGCAGAGCCAGAGTGGGGGGAAAGTCTTGACTGTTCCTGCACTGGTTTGATTTTACATACCACGGACCATTCAATTAAGTTATGAAGAACAAGCACAGGGTGTTGTTAACGAAGGGCTGTTCAGGATGGCACAGAAAGCACATCTTTGATGCTTGCTGATGAAAACAGAGCCGTCTTGGGATAGAAGTTTAGGGAAAGTAAAAAGACAGCGCTGAGGTCAAATCAAGGATTAACATCTCCAGATATCAGAAATGGAAAAGAGAAACAGAGCAGTGGGTGATGGTGAATCCACACCCAGCTGGGAGAAAGCTTTTCCCTGCAGGTAATTGGACCCAAAGTGCTCCAGGTCAAGTCTGACACAGGGTCGAGCTCCCTGCATGCATCCAGACCTCAGGTAGAGACCAAAGATGTATAAAAGTTTAAAATGATACAGAGTTATTATTCACCTAATGCCCTAAATTTCCAGCTTTCTAGGAAGCAGAGCCAAAAGGACATGCTGCTGGTGATCAGGAACAAAATCAAGCCTCTCAGGCTCAGCAAATTGACCTACGATTTTTCCAATGACAAAGCACAAGAGAAATACCACTATAAAAACTGGTTACGAACAGGGGCACTGGTGCTAAATGTAGGCAGCAATAAAGTTATTGGATAACGATAGTTGAGCATAGAAGAAAGGAAGGCAGGGGAGGGAGAGAGAGGAAAAAAAGACAATAAAAACTTACTACACAAAATAAACCTGCACACCAAGATCCCAAAATAAATTCCAGAATAAATGAATAGATAAATATTTTAGATAAAAAAATAAAGCTAACAAAATAAGCAATCTGAATTTGAATTTACTCTAGGTTAAATTAATTTTAGGAGACAGTGTTTAAAAACTTAAATTACATACTGAGATGTTCATATGTGATGAAATGATATCTAATTAAAATTACAAAGGTAATAAAAATAAGATAATAATTACATCACTCATAATATGTCAGAAGATAATATTGAGTAAATTAAACAGACTGAAGAAAATATAAAAATATGAAAGAGCAGTTAACAGACATATTAATAAGAGTAAAAGGAGATAAAAATGAATAAAAAGTATTTGAGCATTAGCATGAAGCCTCAGGTTTATATTATATTATTATATTTATATTATGCTAAAATCAAACAGTGACAATTCAAGAAAAATAAATCACATTAGTTCATTTATGATGAGTGAAAAAATGCTATCTCAGTAAATTACATAATGTATGAAAACCTATATATATCACTATTGAAATAAAAAATTATAGACATAGAGAATGGACCAGTGGTTGCCAGAACTGGCACAACTGGCAGGGAGAAAGCGATGACTATAAAATGGTAGCAGGAGGAACCCATGTATTAGTACTTTTGTTTCGTGGCTGTGGTGGAGTTCACCCAATATACATGTGATAAAATTGCATAGAACTAAATACATACATACCCACAATTTAAGTATATCAAATAAAGAGAAATATATATTAAGATGACAAAATTCTGAAATAGAGTACCATATGCTGCTAAGTAAAACCCCACAATAAGACGGTTTATGATGAGGAATAGCCTTCAGGTCTTAGCTGTGAAGAATTAGGTGTAGGACAAAAGTAATTTGTTATTCTGTATAATGAAGTAAGAGAAAATTTAAGAAATCATGGATCAATAAAGAGAAAAGTGAGAGTATCATAATAAAGTGGTTGGTTGAGAGAATATATAAAAAATTGAAAGAGAAAAAATTGCAAAACAGCAACATTTTTGGAAACCCAAATGAAGCACAAGACAAAGAGTGAGAAGTTCGTAATGGAATATGCGGAGATATTCCCTCACCTTCATTGCAAATCGCGTCCTGGTTATCACTCTACCCACTGCTCTCCAGCCCACCTGCCCTGACAATTCCTCTTGTTTCTATTCTTAGTGAATGTGGTGTTTGGGAGTGAATAAAATCAAGAAAAGTAATATATTTTATAAATGGGTTCAGTCAAGGTGCAGAACAAACAGGTGAGACACCACACACACACACACACACAGACACGTGCACATGCGCACCCTTTAGTAAAAGTTGGAAATCAACCAGAGAATCTTCACATATTTTTGTTTGCTTATGTATGTGTACCTGTGTGCATAGAGTGTGTGTGGTTAGCAAGAAATTTTAATTTAAATATAATGGAGCTGGGTGATCCCAATAAGCGGGAAGAACCCAGACAGATATTTGATGATTTATGTAATTACTTCTTGCAGATTTTCACAGGGATCTTCCACTTCCAGCCCTTTCCCTTTCCTGTCCCCTCAATAACAGAACACTCTCCATGTACTCTTAAGTAGTAGGGCATTTGCAGGAAAAATGGGAGAACAGAGCTTTGCAGTGTGGTTGGCTCCAACTCAGCCTTGTAACTCCTAGTTACCTTAAGAAACAGAGCACAAGAGTATGAGCACAAACCTTTAATGTGGATTCTGGCTTACTGGCTCTCTGAGCTCTAAGAATATCACTTAAATCCTCAATTGTAACCTAAGAAAAAATGTGAGGGTCACCAGGGATTGCAGGTTTTACTGGGTGAACCTCTTCAATGGATTTGCAAGTACAAATCCCAGAAGACTGTTGAAGAGAAAACCACGGGCACAAAATGGTGTCATTTGTGCTAAAGCGTGTGATACCAAACCTAGATTTAATACCTGACCTGATTGCTCTTTCAGCCTTTCCCAGAAATATAGTCTTCATCAACCAGTCTGGAAGTTTCTGGTCAAGCACCCTTATGGAAATCTGTCTAATGGGCCCTCTTCACACCCCCCACTTCCCTCAGAAAAATGCAATCTTCATGATAAAAACCTTTGCCATTCTCTTTCACCAAGAGTAGTGTCTTGGCCTAAAAACAATTCTTTCGTTTTGTTTGTTAATAGCTCCCTTGTTCCTATAAAAAAAAATCTTTATTTTGAACAATCCCTTGGGACACTCTTCTAGTTAGTAACTGCTCAACTCATGAATTGCTTAATAAAGCCAATTAGATCTAGGCTTTTTAAAATTTCAATAAAGAAATTACTTGGTTGAATTTTGTTTTTTAAAAGGAAAATATGGCTCCATCCTGGTATTATTTAAGTAAGGGTCTACTGAAAATTGCCCAGTGTGGATGAACTCTTCTCCAAAGGAAATACTGATTAAACCATAGATAAAATAAAAGTGACAAGGAAGAAAGACCTGTTTTGGAAAGTATATATTAGGAAAGCTGACTGAGATGTTTTAAATAGGAGCTAAGTAAAAATTAGAATTGTTAAAAACATACAGAATATTGTATTTTTTTTTTTACCTTCAATCGAAAAAGCCCATGTTTGGAGTATAACTAGAAAAATTCCTGGGAAGTGTATTAAGAGAAGACACTCAGAATAATTTGCATGTAAATTGAATGTGTGCTTCATAGTTTAAAAAGAATTCTCTCAGGTTAAGCTTGTAGTCTCTCAGAAGTCTTTAAATTTCCCACTCTTGGACCCTCATCCTCATGTTTGAGTCTCCAGAAGGTTGCTGCTGCATCATTTTTCTCTCTCCTACTTTGTAACAGTGGTTTAAAAACTGTGCTTTGAAGAGCCCTGGGAATTCTATGTAGGTCCCTCAGTAATAAGCACCCGCAGTAACAGAGAGCGATGGTGAGCAACATAGCATTCTACCACAGCATGTTGCTGCAATCAGTTTTATTTGTTTATGCTTCTAGGCATGATTTTTTTTTTTTAGTATAAAAATAGTTTGAGAACAAATGTGTTGGCAAGTCCCTAGCTAGATCCTTGGTTGTAACATTAGAAAAACTGTATCAATATGCTTTTCTATAAAAATGATATCCATCCATAATATTTCTTGCTGGAATTCATACAGTAAGATGAAAATCCACATTTTAAAGTGTGATGAGAAGAATGATTTCAAAAGCAAGTTGATAAAAGTTAGAAAGACTAGAAAAATAACACACCCGATTCTATCTGACATTTAAACCCTCAAATTCCAACCAAGGTCCATACTAAAATAGGAGTTGTTTTATATATATAGTTAATTACATATATTTATAGTTTATATATATATGTCTACATATATTTGATAGTAACATATATTATATATACATATATAAATATAATTATATATAATTACTAATATAACAATTATAATTAATAGTGTTTAGGTATATTCAAAACCATGTGAGCCTTCTTATTTTATTCTTATATACAAATGTGAATGCTCCATGAGGGTAATGGCTTGCATCAGGAATGCTCATAACTGTAACTTTGCATCCTGTAAAGCTACACTCAAGTATCTGAAGAATTTCTGTTGTTGCAAGCATTAAGTATACATCTTATATATATTATCCTAACTCGTTACATTCCTTTGTTCATTCATTCAATGAATATTTCCTGGACAGTGTCTGCTAACTCTGGTAGGCTATAGATGGATGCAGCTTGGGTTTAGGTGCCAGTTATTTGGGAAAGATTTACCAGGGAATATAACATTGGGCTAAGGCAGAATGAAGTGAACGCAGGCTAAGCCTGCACAGCAAACTGGAATGCATTTCCCAGGTGGTCTTTGCTATAGGCCCCTGGGACTGGATCCCATTGGATCAAGAGCCCTGCATAATACGTTTCAGAATTTTCTGCCCAAAAGACAGAAGAACGGACACTTTATGAATGCGGACCCATCCCTCACTGGTTAAAGATTGCCCACTGGCATATTCACTTTCATGAATATCTGGACCAAACTTGTGTGAGGGCATGGCAGGTTTTCATAGCAGTTTAGCCATAAAGTCAGGGAAGCCTCAGGGCAGAAAACAAGAGCTCCAGGGTGCAGCTGGTGGGAGATGCTGCCAGGGGCTCCTGCATGAAGCTAGTTGCTGTGGCCATGGAGGAGTAAAATGCTGTCCCAGAAGGTTATGAGGGAATACACAGGAGAGGAGGCATTCTATTTGCATCCCTGCTCTCACCTACGGTAAAAATTCAGTCCTTTTTGCTTTGCCTTTCTCTGCTCCTTCCTTCTCTTCTTGCTTTCACATTTCTTATGAGGAAAATATCCCTACATTTTTGTAGGGAGAAAATTTGCATGACCTCAATCTACCTCTTCTTTACAAATGACATCCGGGACTAGGTTTGCACACCTGAGGCCCAGACCAAAACTTTGAGATTACTATTTATAGCCCACTATATTAAGCTTTAAGCAAACTATCTCCCTGCTCTGTTGCTATTTGGTGTGTGCAGCACCAGTGTGTGGGTAAGGTGGTGGGGATGTTTACCTTGTCATCTACATAAAAATTAAAATAAGAGGACTAGAGATTGAAGAAAAAATAAGAAGACTTGATATTATAGAGTCAATATGGGTTGTCACTCTAGGTATCTCGAAAGAAAAGAGATATTGTTAGAAATGTAAGCATATCCAGAAATTGCCACTCTTTCTTTTGTGACATTGGAATGTTATATTCCCAAACACAACTCTTAAAAAGATAAGCATTGTCTTTTTTTCTTGTACTATGGTTAAGAGAGATCATATCTGTTGTGAAAACTATATGTGAATTATGATGAGGAAAATGTGTACTCATTTTTTTTATGATACTCTGTATTTTGAAATAGTTTACAATAATAAAACAAGAAAAGCAGAAAAAATAAATTGCTATTACTAGGTGGTTTAAAAAAAGTATCAACTCTTGCTTATATATCAGAATTTCCCTTAATTAAAAAATTAAAGCAAGATGACTTTCAGCATGTTTTACTTTCCATATGCTATGTAATAATGCTACAAATATATCACTGATGTTGATACATAATTTCTCATAAAGATCAGGGCAGAATTCCCTTACTTGTTTACTTTTGAGCCAATGATAATAATTTCTAAGAGCCACTATCAGAACTGTTATTACTAGCAGGATGAATTAGACAACCATCCAGATGTTTTTATGTTTAAAGTACATCTGGGTTCATACAGGAAGGAGGAAAATATTTCATGAAATCAAGAGAGAGGTATATAGGGTACAGGAAGAAAGAAAGAAAAGGAAAGCATGAGTGCAGTGAGCCGAAGAAGGAGACAAAACTTTCTCAGTCTCCACGGAATAAAGTCACTAGAAGCAGAAGGAGCACAAATCACCACCTCCATTGGGTATCCCATCACTACAGGAGGGAAATAACAAATATATATTAACTTTATTCAGATTCAAGATATATATGAATCTGAATCTGATTCAGAATATATAATCTGAATCTGATTCAAGATATATCTTGAATCTGAATATAAACAGTCTTAAATTATCCACAATCTTACACTTATTTTACAATCTCCTTAGCACCCTAACAAGCTTTCTCTAAAAGTACAGGAGAAGTAACCACCCAATTTTCATCTGGTTGAATTCAAGTCTGAGGAGTATTTGTTTGACCAGCATTCCATTTTTTTGTTCTTGTTGATGATGATATTGTTTTAACTGAAACCAAATGTCCTTGGCTTGCTCTGAACTCTCTGGTTTGCCTTAATGCTCACCATCTCCTCTGTTGCCCAGCCCCCTTCACTCATTTATACTTTCTGCCTGGTCTCTGGAGGCATTTGAGTTTCAGAGCCTTTGTAGAGAGAACAAATCACATCAAGCAAAAATTAGACTAGACTGTGTTAGAAGTAGCTGAAGCTCAACATCGTCACAAGGATTGCTTGACCTAGAGATGGCAGCACAAGAGCAAAAATTATATTTTGACACCGCTTCTTCAAAGGATCTTCATGGACTCCCTCCTGGTGAGCGCTCAGGCAATATGGCGCTGATGGTGATAACTGACAGCCCGAAGAGCTCCACTATGGAGGACTGTGGACTCACCTACCCTACAGTCAGCAGTTTGATGGGAAGGAGTGTAGGAACAATTGCTCCAGTGGCCTGTGTGAGGTGAAAGAGGGAAAGACGTTTTACCTCGAGCTGCTGTTGTCTGAGATGTCCATGTATCAAATATGAAACACAGAGTATTTGTACTAAAGATTTTTAGGCTGGCAACTATATACTATGTCAAATGTCACCTAAGTAGCTGTAACTTATAATGCATTCTAAACTTTTTATTCATCATGAATTTTTCATCTTTATGTCTTGTTTCTTTGGCATAATTTATTAAGGTGAAGTATAGCAGTTCTTAGAGTTCAATTTAATTTTCAGGATATGTCATTTCTTATCTACACAAATATTTCAAATTAAATGCTACTTTTGAAATAAGAATTCAAAACATATTTTTTTCTGAGATATGGAAATATATTAATAAAGTTTCTTTACCCTGGTTGAGAGGCCCTGTATGTGTATAGAGGGCCATCCCTGTGCACTAAGGTCACAGGTTTAATCCCCGGTCAGGGCACGTACAGGAACCAAACAATGAGTGCACAACTAAGCGGAATAAAATTTTCTCTGCTTCTTACTAATAAGTAGGTGTAACCAGACCATCAAAGAGAATAATATTTATTGTGGAAGAATATAAATGATAACTAAAAAGTAATTTAAAAAATTGAGAAATATCAAATTAGCATACCTAAGACTTCAAGAGAACTTAAATACCAATCACCCTCAGCATCTTTGCATGGTGCACAGAAAGTGTTTTTCACCTTTTGTTGCTTACTCGTCTCTCCAATTTAATCTAAGCTGGCTACTACCCTCTGACTCTCATTCTGTCTCCTACTTTATAAAAAGACTTCCAGTCCATAAATGTTCTAGCTGTCTTGCTTGACCAGGTGGTGGTGCAGTGGATACAGCGTCAGACTGGGATGTGGAGGAACCAGGTTCAAGACCCCGAGGTCACCAGCTTGAGCGCGGGCTCATCTGGTTTGAGCAAGACTCACCAGCTTGAGCCCAAGGTCGCTGGCTCGAGCAAAGGGATCACTCGGTCTGCTGTAGCCTCCCGATCAAGGCATATAAGAGGAATCAATCAATGAACAACTATGGAACTGCAACGAAGAATTGATGTTTCTCATCTCTCTCCCTTCCTGTCTGTCCATCCCTATCTGTCCCTCTCTCTGACTCTCTCTGTCTCTGCCACACACACACACACACACACACACACACACACACACACAGTTCTAGCTGTCTCTGAGCCTTTGCAAATGTTAATCCTTTCTTGGTTCTTGATTTCATTTCTAGTCCCTCATTAATCAAAGTCCTACTTATCTTTGGGAGAATATTATTTTAAATGGCTGGATAGTAATTATTTTAGATTTGTGGTTCACAGAATCTCTGTTGCAAACCTCTCTACCTTCCTATTTTAGTAGTAAACCAGCCATACACATACATAAATGAATGTACATTGCTGTTCCAGTAAAATTTTCCTAACACAAACAGGAGGCCCACCAGTGGGTCTTAGTTTGCTGAGCCTAGTTTTAGAATTCAATTCAAATATAATTCTTCTGGTATGCATTCACTGAGCTCCATATCTGAATAGGCATCATACAGTATTGTAACTTTTGGATTAATTTTCAGAATTTCAGATGATAGTGCTAGACATGAGACACTAGAGGGTAGAGAAAATGGATTAATAATTTCTCTGTTCTAGTATATGATAATTGTCTATTTGACATAAGTAAACTAAGATGCCTTTGGCTGTTTTCAAGGCATGAAGAATACACATGAAGTCATTAAACCAATTTTGAAAAGCCTCCAAAATACAGTATGAAAAAGTAACAAAGCCAATTTTCAGCAATGGCTTGAAGATCACTGTGTCTCAAATGAATAATGTCAGATTGATCTCTTTCCATTTTGTTAAAAAGAAAAATAAACTATTTTTTTAATGTGGAAAATTTTGTTAGAAGTTTATTTCTTTTCTAGATGTTTGGATTTTTAAGCAGCATATGGGGTGAGGGTAGTATCATATTATTGAAAATAGTGTTATCTAAATGTTATTTTTAAACTGGTTATTTTTTAAGAGTGTTTAATAATTCTATAGAGAGCATACTTATTATGTATATCTATAACACCAGGTGGAAAACCCTCATTTACATCCTAGAGGAAAAAAATTAAAATATTTAATTGACATTGGCAGAAGTATATAAAGAAGTTATGTTTCACAAAAAGAAAAAAAAAGCACAGGGAAATATGACTGTTTGCCTGAAAAAAAGTAGAGATAAAATTAAAAGTAATTCCCATGACCTGGTACAGTATGAACAGTTTCTATGGAAATAGAACAAAAGGTGATTCTATCACAAACAGAGAGCCTTATTTGCCAAGATAATTAAAGGGTACAGAAGCCCATTTGACCTGGCTTACTTTTAAGTATCTTTCTTTTTAAATTACTTTTAAGTATCTTTCTCTTTATAGCAGCCAGAGTGACATTTTAAAATTCTCTAATATTTATATTATTATGGATTTGTACACCTGAAACCTATATAATTTTATTACTGGTAATCAATGTCATCCCAATAAATTCAATTGAAAAATTAAAAAAAAATAATAAAAAAGAGGAGAGGATAAAAAAGTTAAACTAAGTCCTATAATAAATGTAGAGGCTCTGAAAATAAAACCTTTACAGCCCAGCATGCCCTACACCAAGCCCTGCAAGATCTGGTCCTGCCAGCCTCCCTGATAAATCCCTTCACCTTCGTTGCTCACACAGCTCCAGCATTACCAGCCTCTGACTGTTTAGAGAAGGAGGTCCTTCATACTTTGAGCTCTTCCTCTTGATACATCCTCTACATGATAAGCTCTTTATTTAGATTTTTACTCCTTCTCTTCATGTAGGTCTGTGCTTAAATGTCACCTTCTTAGAAGACCCTTTTTAACCTCAAGTTTAAGAACACTTTACTCCTACTCTATCCCACCCCCTACCTATAACTCCGTTTATTTTCTTTATTAGTCCTAATGTTACATTAACTTGTTTATTGTTTGACTCTCTGAATAGAATCAAAACTCCAGAAGCACTGGGACCTTTTTTCTCTTGTTCTTCTCTCTTTTCCAGTTGTTAAAAATGTAATTGACATGATTCAGGACAAAATAATTATTTGAAGGTATTACCACCACTTGTAAATTAGCCATTTTGGAGGAAAAGAAAGCTCAAGAAAACAAAACAAAAAACAAAACAAAACAAAAACCTTCCTACAATGAAAGTGTCTCTATGAGTTTTAATGTATTGAACTGAATTATTGAGGAACATTAGGGGAAAAAGTGAACACTGAGTTTATTTAAGGTAGTTTTTTAGATGAAAAGAGATAGTAGAGAGGTGCCTTATTTTCATTCCCTTCTTAGGGAATGTATTTTCTTCCTTATTTATGTGTTTGTTTTCTCAGTAGCCACCTCTCCCCTCTCACCTAGGAAGATGCCCAAATTATCTTCTTTTTTTTTTAATTTTTTTTTTCAATTACAGTTGACATACATTATTTTTTAGTTTCAGGTTATACCCTAGTAATTAGAAATTACATAACTTACTAAGTGATCATCTTGGTAAATCTCACACCCATCTGACACTGTATGTAGTTATTAGAATATTATTGATTATATTCCCTACGTTGTACTTTACGTCCCTATGACTATTCTGTAATGAACAATTTGTACTTCTTAATCCCATCACCTTTTTTATTTATCCTCCCAGCTCTCACTCCAATTATTATCTTTTATTATGAGACCCATTTAAAATTATATTAAAAATGGACTCTCTCACGTGACCAGGCAGTGGCACAGTGGATAGAGCATCGAACTGGGATGTGGAGGACCCAGGTTCGAGACCCCAAGGTCTCCAGCTTGAGCACGGGCTCATCTGATTTAAGCAAAGCTCACCAGCTTGGACCCAAGGTCACTGGCTCGAGCAAGGAAGGGGTCACTCGGTCTGCTGTAGCCCCATGGTCAAGGCACATATAAGAAAGCAATCAATGAACAACTAAGGTGTCACAACGCGCAACGAAAAACTATGATTGATGCTTCTCATCTCTCAGTTTCTGTCTGTTTGTCCCTGTCTATCCCTCTCTCTGACTCTCTCTCTATCTCTGAAAAAAAAAATTGGACTCTCAAATAAAAAACTTAGTATAAATTTATTTCAGAATAAAGAACTAAATATTAAAGCCTTTTGTGACATTTTAGTTTAATGTTAAAACAAAGACTTATTTAACATACAAGGCATTCTTTTTTTTAATATACTGAGATAGGGTATGTGGCAGAAGAATTGCAATCTATAAGAGCTACAGAAACTATCAAGAAGAAGGAAGAACACCCCCACCAGATTTATGGTTTAAAACCAGCAGAGAGCAGCTCAACATAACATGGTAACTATTTTCACTTAACGGTAACCACTAACCTCATTATATGCTCATTATATTATTAGACATACCTGGAGCCACCATGTTTGGAAACAGAAAGCCCATATAAATTTACAAAATGGCTGGTGGAACTGCCCTGAGAAATCTCCACCTCTTTCCTGGGAAGATCCTGAATATTCCACCCCCCTACTGAACACCCTACAACTCTGTCCCCCCATTAAATGAACATCAATAGAGGAAGCAAATTCCACTAACTGGGGGCTGCTTTCTCTGTGGAGTAGCCCATTCTCTGTCTTACTCTTTCACTGATAAACTTACTTTCATTTCAAACTCTATGCAGCCTCATATTTTAATTCTTTCTTGCTTGAAGCTAAGAACCCATAATGGGTTATGGACCTTGGGACCCCCAGATCCTAGGAATGCCGGCATCAATGCTATGATAGATATTTTACAGTAAATGCACAAGAGCATTACAAACATACACTCTAATAAAATAACTCATGATGACTTTTTAAAATCACTTCTTTAGATAGATTTTTAAGGCACACATTTAAGAAAAATAAATCTTTCACTTAGTAAATTGGAAGAGGCTCATCAGTATGAGAATAACAAGAATTCTAGCACTCTATACATTTCACTATTTGTTGGAAAATAACATATAGAAAAAAACTTCCCTGTGCTGTTCTACCATTGGGAATATTGACATTCTTGGTATGCCAGAATTTGTTACAGCTAGTTTAGTCTACTATATCCTGTTTGATGTCAAGATTTTATCTTCTACTTGTGGAATCTACATAGAACTTAGTAAATCCTTATTTATGTAAGGATATATATATAGTTCAAGATATTATTTAAAAATCTAATAAATGTTCTTTAAATAGAATTTATATTCTGGATTAAAGTATGTATCACTCTTGCAACCTATAGAACTAGTAAAAGTGAATATAAGTAACATATCATAGTTTATCTTACTGTGGTAATAATTTACACTTCAATTCTCAGTAAGCTTATATGTAATAACCACTAAGGTCATTTAAAAAGATTCATTGAAATCATATACTAAAAATTAATATTGAAAGGCTTAAAAATGCTTTGTATCTCAAGGCAGTGATACATAAAGAAAATGTTAGGCCCTAGCCGGTTGGCTCAGTGGTAGAGCGTTGGCCTGGCGTGCAGGAGTCCCGGGTTCGTTTCCCAGCCAGGGCACACAGGAGAGGCGTCCGTCTGCTTCTCCACACCTCCCCCTCTCCTTCCTCTCTGTCTCTCTCTTCTCCTCCGGCAGCCAAGGCTCCATTGGAGCAAAGATGGCCTGGGCGCTGGGGATGGCTCTGTGGCCTCTGCCTCAGGCACTAGAATGGCTCTGGATGCAACAGAACGACACCCGAGAGGGGCAAAACATCGACCCCTGGTGGGCATGCCGGGTGGATCCCGGTCGGGCACATGCGAGAGTCTGTCTGACTGCCTCCCTGTTTCCAGCTTCGGAAAAATGCAAAAAAAAAAAAAAAAAGAAAATGTTTACCTTCCTATTAATTTTTTAAATTTTTTTAAGTAAGTTTATTTTTTTATTTTTATTTTTATTTTTTTCTTTACAAGGACAGAGAGAGAGAGTCAGAGAGAGGGATAGGGACAGACAGACAAGAACAGAGAGAGATGAGAAGCATCAATCATCAGTTTCTTGTTGCAACACCTTAGTTCATTGATTGCTTTGTCATATGTGCCCTGACCGTGGGCCTTCAGCAGACCAAGTAACCCCTTGCTCGAGCCAGTGACCTTGGGTCTAAGTTGGTATTTTTTATTTTGCTCAAGTCAGATGAGCTCGTGCTCAAGCTGGCAACCTCGGCGTCTCAAACCTGGGTCCTTGGCATCCCAGTCCAATGCTCTATCCACTGCGCCACCGCCTGGTCAGGCTACCTTCCTACTAATTTTATTTCAAAGTGAATTTATTTTTAGCTAATGTGTCTCCCATTCTTTTAAGCCTTGCAACCTTCATACTTTTATTTTCTCAAGTTTTATATGAATATACTCTTTCATAATACATGGTTTTAGTACAATTTGACTTTAACTTATTTTGTTCTTTTTTTTTCTCTTCTTTCCCTTTTTTCTCCTTTAATGGCAAAGGACCTTCAATATCAACAAGGATTCCTTGATTTTTTTGTAGCTATCCATGCAGATTTCTCTTACCACACACTGAGTAAAACCCCAAATTACAAGGATATTTATTATAGCAACACTGCTATTTGGGGAAATTATATTATAGTTCACCCTAAAAATAAAAGGGCAACACATTTTACATGCTGGTAGCTGGTTTCCCCTGACAAATGCACTTGATTTTTCTATAGATTTAAATTTATCCTTCACCATCTGTTCTTTAAGTATTCTAGAAAATACAATATTGCATTCTGAATTTCCTTGAGAGTAAGTTATTCCTCCTTACAGATTTCCTTGTTGGATTCATAGTCTTACCTGCATACACATGCTTAATATTTAGGAAGTGCAAATAATTTTGTTCTTCAGTGTAGATATAACTCGGAAAGCATGCAAGCAATCACTCTCATAATGCTGTGGGCATGACTGAGAAAACGACAGAGGCATTTTTGTTTCAGTGATGGCCTTAAGAAAAGTTGTTGCTGAAGCCACTAAGTTTTTTTATTTGTTTCTTTATTCATTCTTTCAACAAAAAATTATTGAAATATTTATCCTTGAAAATTTTTCAACAAAAAGTTATTGAAATATTTATTCTTGAAACCCTTTTGGAAAGAAGTGTACCAGCCCTGCTAACACAAAACAAATCAGAGTGTATGTTGCTTCATTTCCTGGCTACTGAAATGACATTTATGCCTACCCTTTTTACCTGACACCGTTTCCAAATCCAGGTGGTCTAAAACATGAAAACATTATCATAAATATTTTGTCCTTTGGTTTCAAGGTGGCTGTAAGCCCTGACCAGTTGGCTCAGTGGATAGTGCATCCTCCTGGCATATGGGCATCACAGGTTCAATTACTGGTCAGGGCACACAGGAGAAGCGACTATCTGCTTCTCTCCCCGTCTCTCTCCCCCTTCTGTGCCTCTTCCCTTCCCATAGTCAGTGGCTCAGTTGGTTCAAGTGCTGGCCCTGGGTGCTGAGTATAGCTCAGCTGGTCCGAGCGGAGGCTGTTGGGTGGATCCCGGTCAGGGTGCATGTGGGAGTCTGGCACACTATCTCCCCTTCTCTTACTTAAAAAAAATAAAATAAAAATAAATAAACAAAAGTACCTGTAATTAAAAAACCTAAATCTGCAAGGAGCCATGTTAGTTCTTTTTATGTGGTTAATTTCCTGCACAGGCTTCAGGGCAATCATAAAGTGAAGAGGAAGAGAGAACCAGGAGAATTGGGATGTGAGTACAGGGTGGACTACAACTTTATATGTAGTTTACAGTAAATAGGTATTTGTAGAATAACTATGAGAGGGTGAACAGAAAACAAAAGGAGAAGTCTTTCCTAATGTAAGATATTGCCCTGAGCCACTCTTTTTTCTAGGAATTTTGACTTTGCCTTTTACTCTAATTCAACTACAGTCTGACTTTGTTCCACACACTGGACTCTATCTTTTAACAGAGAATGAAGAGGCTTCACTTGCCTAAGATATTGATTGATAGATAAAATAACTACTCAGCTGCCATCCTGAGGACAGTACAGGCCTGGAGGAGGAGGAAGGCCTTAAAACACAATATTCTTATCCCCTCCACTGTGAGGTTGTAGTTAATTTGCTTGCTACTCTTTCTTAAAAGGCTCCCTGGCCTTTACTTTGAAATGTAGCAAAAAGTTGAACTTTGCAGGAATGTCAGAAAAGGTTTTTTTCCCCATGTATAAGATACTCCCATGTATAAGATGCCCTTAATTTTGGGGCCCAAAATTTGGAAAAAAAATGTATTACATAAAGTTACTAAACTCAAGTTTTATTCATCATAAAATTCATACAACTCCTCATCACCATCAAAACTCCCATCCATTAGCTTGTCCTCAGCTGTGTCTGATGATGAATCACTGTCTTCAACAATGAGGCAAAAAAGCAGGAAATGCAATTAAAAATATCTACAACCACTGTATATGATGCACCCAGTTTTTAGGCCCCAAATTTTTCAAAAAATGGTGTGTCTTATACATGGGGAAATATGGTACACTGGGAAGGGACCTGACAATTAGGGGAGTTTAAATCACAATATTTGTTTATAAAAACCTAGTCATAGGATTTACTGTAAAAAATTAAAGCTTGTAAATTAATTAGACTAAGTTCACTAATCTTAAGTCTTATTTTGTATCCTAAAGAAAACAGAGTCTGTAAGAGAAATATCACAGATAATTCTCAGAGGTGCCAGGACCCAGCAGTTCCTAGAAAATACTTGACCCCTGCTGTCTTGAATATTTACCAAGACACCAGATAGGACCACGCTCATTAGGCCTGTACTACATCAAAAGAACTTGCAAAGGAGGTGTTTTTGCAGCTGAACCCCCTACCTCCTAATCTTCAAATCAGTGACCAAGGACATAAACCAAGAATGCTAATCTGCCTGTAAAGCCAGTGGCCACGGCCACCATCACAACCACCTGGCCCATGCAGGTTTGCATTAGATTCAGACAGTTGGTAATGAAACAACAGAGCCAAGAACTGGTGGGCCATTAGCTTTAATCCTAGCTTGCATCCAGCAGGCAAGTAAAAACACACACTGGGCTCCAAAACCCACTCATTCAGTGCTCATAAAGCTACTGATTTATCTGAGTTTCCTCGAATCAAAGGTTTCTAGCTCACCAGCCTTATTCACCTCTGTTCCCCATCTTCTTCTCTCTGCACAAACTCTGCACAAACTGGCTTCTCCTTCAGCACTCCGCCATCTTGACTGCTTCTCCTCTCCTCCACGTGGCCTTTCTCTGCTCTCCTCCCTGCTCTCTGCCCTCCTCCTAGAACACAATCACTCATTACCCGGAGCAATGTGATCTCTCTTCCTTTTAAAACCTTTTGGCGCAAAAGCCCTCCCCCAACACACATTAATATAATCAAGCCCATCCCAAGCAAGAAGGGCAATTAATATTATCACCTGGGTGATGGGTTTCTACGTGGGCAGCGCCATCTTTAACAAAGTAAGCATAATATAGTTTATCTGCCCAACAGGAGCCAAGAACTGGTGGGCCATTACCTTTAATCCTAGCTCACACCTGGCGGACGAGAAAATACACACAGTGGGAAAACACTTCCTTTTCCATTCAGGGCTCCCAAAGCCACTGACTCATCCAATTTTCCTAGAATCGAAGACCCCACTAGCCTTATTCACCTCTGTTCCCCATCTCCTTCTCTCTGCACAAACTCTGCAGAAACTGGCTTCTCCTTCAGCACTCTGCCATCTTGGCTACTGCTCCTCTGCAATGCTAATTTCAGGAATCAAGAGAGAGAGCTCCTGGTCTCCCCCATTTTTAGAGCAGAAATTAAAGCCTTTAAGCCAGTATACAAGCAAGGAAGTCTCGGATACAAAGCCATTTATCTGAGGCATAAATGGGATTTCTCATAAGAGCGCATCACCTCACATTATGCAACAATCAAGGGTGTGAGGAAAAGCTTAGTGTTGAGATATTAGTATTAAAAGGTAGTGTTGGGCAGATAAAATATATTATGCTCACTTTGTTAAAGATGGCACTGCCCACATGGAAGCCTGTTGACCAGGTGATATTAGTGTATGTTGGGGGTGGGCTGTGGGCAGGCAGGATACTTGTAGCCTGGGGCTTGGTTTTAGGACTAAGCCTTTTCCACCCTTTTGATGTGGAGTGGTGCAATTCCATCATGTCTCTGATAAGTGACTTTGTATTAGAGACTTCTCTGTTTTGTATATTGGATTAAGGGTTTTGATTTCTACACTTTAAAATGGGGGCAGAATGGGAGCTTGCTCTCTTGGTTCCTGAGATTCACATTAGAGGAGAGAGCAGGGAAAGGCTACATGGAGGAGGCCAGGAGAAGCAACCAAGATGGCAGAGTATTGAGTGAGAAGCCAGTTTGTGCAGAGTTTGTGCAGGGAGAAGAAAGGAGATGGGGAACAGAGGTGAATAAGGCTGGTGAGCTAGAAACCTTTGATTCTAGGAAACTCGGATAAGTCAGTAGCTTTGTGAGCACTGAATGTAAGTGGGTTTTGGAGCCCAGTGTGTGTTTTTTACTTGCCTGCCGGGTGCAAGCTAGGATTAAAGATGATGGCCCACCAGTTTTTGGCTCCATTGTTTCTTTACCGGCTGTCCGAATCCAATGCGAACCTGAATGGGCCAGGTGTCTGTGATGGTGGCGGTGGACACTGGCTTTACAGGTAGGAAAGAAAGGGTTAGTCTTAAAACTAAGCCTTAGGCTATAAAGACCTTGCCTGCTTACAGCCTGTCCACCACACCCAATGCAAACTATAAGCGAGCAAACATATACATCATATTTGCAAACTTATTTGTCCCACACTGCTTGTAAGGCCAGTATAGATGGCCACCATCACAGCTGCCTGGCCCATGCAGGTTTGCATAAGATTCAGACAGACGATAATGAAACAATGGAGCCAAGAACTGTTAGGCCATTAGCTTTAATCCTAGCTTGCACCCAGCAGGCAAGTAAAAATACATACTGGGCTCCAAAACCCACTCATTCAGTGCTCATAAAGCCACTGACTTATCTGAGTTTCCTAGAATCAAAGGTTTCTAACTCACCAGCCTTATTCACCTCTGTTCCCCATCTCCTTCTCTCTGCACAAACTCTGCACAAACTAGCTTCTCCTTCAACACTCCACCATCTTGGCTGCTTCTCCTGGCCTCCTCCACATGGCCTCTCTCTGCTCTCCTCTCTGCTCTCTCCTCTAATGCTAATCTCAGAAACCGAGAGAGCAAGCTCCTAGTCTGCCCCACTTTATAGTGTGGAAATTAAAACTTTTAATCCAATATACAAAATAGGGAAGTTTCTAATACAAAGTCACTTCTCTGAGGCATGATGGGATTGCACCACCCTACATCAAAAAGAGTGGGAAAGGCTTAGTCCTAAAACCAAGCCCCAGGCTACAAGGATCCTGCCTGCCCACAGCCTACCCACAACACATTAATATCACCTGGGTGACAGCTTCCACATGGGCAGAGCCATCTTTAACAAAGTGAGCATAATATATTTTATCTGCCCAACACTGCCCCTAGCCCCTATATCTAATGCTCCCTCCTACAGCTTGTGGTTGACACCCTTTGCTGGTCTCAGTCCGCCTGCACCCAGGTTTTTTAAAATAAATTTTCTCTTTGAAACACAGTAGCTTGCCTGACCTGTGGTGGCGCAGTGGATAAAGCGTCGACCTGGAAATGCTGAGGTCGCCGGTTCGAAACCCTGGGCTTGCCTGGTCAAGGCACATATGGGAGTTGATGCTTCCAGCTCCTCCCCCCTGTCTCTCTCTCTCTCTCTCTCTCTCTCTCTCTCTCTCTCTCCCTCTCTCTCTCTCCTCTCTAAAATGAATAAATAAAAAAATAAAATAATAAAAATAATAAATGAAACACAGTAGCTCACTAGCTCTCTGTTTTCGGTTTGGCCTGTGTTTTCAGCCTTTTATTGATGACTTCCCAGAGGTTCTATGGCATTATCATGCTGATCTTGATGTGAAGACAATCAAGGAATTCCTTGTTTATCAATAATTAGTCCTAAAACACATTCAGAAAAGTAAGTAGAGGCTACTGCAAGTTTGTAGACATTTAGATATGGTGCAATTGGTATGTCATGAATTAGTAGAATGGTGGGGGAAGTGAAGGAGTTTGCATGTGAACTGCTTATCTAGGTATCAGAGGAACCTGATAAAACTTCCTGGATTGTTCATTTGTGAAACAGTAAGAGATGGCTTAATGTCCCTGGAGTCACTTTTCACACTGTGACTCTCTGATTGCAGCTCTCTTCTTCTCCTTAGGCTCACAACACACAAGGGTTCAGTGCCAGAAGAGAGGGAAGATGCAAAATTCCCCACTGTGACTGTGGGGGGTGCGGAGGTTATCTGAGAACATTCCAACATGTGACCTTGATTGTTGACCTCATTTCTGTGTCAGCACATCACAGAGAGAACCTCCCTCTGCCACAGGCACTTGTTTTAGTTGAGAACAAGGCCATACTTGGCATTTAGTGTTTCTCTTCTATTTTTGCATTATTATTTTTAGACCTCTACAGAATCATAAAATTTTAAGGCTGAATGAGACCTCAAGAGCAACTCAGTCTTTTTCTAAAGAATAAATCCCTTTATAACACCCACTAAACTGATTAATCAGCTCAAGCACTTTACATGTCTTGGGACTTACTGCCTCATCAAATATCCCGTTCCACTTTGGCAGCTTGGAGTGTAACAAAGTTGTTTTTATTTTCTTTATTGAGTTGGAATCTGTACCATTCAGCCCTCTGTAATTTGGACTCATTAGTCCTAATTTTTCTTTTTAGAAGTACACACACACACACACACACACACACACACACACACACTGTTGGCCAAATAAGTTTGTAAATATGATGTATATGTTTGCTCACTTATAGTTTGCATTGGGTGGGAGACAGGCTGTAAGCAGGCAGGGTCGTTATAACCTAAGGCTTAGTTTTAAGACTAAGCCTTTCCCACCCTTTTAATACTAGGATCTTTTCAAAACTAAGCGTTTCCCCACACCCTTGATTGTTGCATGATGTGGGGTGGTGAACTCTCATGAGGAATCCCATTATGCCTCAGATAAGTGACTTTGTATCAGAGACTTCCTTGTTTGTATATTAGATTAAAGGTTTTGATTTCTACACTATAAAATGGTGCAGAGGAGCCCATGCTGGAGGGGAGCAGAGAACGGCCACGTGGAGGAGAGGAGAAGCAGCCAAGATGGTGGAGTGCTGAAGGAGAAGCCAGTTTATGCAGAGTTTGTGCAGAGAGAAGGAGATGGGGAATAGAGGTGAATAAGGCTGGTGAGGTACAAACCTTTGATTCTAGAAAACTCAGATAAGTCAGTGGCTTTGGGAGCCCTGAATGGAAAGGAAAGTGTTTTCCCACTGTGTGTATTTCTTGCCAGCTGGGGGTGAGCTAGGATTAAAGGTGATGGCCCACCAGTTCTTGGCTTCATTGTTTCATTACTGTCTGTCCAAATCAAATGCATACCTGCATGGGTCAGGAGGCTGTGATGGTGGCTGTGTCTACTGGCTTTACACACACATACACACACACACACACACACACACACACACACACACACACACACAATGTTCTCATTTACTTGATAACCTTTCAAATATTTTAAGCCATGTGTTATATACTCACATGGCCCTTTAAAAATGATGATAAATTCCAGTTTCTGCAACTATTGTTTTTTAATTCCCATATATACACTTTTTTAAGAAATAGAAGTAATTTTAGAAATCATCTAGTCTGTTTTTTTCTACAAAGATATTTCTACAAGATACTAATTATGGAGATGGTACTAGTAAAAAGTTCACAGTAAGATCTTAATCTTTCGTTTTCTTCTAGTGCCTGTGATTCCTGAACTGTGGACTTCTCCTGCTGGAGTTACATGAAGGGAGCCTCACAATAAATCTGGTGGTTCTTTTATTTGACCTTACTTTTCTGGACAATTTTATCAAAGAAGCCTCATTATTTTTATATTAGAAACACTGGCATTATAAGTACTCAAATAAAAATTTATGAAATATGAAATTTATAATTTTAAGGGGCAGCTGCTATGGACTGAATTATGTTCTATCTATCTATCATCTATCTATCTATCTATCTATCTATCTATCTATCTATCTATCTATCAATCATCTATCTATTATCTATCTATCTATCTATCTATCTATCTATCTATCTATCTATCTATCATCTATCTATCTATCTATGCCATGTGAGAAAAAAACAGAAACTGACCATGCTGGCACCCACACTGACCTTGAGCTTGAAGCCTCCAGAACTATTAGAATATAGATTTCTGCCATGTAAGCCACCACTCTATGGTATTTTTTACAGAAACTTGAGCTGACGAAGATATCACCAGTGTTCTAGGTCAGTTGCTCTTAGCCACGGTTGACATGGCAAAACCTGGAGACAGTTTTGATAGTCACAATTTATGAAATGCCACTAGGATCTAAGGTTGAGGGGCCAAGGATACCAATAAACATTCTAAAATGCCCACAATAACAAATTATGTAGCCCAAAATGTCAGTGGTTATTGGGGTTGAGAAACTCTGGACTTGGTTGCTATTAGGGATACCTCAAAGGAATGTTTCTTACTTATTATAATTTATTATTCATCTTTTAAATGCATAAAATGAAATACCATCATAAAAGGAATAGTGTTTCTAAAATAAAGGAGGCTACATGTGTTTTCTTTTTTCTATCCTCATAGCAATTTGTAGTGCTCTCCAATCAGCATTTTGTTTTTGTCTGTATGTTTATTCTAATATCAACAGGATATTCTCTGTGCTCCTGGGAAGAAGAGGTTGATCACCTCACCTCTTAAATAGGCTCAAATAACAAGGCCCTTAACATTGAGGTTGTGTTTTAGATAGTGTTTGTATTAGGAAAACAGAACAAGAAAATAGAACCAATAAGATTTGTGTGTGTGTGTGTGTGTGTGTGTGTGTGTGTGTGTTTGTCTGTCTATATTTTAAGAAATCAGCTCTCACAGTTATGTAGGCTGGCCCATCCTAAATCATTAGGATGGGCCAGCAGGCTGCATACCCAGGGAAGAGCTGATGCTGGGTTCAAGTTCAAAGGCCATCAAGCTGCAGAAATCCTTCTTGCTGTAGGAAGGTCTGTCTTTTGTTCTATTCAAACCTTCAACTGATTGGATGAGGACCACCTACATGGAGAGCAATCTGCTTTACTCAAAGTCTACCAATTTTAACACAAATCTTATCTAAACAAGCTTATAGAAATTATCCAGAATAAGGTTTAACTAAAAATCTGAGCACTGTGACTCAGCAAAGTTGACATAGAAAACTAACCATCACATGCTTCTTTCTGACTGCATTGTATCCCATTCTGTGTTCAATCTGAACCTCTTTAAAAGCACACAGAAGAGGCCATTGCACAAGGGATGGTGACAGCCTCTACAAAGAGCAATCACAATAGTGTTGCTTCAGTACTTTTAGTGTCTGATTAAATGTTTTACTTTGCTTTCATTTCTGATCTGTCATGTTCTCATGTTAGGGAAAAAAAGGCCCATGTCTGCTAGGCAGTCTCACGGAGGCCAGGAAATCCATCTCAGCCTATAGATAACCCCAGGGACTCTCTGAGTCTTGTCCTGAGATCCAGTGAACTTCTTCCAGTGAGCAGTGATTTGGGTGGGAGACACCAATGGATGGTAGCAGTAAAGATAATTTTTATGAATGCCCTCCTAGGTAGTAATGTTTCATTTTATTCCCTTAAGTGGTATCATTTGTGTTGATCAAGATGGTGTTAACATTCCACCAGCTTTACTAAACTTTAGACACTTGTTTTCCTGGATATAAGCCTCTGACCTCCCTTTTCTTATAGTATTTACTTCAGAAAACTTGTAAATAATTTTAATTTTAGTTTTCTTCTCTGCCATTTTGAAATGGATATAAATTTTCTCCCACCATCTTGCCAGTTTTACAACACAGGAAATATCTTTTCAAGGACCATCCTGTTGGAATACAATCATCAAGGAAGATAGCATCCCCATCGCCTAGTCTCTGTGCGAACATAGGAGCCTATTTTACGGGAACCTATTATCAAACTCAGATGGATTAATCACAGAGAAAAACATTTGCAAAGTCAATAATAACTCCATATGCTGTACACCTCTCACTGATTAGCCCCACTAGTGCTTCCAGCACTTTTTCACTAGTTTTCCCTAATACTTTAAAACCCTTCTGCTTTTTACTTTAGTTGAATTCAGTCCCTCTCCTCTATTGGAACAGCCTGAATCAAGTCTTCTCTGCCTGTTTAACTTTGTGCACTTTTTGTTTGGACAGTATTTGAAAGTAACCCTCAACTTTCTATATCCTAAGAATAAGTGATGACAGTAATTTCAGGTACGATAATGCATCAAAAAACAAGAATAAGCAGCTTTCTGTGGTAGGCCAGTTATATTGAGGTTTTCTAATTTTTCAAGGAGAAACTAGATAGTTCTTATCTTTGAGGAGTGACATACTAGAAAAAGAAACTTCTTCCCACCCTTTCAACAGTTGATGGTTTTAAAACTGTCTTTCCTCTAAATACCTCAAGTCACTAGTGAGAAAACTCTAACTTTAAAATTAATATCAGTATTTTTCAAATATCAAAAATATAAGTAAGCCTGACCAGGCAGTGGCACAGTGGATAGAGCGTCGGACTGGGATGTGGAGGACCCAGATTCAAAACCCCAAGGTTGAGAGCTTGAGCATGGGCTCATCTGGTTTGAACAAGGGTCATCAGCTTGAACCAAGGTCACTGGCTTGAGCAAGAGGTCACTCGCTCTGCTGTAGCCCCCTGGTCAAGGCACATATGAGAAAGCAATCAATGAACAACTAAGGTGCTGCAACGAAGAACTGATGCTTCTCATTGCTCTCCCTTCTTGTCTGTCTGTCTCTATTTGTCCCTCCCTCTGTCACAATATATATATATATATATATATATATATATATGATATATCATATATATATCATATATATCACATATATATATCATATATATAATAGCAAGGAAAAAGAAAACAAAACTAACAGAAGTAAATGCTATGTAAAAAAGGTTTTGAAAGGATATGAAAAGCTGTATAAGCTATATTCTTCAAATTTGGAAAGACAGCCATAGATTAAGGAAATAAAGCCTGACCAGTGGTGGCACAACACATAGAAACTCAAACTGGGACACTGAGGGCCCAGGTTTGAACCTTGAGGTCACTGGCTTGAGTGCGGGATCATTAACATGAACTCGTGGTTGCTGGCTTGAGCCCAAAGGTCGCTGGCTCAGCTGAAGCCTCCCTTTGCCCTGTCAAGGCACATATGAGAAGCAATCAGTGAACAACTAAAGTGTCACAGCTACAAGTTGATGGTTCTCATATTTTTCTCTCTTCCTGTTTCTCTCCCTCTCCCTCTCTCTCTGTCTCTCTCTCTCATAAAAATAAAATAAAATGAAAATAAGGAAAAGAAGAAGTAAAGAGATATATAACTTTTTCATATAATTTCTTATATTACTACTCAATACATTTTTATTTTGACCAATTACCTACCCTCTTTTCTCAAAACCTGAGGTTTTAATAGTGTAAGATAAATATTAAAAAACAATGGATATTTACTAACTTAATCTTGCTTTCCTATACTTTTATCTGCTTTTTTCCCCAAGTTCCCCTTGGTTTAAAAGCTTTAGTTTTGAACCTGACAATGATATAATTTACTATAAATATATATATTTTTAGTTTACATATAATAATAAAAAAGAAACTTTTAAAAATGTAAAGTAAATCTTTTGTTATAATCATTTATTTACTTTTAATTTTAAGCCTATCCTACTATAGGTTTAATTAAGAATGTTCCAAAATTGAAAGCAATTATTTGAATAAGTGTGAAAAGTACAACCCTTAAGTAAAAATTGGACTATATCCTTTACTTGGAACTGGAAGTCTTCCAAATCCAGCTTAGTAAAAATTGGTTTAAATTAGAAAGAAAATAAAAGGTATCAAAACAGTTTTAGGAATATTCTAGTGCTAAGGCATGGCAGTTATTTAAGTTTAAAATCATTTAACAGTACAGCTATTAGAATTTCTACACCAGATGAATTCCTTTTCAAACACTAGATATTATTTTCTTTTGAACATCACTTTCACAGCATTCAGACTTGGTGCTATACAAGTATTGGTTTTGCAAAGTTGCCAAACTTCTTCAGGCATTTAGGTGTATTTTAAATTAATTTTTAAAAACAAATTTTCTTTTTCTTAAATTGCTTCTGTACTCAAGAGAGCCTCAGTAATTTATCTTGAGAAGTCTTAAATGTGTATTATTTACTACTCATCTAAGTGTTGGTATTTCTTTCCCTTTTGGTTAATTGACCATAACACCATCAGTATCTGAAAAATATGCATAAAGTATCTTTGAAACCTATAGAAATTCTATGAGTATTTAATGTTTAATGCGTGTGTTGTTGAGATTATGAAAACATTTATTTACTGCAAGGTTTTCGATGTTAAATCTGACTCTTTATCAGAGAGGTCACACTTGGCTTTGGTACTTGCCCTTCCCTTCTCTCTCCCTTACTCCCATATATCAGCCCCAGCAGTAATAATATCTCTACCCTTCTCTGCGTTGAGGATTTATATGCATTACTTCCTTTCATGGAAATGTAAACTGTCCTGTACTTCACCACAAGGCCCTCAAAATGAACAGATCTGAAGAATAAACCAGTGCTGGAGATGAACAGTCCTTTACTTGCTATGATGTGTCATCTATAGTTCACTTTTCATTTTCTAACTGGGAAAGTTTATTTGGCCTTTTATTCTGTCTTGACCTGTGTTTCAGTTCTGTTCAATCAAATACATCAGAAAAGGGATTCTGTTCTCACTCAGAGTACAGAGAACTGCTTTATTACAACCTTTCAAGCTGAGAAAACTCCCAAAGATATTGCAGAAACAGATACAATACTGTCTTCAGTGGCCTATAATTTGAATAAAAAATTTAAAAACTAATAAATGATTCTGATTTATTATAACTTCAACTAAAAACCAAAATAAGTAATTCCATAAATACTTATGTGGTATATAGTGGGATACTAGTTAATATGAGGAACCAGAAAGGATTAAGATATGGTGTTGCTCACTAAAAAGTTACATTCTAGATATCCAGAGGAGATATGTTCATAAATAATGATAGTTCAAATCAATATTTGAAACATGCTACAGCAGGGACAAACTATAGTAACACAATTTAGAGAAGGTTGTGATCATTTTTGGTAGTAGCACCTGGGGCAGTGATGGAAAACTTCAAGAAATAGGGTAGGTTTTGATTTAGGACTAGTTGGTAGAGATAGGATGCACTTTCAGGACCACAGCTTCTCCTATGAAGGCAGTAACTTCCTCAGGCAGATCTTCATTGATTTACTCAGAATCTACTTGCTCTTCTGTTTGTTGAACTATTGGACGAATCTGACTTGAAGGGCTTTCTAGCCAGACTTAGGCTTCATTTTGAGCACATTAATTTTAGACCATGAATATGTTTTTGTTCGCAGAGAAGAACAAATTCCATAGCCACCTCTTTTTTTTTTTTTTTTTTTTTAGGTGAAGCATCAGTGAGAGGATGAGAGGATGGGTGGGGGCGAACTAAAGGGCAATACAAAGGTGTCACATTTTGGAGATCAAAATTTGAGATATTTATCTGCCTAAATTGCAGCTTATCACTCCAAAGTAGAATCAGCAATAAAGCAATAACTAAGGCTTTTTGATTCTATGAAAAATAAGATTGGCCATTCATCCATTTTACAGTGCTACATAGTTTTAGACAGGGGAATAAGGAAATGCCAAGTTAAAACATGAGCTGGAAAAAAAAATCTAGCATAAATGCTTGAAAATCCAGGTGAGAGATTGTTGGATCCTATAGAGGTCTGTGGCTAATTTTTGAAGCTATTTTGCACATGGATGGGTTGTAGAATTTTGCACCTGAAACCTGTGTAACTTTGTTAACCAGTGTCAGCCCAATAAATTCAATTAAAATTATTTTGATGGAGGCTGGGCTTCAGCGGCGAAAATGTGTGGAGTGTGTTATGAGGGCTTTTGGCTTTAGCAATGGCAATCTCAGTCTGCTGGGCACTCCTCCCCATGTCTCAGCAGACCAGGGGACCAGATTCAGAGCACGTCCATTCTTCAAGGGAGAGAGTGGCTCTGGACAAGTAGCTGTGGGGTATGTCTCTGCCACTCTCTGAACCAAGTGAGGAAAGGGAAGTGGGATCTGGGAGGCTGAGGGCCACACTTTGTTTTTCTCTGTCTCTGTGGCAAGTGTGGGCTGCTGGCAGACTGCAGGAACACTGTCCGAGACCCCTTGTTCTGCTGCCACGTTGGTTTAGTATCTCCCCCACTGCCCTTCAATCTTACAGATTCTGGCAGAAGAAGATCCAGTCACTCCAGATTTCTTTCCTTTCCAGAAGCCCAGCAGACAAAATCCCAGACAATCTAGGTCTCTCTCCTCTACAGAGCCAACAGTGAGTGTATATTCTTTTCCATCCCCTTTCTCAACTCTTCCCACCTTTACTCCATTCAGTGGGCAGATCTTGCAGGCAAGCCTGCAAGCCCAGCTGGGGTTCCTTTGCTACATTATAGCTGTTCAATGTGTTAAAATTCAAGGGGAGAGATCAAGAGTATCTCTCACACTGCCATGACTCTTCACTAGCTAATAGAGAAATGCAAATCAAAACCACAATGAAATTCCACCTCACACCTGTTAGATTGGTTATTATCAATAAGACAGGTATTAACAAGTATTGGAGAGGCTGTAGAGGAAATGAAACCCTCATTCATTGCTGGTGGAAATGTAAACTAGTATAGCCATTATGGAAAAAAGTATGGTGATTTCTTAAATATTTAAGAATAGAACTACCATCTGATCCAGCAATCTCTCTATTGGGTATCAACTCGAAAACATTGGTATGCAAAGACATGCACTAGCACTACTATGTTCACTGAGACATTATTCACAGTGGCCAAGACATGAAAATGACCAATGGGTCCCCAGATATATGATTGGATAAAGAAGGTGTGGTACATATATACAATGAAATACTACTCAGCAATAAGAATTGATGACACACTGCCACTTACAATGACATGGATGGACCTCGAAGACATTATATTAAGTGAAATAAGTAAATCAGAAAAAGCTAAGGACTATATGATGTCACACATAGGTGGGGTATAACAGTGAGACTTATGGACATGGCTAAAAGTAAAGTAGTTACTGGGAGAAGGGGATGTGGGGAAGGGTATAAGGTGGGCAGAAGGGAGTGAAGAAGGCAAATATATGATGAGGGAAAATGATCTGACTTTGGGTGATGGGCACACAACACAATCAACAGTTCAAATGCTATAGAAATGTTTAGTTGAAACCAATGTACTCTTATTGATCAATATCACCCTAATTAAATTTAGTTTTCTAAATAAAATTATTTTGAAATAATTTTAGAAAACCTAAACAAAGCATTTATGTAACCTTTCACCCAGCTTCTCCAAATATTAACAACCTACATAACCACAGTACAAATTTATAATCAGAAAATTAGCTTTGATACAATATTATTAACTACACTGCAAACATTAACATTTCACTAGTTTTATCCTGTAATGTTATTTTTCTGTTTTAGGATTCAATCTAAAATTCTGCATTGCATTTAGTTGTGTCCTTGTAGTTTTCCCAGTCTGTGACAAATCTTCAGTCTTTCCTTGTTTTTCATGACTTCAGTATTCCTATGAGTGCTGGATAGTTATTTTGTAGAATAAGTTGGCATTGTTATTCAAATTGGCATTGTCTGATGTTTTCTCAAAGTTAAACTGAGGTTTATATATTTTGGGTGGGAGTATCACAAAAGTAACGCTGTATCTTTCAGTAAATAATTTTAGGGAGTATAACATGTTGATATGTCTTATTACTGATGAAGAGATAAGTGTTGGCAAGGATGTAAGAAGGGGGAACTCCTGTACACTGTGGGTGATGATGTAAATTAGTATAGCCTCTATAAAAAACAGAATGGAGGTTTCTCAAAAAATTAAAAACAGAACAAGCACGAGATCCAGCAATCTTACTTCTGAATTTGTGTCCAAAAAAATTAGAATCAGGATCTTAAAAGATGTCTACTCTTCTATGTTCATTGTAGCATTATTTTCAAAAGCCAAAATACAGAAAGAAACTAAATGTTCATCAACTGATCAATGGGTAAAGGAAATGTATGGTGTACACATACAATAAAATATTATTAAGCCTTAGAAAGAGAAGACAATCCTACCATTTGCTGCCTCCTCCAGGATGGACTTGGAGAACATAATACTAAGTTAAGTAAATCAGAAACTAAAGAACAAACACTGCATGCCTGTGGACAACAAAATCGACAATTATTTAAAATGTAGCTTTTTTTTTTTCTGGTGTATAATGGTATCACGCTGTGGTTTAATTTGCATTTCCTTGACAACTAAAATAACACGCATTTTTATGTGCTTCCTGGCTGTTCATATATCTTCTTTTTATTTTTTTATTTTTTGCCTGTTTTTATATTTTTAATTCTAATTATTATCATTAAGTTATAGGATTACTTTATATTCTTGATTCAAGTTATTTGTCAGATATATTTTCTCTAAATGTTTTCTCACATTGCTGACTTACACATTTATGGGTTGTTGTTTTTTCTGTTTTTTTTTTCCTGTATTTTTCTGAAGCCAGAAACAGGGAGAGACAGTCAGACAGACTTCCCTGCATGCGCCCTACCTGGATCCACCCGGCACGCCCACCAGGGGGCGACGCTCTGCCCACCAGGGGGCGATGCTCTGCTCCTCCGGGGCGTTGCTCTATTGCGAACAGAGCCACTCTAGCGCCTGGGGCAGAGGCCAAGGAGCCATCCCCAGCGCCCGGGCCATCTTTGCTCCAGTGGAGCCTCGGCTGCAGGAGGGGAAGAGAGAGACAGAGAGGAAGGAGAGGGGGAGGGGTGGAGAAGCAGATGGGCGCTTCCCCTGTGTGCCCTGGCCGGGAATCGAACCCGGGACCTGTGCACACCAGGCCGACGCTCTACCACTGAGCCAACCGGCCAGGGCCACATTTATGTTTTAATTTTTTCTCTAGATTGTGTTAAAGCTCAGACTTATTCAGAATTGTATAACAGAACTCTACTTTGGCTCTCTGAAACCAAGATTATGGGTTTTGAGAATTTACTGTAAGACTATAACAGTATATGACAAACTAAAAGTGGGAGTACTATCAGGTCTTGGAGAAAAAACTAGAATAATTGACCTTAATGCAAAATGGCAATCTTTCTCTCTGTTTTGGCCATCACATTGCCTTTCCTGATTCTCGTTTTCTGCATCCCTCTTCCACTTTTAACAACCATTCTCATTACCTGGAGCACACCCAGATATTCTAGGATAGCAGTTTTATCTTGAGGTTAGCTGTCTACACCCTGAATGCAAACTTTATTCCCTTTTCCCATGTAACATAGCATATTCACTGGTTCCAGGGATTAAGTGGCCTCTTTGGGGAGCCACTATTTTCTATAACAAAAATGGCTTTCTCTTCTCTAAGACAAGAGTGCTAATAATTAAATGCCTCAAAGTTTGTAGTTGAAGGTAATGATAATATCTGTATTTAGTCTTAATGGATTTTGATACTATTTTAGATTAGAAGGAAGAATTCTATATAAAATCATATATACATATATATATAATCAAACAATTTCTGGAAAATTTTATGGTTCATATTTATGAAACTTTTGAAATGTTATTCCCTGATTAAATATAAGAGGCAATTAAGAAGGAGGGCTTATTGCAAGTTCAATGCCTTGAGATGCCCTTCACAAGAGGCCATAAGCTTTCATCCTTTTCCTATTAATTTTGCCAATGAATAAGTTGGAAGATTAATATATTTGTATGATCCATAGTTCTTCAATGTGGAGCAAATGAACAGAGTACTGAAGGAATATTAAAATTCAGATAGAAAAGAAAGATTTGGGTGATGATATTTCAAGCAGAGAAAGCTCAATGCTGTCAAGGAAATACGAGTGGTTCAATGTCATTAAAGGTAAATATAAACTGAATATCCAGAGAAAAGCAAATAAATATAAGTAAGGTCCAGACATGGACCATACAAAGTCAGTTTTTTTTTCAATGAACGTAAGCTGTGCCTGACCTGGCAGTGGTGTAGTGGATAGAGTGTTGGCTTGGGATGCTGAGAACCCAGCTTTGAAACCCCAAGATTGCTGGCTTGAGCACAGGCTCACCAGCTTGAGTGCAGGGTTGTCCACTTGAGCATAGGATCATAGATATGACCCCATGGTCACTGGCTGAAGCCCAAAGGTCACTGGCTTGAAGCCCAAGATCATTGGCTTGAGTCCAAAGTTGCTGGCTTGAGCAAAGGGTCACTGAGTCGGCTATAGCCCCCCCCCCCTGGTCAAGGCACATATGAGAAAGCAATCAATGAACAACTAAGGTGCTGCAACAAAGAATTGATGCTTCTCATCTCTCTCCCTTCCTGTCTGTCGCGCTCTCTCTCTCTCTCTCTCTTGCTGAAAAGAATAAAATAAAGGTAAGCTTTAAATAGTTTCTTGAACACACACAAAATAAAGAAATTTTCAAACAAAATATAACAATAAGAACAAATCCCTAAAACTCCTCATTGGGTAGGCATCTGTGTCCCCAGAGTCCCCTTGGGTCCTGCAGCTGGTCTTCCCTCCACTCACCCCCCCCCCCCCACTTGCCATGTTCAGTAAAAAGCCGCGCAGTCAGTCCTGCTGGCTTTCTCAACACCTTCCGGTTCTTCCTCACAAAGTCATTTTGATTTTATCCTAAAGTCAATGTAAGTCATTGAAGAATTTTAAATAGGTGAATTTTTAAACTAGGATTTGTATGTTAGATTTATTTATAAACTCCCTAACTGATATTATCTTTTCTTTTTTTTTTTCCACCCACATTGTGGTTGAGATGTTAAGATATGGTCGGATACAGGATATCTATTTAAAGATATAGCTAATAACACCTCTCAATGTATTGTATGTGGCATGGGAGAAAAAGAAAAGTATGAGTAATGATTTCATGGGTTTGGACTTGAGCAGTCTGAATAATGAACTTAAAGTAAACCAAACTGAAGAACAGAGAGAGCATATTTGGAGACTGAGATGACACAAATATTACTTTTGGTCTGTTTTGTTATTATTATTTTTTTAAAAAGCAGTCTAAATGGAAAGACAGAGAGACATACAGACAGAAACAGTGATCTGTTCCTGTATGTACCCTGACTGGGGATCAAAGGAACCCACAACTTTCAAGTCTACAATCTATGCATTTCAGGACGACTAACTAACTGAGCTATTCTGCCGGGGCCCCAGCCTTTTGATGTACTTGACCCAACCAAGAACATTTAGTAAATGTATTACTTCATTTCTAGACTAGAGAAAATTGTTTTTCTCTTTTTTAATTACAGCAATTTTTGTTTGGCAATACTTATTCATTCACTTTTATGTGTTCAGGTGATATCATGGGAGGTTTGAGTGGTTGTGAAATTTGCAATATTGAGCAGGAAGTCTTTTTGCTCTAATTTTAGAGAGCTCTTCTTTCCATATTTAAGTTTTACCTATTTCCTTCATTGCTCTCAGTTTGTTAACTGTAACTTCCTTCTGTCAACACTGTGGCTAACTTAAGTATTCCCAAATTCTGATTAATTTTAATTTATTCATAGTCAAAAGGCTAGGTGGAATTTATAAAAGTATCACTATGCCAGTAAAACTTTTGAATGAAATGTCAAGTGCTTCTTTGGTGAATAGTCAAAACAAGTGTTTTATTAAATCAAATAAATCAAATCAAATCTAAAGATGTACAGATATCTCTTTCTATACTTAGGGGTCTTTCTGGATTGTTACCAAGTTCTCATTGATTCTCCAAACTGCTGAGTGTGCAGGATAAGTAACCTTCGGATAAATGCCATGTACAGTTTTATTTTCCCTTCACAGGTCACTGGAAACATGATTAAGTCATAAATTTTCTACTGTAAAAAAAATGCTGCATCTTTCCATTTTAGTTTTTATTCTAGTTATATAAAATAAAAATTGTTTTCAATTCATTTATATATATTAATATTTGATCTCATTCCAGGCACTGAATTACAGCCAAGCTCATCTTAAATAGAAGTTGGCTAAAATTCTTCTGGGCTAACTCAAATATTGGCTGAGATGATAATGTGTCCTCATTTGTTCAGTACAATCATAATGTGGCATTTTTGTCAATGAAAAGCTATTTGCAAAGGTATTCAGTGGCTATGGAATATCTAAGGACTAGCTGAAGCACTTCATTTTAGTCACCTTTTTACTGAATCGATCTTAAACAATGCAAGGACCTGGAGGCCTGCTGACAAATGAAAGAGTGAGGACTGTTGAGTGTCCTTAGAGCAAGGAAGCATTACCACTTAGTGACATATATTCAAATCAGCAGAGGATTAGAAATAAAGAGTAATTATCTTCTACTTTTTTTTTTTTTTTTTGCAACTTGTGAGTAATAATAAATAACTATTATTGTATCACTCTATGTTAAGGTGCTTAGAATCCTTTAACAATTAAATGCATGGGATACAAATTGGAATAGCTTACTTGGGTAAAATAAAACACAGAATGAATTGTTCAGCTGAGAAGATATATAGAAGGAAAACGTCTGGGTGGAAAAGAGAGCTCTTCAATTGGTCTTCTTCAATTTTATTTCTCCTTTACTTGGTCTTTATTTTCCTAGGGCTGCAATAGTAAATTGCTATCACCTGGTTGCTTAAAACACAACAGAAATCTTAATTTCTCACAATTCAGAAAGGCAGAAGTCTGAAATTAAGGAGTCAGCCAGGTTGGTTGCCTCTGGTATACTGTTACCTAAAATGTTGCAATTTTGCCATTAAAAAGTTTTTTATTCTGTAGGCTCTGAGGGAGAAACTTTCCCATGCCTTTCTTCCAGCTTCTGGTGGTTACACAAAATCCTTGGCATTCCTTGACTAGCAAACATGTCACTCTAATCTCTGCCTCCATCTTCATATCACTTTCTTCGCTGTGCCCTTTCTGTTTCTTATAAGGAAGGATACTATCTTTGGGTTTTGGCCTAACCCTAACCCAGTATGATTTCTTCCTTGATCCTTACTATAATTACATCTACAAAGAACATATTTTTCAAACAAACTCATATTCTGAGGACCCCAGTGGACATGGATTCTGGGGATGACAGTATAATACCCGTAATACTTGAGATTCTCCTTCTCATTGCTGTTATCATCAAAATCAGACAAATCTTTTGTGCGTGTTGCGTGTAGGTATATGCGTGTGTGAATCTAGCCACACTGTGCCTCCCTGCTATAATTGATTGGCCTATTATGAAAACTTTAGTTTTTGCCAATAAATATCTCTCTTGTGGAAATTTAAAATTGGATTAAGAAACCCCAACTCTATTGTGAATGGAGTTGTAAGTAAAACTATGAATGATCAGTTTCTGCCAAGTGAACTAAAATAAAGTTGGCACACATAGAGGGAAGAGTGAAGCCAAGAATCACAAGAGGCCAAACTCAAGAGAGGAAAGAATTATTATTTCATATAAAGTCTATTATAATAGTTCTTTCCTGAGGCCTGATAACATCTCCTCTTTTTTAAAGTTTCTAAAAATATTGTTATATTCTTACAATCAACCCCCAAACCCAACATCTTTTGTTAAAGAGAGCTCCAATGGGGCTTCTTTTCATGATATGAATAAGTATGAACTTTTAAGCATCTTTGTAAAGATTTGGATATATAGTATATATGGGAAGTTTATGCCTGTAGCTAGGTGAGAAAAAAAATCAAAGTGAGTGAAATAAAGGAAAGTGCAAACTAAGAACAGAATTTGGTTCACTCAGATCAGTGGCATCTTATTCTAGAACTCTTTTGTGCTTGGTGACTAGAAGGTTCTATCCTTTCTTTGTAAAAAGAGAGTTCATTCACTGAGATATCCACATGCAAATAAGCCCACAGATGACTAGTGGAGCTCTAGGAAAATAAGTACTTATTTGTTTGATATACTATTCAGAGAACTTAGAAATATCAATACAGATATTATGAAAATTATGTTGAATATAGTTTGAATAGTTGATAATATTTTAAGCCCACTAAATTGTGTGGAGTATCTTATAACAATTATAATAAGTCTACAATTTAACAATTAGCTAAAGAGGAGTTTCAATTCAAATCATGAAACAGTTATTGAGTACCACATATGTTACCGATGCTCACAAGGTATAAGGCCTACAGGATACGGTAAAGACAACACTGGAAATCTTAGGGAATTTAGCAGTGGCCAGATTATAAAACATGATAAAAGCTGTGATTCAGAAATAATGGTTAGCATTTAATAAACACTTACTATGTGTTTATTAAATGTTCCATGAGTTTATGTTTTAATGTCTTTAATCATTAAGGTGGTATTTATTCTAATTTTATTGACAAGAACACTAAGGCATCAAGAGGTTAAGTGAATTGTCACTCTCACAGAGTTGGGAAGCAGTGGGAAGGAAGTTAGATCGCTGGTAGTATTTGTCTCAGGGCTTTTTATATCTGATAAGGAATATATATAATAATGATCAGCTAACTCTGATTGTGGGCAAGTGATGACTTCTCAGAGAATGTAGCATTCTAACTTAGTAATTTCTTTTTAGCAGCTTTATCAAGGTATAGTTGACAAACAAAAATCTGTACATATTTATTTAATTATACAATTTGATGAGTTTGGACATATGCATACACCTATGAAACCAACCCAACTAAGTCTTTAAGGAAGGAATTTTTTTTATTAATTTTACTAGGGTGACATCAATAAATCAGGGTACATATGTTCAAAGAAAACATGTCCAGGTTATCTTGTTGATCAATTATGTTGCATACCCATCACCCAAAGTCAAATTGTCCTTCTTCACCTTCTTTCTAGTTCTTTCTAGTTTTCTTTGTGTCCCTCCCCCTCCCCCTTCCTCCCCCCCTCCCCCTGTAACCACCACACTCTTGTCAATGTATTTTAGTCTCGTTTTTATGTTAAGGAAGGAAATTTTCAAGACTAAAAAATGTTGTGAGAACAGTTTGGGAAGAGGGAACAGTAAATTCAAAGGCATAAGTAAACAAAAATTAGAATATTTTTTTAATAAGAAGGAAATGAGGAAGATTTAAGCCAACTAATTAGACCACTACACATTGATTTTGAACACCAATAAAATGAGAATGTTTTGAAATTTTTCTGTATATTGGTATTTCCATTGGTTTCATAACATTTTAGTAGTCTATTTCATTATTCTTCTTTTAGTTTTAGTTTAACTTATACTTTTAGTTTAGCAATCCTTACTTTAACAGTTAGTTCTGCAATAAATCCAAAAGATAATGCATCAACTCAACACACCTGGATTCTCCTACTGGCAATGCTTAGTAGAAAGTGTCTTTAATGACTAAAAATGTATTCAGTGTTCATATTTTAAGTACATATGTTTTAATTATAGTACATTATGCATCATCATTTTATAGAACAAAAATGTCAAATGAATACACCTCTGTAAATAGTACCCAAATGACGAGACAGAACATTACCAACATTCCCAAAAGCCCCTCTGAGCCATCTTCCAGTCTCTGCATCCCAAATGATAGTTACTTTTCCTTCTTTTGAAACCATAGATTATTTTTGCATGTTTTTGTGTAATTGGAATTTTATGCATTTGAAATCATACATTTTATAAATATGTTTTTTTGTGTATTTTTTGGCTCAACATTGTATCCATAAACTTAATCTATGCCATTGCTTATAATAGTGATACTTTAATTTATTATAGTCTCTCAGTTGTTTCTTTTAGCTACTTAACTGTATACATTTTTAAATTTCTGTCAAGCTAGTTCATAAAATTAATTTTATCAGGAGTGAATAGATACTTCTTTTACTAGTCTGGTTAATTTGCCTAGCATTAGATTTCTTCCTGATTTTGAAAATGTTGTGTTTCAGGGTTATTTTGAGGGAGGAATTTTCTAAGCTTTTTCTCTTTTCTTTCCTTTGTAAGAGTGGGATGGTTGTGGGGCAGAGGCTGGGGTGCTTAACTTCCCGAGATCTTCAGGTTTCCAATCCAAACCCAGGTCTCCTACTCAGGTATAAGATAGCTTCGATATTACAAAAATGATTATTTCATAACTTTGTATATGCTTACATGGTTGCTAAAATTTCGATTTTGTTTGCTAAATGCTTTTGGTCTAAGTCAGTGGTTGGCAAACCGCGGCTCGCCAGCCACATGAGGCTCTTGAGTGGAAGATATATCACGTGCTGGTTAATAACAATGTACCTACCTATATAGTTTAAGTTTAAAAAATCTGGCTCTCAAAAGAAATTTCAATCGTTGTACTGTTGATATTTGGCTCTGTTGACTAATGAGTTTGCCGACACGAGTCTAAGTTAATGGCAGTGTTCTCCAGGCATGCAGACATTTTTGAAATAAAACATCAACCCAAAATTAATTTTTTTTTTTTTGTATTTTTCTGAAGCTGGAAACGGGGAGGCAGTCAGACAGACTCCCGCATGCGCCCGACCGGGATCCACCCGGCACGCCCACCAGGGGGTGATGCTCTGCCCATCTGGGGCGTCGCTCTGTTGCGACCAGAGCCACTCTAGCGCCTGGGGCAGAGGCCAAGGAGCCATCCCCAGCGCCCCGGCCATCTTTTGCTCCAATGGAGCCTCGGCTGTGGAGGGGAAGAGAGAGACAGAGAGGAAGGAGAGGGGGAGGGGTGGAGAAGCAGATGGGCACTTCCCCTGTGTGCCCTGGCCAGGAATCGAACCTGGGACCCCTGCACGCCAGGCCAATGCTCTACCACTGAGCCAACCGGCCAGGGCCCCCAAATTAATTTTTAATCAAGTAAAATTAAAGCAAAAATGAATTTCTATTCGCTGCTGATTCCTTGATCCTATCTTGGTAAAGAGGACAAAGTTATACCAAGTAAATAATACCCCGTGCTTTGAGTCATCCATGTTACTTTAGTGGGCAGGGAATAATTATCGAAGGGCAAAGAAAATGCATGTAGGGCACAATATATCCCTGCAGAATGGATTTTTAGCGTTGTAGAGCCAAGAGTTAAAAAAAGAAGCACTAAGTTAAGAAGATTTTTGACCTGCTGTCAGGTAAACCCCATCAATGTTTCCCATTTCTGTGACTACAAATAATTATAACTCGAGGGAAGCTCACTTTCTCAATCACAAAATACATAAGGCTTTGAATTGATATGTTTTAACTCAGCCCAGATAAAACTTGACTCCCTTGTCATTCAATTGTCAGTAGCAAAACATTGTTGGCAATGTGCCAACTTGCTAACCAGGCTTTCTGTCTCTGGGTCATCTGAAGCTATCTTCTAGAAGATGCATACAAAGCACATGGTTGTTTATAAGAGAAGACTTGAAGTCAGATTTGGCAAGGATTCATTTGTTTGGCTTGATCATTTTGAGATGAATGCTCACCCACATCTTTCATGTACACAATTAGCAGTAGGTTCATTATTTTAGTACTTATAATGAATGATTTGTAAGACTTCTCCAAGGGGACAGGATTTTTTTGTTATCATTTACATTATATCTCTAACACAGAAGCTTATTTTACACTCAAAATTCTTTCAAGAAACCAAATGATCTACTTGCAGACATATTAAAAAAAAGAATTTTGTGGGGTGGCAACTGACCTCAGACATATAGAGTTAAGTACAGTAGTCCATTTTTCTACCTGAGTCCAGGGCCTAAAACAGTGCTTGTTACTCATCATTTTGTTTTTATTTTGTTTTGTTATTTTATTTTATTTTTTATTTTTGTGGCAGAGACAGAGACACACAGAGAGAAGGACAGATAGGGACAGACAGACAGGAAGGGAGAGAGAGATGAGAAGCATCAATTCTTTGTCGCAGCACCTTAGTTGTTTATTGATTGCTTTCTCATATGTGCCTTGACCAGGGTGCTATAGCAGAGCGAGTGACCCCTTGCTCAAGCCAGTGACCTTGGGCTCAAGCCAGCAACCTTGGGCTTCAAGGCAGTGACCTTTGGGCTCAAGCCAGTGACCATGGGGTCATATCTATGATCCCACACTTAAGCCAGCAAACTCATGCTCAAGCTGGTGAGCCTGCGCTCAAGTTGGATGAGTCTATGCTCAAGTTGTTGACCTCAGGGTTTTGAACTCAGGCCCTCTGTATCCCATTTTGACACTCTATCCCCTGTACCACCTTCTGTTACTCATCATTTTGAAAGATAAGTACAATTATACTGTGATAGCAGCTACAGAAATTAGAAAGTTTCTAATATTGGAGAATTTGATGTAGGATTTTGATGTAATTTTTTAACATGTGACAGACAATATAATGACAAAAAGTTCTAAGAGACTCAAACACAATAACAGTTTAAAAGAGGAAAGACAGAGTTAGTAAGCATCTTCATGTAGTCAGACACATATGTATAGCTTATCAATGAAGCAATTTGAATACAAGTCCAAAATCAAATGTCTTTTCATTTCAAATATGTTTCTCTACTGTTTTTCATTTCTAATGGAATTATCATATACTATTCATCAAGTGAAACATCCAAGATTATTAGATGTTTCCCTCTCCTTTATCTTCTCCGTAAACCAACTCCTGCTCATTCTAATCTTGAAGGAGCTCTCAAATTCATTTCATCCCTTCCATTCTCATTACTGATCTCTCAGATTAGAACCAAATTAAGGCAAACTGGTCTTTCTGTTCCAGTCTCTTTTTATCTCCATCCATTATCCACACTGTCGTCCAAGGTATTTCTAAAATTCACATTTGATCACTTAAACCTTCAGTGGATTCTTTATGTCTACAGAATGCACACTCTCGCCTGACCAGGTGGTGGCACAGTGGATAGAGTGTCGGACCGGGATGTGGAGGACCCAGGTTCGAGACCCCGACGTTGCCAGCTTGAGCACCGGCTCATCTGGTTTGATCAAAAAAGCTCACCAGCTTGGACCCAAGGTCGCTGGCTCGAGCAAGGGGTTACTCAGTCTGCTGTAGCCCCCCTGTCAAGGCACATATGAGAAAGCAATCAATGAACAACTAAGGTGTCTCAATGAAAAACTGATGATTGGTGCTTCTCATCTCTCTCCGTTCCTGTCTGTCTGTCCCTATCTATCCCTCTCTCTGACTCTCTCTCTGTCTCTGTAAAATAACAAACAAAAACAAAACAAAACAGAATGCACATTCTCCTCAGCACAGGTATGATCTTTCACAATTAGACCCCAGCTTCCTCTTTTAACCACATTACCTACGTTCCTCAGAAGTGCTCTGTTGTGCCGCACCTATTAGTATCTAATGTCTTACATTTGCCATAGTTTTTCATCTATGTTGAAGTGTTTTTCCTTTTCTTGCATAGACCATTTAATCTTAGCACCTCACAGATTAGCTCCTGTTCATTAAATCCTCTTAGTATCTACCAATTTTTAACATACCTCAATTATAGTACTAACTTTGCTGTATTTTAGTTGTATGTTTACTTTTCTCTTACTCTCCCAGGATGTTATAAGCTACTTAAAAGCCATCTTTTTATATTTTTATCCTCATTTCCCCCAATCATTGTCAGTATATTAGCACAGTCTCTGATAAACTATAAATGTCAATGTATATTTAAATTAAAAAAAATGACTAAACAGATATGTAGAAAGGAAAACAAAGCAAAGATGAAAAAAGTTTTCATATCAATAGAATTTAAATGTTGAGTGGGATGAGAGTTCTGGTGGTTGTTAATAGTTTAGGAAAAACAATTTTAAGAATATTTCAGGCCCTGGCCGGTTGGCTCAGTGGTGGAGCATCGACCTGGCGTAAGGAGGTCCCAGGTTCGATTCCCGGCCAGGGCACACAGGAGAAGTGCCCATCTGCTTCTCCATCCCTCCCCCTCTCCTTCCTCTCTGTCTCTCTCTTCCCCTCCCGCAGCCAAGGCTCCATTGGAGCAAAGATGGCCCAGGCACTGGGGATGGCTCCGTGGCCTCTGCCTCAGGTGCTAGACTGGCTCTGGTCGCAACAGAGTGACCCCCCAGAGGAGCAGAGCATCGCCCCCTGGTGGGCGTGCCGGGTGGATCCCGGTCGGGCGCATGTGGGAGTCTGTCTGACTGACTCCCCGTTTCCAGCTTCAGAAAAATGCAAAAAAAAAAAAAAAAAAAGAATATTTGTAATCACTTTTAATGTAAACATTTATTATTCTATATTTAAGACAACCCACATGTCTTTAAGACAACCCATGTATTGCCATTCCATCAGACCAGGTTGCAAAGAAAATATTAAAAGGTAATTGTTATCATTCCTCTACCTTTTAAACTTGCTATGGCTCTAAAGAATTCATGGATAAAGTAGTCCAATAAATTAAGGGTTAATTTTCTGTATATTTAAATAAAGTTGCTCTACTATATTTATTTTTCTCCCTTTGTATTAGAAACAACCTTGAGCCTGACCTGTGGTGGCACAGTGGATAAAGCCTCAATCTGGAATGCTGAGGTTGCCAGTTTAAAACCCTGGGCTTGCCTGGTCAAGGCACATATGGGAGTTGATGTTTCCTGCTCCTCCCCTGCTTCTCTCTCTCTTTCTCCCCCCTCTCCTATGTAAGATGAATTTTAAAAAAATAAAAAGAAACTCTCTTGAGGTGAACAAGCACAACTTCGGGAAAGATGCGTTTCAATATCATACTAAAAAGATGCCTTGCTCTACCTAACCTGTGTTACTAGCTTTGTGGTAGTACATTCATATATATTTGCATGATATTCATCTTTATCATTATTTTTTAAATGAATTAAGTACATGGGTAATATTGCCAAAGGTTCTTGACCTATATATTTTTTACTTTATTCATCTCATAATGTGATTTTTAACAAAATAAATAATCAAAAGTAATGAGCAGCTTTATAATTTTATGCTTGTAAAGAATTCTGATTTTCAAAGTTAAAATATGCAGTCATCTGAATTATTTTTTTGGCCTAATTAGTGCCAAGCAACAGAGTAGTGGTAAGACATAAATGTACATATGCATGATGTTTGGTATTTTAGCCCTTTTGTTACAATATCAACTCATGTTTGAAGTATTTAAGCTTGGATTGTATTGTTATGTGGTATTTCTAGCTACATGGTTGTTCCTGCATTATTTGCAAGGTTCATATTTATCTTATCAGCTAGAATGTACATTTCTTTATAGTTAGTTTTTTATACTTCCTCAAATGATTGTAATATGTCTGGCTGCACTAATCTGTGTGCATGTGTGGGTCTGCAGGCACACTCCTATGTGTGCCTCATATAAACTTTAATTATCTATTGGTTTTTAGTCTTAATTAGCTTTTAATGGTTTAACTGGAAAAACATATACCTGGTTAGAAAGAAGTTCACATAAATGCTCAAAACTAAGGAATCAGCACTTAGGAAACTCGGTCATTGTGAAGCATCATGAAATGGGATGAGACATATGTTCAGCCAGACTCTGTCCAGAAAAGTGGATAGAAAGATTACCACAACAAGCTGACAATTTTATTTCTAGTTTCCTTATTGTTGGAGAGGTCAGTCAAGGAGAAACACCACATGCACGGAAGATAAATTCTTCCCTCTTAAACTCCATCTCACCTTTGACATGGAGAAGTCATGGAAGGACTCTTCCTATTTCCACCTACAGGTTAGCAGATAAAATGTAAGAAGAAATGTAAGGACCACATGATTGGTTTCTTCTATTTCCAACAGAATACAGAGTGACATACAGCTTTTAGAGAGCATAATCAGTTGAGTAAATTTAAGATACATAAGTTTTTTATATTTAACTCAATTTGTCTTGATGGATTATTTCTTAATTAAATCAAAGTGGATGACAATAAAATGTAGAGGTATCCTTGAGATAGAGGGAATTCACTAAGGGGAATATTTACTTGAGAAATTCACTGAAAAGCCAAATCTCCTCCCTATTGTGATTACATTTTCTAAAGTTAAAAGATAATTTAAAAATCAAAGCAATGAGCCCTGGCCGGTTGGCTCAGTGGTAGAGCGTTGGCCTGGCATGCGGGGGACCCAGGTTCGATTCCCAGCCAGGGCACATAGGAGAAGCGCCCATTTGCTTCTCCACTCCCCCTCCTTCCTCTCTGTCTCTCTCTTCCCCTCCCGCAGCCAAGGCTCCATTGGAGCAAAGATAGCCCGGGCACTGGGGATGGCTCCTTGGCCTCTGCCCTAGGCGCTAGAGTGGCTCTGGTCGCGGCAGAGTGATGCCCCGGAGGGGCAGAGCATCGCCCCCTGGTGGGCAGAGCATCACCCCTGGTGGGCGTGCCGGGTGGATCCCGGTCCGCGCATGCAGGGAGTCTGTCTGACTGTCTCTCCCCATTTCCAGCTTCAGAAAAAATACAAAACAAAACAAAAAAACCAAAAAACAAAGCAATGATTGCAATTTAAATAATTTCAAAAGTATTGTTTTTTAAATCACTTTTACAAATTTTCATTTCTAAAAGCAAAGCAATAGACATCAATAATTAAAACCTTTCAGAACTGTTCAGATTATAGTTTGTACAACAAACTATTTGCTATTTCCTAACCTTAAATCTTCCTTATTTTTTTATGTACCCACAATTATTCTATCTTTTGAAACAATATTGCCTTTAATTAAACAGTAATAAAAAGCCTGACTTCCCTTTTTTGTGACTGATGAAAGCTTTTGAACATTATCTCTCCCTATTCCCCTCCGATTCATATACCATCAGGCAGATGAAATAGTCAGGGTACTCTCTCTTTGGCTACTGGAGGCAAATTCAAACAACTTGTGGCAGCCTTCAGTCATGTCTGATCCCTTAACCACCATAAAAAGCCAGGCCATTTTCAGTCCAGCATGGGAAATCTGCACTGCTTTCCCCAGAAAACCTCATTTGTGAGTACAAAACATTTTTCACACACTTTAGGTTGTATGGCCTCCCTAGTCTCAACATCTGACCCAAATTCAGATAGGGATGATTCCGCTTACGGAAGAGGGCCACAAAACAATTAATCTACAAATTTACTGTCAGATGCTCAATGCTAGGTATGTGATAAATTATTACTAAATGGTAAAAGATTCTTAATTTCTAATTATAGAGCATATAATTTTAGTCTATTACGTTTAAACATAAATATAATTAACTTTTACTAAGCAATTTAATGGGTGGGTGTTTTACGTGGTTTGCAGTTACATATCCCTGGAAACTAATATTTTCTAGTTTATATTTTATTGTGGTAAGAACACAACATGAGATCTTACCTCTTTACATATTCTTAAGTGAACTGTACAGTACTGTTCTATTGAAACAATGTTCTACAGCAGATTTCTAGAGCTCATTAATCTTAATGGAAGCTTTAAATCCATTGATTAGTAACTCCCCATTTCTCCTTCCCTTAGTCCCTGGAAATCACCATTCAACTCTGTGATTCTATGATTTTGCTATTTTAGATACCTTATGTAAGAGTGTAATTATGCAGTACTTATTTTTAGGTTACTGGCTTATTTCATGCAGCATAATGTCTCAGAAGTTCATCCATATTGTTGCATATTAGAGAATTTCCTTCTTTTTGAAGACTGAATAGTATTTTATTGTATGTGTATACCACATTATCTTAACCCATCAATCAGTGGACATTTATGTTGTTTCCACATCTGGGCCATTGTGAATAGCTTTAATGAACATGAAAGTGCAAATAACCTCTTTGAGATCCTAATTTCAATTATTATGGATAAATATCTAGAAGTGGGATTGCAGGATCAATTTCTGTTTAATTTTTTTTATAAATAACTTCATACTGTTTTCCATAGCAGCTATACCATTTTGCATTTTTCCACCAACAATGTGTAAGGGTTTAAATTTTTCCACATCCTCACTCCTCACCAAAATTTGTCTTTAATTCTGTTTTGTTTTGTTCTCTTATATAATGACCAACCTAACAGGCTTGAGGTGACAATCTAACTATGGATTTAATTTGCATTTTTCTGATAATCGGTGATGTTGAGCACCTATTCATACACCAGTGGCCATTTGTATGTCTTCTTCAGAGAAATATCTACTCAAGTCCTTAACACCTTTTTTAAATCAGATTTTAGGGTTTTTTTCCTATTGAGTTGAATAAATTTTGTATATATCTTAGATATTAACCCTTATCACATATGTGGTTTACAAATGTTTTCTCTTATTTTATAAGTTTTCTTTATACTCTCTTGAATTCTTGTTTCTGTTTTCTTTCATACAGAAGCTTTTAATTTGACACAGTTTCACTTGTTGATTTCTTTTTTTGTTTGTTTGTTTCCTGTGCTTTTGTTTTCATACCTATGAAATCATTGCCAAGATCAATATCATGAAGCATTTCTCCCATGGTTTCTAGGAGTTTTAGATGACACTATTATTCTCACTTTATAGATGAGAAAACTGAGGCAGAGTCACGTGACTTTTCAAAGGTGACATTGATAGATAGTAACTGCCTAATGGAAACAGGATTTGAGCTCAGGTTGGGTTCATTCTTTTGCCTACAAATATAATCACTAGACTACTGCAGCAAGAAATTCAGAGATTCATTTGATTCATTTTATCAATCATCTGAGACACTGAAATTCCAGGAAGTATTTCAGTAAAATAAAATTAGAAGTGGTGGAAGACATATGTGAAAGAAAAAGGGTATGGATTGACTATCTGGTGCCTTACATTTTTGTCTGACAGGCTCGTCTTTTGCAGCAGGGAAATATCAATGCTGCCGCTGTGGTGTCTGGGTCCTGCTAAGTTTTCCCATCCTTAAAATTTCTCCCATTAGAAGCAAATTCTGTGAGAATGAAAATTGAAAATGTAAAACACCTCAGAGGCAAGAAAACATCCATATTCTAGAACAGGAAGCCTCCTTCCAAACCTTTTCTGACTGCTATTGTTGAAAGCCTTGGGCAGGATTCCAGTTAGGAGCTGGAAGGACGTATCTCAAGGGGTACCAAGGAGTAAGAACTAATAAGGTCAGCTAACACAAGGAGAATGTCAAAGGCTTAACATTTTCTTGGTGGTGGTGTTGAATTTATATATTTGTTTTATCTTATGGATCATGTAAGAGCTTGTGCCTTTTTAAAAGTGATAAGAAAGAATCAAACCTTTATTTAGCATAAATATAAAATATATGATAATGTTTATTCATTGTAAAATGGTACTAAATTTCTTCAACTGTAGAAACCATTTATTTTGTGACCTTTTATAATGATTTCCTTCTGTGACCGCCTCATCCTCTCACCTAAAAAGAAACAGCATTGTTGGCCCAGCATGTGGAAGTCCCGGGTTCGATTCCCGGCCAGGGCACACAGGAGAAGCGCCCATCTGCTTCTCTACCCTTCCCCTCTCCTTTCTCTCTATCTCTCTCTTCCCTTCCTGCAACTAAGACTCCATTGAAGCAAAGTTGGCCTGGGCACTGAAGATGGCTCCATGGCCTCCACCTCAGGAGCTAGAATGGCTCCAGCCACTAGAATGGCTCCAGTGGAAATGGAGCTATGCCCCAGATGGGCAGAGCATTGCCCCCTGGTGGGCATGCCGGATGGATCCTGGTCGGGCACATGTGGGAATCTGTCTGACTGCCTCCCTGCTTCTATCTTTGGGGGGAAAAAAAAGAAATAGCATTATCTTCTGTTTTCTTAACAATTTGCTCAAATATACTTTTTATTCATATCTTTATCATTTATTGAAAATAATGGGAATGTTTTAATGTTGTTTTTCCTTAAAGGGTATAAGACAAAGTGGGTGTAGTTTTTCTTAACTGATTAGTTGGAGCAATGGTATTAATTCACTGTAAATGACACCTGTTGCATGAAATATAATAGGAAAGGAGATACCCTGGCTCTCACACCATATTTCCCATCACTAACATTGCTACATAAATCTAACCCTTAGTTCCAAATTCCTTTGTCTCTTCCATGCTTACTCTGGTGCCAACACCAAATTCAGTGCCTGCTTTCTTGAGTTAGTTCTTGATCAATGTTGAAACAAAGAAGTTAAATAACAAAGAGTCCAGGTTATTATGTTGCATTTTTTTTAAAAAATGACAAGATAAAGTATCAAAAATGTATGAGTTCCTAAAGAAATATATTTAAGTAAATTTATTTCAACCATTTGTCCTAGCGATTCTGTATTATAAATGGAGATAGATCTAAGTACAATGATTTCATCACATGACAAACCAAAGGCTCCTTTAGTGTTCAAAACAATAGCATTTTTAAGTTATAAGATCAAATTTCTCTGAGCTAATATTCAATGATTCAAAAATCAAGAAATAAATTGGAAGAACACAATTTTTGATACCCATCCAAAAATGTCCTGCTTTTGGATCAAGAGTGTAAAACAGCCTGACTAGGTGGTGGTGCAATGGATAGAGCATTGAACTGGGACATAGAGGACCCAGGTTCAAAACCCCAAGGTCGCCGGCTCATCTTGCTTGAGCATGGGTTCACCAGCTTGAGCACGCTTGAGTGTGGGCTCATAAACATGACTCATGGTCACTGGCTTGAGCCCAAAGGTCACTGGCTTGAAGCCCAAGGTTGCTGGCTTGTACCCAAGGTCACTAACTTGAGCAAAGGGTCACTCGTTCTGCTGTAGTCCTCCCGGTCAAAGCACATATGAGAATGCAGTCAATGAACAACTAAGGAGCTGCAACAAAGCACTGATGCTTCTCATCTCTCTCTCTTCCTGTCTGTCTGTCCCTATCTGTCCCCCTCTCTGACTTTCTCTCTGTCACTATTTAAAAAAGTGTAAAACAATTATAACTTCTAGTTTTTAATAGTCATTCACTATTATGCCATCTAGACTTGTGTATTTACCATAGGTTATTTATATACAGTGCATTTTTCTTAGTTCCATCTTATTATTCACACTTAAACTTCCTAATTACAGCACATTCACTATTATAAAGACTTCCTTTTGCCTGACCAGATGGTGGCACAGTGGATAGAGCATCGGACTGGGATGCGGAAGACCCAAGTTCAAGACCCCGAGGTTGCCAGCTTGAGCGTGGGCTCATCTGGTTTGAGCAAAAGCTCACCAGCTTGGACCCAAGGTCGCTGGCTCAAGCAAGGGGTTACTCGGTCTGCTGAAGGCCTGCTGTCAAGGCACATATTAGAAAGCAATCAATGAACAACTAAGGTATCACAACGAAAAACTGATGATTGATGCTTCTCATCCCTCTCTGTTCCTGTCTGTCTGTCCCTATCTATCCCTCTCTCTGAAAAAAAAAAAAAAAAAAGACTTTTTTTGGTCTTAGGATTTCAAAGAAAGTATGACACACAAAAGATATATCCACTTTATTGTGGTCACCTATCACTACCATGTATAACTTCTGGATCAATTTAGCAGTTCATGGTTCATTTTTCTATATGCAAATTATTTTTATTACCTTATATAGAATACAGATGCAGAATTCTTTTTCAGGTGATGACTAAATATAATAAAATATAGTAAGAAAGGTAAGATTTTTCCCGATTTCTTTTCTAGAGGCAACTCTTGGTAGTTTTTTCTATTTGTCTCCTTGCTTAATTTTTAATATAAATCTTCAAATATCCCATTATTTACCTTTTAAGTAAAGCCTTCTCTGCTACTGAATCAACTCTGCTTCCTACCAAATTAGATCTGGTCAGTTTGCCATATTTTATTTTCAGGTTATAGTAGGGCCTTTAAAATGACTTTACATCTTATTCTAAAATATTCAGAGCTTGCTTTGATAATTTGCTTAAAGACATTTTCACAGAATAAGTTCGGAAAGTGTGTTGCTGTGCAGCATTACTATTCTAGAATATGGAATTAGACTTCAGAGGACTCTCTTGAATGTCTGCTAAATTCAATGTGCTTTTTTCTTTCACAGAAATAGATAACCACAGCACTATCATAAACTATCGGAGAGACAGCAACATTACTTAGCCAGAAGTGCCAATCTTCTTAGATTTACATATATTTTGCATCTCATTATGATATATACAGATTTTTAGTTGTAATTTGAAACAAACATCATGTTTGTCTCCATGACATGTCAAAATTTCTAAAGAATAACACTTTAAAGCGGACTGATTATTATTTATTTTGACAAATGTACATATTAGAGACAGCTAGAGCTGAAAACGATACACTTTGTGGATATACTGGCTGGATTTATCTTTTGCCAAAACAGATTATTATTTCACAAAGAAAACCTGACATTTTGATAAGTTGAATTTTGATCTTCACTGTTAAATTTTCCATGAATAAATGTGAATTAATATTTTAGCACACAAACAGGCAAATGCTGACTGTCGTCTCTCCTGTTGAAACAGGGCTCTATGCTGAATAAAGGTATAAATGAACAGTTTTTGGTTCTTTTGAGAGAATCAAGACATCACTGAGAGTAGATAATGGACACAGATGGTCAAAACCCCAACCTATATCTTTATTGGTTGGCAATAAGTACCCTACAAAGAAAATTTTGTTTTTTAAATCAAAACAGAACAGTAGACAACGTCCTTTAGTAACCTTGCTGGAAATCATTGCTCACTAGGCATGTGACCTCTCATACAGATTCCACCCCACTGTAGACTGCATCTCAGTCTGTCCTAGAACCTAACAGCGACTCATCACTAGTTCGGTTAGCCTTAGTGTTGCCTCACTTTGATCTTTACCTTTTCCAATTTCCAATTTCAGGTTTATTTATGAAAGATGTATTAACTCACTCATGGAGCAAGGAACACCTTTGGAAGAGAAATACACAAAGCATAGAACATAATCTCTGAAGTATAATATAGAAAGGGCAAAAATTATTAGTACCAGCTGTGCAAATGGGAAGCCCAAGAGTAGGGGAATTTAAAACACCTGCTCAAAAATCAGAGAATGAAAGTTTGAACTTAAATTCAATTGTACATATCATCAAGGAACATATTCCTTACATATGGCATAGCCAGAGAGTATTTATTGTAACCCTGAGGAAGTCTTTTTTTATTTTTATTTTATTCATTTTTTTTTAGAAAGGAGAGAGAGAGAGGGAGAGAGAGAGAGAGAGGAGACAGAGAGAGAAGGGGGGAGGAGCAGGAAGCATCAACTCCCATATGTGCCTTGACCAGGCAAGCCCAGGGTTTCAAACCGGCAACCTCAGCATTTCCAGATCGACGCTTTATCCACTGCGCCACCACACGTCAGGGGGAGGAAGTCTTATAACTTGCTCAAATCTAAAGTTTATAGCATTCACTATGCAATTTTATGTGATCAAATTTTGGAAACATACTGATTAAAAAAGAAGTGCACTTTAATTTCACATCAATATCCTATGATTTCTACAAAGAAAAACAATGCTGCTTTACTAAGGGTAATGTAAGGTTGTGAATAATAGATGAAGATAATGGTTTTAGAGGATTGTGGATTTTTTGAAATCTGCCCTGTAACCCCGGATTAAGTTTTAAGGCAATGGAATAAAATCTTTTTTAGATCATTCATATTTGAATAGACTAGTAGAATTTCTTTATGATTTATCCAACATTGATTCTACAAAAATGACATGCACACATAAATATATATACAGATAAATACAATAACTCATAAAATAGTCATAAAAATATCTTAGGGACATTTTTTATCATATTAAAATTTTAGATATAATTATATATAATTGTATATATCAAAAATGTTAAAATTACCTTACCTGATGTTTTATAACGATATATAACCATTTTATGAAGTGGATATGTGATTATGTGATTTTTTTTTTGTATTTTTCTGAAATGAGAAGCAGGGAGGCAGAAAGACAGACTCTCGTGTGCACCTGACTGGGATCCACCTGGCATGCCCACCAGGGGGTGATGCTCTGCCCATCTGGGGTGTTGTTTCACTGCAATGAAAGCCATTCTAGTGCCTGAGGCAGAGGCCATGGAGGCATCCTCAGTGCCCAGGCCAACTTTGCTCCAATGGAGCCTTGGCTGTGGGAAGGGAAGAGAGAGAGAGATAGAGAGGAAGGAGAGGGGGAAGGGTGGAAAAGCAGATGGGTGCTTCTCCTGTGTGCCTTGACCGGGAATCAAAGCCATGACATCCGCATGCTGGGCTGATGTTTTACTGCTGAGCCAACCAACCAAGGCCCTGGCTTTTCTGATAAAATGAATTTTATGGGTTTAGAAAAATATGTGATGACATTTATCTATCATTGTAATATCATACAGAGTATTTTTGCTGCCTTAAAAATCTTCTGTTTTCTGCCTACTACATCTATTTCCCTCAAGTCTAACTCATGGGTACCCTTGGTATACTGATATTTTACTGTATCCACAGTTTTGTCTTTTCCAGGAGGTCAAATAAACACAATTTTACAGCATGTAGCCTTTTCAGGTTGGCTTCTTTCACTTAGCCCTATGTATTCAAGTTTCCTCAATGTCTTTTCATGGCTTCATAGCTCATTTCTTCTCAGCAATGAGTAATAGTCCATTATCTGGATGAACCATATTTAATTTATACATTCACGCACTGGAGAGCATGGTTGCTTCCAAGTTTTGGCAACTGTAAATAAAGCTGCTATAAATATCCACCTGCAGAACTCTCTGTAGATGCAAGTTTCCAACACCTTTGTGTAAATATCAAGGATTATATGGTAGGAGTGGGTTTAGTTTTGTAAGAAGCTGCCAAAATGTCTTACACAATGTCTGTAATAATTTTACATTCCCAACAACAATATATCAAAGTTCTTGTGTCTCTACATACTCACCAGTGTTTGGTGTTTCAGTATTCCAGATTTTAAAGATTCTTAGGTGTGTATAGGTATCTCATTGTTATTTTAATTTGCATTTTTTATGCCATATGATGTGGAACACCTTTTCATATTCTTACTTGCCATCTATATATCTTCATTGCTGATGTCTGTTATGGTCTTACTACATTAGCAAAAACTTCCAGTAAAATGTTGAAAAGGAATGGTGAGAGGAGACATCCTTGTATTATAAGTAATCTTTGTGGAAAATCTTTGAGTTTCTCAATGTTAAGTGTGATTCTGGTTGTAGATAGTCTTTACCAAGTTAAAGTTATTCCCCTGTATTCCTACTTTACTGAGAGGTTTTGAATTGGTGTTGGATCTTGTCAAATGTTTAGTTGTGTGTTGAGATGACCATGTAATTTTTTTTATGTGATGAATTACATTAGTTAATTTTCAAATATTTAACCAGCTTTGCATAGATGGGATAAATTGCACTTTGTCATGGTATATAATTCCTTTTTATACTTTTTTGAATTTGATTTGGTAATATTTTGTTACAGAATTTTTATCTGTGTTCATGAGAGTTATTGGTTTTTATTTTCCTTTTCTTGTAGCGTCTATGTCTTACTTTTTATTAGGGTAATGCTGATCTCACAGAATGAGTTAGATAGTATTTCCTCTGCTCTGTCTTTTGGAGAGATTGTACAAATTAGTATAATTTCTTCTGTAAATGTTTGGTAGAATTCACCAGTGAGCCTATCTGGGATTGGTGCTTTCTGTATAGAAGGTCTGTTTAGTTATTTACTTATTGTTAGAAGGAAGTAGAAACTTCAAATTTTTAATATAGAAACTGGAAGTCATAAATTTGGTTTTAATGCTGATATTATTTTTGGTTTACCTTGACATTTCAATGACTATGAGACTAATTTATACTAAATATTATAACAAAACTATCTTATGGCTTTGTGCTATTTCTGGATATAACTCCTCTTCACTAAATCCCAAACAATTGGTTCCCCAGTAATATTTGAAAAGCTAATTATTACTATGTTCTAAATATAAATATTTCTATGGCTATATAAGTTGAATCAAACATATTTACTGAAAGAACAAATTAGCCCGCCAAAGATTCTCTCTTGGGCAGAAAAAAATAGGTGGGATTTTTTTTACCTCTAACAAATATAGAATTTTTGTATACAAATATATAACTAAGTAGCAGGAGTCGTTAAATAATTTCAATTGGCTTAGCTATACAGAGTAATAAAAAATATCTGCACTGACTATATCCATAGAATAACTTAAAATCTCAGCATGCAAAATGATGCCCAATTCATGATTACTCTGTATTGTATTTTTTTTCCCATTGCAAAGAATATAGAAATATCACTTTCAACAGGTCTTCATGTTTCTTTTAGTTCATTCGGCCTCTCCTTACTGTAAATCATCCATTTAGCTAGGAATGAGGAGTATGTGTAAGCTCACAATCATCAAAACCAAGAGGAATATAAAATTCCAACTACCTTTCCCTTTCTGATGATGAACTGAGAAAGAAAACCTTCTAATGCACAATTTCTTTTTTAACTTACATTTTGTCTAATAAAAGTTATAGATGACTGAGCAAAACATATTGATTGGCGGCTGAGTTCCTTGCCAGAATCTTATGTATCATTGATTAAACTCTTCGGGAGGGTGATCCCCACAGGAATTTATACCCAACATTTAAGTGAGTAAAATAGCACTTAGTTTTCTAATGTCCCCCCCCCAAAAAAAACACCATAATTTTTACTAGAAACAGTTATTGCTTCTTTCTTACCCTAAAAGGACAAGTTACTGAATACTATAATAATTAGTGAAATCTCTATTTGAGACACATTGTAAATTGGTATTTATGATATTTTAATTATTGTTAGTTGAGACTGTCTCAACAGCTGTCTTCAAAGACCTGGCTATTGTACCAGCAATGATTCATGCTCAGTTATGAAGCTCAAACAGAGTTCATTTCTACCTACAATATTTCTTTACTAAACAGAGGCTGATGCATTGAGCCAACTGTCAGATTAATAACAATCAAATAAAAAAGACAAAATCTAATACAAAATAAATGGGAAACGGAGGAGTTCTGTTTGTTTGTATGCTATACTTTAAAGATTATTTAGATTCATTTTCTCTCACTGAAAAGCCCTCAGTTGTCTTTACTTAGAAGACAATGATTTCTTTCAGGAATAGCATAAAACAAACCCTAATATATTATTGATACCACCTTTTTCTTTACATTTATTTTTATTTTTTAGATTTTATTTATTCATTTCTAGAGAGAGAGGGGAGAGGGGGAGAAAGAGAGAGTGAAAGAAAGAGAGGGAAGAGCAGAAATTATCAACTCCCATATGTGCCTTGACCAGGCAAGCCAGAAGTTTTGAACCAGCGACCTCAGCACCTCAGCATTCCAGGTCGATGCTTTATCCACTGCGCCACCACAGGTAAGGTGATACCACCATTTTATTTTTATTTTTATTTTTTGTAGTTGTTGCTCTATTTTGGCAACAAAAATAAAACTTAATTTTGTTAGTTTAGTCACACAGGCTTTAAGCAATTAGTTAAGGATTCTGGAGAAAAATTAAAGTATTATATTTTAGTCATGGGTATACTCTTTTTAGCATTCATGTTTATGTAAATGTTAGAAGCTTAAAAAGAAATATATATATATTTATACACACAGTTATAAAAAATCTTATTTTAGTCACAAATGATAATAATTACCATTTTCTATTACAAATAATAAAAATCATTTTAACTGCATGCTTCACATAACAACATACAGCAATATCGTGGATTCACTTGGTAAATGTAGACAGCCTTAATAATAAGTATGATATGCTTTGGAATTTTATATATTCAGCCATCAGAGAAGCTTATTTCTAATTAAATTATAAACTCCTTATTTATACTTCTTGTTATCCTATAAGGTATTTTTAGATGAGTGCATGTATTAATCAATTAATAGAGTGTTTTTCTTATTTCAAATACATCATTAGTTAAATTGAATTTAAGAAACACTATCAAAGTGAAACCATAGGATTAAGCATGACTTCACATCTAAACAAACTTAATCATTTTAAATGAATTCAATTACATAACTGTCTAATGATGAGAACTGGGAGTCCTATAGGGAGAAAAAGGGAAGTAAATCTGTTCTTGATAATTTCTTGGTTAACTGTAAGAGAGCCTAAATGCATCAAAATTATCTAAGAAATGATGTAAGTTAAGTTGCAGAATCTGTTGCTAAATGAGAAGTGGTGCTTAGCAGCTCCAGTCTCCAACTATTCCCGTGGGAACACCTCTCTATTAAGAGGAAGTCTCCTTACATCATAAAGGTTTTCATTTTTCAATTACTGCCTCTCTCCAGGCATTGTCAGAAGCAGTTTGGAAGTTATAGTATACATTTTTCAACTCTCTAATTATTAAAAACTAACACACACACACACACAGATATATAGCAGATATAGAAAAGGAATATCACAGGCAAAAGGAAGAATTTGTTCACTATGGTGGTAGCCTAATATCAACTGGGCCAGCTGAAGGCAGGTTAAAAGGAGTAGAAAGGAGTAGAGGAGAGGCAGGCTCAAACATGGCTTTGGGTTGCCTGCCCACTGCTAGCTATGCTTCTATTATATACTCTCTCTACTTCCTCTACAGTATTTGTTTTGTTTCCAAGACGACCACCAGTAATTGATCTTCACATCATTTCAATAAAAAATTTCCTCTTCTGTTTCTGTGATTGTATCACACCTAACTTTTCATATTATGACATTCTCTTTCCCTGAGAACTTCTGCTTGTAGTCATTTAGTTTATATGGGTAAAGTTTCTATTGTTTAAAATGTATTATTTTAAGCACAGCAAACATTTAAGGAATATCTGTCAAATGGAGATATGAAGTTTGTTGGAGAGATGGAACATAAAATTATAATAGAAGGCTTTAGTATATTAGAACACATAAGTACTAACATATACTTCCTTCACAAAATTCTGGAGATGTGTGAGGTGAGTACTTAATTTCTGGCAAGAATAGAGTCCAAAAGAGGAAGTGGGCTGGAACTGGATTCTGAAAGATGAGCAATTTATTTAACAAAATAGAGTTTTGGCCAGGTAGAGACAAAGGGTTTAGTCTGAATGGCTATAACATGAATTGAGGGTACGGCAGAAAATAAGTCTTTATGTCACAAGTGGCCATCTTTATAAATTTTAGAATATGCAGAATCATTGAATTTTTTTTTTTTAGTTTTAATGGGGTGACATTGATAAATCAGGGTACATATGTTCAGAGAAAACATCTCCAGATTATTTTGACATTTGATTATGTTACATACTCCTCACCAAAAGTCAAATTGTCTTCTGTCACCTTCTATCTGGTTTTCTTTGTGCCCCTCCCCTATCCCACTCCCTCCCTCTTCTTCCTCTCCCTCTCCTCCCGTGGTAACCACCACACTCTTGCCCATGTCTCTGAGTCTCGTTTTTATGTCCCATCTATGTATGGAATCATATAGTTCTTAGTTTTTTCTGATTTACTTCTTTCACTGAGTATAATGTTATCAAGGTCCATCCATGTTATTGTGAATGATCTGATGTCATCATTTCTTACTGCTGAGTAGTATTCCATAGTATATATGTACCAAAGCTTTTTAATCCACTTGTCCACTTATGGACACTTGGGTTGCTTGCAGAAACTAGACCACCAACTTACACCATTCACGAAAATAAACTCAAAATGGATAAAAAAACTTAAATGTGAGCTGTGAAACCATAAGCATCATTGAAATGTTTTATAAATGAAAGTGATATGATATATTTGCATTTTTATAAGATAGATTTTTCCCTATAAAAAGTGAATGGAAAATGAAAAACTGTAGGGCGTATGTAAGGACTAATGGATATTTAACTTGAGTAGCAGCATCAGGTTTGAACAAGTCACCCCGATCCAGGTAGGTTGAACTAGAAACTGCGGGACATGGTTTTCTTCTTACATGGAGTGGAGGCATCACTGAAGATTTTAAGTTGAGGCAGAGGGTGTAAATAACTGAATTGTTATTTCAAGAGATGTCTCTGGCAATAGGATTGTTTGGAAAGGTGGTGAGAATGAAGATGTTAAATTGATTAGGTGTCATTTAACAACAGGTTGAGTTTTAAAGAACACATGGCTAAAATCCTGTAAGTACAATGGTTATAAAAAAGAGAGTACCTCAGAAACAGATATTCAACTTGAAGACTGCCTTCTTTGTTTAGAATTTCTCACTTAAGAACTCACTTTTGATGATCTTATATACTATATAGATTTATTTTAGTTTGATTTTTATTTTTTCTAGACCTGAAATATTAGCTGTGCAAAGACAAGTCATTTGCCTAATTTTGTTCAATGCTGTATCCCAGCAACAGTACATCATGTAAATTGGTTGATTAAATGAAAAAAAAAGCATCAACTTACAGAGACCTAAACAGCTCTAATCCTATCACATATCACTTTTAGTATTCCCCACAAAATCTATGAAAATTAGGAAACAAGTCTCATAGTTGGAAGTCTTATCCTTATGGAGATATTCTTATAGTTTGAAAAATAGTAATTTTAAAATATATTTTTTAAATGCAATTGGTTATTTTTATTTTAGTAGTTCTATCCTGTAAACACTGCATTAGCAAATATTGAACCATTGGAAATATGTATACCCATCTCACATAAATAATAAATGTAAGCCCTAAAAACACATCATCTTCCCTAATTCTATTTTTTTCTCATTCACACAAGAGAAAATGGGATTCAGAACTATTCCCTAAGGGACTGCCTGAGGCTGCTCAACTAACAGGTGCCAGGTTTGAGATTTAAACCCTGGGCAACTGGCCCCAGAACTGGAGCTTTCTACACCCTGCACTGCCCCTTCCATCTCCATCCTCTGGTCTCTCTGTGTGAGAGCCAAAACCGAAAGCCCTAGTATTGCTCTCTCCATCCCCCACTGGGAACAATCAGCCATCTCATTTCCCCTCCAGCCCTAACCTTTTCCTTTCGGTGGCATTAGGGTGAGAATAGATGACGTTATATTATATTCAAACAGGTCATGAGTTTGTTTGAAACTGGCTTGTGGTTTGTAAGGGTTAAGAAATTTCTGGTTCATTCTTGTGAACCTTTAAGCACTTCTGCTGAAAGTCTGGGGTGGCTGTTAGGACCATTTTATCTGGGTGTGTTCTGAACGTCTACTTTTGTTTCCTCAGCCTCTATGACATGCAGAACCTTTGCTGAGCTCATCAGCAATTTGGCTGAGGCTACCATTTAAGATTTGGCAGATACCTTAAGATATAATGTGGTATGCAATATCAGCTTGTTAGGTCAGCAATTTCCAACCTTTCTCATCTCATGGCACACATATACTAATCACTAAGATTCTGTAGCACACCAAAAACATACTTTATTTTTTGCTGATCTAACAAAAAATTTTGATTTTGATCATTCACATTGGATGGCTATTGTTGTGTTAGGTGCTGTCATGATTTTATTTGACAATCTATTGGAAAGGAGGTCAGTGCCCCTGACTAAATAGGCACTGCATGTTTTAAAAATTCTCACAACATACAAGTTTAAAATCACTGGTTCCTCTTTATTTTTTTTTCAATATTCACCTGTCAAATTTTCATTCTTTTGGTGGTTGCTTGATTCCTTCCAGTGGTTTATTACCACTTTTATAATGTACAAAGTTTTGTCCAAAGGGTTTTTCTCATAAAAGTTCACTAATCTGCCACAATTTTAATTGGAAGTTTCTCCCAGTTCTTTTTCAGTTTTTGTCTTTTTTTTTCTTTTTTTTTTCTTTTCATTTTTCCGAAGCTGGAAATGGAAAGGCAGTCAGACAGACTCCCGCATGTGCCTGACCAGGATCCACCCGGCACGCCCACCAGGGGGCGATGCTCTGCCCCTCTGGGTCTCGCTTTGTTGCATCCAGAGCCATCCTAGCACCTGAGGCAGAGGCCACAGAGCCATCCTCAGTGCCCAGGCCATCTTTGCTCCAATGGAGTCTTGGCTGCGGGAAGGGAAGAGAGAGACAGAGAGGAAGGAGAGGGGGAGGGGTGGAGAAGCAGATGGGTGCTTCTCCTGTGTGCCCTGGCCGGGAATCGAATCCGGGACTCCTGCACGCCAGGCCGACGCTCTACCACTGAGCCAACTGGGCAGGACCAGTTTTTGTCTTTTTATGAGTTCCTTGGTTCTATTTCATAGTATTCGCATTCTCTTTTGTCTTCTGAAAACACTCAGCCAGTGAAAAAATTTTCCTCTGGTTCTTGAGATAATTATTTTTTTTTATTTAGAATTGTTCTTATTCCATTTGGGTCAAATATCTATTTTCCTTATGCAATATCTTAAATCTGTTTTAAATTAGTATTCTTTTCTATAAGTATTCATCATAAACAAACACTTAGATTCAGTGTTTGTTTACAGCTAAGGTGAGTTGTTGATTCTTAGTCACCCTCACTGTCCACTGAGATGTATGTTATTTGGTAATCCCATTTCAGGTCTGTAACCTGAAGATCTGACTACATATCTTGCTTAGTCTGAAATTCCCAGCAGGCACAGCTATCCCAGAGTTTGTCTGCTTAAATGAGCAGAGAGATAATGCAGGCAAGACAGATGCATGAATGGTGCTCCTGAGACAATAGGCTATGATGAAACAACAGGGGTGTGCCTGCTTACCTCTGCTGATGGCATTCTTGTACATGTACATTTTATGTTACATATCTAGCAAATAAACAAATACTTCACTTACAACTATGTGTTAAAAGGCAGTTACAGGCTCCTCTGACTACAAATGTAAATTATTTAATCTTATTTAATTTTGGAGGTAACTACATGGGGTGAGTACTATTATTATTCCCTTTATAGTCAGTATCTAAAGAAGTCATGAATAATAAATAAATGAATGTATACAAACCATTTAGCTTAGGTTCTGACATTTTATGAGGAGTTAATACATGTTAGAGTCCTTTATGCTATTTGCCATTTTTATTGGTATTTTTTTTAAGGTAGCGTTTATCAACAGGATAGGAGACACACAGAGTTTTGAACAAGACAAATCCAGAACCCTGGCAAAAGCACCACAATCTCTTCTTCCTGAATGCTTACTTCTGATAGACTTTCCTGAGACATGTCTTTGAGAGACACATTTGAAAGTGCCTTGGTAGAAATGGGAAATGTACTCCTTTGCTAAAGTGTCAGTACAAGTTTCGTTTATTGGCCTTTGTTACATGAGCAGGTGGATTATCTTTGCATACTATACTAACTCCAGGGAAGTTTCCCTGTGATCAGTGTGCACTTTCTAAAATGGAAGCCAAAAATTTATAATACTTTTCATGGTAAAAATGAAATTGCCATTATTCCCTTGTCGATACCTAAAGGCACATTAGTCAGCAGAATTACATTGTGACTATCCATAAGGGACACTATCGAGTCTTACACATGCATGGATAAGAACTAAGGTATAATTCCTCTGGTATTGACTGGAATCTCATATATTAAATAAAATAGCTTATGTAGCAAGTATGAGAAGTGCTTTTATTTCCAATATGCTGTTTTTAGCAGAATTAAGTGTCATCCTATCAGAATGTTAATGAATCATAGCAAAGCAAACTTGTTAGTAGTGTACTATGTGGAAAACCCTTTAAAAATCCTAAAAGTGTGTTTTAAGACAAAAAACTTCTAAAGACTTTTTAGTTACGTAGGCCTTGTAAGAAGCAAAATATTGGGCCATATGACATATACTTTGTAAGTCAGAAAACAGTATCTTTTGAGTCTTTGTTATTGTAGTAGTTGTAAATTATTGTCTTAACGCCAGATTTTTATGCCAGATTGTGAACTCCTTATGAGCCAGAGCCATGTCTTACTGTTCACCATTATATCCCTTGCATCTGTCATAATGCCTAGAACTTTATAGGCACAGAATAAATGTTTTTGGGAAATAATAAAATGTCAAATAGAAAATGTAAAGTAATGACTAATGTATACTGAATGATAGATCACTTAGAAAATATTATATATCAAAGTATTATATAGTAAAACTTGTTATTATTATTATTATTATTAAGTGAGAAGTGGAGAGGCAGGGGAGGCAGAGAGACAGACTCTGCGATACACCCCAACCGAATCTACCCGGCAAGCCTACAGGAAGATACTCTGTCCATCTAGAGCCACTACTCCATTGCTCAGCAACTGAGTCATTTCAGCATCTGAGGCGAGGTCATGGAGCCATCCTCAGCACCCAGAGCCAACTTGCTCTAACCATTCAAGCCATGGCTGAGGGATAGGATGAGAAAGAGAGAGAAGGGGGGGAGAGAGAGAACGAGAGAGAGGAAGGGGAAGAGGATGGGGAAGGAGAAGGGGGAGGGCTGGAGAAGCTGATGGTTGCTGCTCCTGTGTGCCCTGACTGGGAATCGAACCTGGGACTTCACATGGTGGGCTGACTCTCTATTGCTGAGCCAACCGGCCAGGGCTTGAACTTTTTTTTTTTTTAATCTACATTGTGATTGTCAAGTGCGGGCTTTAGTAGTCCATGTACTGTACTACAGTGTAGTGGCTAAAAGTGGCATGACAAGACTAACTCGGGGCTGCTGTGGCTGGTGAATCTGAGTTTCTTAAGATACTTGTTCAGCCTTTATACAGGGACTGTGCCTGGTGACTCCGTGATGGTTCCACGTCTCCACTGCTGAATATATCTTAGGAAAGGCAGGAGAGAGGATGATATATTATGAAAAGAAAAGCATCAATGGAAATAAGTGACATGGGGGATAGCTATATTCAATATACTAGCAAAAAGGTGTCTATATTTTTAGTTCAGATTTTCTGAGTTTCTGCGGAATCTAAAAATTCAATTTTTCACTTATTTGTCTGATTAAAATCACTGGTTTTGAATCCAGTAGATAAGTGCCCTGACTGGGTAAGAATTCAAAAGGATTAATAAGAGAGGCATATATTCAGAGGCAGGATGTCTATGTGGTATCCTGAGGCAAGGAAAGAGCACCCTTGTTCTAATGAGCAGAGGCTGTTTCAAATGTGGTACGGAAGCAATATGGAGTGAATGGAGACCTTCTGTGCAAATAGTTGGAGTTGTGTAAAGAGGAGTGATTGTGACAAAATACAAATAAATACGAAGCCCTGCAAATGCTGTCACAAGGTTAAGCAAAGAATTAAAAGATGTGTATGTGGGGGTGGCTACACAGAATATTTTCTCTAGACATTGCTCCCATTATCATTACTGTCCTCTGCGTACTTTAAGACACTTTCAAACCAAGAAAGAAAAAAACATAAGTGAATTAGGGGAAAGACCTCATAAATCCAGCTGCTTCTGTCTCATTTTATAAATGAAGAGACTGAGGGCTACAGAAGTGAACTAACCTGCTTAATGGCATGGCCTCCCATCTTCAAGCGCAGTATTATTTTCACCGGAAGATACGAAGTCCCTGCCCCAATCACTCAGGGATTTCTTCTCTAGGTTTTCTTCTCTAGTCAGGGATTTCTTCTCTAGGTTTTCTCACATTTCAAATGTCAATTGCCATCTTTACAGGTTATCGATGAAAAGTCACAATGTCCACTGACTTTCCAGTTTGGAAATTTCCCTAAACCCAGATCCTCTCCTTTCTTAACTCATTGGCCTCCCTCATCACCAGTCTGGCTCCAGCTTTGTACCATAATTTTTGCTTTCTTGTCTGAAACCACTTTTATCCAGTTTTGTTGCCATCGTTTGGGATATGCTAACTCAGTGTACTTGATTCTTCAAATATGGCAATCCAGAATTTTTACATGACATTAAATTTAGCTCATGAGTATTCCTGTGTTTGGTATCTATTTCTTGGATCATTTATGGAAAATGGGATTCCTGTCACCACATTTAATTTGACAAGCCTATTGTGATCAACCAAAAATGACACATTCTCCTGAATTCTAGATCTCCCTTGCCTACCCTTTGAAGCATTGTAATGCAATTTATCTTAGTTTAATATTTTTCTTAGAACACTTTAGAAATGACCTAATGCATATAAAATGCTTGGTGTCAGACAGGGTTTCTGACCCTCAGCATGACTGACATTTAGGGCCATACAATCTTTTTTGTGGAGTACTGTCCTATGTTTAGCAGCATCTGTGTCTTTTACTCACTAGATGGTGTGGAGGCACCCCAGACCCGCCATGACAACAAAACATGTTTCCACATTGTTAAATGATGCAGGGAAAAAACTGTAGCTAATTGCAACAGCACATAGCAAGCAACTCAAGATAATGTTATTATTATTTTTTTTAATTTTCAAAATTTTGTTGAAGTAAAATTTATATACAGTGACATGGAAATCTTAACAATATAATTTAATGAGTGTTTAATAAATTTATACAGCAGAGTAACGAAAATCTCAAAATACAAAAACATTTTCAGCTCCTCAGGAAGCACCCTCATTCTCATTACATTCTATTTCTACTCTTCATAAGTAACCATTTTTCTCCTTTCTGTTGCCAGAAATTGTGTTTCCTCCACTTGAGCATCATATAATTGGAATCATACATATATTGCAAACATTTTCTTCCAATATGTAATAATTATTTTTCATTTATTTTTTTTATTTATTTTTTATTTTTTGTATTTTTCTGAAGCTGGAAACAGGGAGGCAGTCAGACAGACTCCCGCATGCGCCCGACCGGGATCCACCCGGCATGCCCACAAGGGGGTGATGCTCTGCCCATCCGGGGCATCGCTCTATTGTGACCAGAGCCACTCTAGCACCTGAGGCAGAGGCCATGGAGCCATCCCCAGCGCCCGGGCCATCTTTGCTCCAGTGGAGCCTTGGCTGCGGGAGGGGAGGAGAGAGACAGAGAGGAAGGAGAGGGGAAGGGGTGGAGAAGCAGATGGGCGCTTCTCCTGTGTGCCCTGGCTGGGAATCGAACCCGGGACTTCCACACGACAGTCTGACGCTCTACCACTGAGCCAACCGGCCAGGGCCTTTCTTAAGTGTCATTTGATGTGAAGGCTATTTTATGTTTGGTGAAGTCAATTTTGTGTTGCTTTTATGATCAGCGCTTTTTCTGTTCTCCCTAAGAAATATTTGCCTTACTAGGACCCCAAATAAATTCCCTTAAATTTTCTTCTAGCAGCTTTATAATTTTGGCTCTGAGGTTTATGATCCATCTCAAACTAATATTGGTGTTTGGCGTTAGGTAAAGATAAAGGTTCATTTTTTCCCCATGTGTTTGTCAAGTTGTTTCAGCAACATTTACTGAAAAGATATTCAAATCCTATATTTAATTTGATGGCTTTGTAGAAAATAAATTAATGTTATATGTCCATTTACCTCTGGATTCTCTATTATTTTTTTAAAATTATTTTTGTATATTTTTTAATTTAAATAATTTTTAAATTAAATTTGACATACAATATTATATTACTTTCAAGTGTACACCCCAGGGACTAGATATTATGTAACTTACTAAGTGATTATCCCCACAAATCTTGTACCCATCTGATATCATACCTAGTTATTAGAATATTATTAACTATTTTCCTATATTGTTCTTTACATCCCCATGACTATTCTGTAACCACCAATCTGTACTTCTTAATCTCTTCACTTTTTTTGCCCATCTCTCCAACTCTCCTCCCCTCTGGTAACCATAACAATATTATCTGTATCAATGAATCTGTTTCTGTTCTCTTTGTTTATTTTGGTTTTTAAAATTTAATTGTTGATATATATATATGTTTTTATTGACTTTTTATTGTTTATATTTTTTTCTTTTTTTTCTTTTTTTTTCTTAAAGAGGACCTTTTAACATTTCAAGAAATATCATAGTAGTTTGGTGGTAATGAACTCCAGTTTTTTATTGTCTGTGAAGCTCTTTATATGTCCTTCGATTCTAAATGATAGTTTTGCTAGGCAGAGTAATCTTGTTATAGGTCCTTGCTTTACATTACTTTGAATATTTCTTCCAATCCCTTCTGACTTGAAAAGTTTTTGTTGAGAAATCAACTGACAGCCCTATGAGAGCTCCCTTGTAGGTAACTAACTACTTTTCTCTTGCTGCTTTTAAGAATCTCTCTTTGTCTTTAATCAGTTTCATTTTAACTATGATGTGTCTTGGTAGAGCCTCTTTGGATTCATCTTATTTGGGACTCTCTGTGCTTTCTGGACTTGTGTGTCTCTTTCCTTCACTGGGTTAGGAAAGTTTTCTGTCATTGTTTTTTCAAATAGATTTTTAATTTCTTTCTCTCTCTCTCTTCTCTTTCTGGCACCCCCATGATGCAAATGTTGGTACACTTGAAGTTGTCCCAAAGGCTCCTTACACTATCTTCATTTTTTTCCAATTCTTTTTTATTTTCACTGTTCTTATTGGTTGTTTTCTGCTTCCTTGATTCTTGTCATCTTCATCTACTTTACTGTTGATTCCCTATAAGTTACCCTTAATTTTAGTTAATGAAATCTCCACTTCTGACTGGTTCTTTTTTTATGCTTTTTATGTCCTTTTTTATGCTGTAAAAGTTCTCACTAAGTTCATTGAGCATCCTTATAACCAGTGTTTTGAAATCTGCATCTAGTAGATTGCTTATCTCCATTTTGTTTAGTTCATTTTTGAAGTTTTGTTCTGTTCTTTAGTTTGGGACCTATTTCTTTGTCTCCTCATTTTGGCAGCCTCACTGTTTGTTTCCATGTATTGGGTAGAGTTGCTTTTTTCCAGGCTTGGTAGAGTGGCCTTATGTAGTAGGTGTTGTATAGGGTCCCATGCATGGCCTCACTGAACACTCAAGATGACCACTCCAGGTGCACCCCCTGTGTGGGCTGTTTACACACTCCTGTTAGAGATGAGGCATGGTTGCTATTGGTAGGTCAATTGGAGAGACTTACCCCAGGCCAATTGGCTGCAAGGATCTGTTGGCAGCAACCACCAACCACCATGGAGGATCAGTTTTTCAGGAGCCTACCTCACAAAGAAGTTTATATTTCAGCAGGTCTCAGGCCCCTGATAAGCCTACCCCTTGACTATATATCACTTGTGGAGATGGTTGGGTAGTGCTTTGATGTGGTCTGAAGCTGTCCACTAGTGCACTGGCTCTGGGACCTCCTAGGAGGTTCAGGCCATAGTCAACTGTCTCCTTTGTTCTGCTTGGGGCTACCCAGTATGACATATAAAGACATCTTCAGATTGCTGCTTCTTGTGCTGGGCTTGGTGCACAGGTGAGGGCAAGCTGTGAACCAAGGTCGGCTACTGCGAATGCTGGACCTTAGGCCACCTACTGAGAGATGTGAGTCATACCAAGGCCTGATGCTGCTTATTTGCAATTTGTGAACCTTTGGGAGATTTTAAAAAAGTGTGAAGCAAGAGCTGAGATGATCAATTTGTATGGAATAACCACCAGAAACAGCTTGGATTGGGCCTGCAAGTTAAGTAGGGCAAGGTCTCAGGGTATCATCAGGGCAGAGTGAACAGTGTTTGTCAAGTTGCTGGAGATTCAGATATGGTTCCTGACTGTTGTTTCTGTGTGTGTGTGTGTGGGGGGGCAATGAAGCCTCTGCTAGCGTGTTTGTCGGTTAGGAAGTTATCCCTTCTGCTCTCATTCTCATGTCAGCCAATTCAGTTCATTCCCATTTGTCTCTGGTGCCTTATGAGCTGCTGCCCCAGTGCTGAAGCTCAGAGGGGGTGAGTCTGAGTAAGTTTATGAGTACACCCTTCCTGGCTGGTTAATACAGTTGGTTGGAGCATCGTCCTAAGATGCCAAGATTGTGCGTTCAGTCCCTAGTCAGGGCACATATGGGAAGCAACTGGTAGATGCACAACAATTTACTCTCTCTTTCTATAATCAATCAATAAAAATTAAATTAAGTTAAAAAAGAATAACTATTTAATTCCAACAGCCCTCTGTCTCACTCAGCAATAATCCTGACTGGTTTTATCAGTGACAACTTATGAGTACTTCTCCTCTTGGCACTGGAACCCTGGGCTGGGGTGTATGGTGTGGAGCTGGGGCTATTTCCTCCTCAGGGCATCTCTGCAGCTGAGATATCCCTCCCAATTTTTATCTGCACATGTGGGTTTGGAACTAGCTCTTTCCACATCTCTTTCTCTCCTACCAGGCTCGATATGGCTTCTCCTTTAAATCCTTAATTCTAGAACTTTCATTTAGCTACATTAAAGGCAGTTCTTAGTGGAAATTGTTCTGTAGTTTAGCTATAACTTTTGGATTCTCTATTTTATTCCTTGCTGTTAAGCCCATTCTGTAAATTTCTCATCTCAGATATTTAACTTTTCCGTTTTAGAATTTCCTTTAGTATTTTCTTTTTATCATTTTTAGTTTTCTGTTGAGATTTCCCATCTCACTATTTTGTTCTCTTTTTGCCCTTTACATCCCTGAATATATTTATGTATTTTTTAATGATATTTATTTATTTATTTGTGCCAGAGACAGAGAGAGTCAAAGAGAAACAGAGAGGGACAGACAGACAGGAAGGGAGAGAGATGAGAAACATCAATTCTTTGTTTCAGTTCCTTAGTTGTTCATTGATTGATTTCTTGTATGTGCCTTGACTGGGGGGCTACAGCAGAGCGAGTGACCCTTTGCTCGAGCTAGCGACCTTGGCCTCAAGCTGGTGAGCCTTGCTCAAACCAGATGAGCCTGCGCTCAAGCTGGCGACCTCTGGGTCTTGAACCTGGGTCTTCCATGTCCCAGTCTGATGCTCTATCCACTGCACCACCGCCTGGTCAGGCTATTTATGTATGTTTTAAAGATTTTTTAGTCATAGAGACTGCTTCTTAATAGTCAAGGTCTAATGTAATCTTATTGACTCAAAGTAGCAATCATCCATTGCTTTTGCTTGAACATTCCCATCCTAATTTTTTTTAGTTATAGTATGTCAAGTTTTGTTTTAGCAATTATCCCATTGACTTATTTCATTGATATCTTAATGGAACTGTCACTATACTCCTTTGATCAAGAAGTAATCTGATGACCTGAGTTTGATCAATCAGCCTTATGCTTTTGGAAAGCATTAAAGAGAGAGAATGTTTGTCATGGACTCATTCAATGTCAGAGCACGGGTTATACTACTGATCAGCTTCTCCGTTTCAATATATGTTGTGATGTCATTTCCCCCCTTTGAATTGCCCAATGTTTTATTGTAAAATAGTTTCTGGCTTATTTTGACCCAAGTGTCATTGCCTGTATTTTGCAAACAAAAAAAACCCCTAACTAATATAAAAGTTGGTCCTGAAATGGATGAGAGTTATTCAGGAAAATGTTGCATTGATTACTGGTCTAAGACAGAGTGAAAGACACTAGTGAAAATAAAATTTAACTCAGACTGAATTTATTCATAAGGATAGAGTACTGAGAGATTCTGGCTATGGTGTACTAATGTAAATCTTTATTTAAGATTGCTGGATTTATTTATTATTTGAGTCTATCCCTTATATGCCTTCACTCTATACCCCAACAGATTTCAGAAGTCTTTCCCTTCACAGAGGTTTTAGTGGATAAGCTAGTTAGAAAAAACACTGATTCTTTAAAAAGAAGGGTAAGTCGATGAAAAAAATATGACACTTCTTTTATTGTTTTCTTTATACTAAAAATATATTTGAGAGTGAACTGAAATTCCACCTCAGTGAGAGCCAGAGAATCTCAGGTGGCTGAACTCAGGAGGTGACAATGTGGATGTGACTTCTGTAACAAGCAACTAGGTAGGTGAAGTAATTAGGACTCCATTGTATTAATAAAGATTTCTTCCTAGGTTAATTGCTCATGAGGTTCCACAGAGGAGAATCAGTATGTCTCTGATTTACATAAACAAAGTACTCCAGATATGGCAAACTACAGAACAAACCTGAAATAGCAAACCTGAGAATTACAGACCTTCAGCTATTTTTTAGACCTGAGGCAATTCATGAACCCAAGAGCTTTAAATGAATGGATCTTACCAGAACACCACAAATATATGATATATAGTGAATATCTCCCTAGTCTTCCTCAAAGGAGCCTACAGACTTTTGCCTAGACAACTGGGCCATAGAAAAACTGTGCCTTGGTTTCTTAATCTGTAAAATGAGGTCATTATGGTAACTATCATAAAAATTGTTTTGAGGATTAGGGAAAAATATAATACCACTGAGGTTCATAGAATATTGTCTGGTTCATAATTAGAGCTTAAGGATGTTAGCTATCATTATTATTGAAATACAGTTCTTTCAGTGCTTCCTATCCTCAAGGAAAACACCATATTTGCATTTTATGGAGTCTCTGCTGTTAGCCATTAACCTTTTGAGTAGTGAGTATTTTTCATGCTTGCTGACCTTCGGGAGTGAGTTTTTTTTCAAAAAATGAAAATTGTTACAGTTACAGTTTTACTAACTTAAAATCATGTTTGTTTGATAACCAATTTATGGAAACAAGAACATACATTTGCCTTTTTTTAATGTTGGCTTACCCATGTATGATTGTCCTCTGGATGGTCAGGAGGCACCAGGACGTACATGAATGTTCGTACTACTGAAAGGGTTATAAAGAATGATTATTTAAAGGTAATTTTAGGCACACAAACATTGTGAGTCATGGGTGTTTTTGAAAAATCCCTCAAAATGTGTCATATTTAATTAGATATTTACTTTTCTTGAACTTGTGATTGGCCCAATGATAAAGTTTTGTCACATATCCCTGACTCCCAGAAGAGGTAGTAACCTCCTTCCACTAAACTCCACTAGCACTCTGTATATACTACTTTTATATCACTGAGTGCATTGCATTACATTAAATTGCTGCTGTGTAGTCACTCCTGAGGGTGAATTCCGTACGATTCAAGGGAAATGTTACAGTAAACTTGGTGGCAGAAAATCAGGATTAAAGTCTGCATCCTTAATAGCCATTGCATTTTATCCCCTTCAAGTACCATTTTTCTTATTTTTCAAATGGCAATAACAAAATAACCTAAATTTCTGTTAGCTTTCACTGTTATGTAGCAAAATGGTAAGCATATGGGATACAGAGTCAGTCTACTCAAGTTTGAACTCCATCTCCACCGTCACTAGAAATGTGACCTAAATTATCTATACTCTTAATGCTTCAGTTTCCTCCTCTCTAATGCAGGGCTGAGGTGAGGATTAAGAGGGCCAACTCATATAAAGCACTGAGAGCAACGCCTAACATGTAGTAACTGCTCAATATATGTTAAATTGCTATTGGCCCTGGCAAGTTGGCTCAGTGGTAGAGCGTCAGCCTGGCGTGCAGGAGTCCTGGGTTCGATTTCCGGCCAGGGTACACAGGAGAAGCGCCCATCTGCTTCTCCACCCCTCCCCCTCCCGCAGCCAAGGCTCCACTGGAGCAAAGTTGGCCCGGGCGCTGAGGATGGCTCTGTGGCCTCTGCCTCAGGTGCTAGAATGGCTCTGGTTGCAACAGAGCGACATCCCAGATGGGCAGAGCATTGCCCCCTGGTGGGCATGTCGGGTGGATCCTGGTCGGGCGCATGCGGGAGTCTGGCTGACTGCCTCCCCGTTTCCAACTTCAGAAAAATACACACACAAAAAAAAACTGCTATTAAAAATTAAATAGTATATATTATACATTAATATGTTTCATAATTGCTAATACAGATATTTATTAATTAGATTATTGCTTTAAATGTGAATAAATGAATGGGTTAACTAATGAACATTTTTTTTTACCTTTTTTCTTCTTTTTACTATATGATATATATTGATCTACATATATAGATATTGATTTTACATATGTAAAAATGTATCTATCTATCTATGTATCTATCTATCTATCTATCTATCTATACACAAACACACACAGATATAACTAGAGTAGATTAGTGTAATTAAAGATCAATTCTGGAACTAAGTAAACCGAAGAATAGAATAGAGGCAAGAGTCTGGGTCACAGGGAGCAGAGGGACAGCAGTCAGAGGGAAGGAGGATGAGGGGATGAGATCAGGAAAGGTGAAGGGACTAGTACAATTATATATACATAACACAGAGATACAGAAAACAGGACAGCAAATCCCAGAGGGAAGGAGGAGGAGGGCAAAGGGGGTATAAATGGGGATACAAGGGTGGGGGGTGAGGGTAGTATATTGAGTAGGACACTTGAATCCATGTTAACACAATAAATTAAAATTAATAAAAAAAATTTTTAAAAACCTATATAGTTGGATATTGTAAAAAAGAAAAAAAGATCAATTCTGTTTTACTGCTGTTTCTTTTTAAGACTGACATGGTGAGTTATAACTGCACATTAGGAGAAAATGAAAGATGGTTACATCTAGCCTTAAAAAACTGTTATCCCTCAAGGTGTCCTTAACCTTGGACAGTAATGATCTATGTTAACAAAAGAGAACTGGTCCTCTCTTTACCATATGCTGTCCTGCCATAGTTGTTATAACAACCACTGCTACCCATTATCATAGCTCAGAGGTAGAAAATATTATCTGTCTTTATAAAGTTAAATGAAGTGGCTTTTCTTTTGTAAAAAAAAATTTTATTTAAAATATTTGAGGTCTTGGAAATAAATTTAACACAGCAATAAAAATTTTCTTATGTATTAATATTCACATTTTAAAAATTATTTCTTTAAAAAACACTACTTTTCTTCTGTTCTTGATGACTGCATGGTGTTTAAGAGGCATTTTCAATATAATACTAAAGTTATGTTTTATTTGTAACTTAAATAACTTTATGTTTTATGCCATGATTTTATATAGTGCTCTACTGACAATTGTCCATATTTAAAATCCTATACTATTGTTGGTTTCATAGATTGCAGCTATAAAAGAGTATACAACATTTAACATTTGCCACAAATCTCAAAAAGCTGTAGGAGGAAATAGGCTCCAAAATGTAATGTTTTAAAATGAGTTAGTAAAGCAGGGATTTCAATAAATTTCTTTTATTAGAAAAGTACTGCTAAAATTGGCCAGCATTTAGAATAAGAAATAGGACTAGATAATTTTAATAAATAGACTATTTTAAAATAATTCACAGCTGTTATTTTTAGGTAAAGTCCTTTGAAATATAATTATATCTTGTTCTGATAGAGTTTATGATAAAAATGTTCCCATTTAATTTTTTTGATATTTACTCCTATTAAAAATATTCAGAACTGTAATGAATACATTATTAATTTCCTCAATATAATCATGAGACTATATTATTTAGCTATATTCTCTATCTCTCTTAAATGCTTTTGTAACAGTACATTTTGTCAGTCTACAGAAATATTCTAAGGATCATACCAATAAAACCCAGAAAGATTCTCTTAAAATCCCATAAAGTGCAACAAACTAAACTGAATCAACCTATTCTGAATCTTTCAGAATAACTCCAAAGTTAGCAATTGGGCTTGAATTTATTGCATATATTTATTTTGAATTTTAATAGTCAAATTTTTTCTGTATATATATTTTTCTCAAAATACATCATTTTTCAAAACAAGTATTTATTTCCCTCGTCAAAATATTAAGTTATTCAGAGGAATAAGAGATCATCAATTGTTACAGTGCAAAAGTTGTTTTTTGAGAGAAATGTGTCTGGAATTCTTTTGGGACCAGGCAAAAAATATATATATAAAGCATAAATAAAAGTAAATCAGAAATATACAGAAGTGTTATTTTAGAATAAATTTGAGGCTTTATTTACTTGGTCTTACCTCCTATCTGAAAATGATAATGATATAAAGTCCTTTTCAGTTTTATAATAAAGGTTTAAAAATATGATTGTATTATAGACTGCTTAAATTCAACTTTGCAGCTCTGAGTATTAAATTTGATTCATGTGCTAACCAGCTTTCAATATGGCTCCCAGTGATTGACACTTCTTAGTCACATTGTTATGTGATTCCCTCCTACATTTTAGTAGGTTTTGTTTATGTGACTAATAGAATATGGCAAAAGTGATAGTACATCAATTCTGAGATTATATTATTAATATATGGTAACTCCCCTCTTGGGCATGTACTCTGACTTTCTCTCTCTGACCACTCAGTCTGGGAAAGGTGAGCAACCAGATATGAACAGTTCTCAAGAGGCCCATGTGGCAGTAACAAAGCTTTCCTGCCAGCAGCCACTCAAATGATTTAGAAGCATATTCTCTAGCTCTAACCAGCCATTGCTCAGCTGTTAGATTGACTACAACCTCATGAGATTTTCCTGAGCCAAAATCACCTCCTTGAGCCATTCCCAGATTCTGACCCTCAGAAAATGTACAAAATAATAATGTTTGTTGTTTTAATTGGCTATATTTTGGGGTAATTTGTTATATGGCAATAGAAATTCTTATCTATCTATCATCTATCTATCTATCTATCTATCTATCTATCTATCTATCATCTATCTATCTATCTATCATCTACCTAGCTAATGTATCTGGACCAGCTATGTTAGTAGTCGAGGTATCCGGACAAAAGATGGCAGTGGCCTGGACTAGGATGGAAGCAGTGTGGATGGAGAGACAGGAGAACCATAAGAAAAATTCTTAAGCTAGCTTTCAGAACACTGGAGAGGAGAGGAGAGGAAGAAGCTGTCAAAGTTGACACCAAGGTTTCCAGCTTGAGATGGAACAGGTTGGGAGGGTAAGGGAGAGATACTAGAGTTCAGTTTTGGAGCAGTTGAATTTGTGGAGTCTGTGGGACACCCAAAAGGAGGTGTCAGTAGATAGATGCTGTCACAGAGGGGACTACACCCCAGCTGTATATTTGAAAGTTGAGCACCTTTTAAAATGACACCGATCCCTTTTTAACTGCCATACAGCTTAATGCCTGTAACTCCACCCCTATCCCAACCTTCAGGAGAGTGGTGTCCTGTCCATCTTGTTCATTTCTATGTACTGTATGCTCCATACTAGGTGTAACAAATGTAAGTATTGAATAAATACTGGCATAATGAATGAAGAGATAATCCCAGCTCCTTGAGTAGGAACCAAGGCTGTCTTCACCTCTGGATCTCTATTTCAGGTCCTGGATTAAATCTCAATTCAGTGAATGTGTATTGAGTTCATCAAGACAACACAGAAAGGCACGGGGGCCCTGGCCAGTTTGCTCAGTGGTAGAGCGTTGGCCTGGCGTGTAGAAATCCCGGGTTCGATTCCTGGCCAGGGCACACAGGAGAAGCGCCCATTTGCTTCTCCACCCCTCCCCCTCTCCTTCATCTCTGTCTCTCTCTTCCCCTCCCGCAGCCAAGGCTCCATTGGAGCAAAGATGGCCCGGGCGCTGGGGATGGCTCCTTGGCCTCTGCCCTAGGCGCTAGAGTGGCTCTGGTCGCGGCAGAGCGACACCCCGGAGGGGCAGAGCATCGCCGCCTGGTGGGCAGAGCGTCGCCCCCTGGTGGGCGTGCCGGATGGATCCCGGTCGGGCGCATGCAGGAGTCTGTCTGATTATCTCTCCCGGTTTCTAGCTTCAGAAAAATACAAAAAACAAACAAACAAAAAAAAACAGAAAGGCACGAGAACAGTGCCAAGGTGAGGAAAACCTAGTGGTGATTAAATTGAGAAACATCTAAGAGGCCTGATGAGACCTTTCTAGGGATCTATCTACCTACCTACCTAATCTAAAAACCAACTGATCTAATCAGCCACTAATCTATTCACTTTGCTAATCTAAATATCTGCTGATTCAATTAACCAAATATCTGATTGGCTACCTTATTTAATCAGCTGCCAGATCAGTTGGCCACCAGATCTAATCAAATGGTATATAATTTGATAAACTGCTGATCTTCTCATAAACTAATTTATTCAGCCACTAAAAGCGATTGGCACTGATCTAATTAACTGTTAATATAGTTGGTGGTCTGATAAAAACTAATCTGATCAGCTGCTACTCTAATCAGTTGCTATCAGTCACCTATCTAAATAGCCCCCAATCTAGTCAATTGCCTAAGCTAATATAATAATCCAATTTACCAAACTGCAAATCAAATCAGCAGCTAATCAAATCAGATGCCTGATCCAATTGGCCATATAATCAATACAACTGGCAAAGAAAAGAACAAGGTGCCAAATTTTACAACCTTCACAGAAATCAGGATCAGTGAATTGGCCATGAATAATTAAGTAGTTTGAGGCCCATGAACCAGTGGTGAGATTCAGCTGGTTTGTACCCATTCAGCAGAACCAATATCTGTGGCAGTTTTTTGTTGAGTTTGGTGAACATTTTGTTAAAATGGCACTTGTAATCAGGGTTCTTTCTAAGGCAGGTGCTTGGGAAGCCACCCAATGTAAAAATCACAAATTTACATTTCTTACTTTTTTTAAACATTCATCTGTGCAACAGCGCATTCTAAGCACCCGTAGTCATGTTCATTCCGTCCATAGGTAAAAACAACAAAACAAAACAAAAAATGCAAGTGAGGACTCCAATCAAGAAGCAAAATGGAAATATCTTAAATACAGTTTTATTGTTTTTTGTCAGGTATTATTTAATATTTTTTCTTTAATATTTTAAAATTCTTATCTAGTTTTGTGTACCTCTTATTATTCTTCATTTAAGTATTAAATGCATAAAATGATAAACTACTTTTTGGTATATCATTTTTTCATACTTAAAGCAGTTATTAGGGCAGAGAACCAGTTGTTAAATTATTTGAATCCCACCACTGCCTTGAGCAAATCCTTTTCTTTTAAAGGAAATGTTGCTCATATGAATGTAACTGTAACTGAACTAGAACTACCATATAACAGACACAGCAATTCCAGTTCTGGGCATTTACCTGAAGAAAATAAGTAAACCGATGAACAAAAGTTCCATGTTTCTCGGTGCTAGACAGTCCTAAATTTATACTGACAAAACTTACTTGTCCATTTTGTGTTCATCTCTCTCTACTCCTCTTGTTTTCTTGACATATGTCCTTAATCTTAAACATATGATTCAAAATGCATTTAAATAAGTACCCTTATGCTAGTCCAACTTTTAAGGGGACATACTTTAGAAGCAGAACTATATACTTCCCTGTCTCAGCTATCCAACAGTTTTGGTAAGAGCCACTTATGAATTTCTTTCACTTCTTGCCCCGGGACACCAGATGCACACCTGTGTTGCCCAGCACCTTGGTGAACGGCGTATTTCAAGCAAGTGCATCAGAAAATGGAACCATCCCAATTATCCTCCACATTTGCCAAACATGGGACCAGGCAGATAAATAGATGAAAAGTTCAAAATAAATTGAAATTTTATTTTATTTAAATAGAAAAAAATAAGATGTTATAAACTCCATGCTATTGGTTTAGTAAATTATTTTATCCCAAGTAGATTGAATAGTTATCTGGTTGTGAATTTCAAATTGGGTGACAACTGACTATTTACAAGGCTGGGTCTTAATATCTATTTGACTATTAATTGATTAAATACTTCAATTTTCTATCTTAAACTGAGGAGATAAAATCTGTGTTGCAATTAATGATGTGTGTTAGATGCAAAGATTTCACCAGTGATTTATTTCATTAGTCCAGTAATCATTTTAGCTGCAATCATCTTCAGTCATAGGCAACAAAATGTTGCAATAACTTCTGAGACAAACTAATGTTAGAAGCCTCTAACCATATTTGCAAATAAGTATCATGACACTCAAATTGATCCTGGGAGCATAAGACTTCAGTGACTTTTGTAGCATACCTTGCAGACAATAATTTTTGGAGAACACAATGATAGATTAAGAAGAGAAACTGATTGTAGATTCCTCCATCTTATAGTTTTAAAAGACTATAAAAAATGATGGTCTGCATACCATGCAGACCTTAGATGAATTAGTTCATCTAAGGCCAAAGTAATAACATCAAGCATCAAGTTTTATTTTGCTTTTATTTTGCATAATATCTAAAATCAGTGTTATGAAGGAAGCTTACCAGCTTTTCAAAAGTGACAGAAAAAGTCACGTAGAATTATTCTTAAAGTATTTTAGACTCATTGCCTTAAAATACATTAAAATTCCTCTCTTTTTGATTAACTGAATATGAAATGGATAAACATAAATTTTTAAAGAATTTTTTATAAGAAAAATACAAATAAGTCTGCATTTCTCAATCTTTTTCTTAAATAGTGAATGAAATAAAAACAAAACAAAAAATAGTCAATGAAATATTTTTAGTACTTCTAAATTAGGTCAATTATTTTCCTCAATTAATAGCTCAATTACTTGTAAGGATTCTTTATTATTAATATTACAAGCACTATGAAAACAAACACTTTCCCCTCCTAGTTTAGAACAGTGAATGTCTGCAGGTTAAGACAAGTGAAAATCTGTTTCAGTGGGGTTTTTGAGATCAGCTATAGAGTCTGAGCCACTTTTTGTGTTTGTATGTGTCTGTGTGTATGTTTTTATGCTCATAGTTTGCATTTATAAGTGAGAAATTTCCTTACTATAACACTTTTATTGCAATGAGAATTAATCCATGATAGTGAAAAAGTGAAGCAGCTGGATGCTAATGAAACACCTATAAATTCAAATTTGTTCCAAAACTGTTCTCTAAACTTCACACAAGCAACTACATATTTGACCTTTTTTCACTTAGATGCTCAAAGCCATTTCAAGCTCAAAATATCCAAAATGAAACATATACTTTCCCTACCCATTTCTCTCCTCTAATCAAAACTCTGAGACAATTTTTATGACCTCTAATTCTCTCTGCATATACACATGCTCTGTTCCAGTTTTTTCACTTCCTGCCATCTGAGGCCTCTTTTAAAGATGCAAATCTCATTATGCAATTGGTTCTGAAAACTGTCACTCAAGTCTGAGATGTGGTTCTTGATCACTCTTAGATTCTTTAATTTGGATTGGTGCCTAAAGATAAAGAATACATACATGCAAGTTGAATAAAGCAAATTTACCTCTTATTCTCTCTCTGTCTTCATTCTTTGGCTCATAAAGGAGTCTATGGGATGGGAAGGACCTTGGTCTTAGATGAGGGTGGGTCCCACAATCTTCTTCTGGCAGAGGCACCTACATCTTAGGGAGGATGAGGAAGATGAGAGTTAGGCTCATAGCTTGATGGTTTCTAAGACTAAGGGTCACTATTCAATCAAAGGAGAGATAGCCTTGCTGTAAGCTGGTCCCAGTGGTGTCAGCAGAGACCAGGGTACATATACCCAATGGAACAAGATTCTCCACAAATAAGGAACAGCTTTTCTTTGTACGGGGTTAATCTGTGATAGATGGAGCTCAAGTTTTTATTGGATATTCCCAGTTTATTGATTCTCATGTTCATTATGAGTAATTAGTTATTCTCATTGCCTCAATTTTATGCCCATAAGATTTTATTAATTAGTTAATAGTCTGGGGATCAATTTAAAGGGGTCTTTTACCTGATGTAAAAAAAAAAAAAAAAGCCAGGCAAGCCAGCACTGCTCTTTCCTTCACTGATCAGATTATAGTACTCAGCATTTCAAATTGTTTTTAGGACAAGGGGAAAAAAATCCTGCTAGGGTTTACAATGGCCCTGGCCTTTTTAAGTTTCTGAACAGTTTCATGCTTCTTTTAGCCTCAATGCCTTGCAAATGCCATTATATTATAGTTTACTCGAGCTATTCCATCTCATCAGTGCATCCTTCAGGTCTCAGCTTTACTGATTTCCCATCCAAGCTCAGGTTTCATTTCCATATTGCATGTGTCAACGCACGCTTGTACTGCAAAGCATTCACTGCTATGTTTACATATGTGATTATTAAATTAAGCCCATCTTTACCATTAGAGTAAGTTCTATGAGACCACAGGCCATATATCTTTTGTGTGTGGTATCTTGTACTAGGTAGTACTCAGTGAATATTTGTTAAATGGATCAATTAATTTAAACAAGAGAACAAAAAGTAACTGAATCTTATAAAACCTTAAACATACATTTCAAATGCAAAAAGATAATCACTATTTTGGGTATTGGTTAGAGGCACTTAGATGCTGCAAAAATAATTGCCCTTGTTATATACCATTCTAAAGATAACACATATAAGAATATAAGAGAAAAAGAAATAGGAATTATTAGGGTTGTACAAATAAATAATTGTGTACTCTGATATTAACTTTAATCTATAGAGTTAATACTATTTTCATGTCTGAAACTGAAGTATATTCTAAGGATGAAATGAAATCAACTGTTTTCAAAGCATGTGTGAGATCAAAGTCTCCATTTCAATGGTTTTGCCAAAGACTGAAGTGAGTGAAGGTATTTATGTCATTTCAAGTGACTGATAGACTCCAGTCAGGACTTATCTTCACATTAAAATATTGCTAAGAAAATTATTTTTGAAATGTATACATTCATAAGAAATAAACATATATACTACTCATTATAAATGACCCAATTTATGTATTAGTTAAAAGAAACAAATGACAATAAAATGCCCATATAGGCCCTGGCCGGTTGGCTCAGCGGTAGAGCGTCGGCCTAGCGTGAGGAGGACCCGGGTTTGATTCCCGGCCAGGGCACACAGGAGAAGCGCCCATTTGCTTCTCCACACCTCCGCCGTGCTTTCCTCTCTGTCTCTCTCTTCCCCTCCCGCAGCCAAGGCTCCACTGGAGCAAAGATGGCCCGGGCACTGGGGATGGCTCTGTGGCCTCTGCCTCAGGCACTAGAGTGGCTCTGGTCGCAACATGGCGACGCCCAGGATGGGCAGAGCATCGCCCCCTGGTGGGCAGAGCTTCGCCCCATGGTGGGCGTGCTGGGTGGATCCCGGTCGGGCGCATGCGGGAGTCTGTCTGACTGTCTCTCCCTGTTTCCAGCTTCAGAAAAATGAAAAAAAAAAAAAAAAAAGAAAAAAAAATGCCCATATAAGGGACAGTTTTGAACACTATTTCTCTTACTCCAATAAGAAAAAAAATTAAGTGAAGAAATGGAGGGCATTTGAAAAGCTAATAAACCTGGACTATTTCTGTTTTATGGTAGCTAAAGCCAAAGGAATTTTGACAAAAAGCATGTTTTTTTCTACCTATCTCTTTTGTGTTAAGCAGGATTCCTTTGACCATAAAACTGAAGCTTATTTTGCTGCACAATCAAATGCTCAAATGAATTCTGAGGCAAAACTTATTATCAAAGAAAACTTGTCTGGTTCAAAATAAATAACCTGGTGAAGTTAAAAACATTTTAAGCCAGATTAGGTTAGATGACAATTCTAATCAGAACAAGAAACAACTATTATCCTTTTAGACCTAAATTCAGTCACCAGTGTTAAAAACCCTTAGTATTGATTGCTTGAGAATTTAGAAATTCCATTTTTGAAATACTGTTTTGTGGAACATGGGGATATTTTAAAATATAATTTCCATTATTAGCATTAGGGAGAAAAGAAAAGTGTTGCAATTTACTGGATTGTAGAAAATAAAAAATGTCAAGGCAAAAATATGCTAAAAATTAAATTTTAAAAAGATATAACATGAACTTGAAGTTGAGTTCTATCTCAGAAATGAAGAAGTTATTTGGTGATCATATAATATGAGAAACATCTAGTTTCAAATATACAACTTGGATTCACAGACTTAGGATGATGCCTGTCTTGTGGCAGGTGTTCAATAATAGATAAATAAAATGAACATTACAGATGTCATAATATTTGTGTCTTTTAATGTTAAAACTATATTAATCATGCCAAGCCGATACATAGCATTTCTGTGTTTTCTTAAGAAAAATGATTCACTATAAATATCAATATAATTTGTTATAACATTTTAGAATCTAACTAAAATACTTATATCTAGAATATACTGGAAATTTAAAGATATTTAAATTATACTTCACTTATGATATTAATTCTGCCTATGATATCCTTTGCCTAACCACAGATACAGAAATTTGGGTTTTTTATTTCTTCTTTTTTGAGTTTACATAATACTCAAATCTATGGTCTTTTCTCTCTTTTCTCAAACTCTTTTCTATATACATATAGGCATTGCATTCAATTTATTTTTAGGGAAAGTTATAAATTTTCTAGCAATTTCTGCCCACCTTTTTATTACTAAACTAGACCTTTTTCTTCCCACCTCAGCAGGAAAAGATATTGTATTATGATAAAGTGGTATGAGAAATAAAGTATTTAGATATTGATTTTAAACTTCAAACCCACATTTTAGAATGGAAAAGAGGTTGACATCTGAGCACAATATATTCCCCACTGCTGGAGACCACTACTTCCCATTACAAAATGAGGTGTTCCCAGGGTCCATTATCAATTTCTGTCAGTGTCTGTAATTTAACTATAAACCAGGCTCTAAAACAGAAACTCAACAGATGGGGATTCAGCCCAGGAGTGCATTATTTTTAAATTCAAATTTAGTTTAAATTTGTTCAGCTATTTCTAAGTGATAGGAGAGTGGTTAAAAAATAAATTTTGGAATGCAGCATGATTATTCTTGCATTTCATGTAACTAGGAAATTATTATTTTCTTTCTTTTTTTAAATTCAGTGACAGGAAGGGAGACAGAGAGACAGACTCCAGCATGCACCCCAACCAGGATCCACCCTGCAAGCCCACTAGGGGACAGTGTCCTGCCCATCTGGGGCTTTGCTCCATTGCTCAGCAACTGAGCTCTTCTTAGCACTTGAGGCAGAGGACATGGAGCCATCCTCAGCGCCCAGGACCAATTCGCTCCAATCAAGCCATGATTGCAGGAAAGGAATGAGAGAGAGAGAGAGAGAGAGAGAGAGAGAGGCAAAAAGGGGTGGGGTGGAGAAGAAGATGCGTGTTTTTCTTGTGTTTTCTGACAGAGAACTGAACCTAGGACATCCACATGCCGGCTGATGCTCTATCACTGAGCCAACCCATTAAGGCTATTTTTTTTCTAAAATACAATTTTTATTAATATAATTTTGAATGTATAAAGTTGGTGAAAAACCTATGAGAAATTAAAAATATTTTTTCTTCATATAATTTAAAGTCAATTCAGTTTTTAATAAGGTTATTTAAACTTAGCACTGAATTATTATACTAAAATTAGTAATTACTACATAGGTAATCCAGTACCAATTTAGAATAAAAATTCATCAGACAATACTATATACAATATTATATGATAATATACAAGAATATATTTATGGATTTATACCTCATCAACTTCACATATGTGTTGGAGTTACCAACTTAGAGGGAAAAATTATATGAATTATAAGAGTAAAAGCTGCAAATTATAATATAATTTCTCTTTCATCATGAGCTTGCATACTAATATGTCATTTAATCCCTCTAGACCCAAGCATGGTAGGGAATCTGTTCTGAATTATTTACCCAGCAATTGGGTGTGATTAACTGTGCCATTCCCTCCTTCCTATCCAGTGGTGCTTATATCTAGCAGGTTGGTTTAAGATGATAATTGACTGTGGAACATAGAAGAATTCAAGGACTCAGAATTAAGCTTTTGGCCCTGGCCGGTTGGCTCAGCGGTAGAGTGTCGGCCTAGCGTGCGGAGGACCCGGGTTCGATTCCCGGCCAGGGCACATAGGAGAAGCGCCCATTTGCTTCTCCACCCCTCCGCCGCGCTTTCCTCTCTGTCTCTCTCTTCCCCTCCCGCAGCCAAGGCTCCATTGGAGCAAAGATGGCCCGGGCGTTGGGCATGGCTCTGTGGCCTCTGCCTCAGGCGCTAGAGTGGCTCTGGTCGCAATATGGCGACGCCCAGGATGGGCAGAGCATCGCCCCCTGAGGGGCAGAGCACCGCCCCTGGTGGGCGTGCCGGGTGGATCCCAGTCGGGCGCATGCGGGAGTCTGTCTGACTGTCTCTCCCTGTTTCCAGCTTCAGAAAAATAAAAAAAAATAAAAATAAAAAAAAATAAAAAAAAAGAATTAAGCTTTTAATTTGGACTCTAAACTCTGAATTTTCTATCTATAATCCATATAGATACCAATTTCAATATTTTAAAAAGAATTTTCTTTTTAGTTTTCAATTATAGTTGACATTCAATATTATATTGGTTTCAGGTGTACAGCATAGATTTTAGACATTTATATAATGTATGAAGTGATCACTCAATTAGCTTAGTACCCACCTCACACCATACATAGTTATTACAATATTATCAAGTATATTCCCTGTTGTACTTGACATCCTCGTGACTCTATTGTAATTGCCTATTTGCACTTAATCCGTTTATCTCATTTTCACCCAGCCCTCTCCCATCTGTCAATCATCAATTTGTTCTCTGTGTCTATGAGTTTCTTTGTTTTTTTTGGTCATTTATTCTGTTTTTTGGATCCCACATATAAGTGAAATCACATGGTATTTGTCTCTCTATAGTCAGGGATTTGAAAGAATGGAAGAAAGAGCAGCCAGGCAAAATTCTATCGCTTAGGTTAGACCTGTGTCTTTGTGGGTCCACACTGTAGCTGCCCCTGCTTTTCCTACATCTCTCACATCATCAACATAGACCTGGTTTTCTGCTCTCTGATGTTACACACAGCCTGCAGTGTATTTAATTTGACTTGGATAACTTTCGCTACTTGATCATTGTCTCTGGTACACTAGATTCAATCTAGTAAGTATGAAATCAAGGAGACCAATTGAGAAGGTGCTCATGTGTTCACGTGATAGGTAGTTTTGACTGGTATTAGGGTGAAGCATTAGTGATGGGCAAAGGTGGATGGGGTTGGAACAAATTTTGGAGTTTGAGCTGACAGGATTTGCTGAAGAATTTCACACAGGGATTGAAAGAAAAAAAAGAAAGGAATAAAGAATGATTTCAATCTTTTCCTGTTCAGCAACATGGTAGGCAATAAGATCCAGGAGATGAGAATTAGATGAAGAAGATAAAAACAGGAGGGGATTGTTCTGCCAATGTCAAGTTTGCCATTTCTATTAGAAATTTAAGCAAAGGCTGAATAGGCATGAGATATACACGTCTAGAGCCCAAATAGACAGAGACGGGCCTGAAGTAGAAGTTTTTGAATCAAATATATTTTGAGAAGTGAGAAAGGCTCTTATTGTGGAAAAGAATGAAAGTCATGGGAAACTGGGTCACAGGGACTGTAATGATAGGGTTGCTGCACAAAAAATAAAAAGACAAGACAAAACAACGTCTGGAGTTGGCTTAGCAGAAAATCAGTTCTTAGGAATAGTCTGGATATACACAGAAGTCAAAAGTCAAGGAAAGGTTGCAGAGAGTTGAGAAGAAGCAAAAAGATTAGACAAAAGAGTAAATTGAAAGACTGAATAACTATTTATATGGCCTGAATAACATTTCTATTGTGGCTTCTTTCCAATGGGGTTAGTTGATTCTGGAGTATGGCAATCAATGGTCCAAAAGTAAAATAAAGAAGACAACTAAATTAATTGTCAAGGGTCTTAGGAACCTGAAAGATGTGGGCTGATCAGATAATCCAGATAAATATTTAACTGTCTACTTCATAAAATTCTGGAGATTCAGTTAAATCCAGGAATATTGCTAATTTTATTGGCCAATCAAAAAAGTACTTTCTTTGGAGAAAAAGTGTCTACTAAACATGGAAATATATAAACATGTATATGTATACATTATATTGACACACATATATGTATATCAGAAAATAAAGTAAAATTAAGTTTATGTTCAATTTTAACTCATTGGCATCTGAAATCTACTGTATTTTTCTAGGCTATGCTTTTTCTATAACTAGAAAAGGAAAAAGAAGATGATATTACAAAGTATGTTTGTGAGAGTAAAGGAAGTAAAAATGCTTTATAAAAATAAATATATAAGGAAAGTCCTTTAAATCTAAGATTTTGCATTGTTTCTGGCATGATTTCTTTTTTTATCTTATTTTTATTAATTTTAATGCAGTGACATTGATAAATCAGGGAACATATGTTCCAAGAAAACATCTTCAGATTATTTTGACATTTGATTATGTTGCATACCCCTCACCCAAAGTCAAATTGTCTTCTGTCACCTTCTGTCTGGTTTTCTTTGTACCCCTCCCCTCCCCCCAACCTCTCTCTCCTTCCTCTCCCCCTCCCCACCACCCTACCCCACCCCTTGTTACCATCACATTCTTGTCCATGTCTCTGAGTCGCATTTTTATGTCCCAACTATGTATGGGATCATATAGTTCTTAGTTTTTTCATTTCTTTTTTTTTTTTTTTTTTTTAATTTTTCCGAAGCTGGAAACAGGGAGGCAGTCAGACAAACTCCTGCATGCGCCCGACCAGGATCCACCCGGCATGCCCACCAAGGGGCGATGCTCTGCCCCTTTGGGGCATTGCTCTGTTGCATCCAGAGCCATTCCGGTGCCTGAGGTAGAGGCCAAAGAGCCATCCTCAGCGCCCGGGCCATCTTTGCTCCAATGGAGCCTCGGCTGCGGGAGAAGAGAGAGACAGAGAGGAAGGAGAGAGGGAGGGGTGGAGAAGCAGATGGGCGCTTCTCCTGTGTGCCCTGGCCGGGAATCGAACCCAGGACTCCTGCACGCCAGGTCGACACTCTACCACTGAGCCAACCGGCCAGGGCTAGTTTTTTTCTGATTTACTTATTTCACTTCGTATAATGTTATCAAGGTCCATCCATGTTATTGTAAATGATCCAATGTCATCATTTCTTATGGCTGAGTAGTATTTCATAGTATATATGTAACAAAGCTTTTTAATCCATTCGTCTTCTGATGGACACTTGGGCTGTTTCCAGATCTTCGCTATTGTGAACAATGCTGCCATAAACATGGGGGTGCATTTCTCCTACTGGAACAGTTTTATGGTATTCTTGGGGTATATTCCTAATAGTGGGATAGCTGGGTCAAAAGGCAGTTCGATTTTTAATTTTTTGAGGAATCTCCATACTGTTTTCCATAGTGCCTGCACCAGTCTGCATTCCCATCAGCAGTGCAGGAGGATTCCCTTTTCTCCACATCCTCACCAGCACTTATTCTGTGTTATTTTGTTAGCACCATTCTGACTAGTGTGAGGTGATATCTCATTGTGGTTTTAATTTGCATTTCTCTAATGATTAGTGATGTTGAGCATTTTTTCATATGCCTATTGGCCATCTGTATGTCCTCTTTGGAGAAGTGTCTATTCATCTCTTTTGCCCATTTTTGGATTGGGTTTTTTGTCTTCCTGGTGTTGAGTTTTACAAGTTCTTTATAAATTTTGGTTATTAACCCCTTATCAGATGTATTGTCAAATATGTTCTCCCATTGTGTAGTTTGTCTTTTTATTCTGGTCTTGTTGTCTTTAGCTGTGCAAAAGCTTTTTAGTTTGATAAAGTCCCATTTGTTTATCATGTCTTTTATTTCACTTCCCCGTGGAGATAAATCAGCAAATATATTGCTCCAAGAGATGTCCAAGAGCTTACTGCCTATGTTTTCTTCTAAGATGCTTATGGTTTCATGCCTTACATTTAAGTCTTTTATCCATTTTGAGTTTATTTTTGTGAATGGTGTAAGTTGGTGGTCTAGTTTCATTTTTTTGCAGGTAGCTGTCCAATTTTCCCAACACCATTTATTAAAGAGGCTGTCTTTACTCCATTGTATGCCCTTACCTCCTTTGTTGGCATGATTTCTTTATATAGTAAAGAAGACATCCGTAGACATCTCAGTGGTTTCTACATTTTCCTAAACAATTAGGTCTTAAGGAAATTTTTTGTATTCTGCAGTGTTCTTGTATTATTTTAGATCTATCTCTTGTCAATTTTATAGAATTTGTTGCATCATCAGAAAATATCCAAAGTGAGAAAAACTACTGCTTTTCAAGTAGGTAGATGACTATAGTTTTGAAGATATGTTGGTACTTCCATATGAAACTAGTTTAGAGGAGCATATCTCATCTGGCTTTCTGTTTCAGAAAATAAAGAATAAATATTCATTAAAATTTAGTACTGTCTGTATCGATAAATAATGGCATTAATTTTTATGTGTCAGCATACTCAAGAAAAGTAAAAAATAGTGTTTATTTTGGTGTAATGTAAACTCAAATGTCCAGAAGATAAATTGTCTACTTTTAAAATAGATAATCTATTGGTTTTTTAACTCCTGATTCTTGGTGATTAGCACTGCCATTATAGGTAAGGAAGAAAGTGAGATATAAAACTTTTATACCATTTTCTTTTTACTCACAGTTACAGTTTAAGTTGTGAGAAAGAGAAAAAAAAGCTTATTAAAAACTTTTCATTGAAATTCAAGTTATCTTATACTTCTCTTAGCTTATATCATGACTAAGGTAACTAACAATCCTAACATGACTGAGTTGTAAAGTCAAATATAACTGTTGTAGTTTCTGGTAAGAAACATTGCTGAGAAGTAAGCAGTAAGCAGTATACTGGAAGGTGGATTCCAGATAACCACATGCAAACTTGATTCAGACTATGCCTGGATGCATTGTAGAAGGTTAATAAAAGATCTACTAAAAAAAGGAAGGGACAATAGAAAGAAAGACTGACTATTTGAATCTATTTAATATTTTGACTAACATATCTCCAAATCATCAAGGATTTTATTATTTCTTCAATAAGGACATCTGAGTTGTGTATAGCAAACTCTATCAGGCATTTCTCATTATTTGTTATGTCCATTGCTTCCTCCCATCAGAACCCAATTTTAAAGCCCCAAACAATGTATCACAATGAGTCAAAGCCAATCACAATATTGTTCTAACCCTTTACTGGATTTTCAGGCTCCCTTTCTGCTACCACCAATCATGTGAATAATTCTGTCCAATGGGATGTTGCATGATTTCTGGGGACAGGGGTTTCCTTTAAGAAATTTTGGGCCCTTGGCCAGTTGGCTCAGCGGTAGAGCGTCGGCCTGGCGTGCGGGGGACCCGGGTTCGATTCCTGGCCAGGGCACATAGGAGAAGCGCCCATTTGCTTCTCCTCTCCCCCCCTCCTTCCTCTCTGTCTCTCTCTTCCCCTCCCACAGCCGAGGCTCCATTGGAGCAGGGATGGCCCGGGCACTGGGGATGGCTCCTTGGCCTCTGCCCCAGGCGCTAGAGTGGCTCTGGTCGTGGCAGAGCGACGCCCCGGAGGGGCAGAGCATCGCCCCCTGATGGGCAGAGCGTCGCCCCTGGTGGGCATGCCGGGTGGATCCCGGTTGGGCGCATGCGGGAGTCTGTCTGACTGTCTCTCCCCGTTTCCAGCTTCAGAAAAATACAAAAAAGATATATATATAATAAAGAAAGAAAGAAAGAAAGAAATTTTTAATTTCTGAAAAAGAGACAAGTAGAATAGGAGGTACCTTTCTTTAATTCCTTAGTGCATTGACTGTAAAAATCCTTGCATATTCAGTAACCATCCTGCACTGCCAAGGAAACAAACATTAGACAAATGGGTATGAGCTAAGTCTAGTAAAACAGGACCAGAAAAGATCCTAGACAACTAAACTAATACTTGCAGCATTCTACCTCCTGACTTTTATTATAAGAGCAGTGTTGTTAACACATTGCAAGTTAAATATGGTATTCTGTTAAATTTGTTATTTTAATTTGTTCATGGCATCCTCTGCTTTGCAGAAGCTTTTTAGCTTGATGTAGTTTTACTTGTTTACTTTTGCTTTTGTTACCTTTGCTTTTACTGTTAAACTCCAAAATAATCATTAACAAGTCTGATGTCTCTTACTATATTTTGCATTTCCAGTCCTTTTTTTTTGAAAATTTTAATCTGATATTTGTTTTTTAGTTTACAAATTTTCCAGTTCACTTATTGTTTCTGAGTTGAATTTAATCTGGACTTAAACTAATCTAATTAAATTGGAGAGTTTCCATTTAATTCTTATAGTTTTCAGTTTGCTGCTAAGTTTTCCATCTCATCCTTATAGACTGTGCTAATAACTTCAGTGAAGATCTGTATCTCCTACGGTTTTTGTTTTTGTTTTTTGCCTATTTCCTTTTCAGTCAATTTTTGTCTTTATGCATGCCTGATTTTTATAAAAAACAGATTTATTGAGATACAGTTCACATACCTTATAATTCATCTATTAAGAACATGTAATTTGATGGCTTTAAGTATATTCAGACTTGTGCAACTACCACCACATCTGCTTTTAGAACAATTTTATCACTAAAAAAAACAAACAAAGGCCTGACCTGTGGTGGCGCAGTGGATAAAGCGTCGACCTGGAAATGCTGAGGTCGCTGGTTCGAAACCCTGGGCTTGCCTGGTCAAGGCACATATGGGAGTTGATGCTTCCAGCTCCTCCCCCCATCTCTCTCTCTGTCTCTCTCTCCTCTGCCTCTCTCTCTCCTTCTCTCTCTCCTCTCTAAAAAATGAATAAATAAAAAGAAATAAAAAAAAACAAAAAACAAAAAACAAAAAACAAAATACTATTGCTACTAGGTACATACTCCTTAACAATATCTATTTGTTTTGTTTTATTTCAAGTTTATCAATGTCTGTGAAGAAATATATAGACAATGTAAACCTCTAGATGACATTTGGGGTTGAAATCATCTAGAAAATTTTTATCATTTTGTTGGTAAAGAAACTCAAGTGTTGTGACCAGTCCAAGATTCTAATCTAGCTACTGACAGAAACAGAATGAAAGGTTTATTTTCTTTAGTTCTAGTGTACAGGTCCAGATAAAATGAATAATATATGGAAGAGAAAACAATAATCAAATGAAAGAAATTAGAAAATATAACTGAGTTAAGGATGTGAAAATTCATTGTTTTGACACTATAAAAGCCAGTTTATCTATGCATTGTCTCTTCTATTTTTTTGACTAATTATAAACCTTATACTTAAATTTTATTTTTCACTATATTAAATTCATTAGCTTCAGAATTCTCGAATCTTATAATCACAGAATTACATATCTTTTTCCACAGCGGACAATTGTATTAGGCATGATTAATCCAATTTGAGTTGTAATTTTAACTTTGATATTGTCTATAAATTCTAAAGGGCTAATATATTAAAAGAAAGATTGACATCAATTATTTTTTCCTTACAAATCTAGTAATAGAATCTTTAATAAAATGCCTATGCATTCTGGTGAAGTAGTAGTGTCTTTTTCTGACATGAAATAAGTTCAGGTGAAAAATTTAAATAATGAAGAATTTAATGCAGTATCTTCATCTCCACAGAACAAATATATTCAAATAACTTCCTTTATGTTAAGATAGCATTTGCTTTTTCATTTTATAACAACTGGTATAAATGATTGAGAAAATTGCAATAGACAAGCAGATAATATTAAAGTCACCAACCATGGTATTGAATTAGAGGTAAATAACTATGCTTTAGAATAGCAGCTATCAAAGCATTTAAAACAATAAAGTTGTATTTCAATGTGACTTAAATTGAGGCCTGATATACAATGTAAATTATTAAGAATCTACAAATGGTAATGTGTTCTAAAATATGTGAGGTTATAGACTAAAGTATAAATATCTATCACTATTTAATACATTTATTACTGCTAGGAAAAAAATTTTAAATTTAATATTTGTTGTCTATGTACATTGAATTCTTTTAAGTCCTATGATCTTCTGTTATTGAAGTGTCTTTTCTGTGCATATGGATGTCAATAACAAAATTTCTATGACTTCCATTTAATTAAGGCTATAATAATTAAGATAATTAGTGTGTTAGACAGAATTTTAAGATGATCCCTATGATTTTGTTTTTTCAAGTTAAGCCCTTGATTATGTTATATTACATGGCAAAGGGATCTGCAGATATAATTAAGGTTTTTAATCAGTTGACTTTGAGTTAATCGAAAGAGATTATCCAGGCAAGCTGAGCCTCATCACCTGAGCCCTTTTAAAACACTGGCTTTCCTTTGGTTGTTTATAAAAGTCAAACTGATTCAAAGAATGAAAGCGATTTAAGGAAGATTCTCCATTGCCATGATGGAGGGGATCACAGGGCAAAGACCTGAACAGACTCAGAGGGAAGAGGAGTTCTCAGCTGACAACAAATAAAAGTAAAAACATTAATCCCATGACCATAAAGTAATGAATCCTGCAATTACCTGAAGAATGAATTAAAAAGCAGATTTTACCCAGTCTCAAGATGAAAACTCAGTCCAGCTGACATCTGGATGTTGGTTTTGTCTTGATGTCCTTGTGATGATGCCTTGAGCAGTGAACTCATTCATATATGGCCTAGAATTCTGTCTTACTGAAACTAGGAGACAGTAAAATAGGTGTTTTTAAGCTACTAAATTTGTGGTCATTTGTTATGCATCAGCAGAAAACTAATCCAATCAGTAAAATTTGCTTGATGACTTGATAAAAATCCTATTCAGGTTCAAAGACAGGAGTTTGGGAGCACTGGCTATGCAGGCTGGTTTAGTGTATTGGGTAGCAGGTGATTCTTAGTGTAAGTGAAAGCATAGTGTGGGATGAAATGAGGCTGGATGAAGCTTTCCCTGGGTCCATATTTTGTCTGTATCATCACATGACTGTAGATAAAGAATGTGGATAAATAATGTGGATTTATAGAGATATAGAATCTTCCTGAGGAAATTTCTGGAAGCAAAGTGAACTCTTTTACTAAGGAAGCTGTTATAGGTTAGAAGCGACAACTTTTCTTATGGGCAATTCCTGAGTAAAGAAAGAGAAAACAGATAAGGTAAGAATTCAAAACATTGTAAGTGACAAATCTAAATCTGAATGAAAAGTAAGAAGACCAAAGAGAGAGAAATTCAAGGAACTTGATAGGGAAAAGGAAACCCTTCTAGAAACAGTTATGGAAAGAATATAATACCAAAACTATCTAGAAGCCAGCAAAAATTTAGGTTATGTTTTTTTTGTTTGTTTATTTGTGGGGTTTTTTGTATTTTTCCAAAGTGAGAAGGGGTGGGGGTGGGGAAGGCAGAAAGACTCCTGCATGCACCGGACAAGGATCGATCAGCATGTCCACCAGGGGGCGATGCTCTGTCTATCTGGGGCATTGCTCCATTGCAACCAGAGCCGTTCTAGCACCTAAAGTGGAGGCCATGGAGCCATCCTCAGTGCCCGGGCCAACTTTGCTCCAACGGAGCCTTGGCTGCAGGAGAGGAAGAGAGAACTAGAGAGAAAGGAGAGGGGGAAGGATGGAGAAGCAGATGGGCACTTCTCCTGTGTGCTCTGACCAGGAATCAAACCCAGGCCTTCCACATGCTGGGCTGATGCTCTACTGCTGAGTCAACCAGCCAGGGCTTAGGTTATGTTTTAACAGAATCCTGCAGCATGTCAGTGAAAATACGTGGTTAATGGAATTTTTTTAAGGCACTACAGCAAATGCAGGAGTAATATTTTGGGACTCCCAATGGTTATACCCTATAGGACTGGCTATAACTCAGGTGTGTACTGGAACAATCTTAAGTAGTACCATTATCTTGGCAACTGGCAAAATATATTTATAATATGATATAATATGCATGCAAAATATAGATAATACTTGCCAATATTATAAATATCACATTTTCTTTAGATAGCCCTTCTTATTACTTTTTAATTTCATTTTTATTACCCTATTATATCATGATTGATTTTGTTATTTCATTCATTCCTTTCCCACTTTCTGATTTTAATTATTTTACTCTGTAGAACCTACTTATATATCCTATTAGTTATGTCTTCTGAGTAATACTATTATCCTTATAATGTTCTTGCTCTACAAGTTCCTTTGGAATGGTTTTATGGTTCATTTTATAATTTGAATGATTTGAATACATGACTAATATTTTGTATTATTTTTTCACTTAAAGGAAAGCATGCACATGTCCATGAATTTTCCCTAGAGTGAATTTTGACAGTATACTACTACCAGGATCGAGATACAACTTTATTATTATTATTTTTCAGAAAATTTCCACATTCTCTTAGGTTCAATTATTAATCTGTAGAATGGTTTAAACTTATGTTTGAAAAAGTGAAGTTTGAAATAAGACTTTTTCATAAAAATAAATCAGATATGCTGACATCTGGGCAGAGAATTTCAGGTAAAATTATTGCCAGTGTCCTGATACAGAAAGAACTCAGCAGTGTAGAGACATAACTAAAGCCTGATAATGCATTCACATTCCCTAAATCAAGCCCAATTTTGTCACCCAGGGGCCTCCATGAAACACCTTTACCTTCAATTGGTGAATAATTGCACCAATTTATATTTCAGATTTGGTATACTTTTTGAAGAAATGTGAAGGAAAAAAGCTCCAGAAAACAAATTCGATTTGTCATTGAGCAGGCAGAGAGATAGATGAGGCCATCAAAGAGGACCAGGTAGAGAAAACCTGTTCACTTTGCACAACCAAGTAACAAAACAATCATCAGCCTAGTTGGCACCAATGCTTTGGACAAAATGCCAAAAATATAAATAAAATCTTTTTGAGAAGGTATAATATGAAAAGGAAAAATCTAATGAACGTGTTGTAATATTATATATGATTGATCCAATACTCCATGTGAATTTCTCCAATGATTACTCTTAACTATCGGACACTAAAACAAACTCATCTTGATGTGCCAGACACTCTCTTTCACCCCATCAAAAACTGAAGGCAAAAAATGCTCATACTTTATTGTATATTCTATCCTCTTACTTTCTCAGTAACAAAAGCAAAGGATGACAAATCTTTAAAATAAACACTTGGTTCAATACATCAATGTATGTATTCTAAAGAGTTTAGTTGTCTCTTTGACTCTTTATTGACCCCAAGTCTGCGGAAAACAAAATACTTAAATGTATAGTAGACTAATCTCTCAGAACCTGAAAATAAAATTACTTCTTTCAAAAAAACTCAGGGACACCTGACCAGGCGGTTGTGCAGTGGATAGAACTTCAGACTGGGATTCAGAGGACCCAGCTTCGAAACCCCACGGTCGCCAGCTTGAGCGCAGGCTCATCTGCTTTAAGCAAGGCTCACCAGCTTGAGTCCGAGGTCGCTGGCTTGCGCAAAGGGTCACTGGGTCTGTTGTAGCCCCCTGGTCAAGGCATATATGAGAAAGCAGTCAGGGAACAACTAATGTGCCACACCAAAGAATTGATGCTTCTCATCTCTCTCCCTTCCTGTCTGTCTGTGCCTATCTATCCCTTTCTTTGTCTCTCTCTCTGTCTCTGACCCCCCCAATAAAGAAAACTCAAGGAGTGTTACATATTTTCATAGAAGCCCAGGCTGCCATAACAAACTGTCTTAAAACTGAGTGGCTTAAAAAATAGAGAAAAAAAAGAAATAAATAAATAGAGAAATTTATCCTCTCACAGTTCTGGTGGCTAGAAATTAAAACCAAAGTCTTGGAACTGTTGTTGTTTCTTTCCCGGGAGCATTAAGAGAGTCTGTTTCATGCTTCTCACCCAGCTCCTATGGGTTGCTATCCATGTTTAGAGTTCCTTGGCTTCCAAATGCATATCTCCAATCTCTGCCTCTGTCATCACATGGCATTCTTCTTGTGTATGCCTATGTCCAAAATTTTCTCTTGTTTTAAGGGCTCCAGTCACTGTATATAGGGGTTTACCCTACAATATGACCCAATCTAAACTTGATTTATATCTGCAAAGACTCTATTTTTAAATTAGTTTACATTGATAGACATCAGGGCTTGAACATATCTTTTTAGGGAACATGATTCAACCCACAACACCCCTGCTTTAACTTCTCTCAGCAATTATATTAGTCAGGGTTCAAGAGAAACAGAAATAACAGGATACATGTGTAATTGAAATAAATGTGAGACTGGAAAAAATGAGTTGGAGCTAACTTATAGGCCCTTGTGAGATTACAGTTAGGAATTTCATGGTTCTGTAAGCTTCACATATTTTTATCAAGGAAGATATATATTTTTTAAAATCAGCTATACATTTTAAAATTGAAATTTAACTGTTTTGACATACAGAGGGTATATTAAGGGCATCAGTGGCTGGTGTTAGAGAAAATTATTAAAAGGCTATTGCTATGGTCGGATAAGGAAAGATGAGGGGCTGAACTCCTGGAGTAGGTATGAGAATGCAGAAAATGAGATGTATCTTTTTCCTGAGTCATTACTTTTCATGAAAAGTATTGACTGCCTATTTAAAACTTAGGTAGTAAGTGAAGCACCCCAAAAGTTGTGGGCAGAGAAGGTAAATTTATCACTCAATAACTATTAAGCTTCTTCTCTCTATAAAGCATTTTTTAATGACATGACCTGATATTATGATAGTGTCATACTATTTGCCCAAACTCCATTTCTTTCACCTTCTTCTAATTTACCTTCAACACAACAACAAAAGCACTGACAAAAGATTTTAGGTTTAGTGGTGGGAGCTGGAAGGGACGCTCAGATACAGCAGGACCCAGAGAGGTAAGGTAAAGCCAATCAGATATTTTGCTGACCTTACCTCTCTCCAAAATAGGGTTTGTTGAAAGGTAAAATTAAAATCATTAAAAAAAAAAGTCTTTTAGTTGCTATGTAAAATTTTGATAAAATACATGAGTTAGTTAACCTCAGAGTAATACTGTAGCATCATTTAAAAAAATTTGTGTTAAATCATGGTTATCTTCAGAACAATTTAACCTTCTAACTTCTAAAATCTGGACTTGTTGCTAATTAGCACTGATAACTGCTAAATATACCTTTCACTTTACTCACCAATTCAGTGAGGATTGAGATTTTTCAATAATGACCACTTAATCTCCTCATTTCCCTAGATCTTCTTTTAGCATCCATTTTCCACTTTAGCCTTGAATTATAAGTCAGATTTTTATTTATATTAAATTGTACTCCTTTGTCCTCTGCAAGAGTATTAACCTACATATGTTAGTATATAGTTACATTTCCCTTTGTTTGCTGTCTTTTCCCCTTTATTAAATTGTAAAGTTAGAATTGCATTACTATGTTTTAATTAATCAGCTTTAACGTCCACTGTAAAGTTCTACTAACTTTCTTTGCATTGTAGCAGAAGTAAGTTTCTTATTATGTATCATTGCTGAAAGTTCTACAAGTTAAAACTTCCCAGTGATAAATTACACATTTGATATTTGAAAATTTATAAAATATAAGAAGTCAATGTAAAAAGAAATTTTCAGTTTATGGTATCACATTCAGTAGAGGTGTTGAAGTTTCCCTAATGTTTATATGAGACTGAGTGAGGTGTGTATGAGACTGGTTGAGAAATTCCTTTGTAATACACAATCTCAGGTGCCTCTAATTATGCTATTTTTTATAATTTTATTTTAATAATTTTTTTTGTATTTTTCTGAAGTTAGAAGTGGGAAGACAGACTCCTGTATGCTCCCGACTAGGATTTACCCGGCATGCCCACCAGGGGGCGGTGCTCTGCACATCAGGGGCATTGCTCTGTTGCAACCGGAGCTATTTTAGCACCTGAGGTGGAGGCCATAGAGCCCTCCTCAGCACCTGGGCCAACTTTGCTTCAGTGGAGCCTTGGCTGCAGGAGGGGAAGAGAGAGATAGAGAGCAAGGAGAGGGGGAAGGGTGGAGAAGCAGATGGGCGCTTCTCCTGTGTGCCCTGACTGGGAATCAAACCCAGGACTTCCACACACCAGGCCAATGCTCTACTGCTAAGCCAACCGGCCAGGGCTAATTATGCATTTTTAAATTATGCATGTGACTCACTGTACATCCTGTATTTAAGCATCATTACTACCAATTTATAAAATTCTGCAGTAGCATTGAGGTCTGCCTTATTATTTAAACATCAGGCAATCTGGTTTTCTCCTCTTTGGTGCCCCCCCACCTTCTCTCCCAGGGCATTCTAACAGCACTTTCTCTGTGGTAGTTTGTCACATTAGCAATAGAATACCAATAAAGATGCTGGAAGTGGGGTGCTGCGGTAACAAATACCAAACATTGTGGAAGTAGCTTTAAAATTGGGTGATGAATAGAAGCTAGAAGACTTTTGAGAAGTATTATAGGGATAATCTAGCTTTCCTTAAACAGGATGTCCTAGAATATTGAGAAGTCCCGGACCTGCATCAACACGCAGAGCCCAGAGTGTGGAAAAGAGGATTTAAAGAGGATTTATTGTAAGCACCTGGGTGTGGGCAGACTGAGTCCAAAAAGAGAGTCAGCCCCATGCAGGGGTGAGGGGATTAGTTTTATACTTTGTTGCTCACTCCTAGCAGCTTCTGCTAGACACAGGTCTCCTGGCATCTGGCCTGGGCTTGTGTTCTTCTGTTGTTTCATTCCCTGCCTCCATTGGTAATGGGTTCCAGTTGACTCATTTACTCAACTTAAAGGTTAAATACAGTTCATCACATACTAAATGAGGAAGGGTTGGTTGGGAGAATTTTTGAGTCCTGAGGATATATATTGCCCTAACAAATATGGGCATTTAAAGAAGCATCTAGTAAGGGCTCAGAGGAAGTGAGAAGTATAGCAGAGAACACCTATACTGCTTTAGAGAATACTTAAATCATCACAAAGAGACTGCTTACATAAATATGAATATTAAAGCCACTGCTGGTGGGAGTTCAGAAGGAATAAAAAAAATAAAGAAAATGTTACTAAAAACTTGAGGAACGAGCATCCTTGTATACAATGGCAGGAAACACAACTGTATTTTTATCTCAGAGTTATATGGAAAGTGAATGTTGTAAGTGATGAACCTGGCTATTCAGCTGTGGAGGTTTCCAAGTAAAGTATTGAAGTTATGACTTGGTTTCTTCTTGCTACTAATAGTAAAATGTGAGAGAAAAGATACAAATTGAGGAACAATCCATAAAAAGAAACCAGGACTAGATGATTTGAACCTGCAGGGCTCAACAGATGAGCATATTTAATCACACAGAAGGTTTTTGAGTAAATTAGACACATGAATCAGCCTTTCTCTCTGTCATCTCAGCAGACAGCGAGTAGTATTAGGATTGTCCAGAAAGATCTGTGAAGGAGACTCTTTTCTAATAGAATGAATTCCCATGGTAGTTGAGGGAGATCATCAAGATTCTTGATAATCTAATCCCAGCAGTAATGCTGCCTGCTTGGATTGAACGGAACAGAGAGAAGAGCTGTAAATACAAGATCAGAGGTGAGAGTGTTGCAACTATAAGCCAAGGAATGCTGGCATCCTCCAGAAGCTGGAAAAGGCAAAAAAAAACAAGAAGATATTGACACTGACAACACCTTGAATTTAGCCCAGTGAAACTGCTTTTATACTTTTGACCTTTGTTTGTGTTTAAAGTTACTCATTTTGGCCCTGGCCAGGTAGCTCAGTTGATTGGAGCATCATCCTGATACACCAAGGTTGTGGGTTCAATCCCCAGTCAGGGCACATACAGTAATCAATGAATGTGTAAATAAAGTAGAGCACCAAATAAATGTTAATCCCTCTCTCTTTCTCTCTTTCTCAAATCAAGAAATTAAAAAAATGAAAACAAAATAAAGTTACTCATTTGTTACAACAACAATAGCAAAGTGTTATAAATTTTGATTCCCCTGGGATTCATTATTACATAAATGAATAAAAGAAGGCAGGAGTGGTTCCTTAACAGTGGATTCTGGGTAGATTTTCTGGGAAAAATACATTGCCCACAATTAGTTTTAATAATGACAGCAGTTTCCTTTGCCAGTTATTGTCAAGAAGATTCAGTCTTTGTAAGAAAGTAAACTCCCTGATGGAAAAGGTTCTGCTGTTCTTCTTACTGCTCCCCAACACCAAACAGCAAAAGTATCTGGCCTTGGTAGGCATTCAATAGTCATTGACTGAAATATATGAATGAATGAATGAATGAATGAGTTAATGGTTTATTGTATCTCAAAATTTTATCACCCTTTTTGCTTTAGTAAAATCTTCCATTCTTGGTTAACCTTTAATGACTTCCTATCTTACTAAGTTCCATAATAATTAGTCCCCTCAACTACCTTTCCCTCTGCTGTATCCTCTTTCCAGATTAATCTTCCTAAAACAGAGCTCAGATAGATCACTTTCTTGCAATAGTAACCTGGGGACCTAATGGCTTACCTATTAATCATCAACTTCTTACCTTGCTATCTAAGGTCGTCTAACTCTAGCTTCACTCAATTCTTTTTAGCCTAAACTCAACATCCCCCTACATATATTCTATTCCAATTACTGCTTCCTTACCCTAGTCTTCCCTATCTCTTCATCATATGTGCGTGGAACATTTTGTCCTATCACTATCATCTCCACCTGTCAAAATTCTGCCTAACCTTTAGCTATTTCCTTTAAGCTGCCTTTCTCAATCGCCTCAATAGACACCTTTCTTTTCTTGAAACTTCCAGAGCAGTTTCTGTACCTATCGTAATTTGGTATCATTACCTGTTACCTGATAAGCTCCTTAGGAAGAGACTCATACCTAACTCATCTTATCTCTGAGGTATTTAGAACAGAGTACAGATTTTCTTTTTTTAAAGTTCAATCCTGGCACATCCATGTATTTCAAAAGTCTAAATTCTGCTAATTTCTCAAATTCTAAATTATCCTATTAGCACTTATCTCACATAAGAAGAATTACCTTTATTTTCCCATCCATCTGTGGGTGGGGCCAAGGGCAGTGATGGGGTGGGGGGTGACTATTGCAGAAAACAGTAATTCTGGGAATAATGGAGAGCTTAATTTTTTAAAAGTTTGAACCAATGTTTGGTGAAGTAAGACCTCCCATTTTATACTACTCTTTTATCAAATTGAATTTCAAACATTTTAGAAATTCTGGATTTAGACATGTGATCAACCAGATGTTTTTTTTTTTCTTTTTTTTTTTTTTTTTTACAGAGACAGAGAGTCAGAGAGAGGGATAGATAGGGACAGACAGACAGGAATGGAGAGAAATGAAAAGCATCAATCATCAGTTTTTTGTTATGGCACTTTAGTTGTTCATTGATTGCTTTCTCATATGTGCTTTGACTGTGGGGTTACAGCTGACCAAGCAACCCCTTGCTTGAGCCAGCGACCTTGGGTCCAAGCTGGTGAGCCTTTCTCAAACCAGATGAGCCCGTGCTCAGGCTGGTGACCTCGGGGTCTCGAACCTGGGTCCTCGGCATCCCAGTCCAATGCTCTATCCACTGCACCACCACCTGGTCAGGCTCAACCAGATGTTGATCCATCATATTATATTATATGGAGTTAGTTCTAAAGCCTAACAAGATATAATGTACTTTATACAAAATTGTAACCTGAGATATCAGATTGGATAGTCTTTATCTTTATACAAACAAAGACCATCTCTGTACCCTTTAAATCATGACAAATTGGATTGAAATTGAGAAAAAAAATTAGTTCAAAGTTTTGTGTTACTGTTTGGAACTCAAGACACTAGATAATGAAGGTATATGGATTTTGGCAAACTCTAGAGGTATTTATTTATTTATTTATTTATTTTGAAATCTAAAAAGTCATACTCAGTTGATATCAAATCTTTTGTTCACATGGTCACTTACTGAACACAAAAATTGAATGCCACACAAATTTAACACTAAGCAGTTTGTTCTTTCTCCTTCAAAATGTTTTAGCACAGCTACTTGCCACTTGTAAGAATATTCTATAAATATTGACTTCTTAACAGAGCAACTATTAAAAAAGCATGACTATATATAGAAGAATTTTTTACATAATCAAATTTGATCTTATAAGTGAAAGATAATTTTTTACTGTTAGCTGGTCCCCAAAGCATATTTATCAAAGACCCTATGAATAATAGTGAACACAGGTTCATAATAAAATATTTTCCCAATATTTATTAATTTTTAATTATTTATATCTTATCAAATTATTTGAAATTCAGATCAATTTAGTTAGGCACTGATTCAATATATATCTTATCTTTTGTAATTCCCAAAAAGGTTGTTAGAAAAGCAATTAAAGAAATCCAATGCAAAAAGAGAAGAAGAAATTTTGGTATATTAATTTGTTACCTACTACACAAAATAGCATTGGAAATTCCCAGGCTCTCAAAGTAGGAAATTGCAAGTGTAATGTGGAGGTCTGACAGCATTCTGAGTGATGGTTCTTTCTGTTTCTCTAGTATAAGGAGGCTTGAAAATAATAAATCACATACGCACATTGTTTAACATTCTGACAAATTTAAACTGTCAAGTTATTGTGAATAGCTGGGAATTTTATTTTATTGAGAATACTGTTGAATGTATGATTTTGTAAACAGCTTTTCTACAGGTAGTTTAGAGGAGACAGTCTTTGTTAATGTCTAATTAGGCCCCTGGATAGCTCTTTGACCTTGGCAAAATCCCTTTATTTTTCTGAGTTCACTTTTCTCATCTCTATAATATCGATTTCCTTAGAGATATGGAATTGCACAACTTAAAAGTTAATTAAAATCGTTTAGGGCTTTTCTGAATTCTTGTATTAATAATCAGAAACTGTGCACTGATTCTGTATTTTTGAAATATTTGTACTGTCTTGGGTACAGTTAACTTTCCTTTGAAATAAATCATAGTAGAAAAAAACTCCAAAGCATTTGTAGTTACTTTGCTGTGATTTAATCCAGCAGTAAGACAGATAGTAAACACAGAATAATGAGATGCTGAGACATTACTGGTTTTACCATATAGGGAAATAATACAGCAAGGCGGTGACTGCTAATATATGCCTACTTTTTCATTACATTAACAATATGGTCCTTCAAAAAAATGACTGGTATGTCTATGTGAAATAAATGCAAATAAAAATATCAGTAAGTGGAAAGGATCATATGACATGGTACATGTTTTATAGGCAGCAACCTTGGATGGATGAGTGTCTTATTATTCCTATTTGACCAATGAGGAAATTAGGGTTGCAAAAACTAAAATGCATTGCTGACATCACTCATCTATTAAGTAGAAAGTCTGTCTTGCTCAATGCCCATGCTTTTATCACCATGTTATGACACTGCCCAAGAAATGCATTTGCATAAAAGAAAGTAAAATATTTTGTACTTTGGATGATGGATGAAACATTTTATTAAAGAGACAGACTTATTCTGCATCTCCTCAGCACTTTCTGTAATAAATCTTTCCATTTTGTAATAAAGTTTCCATTGTCTCATGTTTTAAAACATTACTTTTTTTCTAAGACTGAAATTTAAGAGAAGATTGCCACCTTGAGTGATTTAGCTGCTGAAAAAATATAAAATGCACCTACACAAATCAATTATGCCTTTTTCAAATTTTTAAGGAGTCTAAGATTCTAAGAAATAATATTTTTCTTTGATGCTATTCAATGATTACACAAAAGAATATAATATATCTCAGTTTATTAGTTTAATTATATAAAATTAAATATTGTTATTTGCACACTCATTTTAGGAAATTATTTACTCATGTTAAAAATAACACTCTTAACACATAATTAAAACTTATTTTTTAAGTAGAAGATGGGAAATATGTTTAATAGAGTGTGATGAATCCATACTATTTGTGCTTCAGTGTTTGCTATTTTACAGTTCAACTAACTAAAAAAAAAATTCTATGATTAAACAAAACATATAAATAAAAGAATCATGGGGATTCCAAGATGGCAATAAACTAGGCAGACAATCCAACTGCCACCCCCCAGGACCAAATTGGATTACAAATTAATTTAAGAACAATCATCTTGAAAAACCAACTTTGGACTAAAGGAAGAGGAGTCTATAACCAAAGATCACAGAAGAAGCCACACCCAGACTGGTAGGAAGGGCGGAGATGAGGAAAGGGCTGCCTTACTCCAGGGAGTGAGTGGCTGCTGAGGGTCTGAAGGGACTTCACTGTGAGGGAGTCACTCTGAGAGGGGAGGGTCCTCAGCCCCAGGCCTGGCACCCTAGCCTAGAGCCCCAGAACCTAGAAGAGGTACCGACATAGCATTTGAAAAGAGCCGAGGTTTCTGTCTGCAAGAAAGCTATGGTAGCCCTGGCCGGTTGGCTCAGCGGTAGAGCGTCGGCCTAGCGTGCGGAGGACCCGGGTTCGATTCCCGGCCAGGGCACATAGGAGAAGCGCCCATTTGCTTCTCCACCCCTCCGCCGCGCTTTCCTCTCTGTCTCTCTCTTCCCCTCCCGCAGCCAGGGCTCCATTGGAGCAAAGATGGCCCGGGCGCTGGGGATGGCTCTGTGGCCTCTGCCTCAGGCGCTAGAGTGGCTCTGGTCGCAATATGGCGACGCCCAGGATGGGCAGAGCATCGCCCCCTGGTGGGCAGAGCGTCGCCCCATGGTGGGCGTGCCGGGTGGATCCCGGTCGGGCGCATGCGGGAGTCTGTCTGACTGTCTCTCCCTGTTTCCAGCTTCAGAAAAATGAAAAAAAAAAAAAAAAAAAAAAAAAAAAAAAAAAAAAAAAAGAAAGCTATGGTAGCTCTAGGAGAGTGTGAAGTTGGTGGCCCAGGGAGAGACACAGTCAGGGACAGCCACCAGAACCCCTGAGCTGAGTCATTCTCCAATACTGCAGTTGCCTTCTTTCTTGCGTGGAGCAGTCACTCTGTGTGGCATCAGCCTGGGGGAAAGCAACTTCCCCACCCTCGGGAATCCCTCCTGTCCCACACTATGGAGACCCGGTGTTCTCAGAAGTCAGCCAGGAAGAAGGGGGCACATCAGTGACTCAGTTTTCTGGTGTTGAGGCTTAAACTTTTCCCCACAGGCTCTCAAGACTATGACTGGTACTTCTGTCTCACAAGAGACTCAGTAGAAACTGACCAGCCTGTGGGCAGACCACACCTCTGGGTCTCAGAGGGTACACCCACCAGACTCCTGGGGCCACACCCTACTGAGGACAGTGAAAAAGTCTGAACAGACTGACACTTGGGGTCGAGGGGCAGAGCCACACCCACCACCCTTCCTAATTCCTGAATTGCCACAGGCTCTGGACTCCACCAGAGGTTTTTTTCAGTGGTGAAACCCAGTTAGCAGCCAGCAGTCAGGGGCTACAGAAGGCGGAGCTCAATAAACTGGCCTTTTGTGGACATTTATCCAGGCCCAGAGTAGGTAAAAGCCAGCCTAAGGGTGCAGCTTGGTATTTCCATGTGCACCTGGGCCCTTCAGAGGAAGCCACAAACTCTGGATTGCTTGTAGCTCCAAGAACGTTGCTGAGGGCCAGTCACGGGTAGTGTACCCCACTGGTTTGTGCTGGGGTCCCTCCAGGGAGACCCAGGACTGGCACATCAGTGGCCAGCTGTGAAGAGCATTGGTTCAGGACCTAACAATCCTTGCTAGTGGTATGTTCTAAGAAAGGTGTGGGACAGCTATGTTAGGCTTGTTCATGGGTTTACTAGCTGCAAGTACTTTGTTTGATTAGTGCATAAGCAAATAGCAGAGGCACATGTGCATAGCCTGTATAAGGCTATGGGTGCTTCCCCTGAGCAGCGATTCTACCAGATCACTCTCTTGCCACAATAAGATGTGGTTTTCCTTGCTCCCTTGCCCTTACTGTGAATAGCAGATTTTCCTTTGTTTATTACCTCTTTGCCTTTTGTTATTTGCTCACCTGTCCTTATGAGCCTCCAATAAATGGTTAAGGGCCCAACGCTTTCTGGCTCAGCAGTTCCTGTTACATCTGCCTGAATCCAATGTGAACCTGCCTGGCCTCAGCAACTGACATTACAGAAGGGTTTCTCACACCTGGCTCAACTGAAGTGAGTTCTATTTATCTGTGCTTCACACTGGCACAACAGCTAATGTATATTGGATCAGGTGGAGCTTCACAGTCAGCCAGTCCGGGTGCTGGATATCCTGCCCTGCTGGGCTAGGTTCCATAGGGCGAAGGTAGAGAGAGGCTTGGAGCATGAACATTTAAAGTGTAGGTCCCTGAGAGTCTATTGTTGGGTCTGGTCAAGGGGCTGAGCCACATTCTGGAGAGCACAGTCATCCCAAAGAGAGGACACTCTCAGTCTTCCCCCTTGAGACCAGGGTCTCACCAGCTGGAAGAACTTCTGCAGAGGGGAGTGTTGGCCCCACTGAAACTGAACCTGCTGCTTGTCTTGCTGGGGAGAAATAAAATTTAAGTATCCAGCAATGGCTGAAGGATTAGGCTCTAAAGTGGGGCCACTTTCCCTGTACTGAGCTCCTGACCAAGAGACCCCTGAAGTGGGGGGCCCTACTAATAATGTATTCACAACATCAGTGGCCCTAACCCACCAAGCTTGGAACCTGTAGAGGGATTGACTGGGTGAGGCCAGTCTGAGTGCACACTTCAGTCTTTCTACAGAAGACTCTGTGGGAAAACCAGGCAGTTGCAAAGAGGAGTTGGAGCAGCTGACAAGTGGCAAATCTTATGGAGCTTGGGGCTTTTACAGAGCTGCTGTGATCTCTAAGCAGGAGGAAGCTGATCCTTATACACATGCTGGCCCCTCCAACACTACCCAGGCACAGAAAACACAGACACAAACAGCAAACGAGTCGATAGCTCCAGACAGATAGCCCATGGCCAGTTACAAAAAATGGCTGATGCCAACCCAAGAAGACCTAGAGCCAATAAAACCAGTAGTGGGTGGCAGATAGCACCAATCCTAGACTCAGGTAACTACACAAGCAGCACACCCAATGAGGAGTCTAGTGGACACCAGACACTGGAGAATAAATACACCCAATAGGACAGACACTGCACCACTGCAGTGTCTAATACACATGATCAAGGTTGACCCTTAGAGCCAGCCAGCCTGAAGGGATAACCACACCCACAAAGGGGCCAACTGCATTCAATGCTCACATACAACAGGAGGGAAAATACACTCTTAAGAAGCATTCCTAGAGGAAGGAAATCAGGTGGCTTGGAGGTCAGTACCACTAAGCCCATTTTTCTCATAAAGATACCACAACAAATTTTAAAGTCAGACAGTGCTTCCAGGTACACAGACAAAATGAATAGACAAAAAAAAAACAAAACAAAACAAAAACAAAAACAAAAAACATGACCCAAATGAATCAACAAGAGAAATCCCCAGAAAAAGGACTAACTGAAATGAAAGTAACCAAACTACCAAACTCAGGGTTTAAAATAATAATTTTTAGGGTTCTCAAGAATCTTAGAGCAACAACAAATGGTCACTATGAGAACTTAAATAGAGATAGCAAGCATCAAAAATGACATTCAAATCATAAAAAAAGAACTTGTCAGAAATTACAAATACAATATCAGAAATGAAGACTGCACTAGATGAAGCAGAGGATTACATCAGTGATTTAGAAGACAAGATAAAGGCATAGAAGCAGAGCAGCAAAAAGAAAAGAGGCTCAAAAAGACAGAGAAAATTTTTAGAGACCTCTGTGACAACATTGAAGAGAAACAACATCTGCATCGTAGGGGTTTCTGAAGGAAAAGAGAACAAACAAGTGATAGATAACTTGTTTGAAGAAATCATAGCTGAAAATTTCCCTAAAATGATGAAGGAAAAAGTCACACAAGTTCAAGAAGCACAGAGAGTCCCATTAAAGAGGAACCCAAGGAGGCCGACACCAAGGCACAACATAATTAAAATGCCAACATTAAGAGACAAAGAAACAATACTAAAAGCTGCAAGAGAAAAGCAGTTAATTACCTACAGAAGGGCCTCCATAAGGATAACATCTAACTTCTCAACAGAAAAACTTAAGTTTGGAAGAGATTGGCAAGAAATATTCAAAGTGATGCAAAACAAGAACCTACAACTGAGACTATTTTATCAACAAGGCTATCATAGAATATTGAAGGAGAAATAAAAATCTTCCCAGACAAAAAGAGACTCAAGGAATTCATGACAACCAAACCAGTACTGCAAGAAATGTTAAGGGGCCTGCTATAAAAAGAGCAAAGGAAAAAAAAAATCAAGAGAAAGAGAATTCTAGATTTAAAGAATAAAATGGCAATAAATAAGTACATATCAAAAATAACTTTAAATGCTTATGGATTAAATGCTCCAATCAAAAGACAGAGGGTAGCTGCATGGATAAGAAAACAGGACCTGTACATATGCTGTTTATAAGAAACCCAACTAAGAACAAAAGATACATATAGACTGAAAGTGAAGGGATGTAATAAAATATTTCATGCTAATGGAAATGAAAAAAAAAAGACTGGGGTAGCAATACTTATATCTGACAAAGTAGCCTTTAAAACAAAGGCTATATAGTAAGGGATAAAGAAAGTCACTACGTAATGAAATGAAGCAATCCAACAGAAAGATATAACCATTGTAAATATTTATGTGCCTAATATAGGAGCAACTAAATTTATAAAGCAGATTTAAATGGACAGAAAAATGAGATTAACAGCACTAATATAATAGTAGATAATTTTAAAACCCCACTAACATAGTGGGTAGATCCTTCAGACTGAAAATTAACAAAGAATCAGTGGCCTTAAATGACACACTAGGTCAACTGGACTTAATTGATATTTTCAGAACCTTTCACCTCAAAGCAGCAGTATATACATTCTTTTCAAGTGCTCATGGTATATTATCTAGGATAGACCACATATTAGGACACAAAACAAGTCTCAATACATTTAAGAAAATTGAAATCATATCAAGCATCCTCTTTAATCACAATGGCATGAAAAACAAAATCAATTACAATAGAAAAACTGAAAAACATTTAAACACTTGGAGGCTAAATAGCATGTTATTAAATAACAAATGGGTTACCAATGAGATCAAGGATGAAATAAAAAATTTTGTTGAAACAAATGAAAATGAACATAAAACAACCCCAAATCTATGGGACACAGCAAAAGCAGTCCTGAGAGGAAAGTTCATAGCATTACAGGCATACCTTAAAAAGCAAGACAAAGCTCATATAAACAACCTAACCCTGCACCTAAGAGGACTAGGAAAAGAACAACAGGTAAAGCCCAAAGAAAGTGGAAGGAAGGAAATACTAAAGATCAGAGTGGAAATAAATGACACAGAGGAAAAAAAAAATTAAATACAAAAGATCAATGAAACCAAGAGCTGGTTCTTTGAAAAGGTAAAAAAGTTTGATGATCCTTTAACCAGACTCATCAGGAAAACAAGAGAGAGGACCCAAATAAATAAAATTAGAAATAAAACTGAAGTAACAACTGACATTGTAGAAATAAAAAGGATTGTAAGAAAATACTATGAAGATGTACATGACAAAAAATTTGACAATCTAGGTGAAATGGATAAATTCCTAGAAATGTACAATCTTGCAGAGCTCAACCTGGAAGAATAGAAAACCTAAACAGACCCATTACAACAGTAAAATTGAAACGGTTAACAAAAAACTCCCAGCAAATGAAAGTCCTGCACCAGATGCTTTAACAGGTGAATTTTACCAAACATTCAATGAAGAACTAACACCTATCTTTCTCAAGTTATTTCACAATCTTTAAGAGAAGGAAAAACTTCCAAAGCTATTTTTATGAGGCAAACATAATCCTCATTCGAAAACCAGGTAAGACACTACAAAGAAAGAAAAACTATAGGCAGTATTCCTAATGAACATAAGTGCTAAAATTCTCAACAAAATATCAGCAAACTGAATCCAGCAGTACATTAAAAAAGTCATACATCATGATCAAGCGACATTTATTCTGGGGAGGCAAGGCTGGTACAATATTCGCAATTCAATCAATGTGAGTCATCACATAAACAAAAGAAAGGATAAAAATTACATGATTATATCAATAGATGCAGAAAAAGCATTTGATAAAATCCAGCACCCATTTATGTTCAAAACTCTCAGTAAAGTGGAAATACAGGGAACATACCTCAACATGATAAAGGCCATCTATGACAAACCCACAGCCAATATCATACTCAATGGGCAAAAATTAAAAGCAATCCCCTTAATATCAGGAATAAGGCAGGGGTGCCCCTTTCACCACTCTTATTCAACATAATTCTGGAAGTCCTAGCCACAACAATCAGACAAAAAGAAGAAATAAAAGGCATCTAAATTGCAAAAGAAGTAAAACTATCATTATTTGCTGATGACATGATATTGTACATAGAAAATCCTAAAGTCTTAGTCAAAAAACTACTAGACCTGATAAATGAATTCGGCAAGGTGGCTGGATATAAAATTAATATTCATATACCAACAATAAACTGTCTGAAAGAGAATTTAAGGAAACAATTCCTTTGACTATTGAAACAAAAAATAAAGTACCTAGGAATAAACTTAACCAAGGAGGTAAAAGACTTGTACTCAGAAAATTATAGACATTAAAAAAAGAAATCAAGAAAGATACAAACAAGTGAAATTATATACCATGTTCATGGATAGAAAGAAATAACATCATTAAAATGTCCATACTAGCCTGACCAAGTGGTGGTCTCGGTTACTTGGACTTCTGTAGCCTCCTGGTCAAGGCACATATGAGAAAGCAATCAATGAACAACTAAGGTGTAGCAACAAAAATCTAATGATTTATGCTTCTCATCTCTCTTCATTCCTGTCTGTCTGTCCTTATTTATCCCTCTCTCTGACTCTCTCTCTGTTTCCGTAAAAAAAAAAAAGTCCATACTACCCAAAGCAATCTATACATTCAATGCAATTCCTATTAAAGTAGCAATGGCATACTTCAAAGATATAGAACAAATATTCCAAAAATTTATATGGAACCAAAAAATACCCAAATAGCATCAGCAATGTTGAAAATGAAAAATAAAGTAGAAGGTATCACACTTCCTGATATCAAGTTATAATACGAAGCCAATATAATCAAAACTGCTTGATACTGGCATAAGAACAGACATACAGATCAATGGAACAAAACAGAGAACCCAGAAATACACCCATGCCTTTATAGTCAATTAATATTTGACAAAGGAAGTAAGAGTATACAATGGGGTAAAGGCAGTCTCTTTAATAACTGGTGTTGGGAATATTGGACAGGTGCATGCAAAAAAATGAAACTAGACCACCCACTTACACTATTCACAAAAACAAAGTCAAATGGATAAAAGACTTAAATGTAAGTTGTGAAACCATAAAAATCTTGGAAGATAGGCAGTAAACTCTCTAATATCTGTTGTAGCAATATTTTGGCTGTTATATTTCCATGGGCAAGTGAAATAAAGGACAAAATAAAGAAATAAAACAATATCAAACTGAAAAGCTTTTGCACAACAAAAGACATTATTACCAAAGTAAAAAGAAAACCCACACAATGGGAGAACATATTTGCCAATATGTCTGATAAGTGATTAATAACTAAAATTTATAATAAATTTCTAAAAGTCAACACCAGAAAGGTACACAATCCAATTTAAAAATGGGCAAAGGAACTGAATAGATAGTTTTCCAAAGAGGGCATACAGATGGCCTATAGGCATATGAAAAAATGTTCAACATCACTAATCATCAGAGAAATGCAAATTAAAACCACAATGAGATATCACCTCACACCTATCAGAATGGCTTTCAACAACAAATCAACACACAACAAGTGCTGGCGAGGATGTGGAAAAAAGGGGACCCTCCTGCACTGCTGGTGGGAATGCAGACTTTTGCAGCCACTGTGGAAAATAGTATGGAGATTCCTCAAAAAATTAAAAATGGAACTTCCTTTAGATCCAGCTATCCCACTTTTAGGAATATATACTAAGAATCACAAAATATTGATTCAAAATAAGATACACACTCCCTTGTTTATTGCCGCATTGTTTACAATAACTAAAATCTGGAAACAGCCTAAGCATCCTTCAGTGGATGAATGGATAAAGAAGCTGTGGTACATATACACAATGGAATACTATGCGACCATGAAGCGGAAGGAAATTTTATCTTTTATGATGGCATGGAAGGCCCTGGAGATTATTATGCTAAGTGAAATAAACCAGGCAGAGAAAAAAAATATCATATGATCTCACATGTAGGTGGAATCTAATGAACAACGTGAACTGAGGAATGGAATAGAGGCAGAGGCAGCGTCACAGAAAGTAGAGGAATATCTGTCAGAGGAAAGGGGTTTGAGGGGATGGGATCAGAAAAGGTAAAGGGATTAGTGAAATTATATATACCTAACACATAGATACAGATAATAGGACAGCAAATCCTAGAAGGAAGGGGGGAAAGAAGTTAGGGGGGAGGGGGTATAATGGGGGGCAATGGCTGGGGGGGGTGAGGGTGTTATACTGTGTGGAATTCTTGAATCCATGTTAACACAATATATTAAAATTAATAAAAAATTAAATAAATAAAACATTCATTAGTTTAGCCTAGGAAATATTCTTTTATTGTTGTTTTTCCTAGATTTTCACTGTTGTTTTTTTTTTAAATAGTGAACTTCCTCTTGTGATATGAAACTAGCTCTTGGACTAAGAGAAGAAACATTTTCACTTTGTTATATTAAGTATGGTATCTGTTACACTGATATTCAGCATTCATAGCTTCGAAATATATATTCCATATTAGAGGTTTCCTAGTTTTCTGTGCTAGGAAATCACCAAAATTGTTCTATTTGGATATTTCTATAGAGCCCATCAATATTATGCATTTAGCATTTGTATGTGAATGTGTGTATCTCATGAAAACAACAGGCACTTGTTGATTTAAATAAAAAAAAACATTACTTTTATTTCAAACTAAAGTACCATGATAAAATGAACAATGGACCTACATAATTACTATTTCGTTGCTCACTCTTTATTTACTAATGACCTGGATTACCAAACTGGTGTTTGAGTAAACAGTGGATCATTGCCCTGGCCGGTTGGTTCAGTGGTAGAGCATCGGCCTGGTGTGCAGAAGTCCCGGGTTCGATTCCCGGCCAGGGCTCACAGAAGAAGTGCCCATCTGCTTCTCCACCCCTACCCCTCTCCTTCCTCTCTGTCTCTCTCTTCCCCTCCCGCAGCCGAGGCTCCATTGGAGCAAAGATGGCCTGGGCGCTGGGGATGGCTCCTTGGCCTCTGCCCCAGGCGCTAGAATGGCTCTGGTTGCAACAGAGCGATGCCCCGGAGGGGCAGAGCATCACCCCCTGGTGGGCAGAGCATCGCCCCTGGTGGGCATGCCGGGTGGATCTTGGTTGGGCGCATGCGGGAGTCTGTCTGACTGTCTCTCCCAGTTTCCAGCTTCAGAAAAATACAAAAAAAAAAAAAAAAAAAGGAACAGTGGATCATTAAATTTGGCACAAGGTGAATATCATTGCTTTATTTTTTGATCTAAGATTCTAAAGCGTATATATATATATATATATATATATATATATATACACACATATATATATATATGACAACTTTAAAAATAATAAAACAATGATTTTAAGATTCTGTCAACAAAGTCTCAAGAATCCTTCTCCCTCTTATCGACAAAGATGGTTGTTCAGTAGCAGATATGGTTATAGTGGGATAGAAGTTTTACTTTGCTTTGGGGAAATGCCTTCATGAGAACATATTCTACCTATAACAGACAGCTTTCTGAGTTTTCCAGTTTGCAAGATATTTTTCTTAAATGAATAATTGATTATATTTGCTATAGCAGTGTTTCTTACAAGCACCAAGATTGTTTACTGGTTGTTTTTTTTTATGAACAAAAATGCTTTAAAAAAACTAGGTAGGTAAGGTATTGGATTTTTTAATATAATAGTGTGGGTTTAATTTTATCCATGCTATCCAATCTGTGTAATAGTATAATAATTATGTATAGTAAATATACACTTATCTAGGTTCAAATTATAGAAAGCGGTGGGGAAGGAGATGTGATGCCCAGATGCACCTGCAAGGAAGCACTTGTTGCCCCAGTAGCTGAGAGTGCTGGAAGCCTCTTCTGAAACAGCTTCAGTTGCAGAGAGCTGCTTTGCCCAAGTTCATACCCTTCTAATAGTTACAGGCCAAACCAGTACTTTGGAGTCAGAAGCATAAAGGCTCGGCCATTCTGGTCCAATGCAAGACATTTCTGATGGATCATTTTAGCTGTACAGCTCCCTTTGGGCTTGGCAGAAGCCAAAGTGCCTACATTGTAACACATGTCTCCCTTGGCGCTAATAATCATGCCACACTTTCAACTCTGCCTGAAAGTCTGCTTCCCTGGAGAACAGTCCAAACTACCACACAGAGATCAGAGAGTTCAGGGAACTCAGAGGAGACAAGAATCCTATTATAGAATACACACACACACATTTGAAAATATTACCCCACTTTTACCCCTTAGTATTACACATACAGTGGTACCTTGAGACATGAGCAGACCAACATATGAATTTTTTTTAAGATACGAGTGAGCTGCGACGCAGTTCGTAGTTTTGTTTGAGTTCTGAGCGAAATTCCAAGATATGAGTTGTGATTTGGGATGCTGCCTCTAGTTGGCACATTGGCCCATGGGTTGAGTATCGGCAGCACAAAACCAGCATCTCATTCTTTCTCACGTGTTACCCGCAGAATCAAGTTAAATCTCATGCTCTGTACTCATCCTTACATCATTTTTGCATTTTTTTACTAACTTTTTTTGTGTGCTATCATGGGGCCAAAGAAAGAAACTGTAAAGGACAGTGGTGAGAAGAAGAAGAGAATGATGTCCATAGAAGTAAAGCAAGAAATAATAGAAAAACATGAGCGTGGTGTACGAGTGATTGAACTGGCAAGGCTGTACGACCACAATACATCTACAAATTTGTGCCATCCTTAAACAAAAGGATGCCATCAAAAGCGCAAATCCAGCGAAAGAAACTACAATTCTGTCCCAACTAAGGACAAATATCCATGAAGAAATGGAGAAGCTTCTGCTGGTGTGGCTGAAAGAGAAAGAGCTAGCAGGAGATACAGTGACAGAGACTGTAATATGCGAAAAGGCATGCATTATTTATGGCGACTTGAAGAAGAAAGAACCATCAACCTCAAAAGAGGCAGCAGAAGATACATTTAAGGCAAGTCAGGGTTGGTTTGAAAATTTCAAGAAGAGATCTGGCATCCACTCGGTGATGAGGCATGGTGAAGCTGTGAGTGCTGACGTTAAGGTGGCTCAGGAGTACATCACACATTTTGCTGCGTTTATCACAAAGGAAGGCTACATCCCCCAACAAGTGTTCAGCTGTGACGAAACAGGATTGTTTTGGAAAAAAAATGCCCCAGAGAACTTTCATCACTGCAGAGGAGAAGAAGCTGCCAGGCTATAAACCCATGAAGGACTGTCTGACCCTTGCATTGTGTGCAAATGCTAGCAGTGACTGTAAGGTAAAGCCACTGCTAGTGCATCATTCCGAAAATCCTCGAGTCTTTAAGACTCACAAGATTCTTAAAGAAAAGTTGCAGGTTATGTGGCACACCAATGCTAGGGCATGGGTTACACGGCAGTTTTATATTAAATGGGTAAATCTTGTCTTTGGTCCTGCAGTGAAGAAATATCTTCAAGAAAATTCCTGATGAAAGCATTACTAATCCTTGAAAATGCTCCAGCCCACCCACCTGGTCTTAAAGATGACATTCTCAATGAGTCAAAATTCGTGAAAGTCCTCTACCTCTCACCCAACATGATTTCAATCTTGCAACTTATGGATCAGCAGGTCATTTCCAACTTTAAAAAGCTTTACACAAAGCACTTGTTCTGCCACTGCTTTGAAGTGACTGAGAATACAAATCTAACACTTAGAGAGTTTTGGAAAGATCACTACCATATCGTGATACGTTGATGCATTATTGACTTGGCATGGCAAGAGGTTACAAGAAGAACTTGATCTTGGCATGGAAAAAGTTATGGCCTGATGTTGTTGCAGACAGGGACTTCGAAGGATTCAAACCAGGGACCGAGACCAAGGTAGAAGTATTGGAGGAGATTGTGTCCCTCAGAAAGTCAATGGGTCTGGAGGTAGATGAGGGTGACTTAAACGAGCTCGTTGAGGAACATGAGGAGGAACTCTCCACTGAGGAGTTGAAGGAGCTACAGATGATGCAACATACGGAGCTTCTGCAAGAGATTAGTAGTGAGGAGGAGGTAGAGTCGGAGGAAGTGATTTCTACAAGTGAAATTAAAGACATGCTGGCAATGTGGGAGAAGCTTTCAAGTTTTATTGAAAAGAAACACCCAGAAAATTTCAACTGGTCGTGCTTCAGCACTTTTTAATGACATTTGTTTGTCACATTTCCATAACATTTTAAAAGGCAGGCAAAAGCAAAACTCTTTGGATAGATTTTTATTCAAAAGTCCTGCAAGTGAAAGTGCTGAAAGTGCAGCCAAAAAGGCAAAAACAGATGATTGATGATTAAATGAAAAATAGGTAATGTTAAGCTTAGGTTAAGTTTAAAGTTAAGAAAGTGCATTTTTTTTACAATTAAGTTTTTATGGTTTCTTTTTAAGTAAAGAAAGTGCAGTTTTAGTTTTGTTTAAAGTAAAGAAAATGCAGTTTTAGTTTACATTTAGTGTTAAGAAAGTGCAGTTTTAGTTTACGTGTCTACAGTGCCTGCATCCCTTCCTCCCTCCCTCCTCCTCCACCATTCACCTCTGTTAGCCACACTCATCTGTCTCCAAGGTAAGAATACAGTACTAAATAACACTTTTTTTCTTTTATTTCAAACATTTTGTTATGCACTGGTAAAGTATACATATGTGTTTCTTAATTAAAAACGTCTTTTTCCATAATTTAGGATGGTTTGGGGATGTTTCACAGGGCTGGAACGGATTAAATCTATTTCAGTTATTTTAAATGGGAGAAATTTGTTTGATATAAGAGTTGACTGACTTGCAAGCTTGGTTACAGAACGAATTAAACTCATATCTCAAGGTACCACTGTATATGTATATATGTGTATATATGTGTATGCATATAGGTAGTTTTAAGCAAGCTTTTAAAAATTTATTGTTATACAGGAGCATTTTATGAGATTAATAAGTATTCCAGACAATTTTGTGTAATTTTTAGAATAATCCCAATTCATTACTAATCTCATGCCAATATATATTTAAACATGTCATATTATTTGGCACTAGATTTTGCTTCCTTCAGATTTCTCTTATTATAAACCATGCTGCAATAAATTTTCTCTTTATAAATTGTGTGTATGAATGTTTTTCTTTAACCTCTCTGTTGCAATTCTGATTATTATAAAATTATTTTTATACTTTGAAAAGTAAAGCAATTAAATCTTTGCACTTAACAGCTATGTTTTAAAATATAAAATATTAAAGTATTAATAAATAACAAACACCAGATCCTAAAGAAAATTCAATTTATTATCATAGATTTTGTGAATTATAATGGGTATTAAATTAATTATGAGCTTTTTATCCAGGATCTTTATTTTGGGACAAGGATAAAATTTTATAAGATTAATCCCTCTTAAATCCAATTATTTGTATTTTACTTGAAAAACAATTAATATGCATTGGCAATGATAAAATTGTTAAGTCAACCTGTTTTCAAATTGTTAATTCTGCCCTATTAAAAGTTTTCTACAATTCATAATTGACTTCACTTGCTTTTATTATCATCTGTAATACTCAACTTAATAATTAAGTTTGATGATAATAATCAGATTTTCCGGGTGATCTATAATGCCTGAGAATTGCTGGTTATCTAATACCTGTTAGATTGAGTTATATATTTTTAACTTCCTAACTATATGACATTATATTGGTAGCAATTAGGTAACTTAAACAGCTAAGTCTATAAATATACGTGAACCAGGAAAGGAAAGCTACTTCCCACAGATTCAGAAAATATAGTCTGCAAAGGAATTTTCTTACTCAAAGACCTCTGCTAAGTGAAATAAAACTAAATAAATAAAAGAGAAAATTCCCTCATTCAATTCTCCCCCATGCAAAAGTATATAACCAAAACCAACAGCAAATAATATCATAAGCAGGATATTCTAAAGCTGTCAATGTAAGAAACATTTAAATTTGCATAGAATTTTTATGAGTATTTTTTTGAGCCAAACTGATGACAATTGCCTGAAGCAAAATCTCAATGGATTGAGAAAATGCTCCAGAGAATGGCAGTTTTGCTTCTTATTTTATACATCAAGTCAAAGGAGGAGGCTTAAGGGGTTATAGGAGAGGCAGGAGAAAGCAAAGCTCTTCAGGATTGGATAAAAAAGTAAAACAAATAGGCACATACTTCTTTTACACTTGTGAGTATAGGATAGTTAGCCATTAATAGTTAACATAATAACAATAACAATAAGGAGTTTTGTGGTCTCTGCTCTGGTGCACTGAAGGTTCCTTGGAAAGGAAATTACTCTGACATTCTAAAGGTATGTTATCACAAATGCAAAAAAGACTATAGACAGGCTCAGTTATGGTAAAGACAAACCTTTGTGAGGGAAGATGCTGGCCTAGGACATGACTACCCACCATGACTTGCTTTTAACTAGAAAGTCATAGTTTCAGACCATCCTATGTGGTTACTGTAGGTCTCTGAGTTTAGAAGGCCACCATGCAGGTCTCCCCTGACTTGTCAGGTTTAGTATGTGGGTGTTTTTTTGTCCACAAAGCAAAACTATTGAAAACAGAAGCGTGACAGGAATATTTACTAGCCTGGTTACTAACCGACATTTTGAGATTCTAACTAACACAATATGAAAATAAAATAAGACCATTATAAAAGCATTAACACAAAGAAATTGTTGGATTATAAAACATTAAATAATTATGGTTGCATAATTAAAATTATACTATATATTACACTATATTATACTATTATTCTAGATATTTCAAAAGGAATAAAGTTCAAACATGGGCTATCTGGCTCTTGGAGAGCTTTTTATTTACATACCAAAGGACTGGAGGCCTTTTCAAGAAAACCCTTTCAAGAATGGAGGGAGAGTGCCACTTCTCCTTTATAAGTAGAGAGAAGCCTTCTATATTCTCTCTCAACTGTGGAGAATCGCACCACTTGCACAGGAAAGATAGGGAAAGAAGAGTCTATGTCCTTATTCAGAGTGAGGTAATAGAAAATCTGTCTCTAACCCAGAATATCCCCTGTGAGCATTTAGGATAAAATTAATAAAGATACATATTCTAAAAAAAAACAACATTAGTAGGTTGGTTTCACCAATATCTATTGAACATCTAGTATATTCCAGGCAGTTTTAAGACCAAAAATAGAGTTAAACGAAGCATATTCCCTAACACAATGGGGTCCATCATGTAATCAAAAAACATTCACGGAGCAAACATTACACAATTAAAGGTACTATTATTTAGTCTTCTAAATGCTGCAAAAATAAAAAAGTATAAATCAGATTTTTATGAAGAAAAATGGGGAAGATCCAATTTAGATTGGTATTAGACAGAACTTTACTTAGAAAATTACTTCATAGCACTTAATGTGTATTGATAAAGATACATGCATTAATTTCTCTCCTCCCTCTTCTAGTTTGGCCATCACTTTGTCCTAGTGCCTGGCATAGACAAGGCCTTGTACATAGTAGAGTCAGGAAATATTTATTGAATGATGAATATATGCTTGAATAAAAAAAAAGTAATTTAATCCTAGCCCTGAAGTATAGCAGCTAGTCAGGACAAGAATAGAGGAAAAACATTTCAGATAGAGGAAAAATCATGTTGAAAAAGCTCAGAGAAGGAGTAAATGAGAGCAATTATTGGCCTTGTTAAGGATTTTATATTCATCTCAAGAATAATGATAATAATTTTCACACTTTAACAAAAGATGCAATTGAGACATATTTTATGTTTATATTAGGATAAAATTTATATTTTTAAAATTTGTATTTTAATTTTATTTTTTTTAATTTGTGCAGTTTATATTTATAACAGGATGCAATTTATATTTTTAAAACATTGAATGCAATTTGTATTTTTTTAAAAGTCAAGTTTTTATTCATGTTTTAAAAAAATTATACTAGCTATTAAGTGGAATGGATTTTTCAGGGCATGAGAAAATAAATCCCTCAGTTAAGAAGCATTCCCTAGTCCATGGTTGATAGATGAGTAAGGTGACAATAGACCAGGAAATAAGTGAGCAGATAGAATTTGTAGGACTCGATGGGCCTTGAGGGGAAGGGCTGACATCACTAATGGTAGGTATGAGAGCCACATAGGAAGCCCCTGACATCTGAATGTGAGGGAGAGTTCTGTGAGTTTTGAAATAACTACTCAAGGATACGTTCATTATTAAAATTAAAATCAAAGAAATAAAGTGAAATGTAAGAAACAATGAAGAGCAAATTAATCAGTAAAATAGTTTGGAAAGAATGCTTCTTATTGACTGTATATGTGCCTCATTTTTTTTTTTTTTTTTTTTTTTGTATTTTTCTGAAGTTGGAAATGGGGAGGCAGTCAGACAGACTCCCGCTTGCGGCCCAACTGGGATCCACCCTGCACGCCCTCCAGGGGCGATGCTCTGCCCATCTGGGGCATCGCTCTGCCTCAATTAGAGCCATTTTAGCACCTGAGGCAGAGGCCACAGAGCCATCTTCAGCGCCCGGGCAAACTTTGCTCCAATGGAGCCTTGGCTGCAGGAGGGGAAGAGAGAGACAGAGAGGAAGGAGAGGGGGAGGGGTGGAGAAGCAGATGGGCGCTTCTCCTGTGTGCCCTGGTCTGGAATTGAACTCAGGACTCCCGCATGCCAGGCCGACGCTCTACCACTGAGCTAACTGGCCAGGGCCAATGTGGCTCATTTTTTAGGTGTCTTTTAAATGCTGAAATTAAAATTCTAGTCAACAATGACTTGCAAGATGACAGCTGAAGTATTTTAACGGTAGTTAAGCCTAAGATCCGTGGTGAAAACTTTGGATCATGCTGCAGATACATACAGTTAAATATATATATGTTGAAATTTAAATAACTAAAAATAAAACCTTTAATATAGAATCCAAGATAAAAAGTTAGAAAAAAAAGAGAAAAATAAATAGAGCTAGGAGTCAAATGACTTAGAAGTTTTCAAGGATAAATAAGATAATTTTGTATCCTAAGAAAAGGACATACAGGAAAATTAGAGAAGGTCACAAAATTTAAAAGTACAATTCATTTCTTTGTCAAGGGCAATAAACATGAATTTAAATTATCAACAGCTCCTTTAAAAAGTACAACAATTAACTGAAAAAGGCATTATAAAATATTTGGTTTTAACATGTGTAAAAATCGATTTCTGATCACTGGCTTTTGATGTAATGTATATTTTTTAAAAAGGGTACAAATTGAGATTTGTCTCTTAAGAAAACATTTCCATCACAATTCAAAGAAAAATCTGGACCCGCAGGATGAAAGAAATGAGGTGATGTTTGCTTTTTTAGCCTTGAGAAGGGGAGGCAAAAAACTTGACCTGTGATTGGGGGAGATAAAGAGAGAGCCTTTACATCTGAACAAGAACACTGCTTCCACCTTCAACCTCAGACAGAAGAGAGTAAAATATAACCCTGTTAGACATATTGGCTCTTACTGCAAACTACACTTACGCAGGTACAATAGGAGCACATAGAACACATGTCATGGAAGAGGGTGTGTCAATAACTCTATTACTTGAGTTATTAGAAGAATGCAGGTTCTCAGTATCTTTTTTTGTGTGTGTATTTTTCTGAAGTTGGAAATGGGAAGGCAGTCAGACAGATTCCTGCATGCGCCCGACCAGAATCCACCCGGCATGCCCACCAGGGGGCGATGCTCCGCCCATCTGGGCCATTGCTCTATTGCACCCAGAGCCATTCTAGTGCCTGAGGCAGAGGCCATAGATCCATCCCCAGTGCCTGGGGTCAACTTTTGCTCCAATGGAGCCCTGGCTGCGGAGGGAAAGAGAGAGACAGAGAGGAAGGAGAGGGGGAGGGGTGGAGAAGCAGATGGACAATTCTGCTGTGTGCCCTGGCCGGGAATCGAGCCCAGGACTCCTGCACGCCAGTTTGATGCTCTACCACTGAGCCAACCAGCCAGGGCCTCAGTATCTTTTTTTTAAAAGATTTTATTTATTGTTTTTATCAGGGTGTGGGTGAGAAGTATCAACTCATCGTTGTTTCACTTTAGTTTTTCATGGTTTATTGTATGTGTCTTGACCTGGCAAGCCCAGGTTTTTGAATTGGCAACTTCAGCATTGCCGGTCAACCCTCTATCCACTGCAACACCACAAGGCAGGCAGGATCTCAGTATCTCTATCTTGACATTATTCTCCTGCTCATTCTTTCATCAAATCGAGTCCCAAACTTGTTTCAACCTTATGCCATACTTCAGCCTAATTATTTTGAATGATAACAGCCATGTAGCTAATAATTATAGAGTATTTTATAAGTGTGCATTTTTCATACAATCCTAAGAGTCAGATTGGTGTGTACACATTTGTCGTTTCACAGATGACCAAACTGTGACATGGAGAGATGACATGGCTTGTCTATGTTCATAAGTCTTTAGAGGGGAAAAAAATTGGGCACGTCTCAGATTTCCTATCTTCAAGTCTGGTTCTTTCTGTTAAAACAGGGTACATTTTAGACAGTATCATTTAATAAATGTTAACTGGAAAGTTGGTTTGGTTAAACTGATTTATAAAATAAGAGCATAATTACATGATTATAAGTTTTAAATTAATAAAACCACACTATGCATAGTAAATTTGATTTAAAATCAGTTCTTAGGGAGATGTGCATTAATAAAATATTTTAATAAAAAGCATGAATAAGAGCTGAGGGAGTGAAGTCAGCATATGGAGATAATCTTCCTCAGAAGCTCAGTTAGCTCTAAGGGTACTAAGCCTCACACTGGGTCGAGTTCTGCTAGTAAAATCTAAAGATTTCTTTCCTGGTCTCTCCATTCTTTGTAGTCTGTTTTGTAACACCCTCAAAATATGTATTAGTGTGTAAATAAAGGATTGGTGGAATCGGCAATGGCTGTCACAGGACCAGGACCATGAAGGTACCTAAGCCGTAGGTGTTGACATGCCTCTCCTTTGTCTAATCTCCAAGGTTTTATAGGAGAGCCACTGACCTCACTCATTTCTCAGCCTTACATTTCCTTCTATGAGTCAAACTTGTAAGGAGACTTGCAAGTAAAGACTAATTTTTCACAAACTCTCCAGAGTAGTGCTTTACAAACCTGACTGTGACATAGAATCTTCCCAGGAGTTACTTGAAAATACAGATGTGTAGGCCTCACCCCTTGATATTTTGATTCTCTAATACTCTGGTGTACTATGGGCCTTTGTATTTGCTTAAAAACTTTCCAAATGATTTGGCTCTCGGGATGAGAACAACTATTGCACTTATCAAATATTAGCAATATAGAGCTGGGGACACTCTTAACCTGTCTTCTCACTTCTGAATTCTCAGCCCATTATTTAAGAAATACTCCAATCCCAAAAGACAAATAGCAGTTTGTTTTATTGACCAAAGCTCAGGACATTCATTGCCACATTCTCATACTGGATGAGGTTATTTTTTTCTAGGAGATACCCCACGATGCCATTGTCTACTAAATAGAAGAGAGCCACGTATCAAAACTAAAGCCAGGAATAAGTTTTTTCTACTTCTTTTGCATTTTCCTACTTCTTTGACCTCAAGTGAGTGGCTGATTTTGGCAGAGCCTACCTTCTGAGTTTTTCATATATTCTTTTCTCTATATCTCAGAATGCCCAATAATAGAGCTACCACTAAATATGCTGATAGTTTTGAGTTTTTATATCTATTTCCTTTCACCTTTGGGATACATTCTCTCCCATACCCCTTCTCCTCTAGAGAATGGAATTTCTACAATTTAAACTTGGGTGGGGAGGAGGTAGTGGTCTGTGTAAGTCTGAAGCTTAAGCTATATACCCAGTTTTCAAAGAGAGTCCTAATTTGGGAGTTGTTGGGTTTATGAAGAATAAAAAACCAAAGCCTTACTTTTATTCTGTTGTTTCCAATAAAATTCAAAAACAATCTTAATTCTCCACCACTGCTAAAATATAGACAGTTGTAGATAAGAGATCTTTTCACAACTTATTTCCACCTTTAGTTTTGATATGTGTTCAATTTATTTTATTGGGTTTCAAAAATCCTGCAATTTATCTCATTGAAGATGCATTGATAATGTTTTTTGAAGGTGTTTGCAAGTACGCTAAGATGAAAACTTTATGGAGGCAGAGACTGTTGTCAGTTTTCATTGTGGTTGTATGGTCAGTGCATACAACACTGTGCCTGACACATTACAGATGCAAAGTATCTATTTGCGGCATGACTAAATTATGGTATCTAAATAAAAGCTTTCAGAATCTTGGCAGTCATTCTCATGGCTGCTCAATACTTGATATTATCAATTCTTTTTTTGTCTGTCATTTAAAATAATTTTGAATATACTTTAATACTATCAGAAATACTCAGAAATTTGGCTTTTCTCTATAGTAGCCACCAAAATATGATAACACTCACTCTCCCTATCCAACACTGGTTCTGTATCTGCAAACTATCTACATTACTCTTTTATTTATTTATTTATTTATTTATTTATTTATTTTTTAATTTACTGATTGATTTTAGAGAGAGATTTCAGTTTGTTATTCCACTTATTTATGGATTCATTGGTTGATTCCTGTATTTGCCCTGATCAGGGATTGAACCCACAACCTTGGCATATCAGGAGGATGCTCTAACCAACTGAGTTAACAAGCCAGGGAACTTCTACTGTTAAAAGTTGTTATCTTTTCATGACATTATCAATCATATATTCACCTCCATATCCAGCATGCTTTTATGGCTTTTTCCCATTCTTCTCAGGCCAGAGCTCCCACTCACTGGAAGAATTGACTGGACAACTAAGCCCCACTTCTTGAAATTATGCACACTTAGCCTGTTATCTGTGCTTAGCTTGTAAAGTCCAAAGTTTTCTAAGGTTCCTGTAACTCATTCACTCCCAGTGAGTTTGTTTACCACCAAGTTAGAAAGTTTGGGACACATCAAGACAGAGTCACCACTAAACAGGCTGTCGATTTTGTACTTTAACGCAGTTTCCTTGAAACATTGAGACAAATCCTTTCCCAAGGAATCCCTTCATTCTGTCATCAAAATAAACATTCTGTTGAAAACCTCTGTATCTTCAGATAAGACTGAAGATTGTGAAGAATTATGAGATTTTTGCTGTGAGTCTCCCTAGTCTCCCTGTGGGGGAGAGCAAAAAGGAAAGGCTGGGAATACATCTGGAGGATGTCAAATTTTGTAATGAAATCTCAGTTCTGACTTATTTGTGACCCCTGCCATTTCATCTCATTTAGTGCTCACTTTATAATTTATATATTAATATATATACTTATCTTTGTATATTTATATGTATCTAATAACTTATCTGTTTATATATCACCTACCTAAACATTCATAATTGAATACATTGTTGCTATTATTTTGTACAAATTGTTAACTATTATATCAGTTAACAATTAGAAAAGTAAAATATTTAAAATTATCTTCACTTCTTTTTAATTCTTTGTTACTTACAAGAAATAATTTGTCTCTTTAAATAAACGAGGAAATTTTGCATTTCATATCTAGAAGATATATATCACACAGAAATTCTTATTTAAAGAAATAAGAAGGCCCTAGCTAGTTGGCTCAGTGGAAGAGCATTGGTTTGTCATGTGGATGCCCTGGGTTCAATTCCCAGTCAGGGCACGCAGGAAAGATGCCCATCTACTTCTCTACCCCTCCCCCTCTCACTTTTCTCTCCCTGTCCCTCTTTCTCTCTTCCCCTCCTGCAGCCATAAATTGAATGGAGCGAGTTGGCCCTAGATCAGGGGTCTCAAACTCAACTCAGCACGTGGGCCGCAGAGCAAGATCACAGCCGTTCGGCGGGCCGCACTAGGTCTACAAAAGGCAACTGTTACGCAACACTTTTCAGTGTCACAAAACGACCAGAAACTGTAGTTCGCATCACAACTGCTGTTAACTAAGCTAATATCTAGCTAGGATGCTAGAGAAATGAAAAATACAAGTAGGCCCCTAGGCTTACTTAATTTTATCCAAAATATTTTGAACTTCGTGGATTAGTCTTCGGGCCGCACAAAATTGTTCAGTGGGCCGCATGTGGCCCGCGGGCCATGAGTTTGAGACCCCTGCCCTAGATGCTGAGGATGGTTCCATGGCCTCTGCCTCAGATACTCACAAGAGCCCAGTTGTTGAGCAAATGGAGCAATGGTCCCTAGTATGCTTCTGAGGGGATCTCAGTCAGGGCATATGTAGGAATCTGTCTCTACCTTCCCTTCTCTCACTGAATTAAAATAATAATAATAATAATAAACATTGTAGGAGATGTTAAATTTGGAGCTACTTTCTAAACACAGTTTACTCTCTTGAATAGTAGAGCAAAGACATCTAAATCACATCTGCCATTTTGGTTATAGTGTCTGTTTCTTTATCAAAAATATTCATCTATAAAAGAAATCTAAAAGATAAAAGTGAGTAATAGAAGATCATGCTTTATACTGACAATCTATTGCTCAGATGTATGGTTAAAAGTGGTATAGCCAGCCCTGGCCGGTTGGCTCAGTGGTAGAGCGTCGGCCTGGCGTGCAGGAGTCCCAGGTTCGATTCCTGGCCAGGGCACACAGGAGAGGCGCCCATCTGCTTCTCCACCCCTCCCCCTCTCCTTCCTCTCTGTCTCTCTCTTCCCCTCTGGCAGCCGAGGCTCCATTGGAGCAAAAGATGGCCTGGGCACTGGGGATGGCTCCTTGGCCTCTGCCCCAAGCACTAGAGTGGCTCTGGTCATGACAGAGCGACGCCCTGGATGGGCAGAGCATCGCCCCCTGGTGGGCACATGCGGGAGTCTGTCTGACTGTCTCCCCGTTTCCAGCTTCAGAAAAATACACACACACACAAAAAAGTGGTAGCCAAGCCTAACAAACGTATAGATAACTCCAAGTGAAATGGGTGATCTTTATATACTTTGATTAAACCTATTTAAAGAGAGAAGGGGATTTGGCACAATTAGGGTATATGCAATTGTTCTTCTGAACACAGTTTATCACACCTAATGGAGTACATAGTTAAATTTATAGCATTTCCTTAGCAATAATTAGTGCTGACTACTCCAGAAATCTCAATATTCTATGCAAAATTCAGGAAAACAAAGAATTCATTTTGGATTTTCTTTAGTGTAAGATCTAGATCTAGACTTACTATTTTATAAACTCCATGTTCCCACTTCACTGCTATATAAGAAATACATTTATTTACCTGAAATTCAAGGCCTAAGTGTTTTTGTTTGTTTGTTTCTTTGTTTTTTGTATCTTTCATAAGTGAGAAGCAGGGAGGCAGAGAGACAGACTGCCACATAAGCCTGACCAGGATCCACCTAAGAAGCTCACTGGGGGAGATGCTCTGTCCATCTGGGTCGTTGCTCCTTTGCAACTGGAGCCATTCTAGCACCTGAGGCAAGGCCATGGAACCATCCTCAGTGCCCGAGAGACTTGGCTGCAGGAGGGGAAGAGAGAGATAGAGAGAAATGAGAGGGGGCAGGGGGGAGAAGCAGATGGATGCTTCTCCTGTGTGCCCTGGCGGGGAATTGAACCTGGAATATCCACGTGCCGGGCTGATTCTCTCTACCACTTAGCCAACCCTCCAGGGCCTAAGTGCTTTATCCTTATTTGCCTGGTTTATGATTTTATAGTACTCTTTTAACAGAAAGAGCAATATCCAACACAAATGGACAATCCAGATTTTGTACTAACAAACATATTCATCTAGGCTTTTACTAGACACATTTAAAGTGAGGAGCATTAATTTTCTCTTCTAACAGTGAAATTAAGTGTATTAATTTCTTTACTGCCAGAATAGCATAGTAGACATCCAGTAGAAATAGAGTGAAGAAAATATCTTTCAAGTGCTGCTTTTTACTGTAAAATGTGTGTAACTATCTTGGACAGGTTGCATACCTTCTCTTAGAACTTCACACTTAACCACACATGTCAACAGTGTAAACTTACCCCCTGTGCTGTTTACCTCATAGTCTAATTTGGATTTTAAAAAATTTTGGAAAAAAAGGCAAAAGCCTTTGCATTTGGTAATGACCTTTTATTACTCTGTGAATGTATCCTAAAAATCAGTACTCAATCCCATTGTTTTGTGTGTCACTAAGGATGTGGCTTTTGACCATAAGCAGCAGTGGTTGGCCTTATCTGTGTCACTGTCTTCTGCCTAACCAATTCTCTCAGCTCCTAAGCTAATGTTGCCAGCAAGCCCCTGTGATTGGTGATTGGTACTTGGCCTCTCACAGTTCTCACCAGGGGCCAGGAAATGGGGTGGGATGACTCCTCTTCAATTTCTATTTGGAGAAGGGATTTTTTTTTTGCATATTCCTCAGTGTTAGTGTTTCTCACTTGATGAAGGCCAGAATGTCCACCAGGACGTTTGGTCTTGTTTTCACTCTAGATGAGTAGTTCTTGACATCAATGGAGCTGCAAAATTGGCAATGCCCCAACTCCCAGATTCTGATTCCATTGGTCTGGAGTGTGGCATAGACCTGCTAATTTTGTAAAGTTCCCTAGGCCATTCTAATATGCTCATAATGATGCAGAACCTATATACACAGAAGATTCTAGAAGGTCTGAGGAAGAGAAACATTGTGTTACTATTCTTTAAAGAAACTAATTATGTTTTATATTTGCATAAAATTTCCAGTTTTCAAGCAGGAAATTATTAAAAGATGTCTACTCTTTTTCTCTGTGAATTACAGAAGATAGAAAATATTTCATATTTTAGAAACGTTCACTCTGATTTTATTGTAATAACAGTAATTGTTATAACTGCTATATACAAACCAGACAAATATGTTATATTTGGCCTGCTGGAACTTTAAAATTCCTATAGAGAGAAAGTTTCTGACATAAAATTATTTCATATGCTACTGAACATTTTAAATAGATTTTTTGAAGCCAAGATAAGATGTAGTATGCTACATACATATTTGTTAATAATGGTACACAATAGGATTATTCTTTGCTGATGTATTTCTTGGATATGATCAAAAGCTGAGGAGGAGTGCAAATCGAATTTTATTAAATAGTTTTTACATTAATTTTCTTTCATGTGCTAAAATATATTCAGTTTATCATAGTTGCATAAGGCACCTATATGATGTTTTTAAATAGCATAAGTAGTGCATATATGGTACAGAGCTGATTATATGATGAGTTTCAGGATGACAATATGATAAAATCAGTTTGAGTGAATTAGATTCCTGTCTGGGCCTAGGTGCCCTTCCTGTGTTGATAAAAATATTCCTAAAATTGCAGAATTTCTACTTATATATTTTCAGAGATATTCTAAAAGCAAATATTTGTCACATGGGAACATGGGATAACATATCAGTTCCAATGTGACATCAGATTATCTAGCTTTCTCATAGCAGCCCACTGGAATAGGGCACAATAGGGAGGTACTTTGATTGAGGGTTTAGAAATAAGAAAGGTCCAGAATATGAGACATAGTCCAAAGTGAGTGTTGGATTTCACCTGACAACAGTGAGCAGGGTGGGTGGGAGGGGGAGGTATATCAAGGAGCAGGCTAAAAACTCAGGGATGTGAGCAACCAAATCTCAGAATAAGATTTGGGGTACAGAGTTGAAGAGAAGAAAAGGAAAAAACAACCTTCTATTTTTTGGTTAAAGGTGGCAGTGTATGGGGGGAGGGAAGAATGTAGAAGCTCACTATCCAGTAATAGCTTTTGGTATCCATTAATGCCTTCAATTGTGCATAAGACTTTTATAAAAGAAAGAGAGAAATTTAGCACATTTTTGGACTTGGGGTTAAGAAAAAACTTAAACTTTCAATTCAAAAATTATTTTTCTTCTCTTTTAATCACTCTAGCCCCTCCTTGCCTGTCAATTTTTATCCTAATGTCTGTTCCAGACGATACTGTGCCTCAGCTCTCAACTGTGCTCTCCTTGAGACGGGTGAATTCTCATTCATCCTGTTTCCCTGGTCTTTACACCGTCCCTAACATATAAAACACTTTCAGTAAATGCTGACAGTAACTGAACTGAAAGCACCCTATCTCCACCTTGATCTTTTAGTTTTCTAAGTTGAATAAAATTAGGGATAATCATTGTTTCCCTATAAAAGCACAGACAGTGGTACTTTAGAGCTTCAAGCAGAGCACTATCATGCCACAAAGGGTAACAAACTGTATTTGCATCTATGAATTTAAGATGGCCCAATTAAATAGCAAATATATTTGAAAGCATAGTAAAGAAATAGCCATGAAAAATTGTTTTGCTTCCTGTCACATGGATAGAGAGAAAAGAAGAAAACATTTTTTTCTGAGATAGAATGCTTGATCTCAGTGTCAGTGGTTTTATGTACTAAAAATCTTGACATTAATATTAAAAAAGAGCATCATTGAATCTGTTAGTAATCTGGACCGTGAAGAACTTGCAAGTAGTTGTTAAATACATGGCATGTTTTCATGATTATAATCAGCTAAACCACTTAAATGAATGATACTGTTTAAATTAAGAAATTAAAAGTTTGAATTATTTTTTTCTGTAAAATTTCTACTGCCTTTTAAAGAAGCTAAAGGCTTGCTGAATGCCAAAATTTTCCGTAGCCACTGATTGTGTGCTGTTTACAATCAATCTGTAATTTGCCTAGCTGCTTCCAATAAAATATTAATGCAATCAAACCTAAACTGTTTTCTTTTGTATCCATCTTTTCATCTTGGGTCAGGCTATAAAACTGTTTTAATAAAATGAGCCAAGCTGTTTAACTGCATACATGTAAATTTGGAAACCTTATCCTAAAACGTTCAAGACATTTTTTGTGTGTGTTGGCACTCACTACCTGTACCTTTTAGATTTTAAACAAAGTATTTATTGTTGATAAACTTTGATTTTTAAAACAGTTATACCATGCAAGATGTAGATTACTAAGGAACATAGGATAAAGTCTCTGACATTTATAGTATGACTTGAAAGATAATAATACACATACAACAAATAATTATATAAGACATGTTCTCACAGGAGTGTTACAGACCACCATTTCTAAAGAGAAGTGATTTCCATTGAGCGTTCATGGTACTGTCAGAATGCGCAGGGGTAGACAGCAGGGTGAGAGGTGCAGGCCACTAGTATGTAAATTTTCTTCTCTCCAAGTCACTCTGATCCTGCCCCTTCCTCCAAAATAGAGAGCCATTATACAAACAGTTTAATAAGAGGAAAATGCCATTTATGTAAAAAAAAAGTCTCTAATTAGAGATTTTTGTTGTACCTGAGCTGAAGTTTTTAATACTAAAAATTGAACAAGTGGAAAGCTAAATAAAGGGCAGGGACTTCCAGCTGAAGAAAAAAAGAAAAACAAAAAGAAAAACACAAATCTTTGGGATTTATTATGGTCTGTAATAATGGAGCAGGAGTAAATGAAATAAAAATGATAAAAGTAGTCTGGCACAAATGGATTTACAGTATCTTTGAAAGACAAAGATAAAAAGTTCCTTGTCTTAAAAATAATGGTGCTGGTAGAGCTTTTATCCCCAGATATCACAGAGATTATACTAGACTGAGAACATCTTTTTTCCTGGATGTGATTAGAGCAATCCTAAACGTCCTTGATGGGCATCAGAAATTCCATGTTCAGTAGCAAGAGAAGCCAGCCTAGCATTCACTTCACACTGTGTCCTGTCATGTGTGTCCACTAAATAAGGTTACTGGCTTCTCCGGTCTAAGCAGCTGATGGATTACCACATTTAAACATCTGCTCACCTCACTCAAACAAATAGTCTAGTTGATTCGGATACAAAAACAAATGTCTTATCAAATATCTTTTGGTTTATGCCTCATGTCAAGTCAAAGACCACCATAACTGAGTAAACAAAGATGAGTTCACTGGTTATTAGGCAAGAAAACCCCACTATATCACTTAATAAGTTTTGTGGGTCTCCCTGAATAGAAATATAAAGGGTTAGTTTAGGTTTCTCAATAGTGCCACTATTAATATTTTGGACTAGATAATTTTTCATTAAGAGTGTATGAATGTGGGTGTCCTATATACTGTAAGATGCTATGCAGTATCTCTGGCCTCTACACTCTATGAATGGTACTTCAGCCCTCTGGGGTGTGACAATCAAAATCAAAACTGTCTGCGGACATTTGCAAATGTCCCTTTGTGAGTGAAGTCATTCATGTTTGACCACCACTGGGAAAGACAAAAGAAAAGAAGAAGAATACCAATTTAGGTGATATTCTGAGTTTGTCTTTGGCTGACTTATAAAATAGACTATAAACTCCTTTTTACATACAGTCTTTATATGATTTAAGTATCAAAAGGAAGGTTGCAGCTCTCAAAGAGGTTCAGATGAAATGAATAAGACTTTACAGGCAGTTAGATATGCATGATTGAGACTTGAAAAAGTTTTCTTTACAGCCTACTTTATGGACTACTTATTATCCCTGAAAATACAGATGAGGCTAGCATTGGGTTATATGTTAATAGCTTCCAGATCTTCACCACTATACATATTATTACGAGCAGATGTTCTATGAACTGGATTTAGATGACTGTTCTAATATTCGGTCTGAGCAGAGCAGGAGCAGTTTATTTTCCTTTTGTTAAACAATGAGGTTTTGTGCCATCACCATAGGCGCTATGCAAATAGTTAGGACTGGCTGATCCACAAATTTCTCCCTTCTTGCTAATATATCTATTATTTTCCACCTCCCTCCTATTCTCCTGCATCCAGGTCCCATCCTGGCTAACCTAACAAGAACCATAATTGATAGCTATCCTCCCTCAAACTTCCATCTCTGTTTTGTTTACTTTTTTTTTTTAAGACATGCCACTCTAGTTTAACACCATTTAATGCAGGGATTCCTTTTTTGATCATGTACAAACTCCCCCTCCAATTCTATCTCTTCCTTAAATGGACTGCCACTTCACATTAATAGGCATTTGGCTTTCTTCCTCGAAGTAATTTCCTACTGGGACTGTGGTGCAAGGAATCCCATTCACTTCTCCTAACTAATACAGAATTTTATCATTATCCATCTAAATTTCTGGATTTGATATTAGTTCATTTATACCACATTTTCTATGTTCTTGTTTTAACCACACCCAAACTTTAATGAAAAATTCTATTTTAACAATTTGTTGGAAACAAAAACAAGTTCTACCAGTTTTTTACTACAAGTTTAACAGTTACAATAATATGGAATTGTTACCTCCATAAAGCTAACTTGTCTGGAGACTGCAAAAAATAGACATACAGTACAGATAAATAGGGAGGTTATAGTTCCAAATTTACTTTGCATTTCAGTGTCTGAAGTTATTTAAACTTTGGTAACCATATTTTAAAGAACAGATGCCAAAACCCCAAGACTGTAGAAGGGAGAGCCAGAAAGATGGATATATCTAGAAAGCATGTCAAATAATAAAGACATCATTGAATTCAAGCACTATGCTTTTTCTATTTCCTTATATTTCTATCTATAAAACTTAGATATGCATTTCTTTGTACTTAATTAGAAAACAGAACTATAAATAATTAGAAAAAAAGGAAAACTGTATCAAAGGCAGGAAGAAACTGGCAGGTGGCTAAGCATAATAAACAGGTAGAGGCCCTGGTCAGTTTGTTCAGTGGTTAGAGCGTTGGCCCTGCATAGAGATATGTGAGGTTCAATTCCCGGTCAGAAAACACATGAGAAGCCACCATCTGCTTTTCTTCCCCTCCTCCTCCCCTTATCTTTCTGTTCCCACTTTATACCTAGTGGCTTCATTGGTTTGAGCATCACCCCAGGTGATGAGGCTAGCTCACTTGATTCCAGCATTGGCCCCAGATGGGGGTTGATGGGTGGATCCTGGTAGGGGCATGTGCAGAAGTTTGTCTCATTACCTCCCCTCCTCTCACTTAAAAATAAATAGATGCTAGATAGATAGATGATAGATAGATAGATGGATAGGTAGATAGATAGATAGATAGATAGATAGATAGATAGATAGATAGATAGATAGATAGATGATAGATAGATAACCAGGTAGAAAAAGGATCTAACAAGGAGTATCAGTAGAATGGATCAACTACATGCAATGAGAGGAGAGTTTACAACACTGATTCAGTATTGACTTCTCTGAGAGATAAATCCTCTGGATGATTGCATAGCAAGACTGCATTGCTAACAAGTCACATTAACTAAGGGGCAACACTTTTTTGGATAAGACTTGATGGATTTGGGGAAATCTGGGGAGGTACCAGAAAGAAGTTGGCAATAAGGAGAAAAGCGAACATAAAGATTTTATTTCATTCTTTCTATTGGAATGGAAATCTTCTAAGTTAACTTTTTTTCTGCTCCTAACCAAGTGTTTTCACAGGTGAAATTCTCCTTTTAGTTCAAAGTAGTGACCTCATCTAAACCTTTAGCCACAGTTGCATTTTGTTTCAAAGATGTAGGGCAAGAAATGTGGCAGAAGACTTAGTCACAAGAACAGATGTTTGGGTTATAGGTTTTGCACTGTCAGTACTGCATGCCACATTCTGAGTGACAGAGGGGTCTGACTATTTTCTAATACATTTATTATGTTTGTGTTTGTGTATGTGTATGCATAATTATATTTGATATCAGGTCTTCTAAATCATATAGCTCAGAGCAGCCTAGTCCCTTAAATAGATGTAAGGATAGTACTGGCTGATTTAATCTCTTTTATTTAGTTTTGATGGTAGTTACTAATATCTTTTCATAGCTGAACATCCTTGATTTCTTCCACTGAAAAATGATTTATTTACAACATGACCTAGAGCTGTGATGCGAACCTTTTTGCAGTGCTGGTCAACTGGTCAACATAATAAAAGCCACTGGAGGCTGAGGGTTCTGGTGGGGATTTATCTTAAAAGAAGCATGAGGGAACTTCCTAGAGTGATAGAAATATCAAATAACTTCATTGTTTTGGTGGTTACATGTTTTGAAACATTTGCTGAACTCATCAAGTATACTTTCTTTTTCTTGCATTTTTTAAAATTTAATTTATTGTGTTTACATAGATTCTAGTGTTGCCCCGATTGCATCCCTCCGCCCCCCTATTTCACTCAACATATCTCTTGCACTCTTCCAACAGCTCCCTCCCCACTTCCCTTCAGGTTTAATTCCCTTTCTCAGTTCATATTGTTCCTTGGATTCCTCAAATGAGTGAGGTCATATGATATTTGTTTTTCTCTGCCTGGCTTATTTCCCTTAACATAATAGCTTCCAGGTCCATCCATGTTGTTGCAAAATGTAATATTTCCTTCTTTTTCATGGCCCATAGTATTCCACTGTATATATGTACCACTGCTTTTTAATCCACAAATCACTGATGGACACATGGGCTGTTTCCAGATTTTTGCTATTGTGAACAATGCTGTCATAGACATGGGAGTGCATTTCATTTTTTGAATCAGTGATATGGTGTTCTTGGGATATATTCCTAAAAGTGGGATGGCTGGGTCAACAGGCAGTTTAATTTTTATTTTTTGAGAAATCTCCATACTGTTTTCCACAGTGGTTGCACCAGTCTGCATTCCCACCAGCAGTGCAGGAGGGTTCCCTTTTCTCCATACCCTTTCCAGCACTTATAATATGTTGCTTTGTTAATGAGCACCATTCTGACTGGTGTGAGGTGGTATTTTATTGTGGCTTTAATTTGCATTTCTCTAATGAATAGTGATGTTGAACATTTTTTTATCTGTCTGTTGGCCATCTGTATGTCCTCTTTGGAGAAGTGTCTATTCATTTCTTTTGCCCATTTTTGATTGGATTGTTTGTCTTCCTGGTGTTGAGTTTTACAAATTCTTTATAAATTTTGGTTATTAACCCCTTATCAGATGTATTGTCGAATATATTCTCCCATTGTGTGGTTTGTCTTTTTATTCTGTTCATATTGTCTTTAACTGTACAAAAGCTTTTTTAGTTTGATATAGTCCCACTTGTTTATCCTGTCTTTTATTTCATTTGCCCGTGGAGATAAATCAGCAAATGTATTGCTGCGAGAGATGTCAGAGAGCTTACTGCCTATGTTTTCTTCTAATATGCTTATGGTTTCATGACTTACATTTAAGTCTTTTATCCATTTTGAGTTTATTTTTGTAAATGATATAAATTGGTGGTCTAGTTTCATTTTTTTTCAGGTAGCTGTCCACTTTTCCCAACACCATTTGTTAAAGACACTGTCTTTACTCCATTGTATGTTCTTACTTCCTTTGTCAAATATTAATTGTCCATAAAGGCGTGGGTTTATTTTTAGGTTCTCTGTTCTGTTCCATTGATCTATATGCCTGTTCTTAGGCCAGTACCAAGTTGTTTTGAGTACAATGGCCTTGTAGTATAACTTGATATTAGGAAATGTGATACCTCCCACTTTATTCTTCTTTTTCAAGATTGCTGAGGCTATTCGTGTTTTTTTTTTTTTGTTTTTTTGTTTTTTTTGTTTTTTTTTTTTGGTTCCATATGAATGTTTGGAATATGTGTTCTATATCTTTGAAGTATGTCATTGGTATTTTAATTGGTTTTGCATTGAATTTATAAATTGCTTTGGGTAGTATAGACATTTTAATGATGTTTATTCTTTCTAACCATGAGCATAGTATATGCTTCCACTTGTTTGTATCTTCCTTGATTTCTTATATCAATGTTTTGTAATTTTTTGAGTATAAGTCTTTAGTCTCCTTGTTTAAATTTACTCCTAGGTACTTTATTTTTTTTTTTGTTGTAATAGTGAAGGGAATTTTTTCCTTAATTTCTCTTTCTGACAGTTCATTGTTAGTGCATAAAAATGCCTCTGATTCTGTGTATTAATTTTATACCCTGCCACCTTGCTGAATTCATTTATAAGGTCCAGTAATTTTTTGACTGAAACTTTAGGGTTTTCTATATCAGTATCATATCATCTGCAAATAATGATAGTTTTACTTTTTTTCCAATTTGGATGCCTTTTATTTCTTCTTCTTGTCTGATTGCTGTAGATAGGACTTCCAGAACTATGTTGAATAAGAGTGGTGAAAGGGGTCATCCTTGTCTGGTTCCTGATCTTAGGAGGATTGCTTTAATTTTTGCCCATTAAGTATGATGTTGGCTGTGGGTTTGTCATAGATGGCCTTTATCATGTTGAGGTATGTTTCCTGTATTCTCACTTTGCTGAGAGTTTTGATCATAAATGGGTGCTAGATAATATCAAATGTTTTTTCTGCATCTATTGAAATTATCATGTGGTTTTTCTCCTTCCTTTTGTTTATGTGATGAATCACATTGATTGATTTTGGAATATTGTATCATGCTTGCTTCCCCAGAATAAGTCCTACTTGATAATGATGTATGATTTTTTTTTTTTATGTATTGCTGGATCCAGTTTGCTAATATTTTGTTGAGGATGTTAGCATCTAAATTCATCAGGGAAATTGGCCTATAATATTCTTTCTTTGTGTTGCCTTTGCCTGGTTTTGAAATCAGAATTATGCTCACCTCATAAGAGGAGCTTGGAAGTCTTCCTTTACTTGAATTTTTTGAAATAGCTTGAGAAGTATAGGAGTTAGTTCTTCTTTGAATATTTGGTAGAATTCACCAGTGAAGCCATCTGGCCCAGGGCTTTTGTTAGTTGGGAGTTTTATGATAACTGTTTCAATCTCATTTATTGTAATTGGTCTGTTTAGGTTTTCTGATTTTTCCAGATTGATTTTTGAAAGATTATATGTTTCAAGAAATTTGTCCATTTCATCTAGGTTGTCTAGTTTTTTGGCATACAGTTCTTCATAGTACTTTCTTACACTATTTTGTATTCCTGTTGTGTCAGTTGTTATTTCTCCACTCTCATTTCTAATTTCATTTATTTGAATTCTCTCTCTTTTTTTCTTGGTGAGTCTGGTTAAAGGTTCATCGATCTTGTTTACCTTTTCAAAGAAACAGCTCTTGGTTTCATTGATCCTCTGTATTGTTTCTTTAGCCTCTATGTCATTTATTTCTGCTCTGATCTTTATTATTTCCTTCCTTCTACTAACTCTGGGCTTTACTTGCTGTTCTTTTTCTAGTTCTTTTAGATGCAGGGTTAGGTTGTTCATTTGAGCTTTTTCTAGCTTCTGAAGGTATGCGTGTAGTGCTATGAATTTTCCTCTCAGTACTACTTGTGCTGTGTCCCATAAATTTTGAGTTGTTGTATGCTTGTTATCATTCATTTCTAGGAATTTTTAAATTTCTTCCTTGATCTCATTGTTAACCCATTTTTTATTTAATATCATGCTATTTAGTGTCCATGTGTTTGAGTTTTTTTCAGTATTTCTGTTGTAGTTGATTTCTAGTTTCATGCCATTGTGATCAGAGAAAATGCTTGATATGATTTCAATCTTCTTAAATTTGTTGAGACCGCTTTTGTGCCCTAACATGTGGTCTATCCTAGAGAGTGTACCATGAGCACCTGAAAAGAGTGTATATTCTGCTGCTTTAGTGTGAAAGGTTCTGAAGATATCTATTAAATCCAGTTGATCTAGTGCAGCGGTTCTCAACCTGTGGGTTGCGACCCCGGCAGGGGTCGAATGACCAAAACACAGGGGTCACCTAAAGCCATCGGAAATACATATTTTATTTAAAAATGTATTGTATAATAAATATGTATTTTCCAATGGCTTTAGGCGACCCCTGTGTTTTGGTCGTTCGACCCCCGCCGGGGTTGCAACCCACAGGTTGAGAACCACTGAGCTATGATTTGATTTAACAAGGTTTTTATCCTTTGTTCTATCTTTTCTTCTTCAGGAACCCCTATGATGCAGATGTTATTTCTCTTCATGTTGTCACAGAGTCCTCTTAGAGTTTCCTTAGACTTTTTTGATTCTCTTTTCTTTTTGCTGCTCTGCTTCCATGCCTTCATTTATTTTGTCCTGTAACTCACTGATTCGATCCTCAGCTTCAGCCATCCTGCTTTTAATTCCTTCCACGTGGTCTTCATTTCTGATATTGTATTTGTCATTTCTGACTGATTCTTTTTTATTATTTCAGTGTCCTTTTTTAAATTTGCTATCTCTTTATTTAGGTGCTCATTATATCCATCTATTGCTGTTCTAAGATCTTTGAACATCCTAACAATCATTATTTTAAACTCTGCTTCCAGTAATTTGTTTATATCTGACTCATTTAAGTCCTTTCCTGGGGATTCCTCTTGATTCATTTGTGTTGCATTTCTCTGCCTTCCCATTCTGTCTGTGTATAAGAAGGTGTGGCCACAGGAGTCCAATGGGTGTGGCCTCTGTATTCCCTAGGTGTGGTCTGTCTGCAGGCCCTTTATCCCCTCTGCCACTGCCTCAGGCATTCGATTACAGGCATTGTGAACTTTTAAAAATGGGGAATATTACTATTTGGAAATATACATAAATAAAATAGACTTTTAAATTATTGCACTACCTGTTCTATGAGCTCCAATATATAATATCAATACTATAACTTTATTTTAATATAATATATTAAAATAAGCTTAATTGAATTTATTGGGGTGACTCTGGTTAACAAAACTATATGGTTTCTGCTGCTCAATTCTATAATATATCTCTGTATTACCATAGTGTATATCCATCTCCCCAAGTCAAGTCTTTGTCCATTACCATTTATCCCAACAAGTGACATAAGCATAGAGCAATCAGGAGTGGAACTTACAAATTTTAAGGTAGGTGCCATGTTCTCCATTTTATATATTAGGAAGCCCAACATGTGAGACATTAAATGATTTCTCTAAGATTAGACTGATATGCTACAGAGTATGGATTTGAATTCTAGTCTATTTGCCTCCAATGACCTTGTGGTTATTCATTACATAATACTGTTTTACATACTTCTCATTTTTAAAAGAATATTTTTTCTAGAAGACATTGTAACAGATGCTGTCAATGCTCTACCATATCCTCTGAGCACTTACCTATTCCCTGAACTCCAGCCTAACTTCCAACACATTTTCTAACATCTATCACCTCCTGCATCTTCTTGCCTGAGGAATTCTTTGACCCAAAAACTTGCTCTGCACACATGGACAACAGGTAAGAAATACCAGGTACCTAAGGCCTCCCTAGGAACAGTCTCCTGACCAATGATTGATGGGAATTAAATGGTGAAGACCCTATCTCTTAACACTTCAATTGCAAAATTCTGAGGTATGTGTCTCTGCTGTTCCCCAGTAGAATTGAGCTCTCATCAATTTTTTGAAAATGATTAGCTTATCTTATATAATATAGTTTTCTATAAATATGTTATCTATAGAATACAGTATTCTATAAATAAGTATATAAATTTGATGTCATATCAAAGCATATTAATTAACTGGAAAATTCATAGCATACTCTTCTCAGAAAACTATGTAAAGCTGCAGTTATTCTTCAAATATACTTCAAAGTATTAATTTTCTATTTCTATCTATAGTGGGTTCAGGCCTATCAAATGTAGAATGCCCAATAATTCAAGTTACTATAACTACAGAAAACATTTTATAACATAAAATATTTAAAGGTTGCTTAATTGAAAAGGCTTGAAAATACAAAGTTGCCTATATAATTAAAAATAGGTCTTTCATCTAACATTTTAGGCCATAGTCTGAAATATGATAATAATTAAATGATAGTCATTCTCTTATATTGTAGGTATTAAAGTATTTCAGATTTTTATTTCTCATATGCATAATATCATTTATCATTCAAATGTTCAGTATTAAATAATTCTGTATCCTTTTAAGAAATTCTTAAATTTTAGAATAAATGAAATAGTTTAAAATGCCTCATGTAGTGCTTGGTGTAAGTGGGTGCTGAACAATCATTACTTTCCTTTCCCCATTTCTGATGATTAGTTTTATTGTCAGTACATTAAAAAGAAGAATCATGCTTAAAAAACATAATTATGTAATCAACTTTCTTGAATAAAATTACCTTTATATTCATAAGCTCAGTATTTCAGAAGGGAGGTACTAAAAGGATCGGGGGATTGTTATAGTGGACCTGGCAACTTCTCATTTCCCCAAAGGAAAAGGTATATGCATCATTTCTAATGCTCAGGAGGTCTAGACATTGGCATAGGGACCTCAAGAAGCACCATGGACACTGGATATGTTGGGAGGACTCCAGATGTACCAAATTTACCATCTCAGTGTCCACCAACCCATCTCTGTAATAAAAAATGGGATGTGCCTCTATGTTTGGAGCACTCACTTTGGAATTTAGTGCAGTGTTTTACATGAGATTTATATACTGTGTTTTGGGAACACTCATTCTGTGGTAAGTTAATAGAATCACAAAAATACCAAGAGGTTCTGTGGTCACATAAACTTGGAAATGTTGTGATAAACAAATGTCAGTCTGATATTTAGCAATTGTTATGTTCTGAGAGGAAGATAGAAAAGACAAACAAAAGAGGGGGGTGGATAAAAAAGACAGGAAAGAAAAACTACATAGAACCGATTTTGCATAACTGCATCTCTAAAGACCCGCGTTCTACATATCACACCTATGTACTTGGGAAATTTGTATAATACCCGAGCGTAACCTTTAGTGTAACATGAAAATCACCTTAGTTAATGGAAGAGTAAAAAAAACAACCCAAAAAACAAAAAGAAACTACAACATTCTCTCTACTGAGTATACAGAGTGGGGCAAAAGTAGGTTTACAGCTATATGTCTGTGGAACACAGAGTTTATTCTTGTATTACTTATTAATTATTGTATTGTTTCCATAAAAACAAGTATAAACCTATTTTTTCCCTACCCTGTATTTTTAAAGAAATAACTGACATAATTACAGGCTGTTTCACCATGCCTTCAAAATCCTCCAAAACACAGTTAGAATGCCAAATAGGAACAATGTTATAATATACAATGTTATGATATAGATTCTGAAAAGGACAGTGTGGAAACCCTGTGAAGAGAAAGCGATAATAGAGTAAAAGTATCCTGTAAATTTAATCATTAGGCAAATAAAAGGGTGATTAGCAAATATTGGTACTAAAAATACAAACATACATTTAAGTTAAATGGTAAATAAAATAAAAAATCTCACTATATAAAATTAAAAAATCTCTTTACATAACATGATATTTACCCCCCTACATTTATAGTTTTTAAGATATTTGTAGGACTTAAATGTTAATTGTTTTCATGAATGTTCCATGTGATGAATATTCAAGTTTAAATAACTGTGGAAAGGAAATATACATGATAAAATCAGTCAGGATATTGTGTATTCTACTTTACATAATTCCATCCTACCTGATTGGAAAGGATTAGAAATGCATGTACTTTACTTATTTCTGATGGTGTGAAAAATGCAGTCACTTTCCCACATGGTGAGTACAGTGGTGTATTCTTCCTGGAGTTGGGCTCCAGAAATGGAAAATACCTCACATTTGGGGGAAAGTATGTTGCTCTAAAATAAAATGAGTTTCTCCCTCTAATACTCCTTTCTATTTTTTTTTTATTTTAGTTTATAGCAGCTTGCTATCTAAAATATCTCAAGAGATATTTTTATGGTGGCTTTGTTTCTAGTTGTCACTATATGAATATTATTAAAGTTGAATTTAAGTGATTAAAAAAAAACCAGTCTGACCTGATTGCAAAGAAATCTCATACCTGTTGATAACCACAGGAAGTCAGAGTACTGCAAAAGAATTGTGAAAAAGCAAAAGGGAGGCTCCTTCTACCACATCATTGCTAGTTCATTTGTATTACTAATTGGCGCTAACATACACCTTCTCCGTAATGTTATAATGTGGAGTACTTCAATTTAGAACCCATATCTCCACTCTAGATACACCTCACACCACACACACACACACACACACACACACACACACACACACACACACACACACACACACATCTGTACCTTCTCCCACAGTGAGAGAAAGAAAATACACATGCATCTACATGACAGAAGAAAGTCTAAAATTTCTACAGGGCAATATTTCTTCAAAGTATTAAAAATAGCAAAAGGTTAAAGATTTATATCAACAGAAATTTATTTTGATTATATATGTGAATGAAACCCATGAATGAAGTTGGTAGTAGTATGGAAGTGAAGAAGAAGAAGCTGAGGTCGCATCTGAAAAAGAACAGCAAGGCTGATCAAGAAGGAAAAAAGCACAGACACAGAAGGAGGACACTGCTTAGCCTGAATTGGATTTTTTTTCTAACTCTGATACAGCAGAGCAATAAAAATATCACTCTTACAGCTATTACTTCCATTACCATCACTACTAACTGCAGTTAATGTAAACAGAATAAACATGGAATCTCGGAACTAAATATAATTCTGCAAATCACATATCGCCATAATTAAAGTAATAAAGCATTCTCTACACTGAATGCATCACATGCTTTATTATTTATTCCACATGTATTCAGCAGCCTTCTTATCTGCTTTCAAGTCATAAGAAACCTGAGATGACCTGGGATTTCTAGTCTCTCATCATTTGTAAGATTAAAGGTGTTTGTTTATTTGCCTATCTGTGGTTGTACATTCAATAAATTGATGTAATCAGTGGGAGAAAGTTTATGTCCTGCAGTGATTATTTACAGATGTGAGACCCCAAATGAAGTCAGTAAAATTTATAAAATAATAATAGTAATTAACACATTAAATAGACTTATATACTGAATATTCACAACAATACTTGGAGGTTTGTACTGTTGTGTTATTCTCATTTTATCTATGAGAAAGCTGAGGCAGAGAGTTAATAAGCCTCGCCATCAGGCAAAAATAAGAATTTTTTTAAAAAAAGTGAACAACATAAATCTTTCAGAAACAAATGTTTAATCTATCAAACTGGCTTCTTTACATTACAGATAATTTCATGAACATGTAAAATTTTGGAAAGCATCCTTAGCCAATGTTCCCAGCATTGGAAAAATGTCTCCTGGGAAGGCACTCCTAGTTCTTACATTAAGGCCTTTGGCTTCTTAGCTGAATGTGGAGGTGCTATGCATTGTCCTGTAAACACCACTATAAAAGGTTCTGACCTTGCTATGACAGTAGATGCTACACACAGAAAGTTCACATGGGATCAAAAAGACATTACTGCCTCAGATGAACTTTTCTGCTTTCTGATTGGTTTTCACTGGGCCCACTTCCCAGGGTGGAGCATTCACCATAGGTCTAGGAACAAGGGGATATAGAAGAGGGTGTTTCACATCCTTCTCTGCTATTTTGAGGAAGATGTCAGAGCAGTAATTTACAAACAAGACTAAAACGAATGGTTTATCCCACTGGCCTTCATGTGTTTATATTCTTTAGAGCAATATCAAAGCACCATCTGACATTGTCATGTCCTCAGTTTTTTCTTTACCTTCCCAATTTCACCATTGCTCATTCTTACCAGGGAAAAAAAACCCAGGAGAGTGCTAACCTAGAAAAGAATAGAGGCGATAATTTAAAATATAAGAAAATAATAATAGTGCCAAAAGCCTAAGAAATTTAAGAAAATCTAAACTGGAAAATATCCATTAAACTTTAGTACAATATCATAAAGTCAATAAATACAAAGACTGAGGAGGAAACAAGAAATGATAGATAAAAGTGTTTATTATTCTTTGAAATAAATTTGGTGAACTTGAAACTAAAATAACATTGAATGTCAAGTGCAGTTAAACAATAAAATAATTTTGATGAGGATGAATGGTGAGATAGAGCCCTAGCTAAAAAGGATAAAAAGATTAAGTAGTCTTTTGTTTTAAAATTGGAAGACCTGAATATAAAAGGTAGATAAAGACCGACTGAAGAGGGTGATAGGGCCGCCATCCACAGCAGAAGAGCCAGGCTAGTTTGGGATGGGAGGAGGGACCCAAAATGATGCAGAGAAAGCCTAACTGGATGGAAATGCACAGGGATATTAGTGAGAGTGAGAGAGTTCAAGGGATTTTACACCTAATGGACTCAATCGTCATTAAGAAACAAGAGCCTAAGACATTTTCTGAGAGTGGGAAGACGGTTGTGGGGCAGAGCTGAAAGGAGCAGCAATGATACACATTACCAATTGAAGCAAAAATTTCTAAGAATATCTGAGCATACAACTAAGGCTGGGGATAATGTACATACAATAACTTCAGGGCAAACAGTTGTGGATCTTTTCCTCCAGGATTTAGTAACGGCAGGGTAAGGAGTGGAGAACTGAGCTGTTGGGTTTACACAAGGTTCTTATTTTTCTGGACACAAGTGGCTATTTTTAGATAATTTATGCTAACTTCAATAAGGAAAAGAAATGAGAAATATTAATCAAGGTATCTATTGAAGGAATGTTTGTCAGAAAAGTGTCCCTAACCTCTCTGAATCACAACTCACACATATACAACTAACAAGCCAGAGTCACAAAGTGATTATTTGCATGGGCATTGCAGTCAGAATGCTTGCTTTCAAGCCCAGCCTCTGACATTTTCTGGCTGTGTAACATCTTACTTTCCTTACTTTTAACATGGAAATAAAAGTAATTGTCTCCATTATCTCATGAATATTGAGATATTCATGAATTCATTATCTCATGAATATTGAAGACATTGAGCTAATACTCAGAACAGTGCCTGCCTGGTCACGCTAAACATTGTATAAATGTTGGTACTAATTAGACTTTATAATGGTCACTTCCTTAAATCAAGACAATCTCCAAATGATGAAATCAGGAAGTTAAACATATGCAAGGAATGAAGCCAAGAAATAATTATTTGATTTTTCTATCAATGTTATAAATAATATATGGAGTGTTTCATTTCTCAATTCCATTAACTACTGAATGAGGATAAGGTTCAGGGTTAATTTTTAAAAAGCAATTAGTTTGCTCCACTAGTGACAGAACCTATTAACTTATTGCCACTTACTCTATTTCTTTACACATGGACAAATTTTTAATTCAACTGTGAATATAGCTGTCCCAATGGCTAAGGCTTGCTTTACCAACAGCTCATTGGATCAGTTTTGAAATTTCCTGCTGAAATATGATATTTTAATGGCAACAGGTCTTCATATGCTAGGTAGAGCAAGGTAGGGAAATTTGAAGAGAATAAATTCTCTTTCTTCTCTAATCAGAAGCGATGAGGTGCTTAATTAAGGATGATTGGCACAACCTTATACCTATTTATAGGTCAAGAGAATAAACAATCAATTCCTAAATTCTCACTGTTCCCCTCTCTTCATTTGATCACTCATCTTGGAAAAGCATGTGGGTCTGTGGTGGGTGGAAGAGGTGACCTTGCATAGAGTCTATATTTGGCAGTTGTGTCTGAGTAATTAATTGGACTAGCACCCCCAGCATCACCTGTTAGAAATGTAAAGTAGCAGGCCACATTTTAGACCTATGAAGACAGTTTTGTATTTCAACAAGATCTGGGCATCTGCATATATGTTAAAAAGCCCTGCCTAGTGAAGTAGCTCATACTCTGGGAAAATGAGAGCTGATTTAAGGTCTCAACATTCTGCCCTCTTCCATTCCTTTGGCTTCCGACTAGCTAGAAAGACTGTTAAAGCAGGCCTGGGAGATTTGAGAACAAGTCAGGAAGGCACTCCACCCCTACCTGCCTCTCTTTTCCCACATCCATGTGAAAAAGAGTCTGTGTGTTCACATACCCCCTGACCTTGATTCTCCTCGTAAAGTGACACAGTTTTGGCTGAAGAAATAGGATGCTCGGGCTGTGGGTAACAGTTCAACTCATCAATTTTAGCAACCACAGTTTTTGAAAACAAAGTCATAAAATACGACTGAACCTGTAGTTTGAAGAACAGGGATAAATTTCCCTGTGACAAGAACATTTTTTAAACCCACAGGTTTGTACTGGGTAATATGTACTTTGTCAGTAAAGATAGTGGTTGTGTCAAGTTGTCACTAAGTGGATTTAAGAGAACAAGGAGGGATCGGACAACACAGCCCTAACATATTTGTTTGAAGTTATGAATTAAGGATTCCTTGCTTTATTTGTTTTACTAGCCTGGAAAATCTTCACTGTTAGTAGAGAAGCGGGGAAAACGAATTTAGTTTTCAAAACAAGATTTGAGATTAGAATTAAGTTTGAAATGGCCCTAGTCATCTCAGATGTCGTTTTAAATGATAAACCAACTCCTTATTTTGAAGTATTTAATAAAATTAAAGCCCTACAATGAAATGTGAACAAAATTTTTCTTTACCCAGTTCAAGTAGTATATATCTGAAGTAATTTTCAAATGAGATTTTCCTTCTGCAGACTAGAGTCTTTAAGTATAGCAAATAGTGAGTTTCCTATTGCTGCACCATATCAATTTCTAGAAATACTTTATGTTGTCTGTATTACCGTGCTGATAAGTTGAACATTTTAAAAAGAGAACCTATTTTTCTTACCTTGATATATATTCTGTATATTAATTGCTATCTCAAAATTTACTCAAAGTTAAGAAACAATTTAAGAAAAAAAAGCTAAAATAAATGAGACAAAAAATAGTATTATTATGAATAATTTGCAGTAGTTAATCTGCAGTTTTCTTATGCTATCCATTGAGAATTTAAATGTTAGATAATCAGGCGTTAGGGATTCAAGAACTATTTGGGACTTAAGAGTGACTGTTCCCATTATAAGGATAATCCATACGCTAGGTTACATGGTGACTGGGAACAGTGCTTCTCAACCCTGGGAGAAATGCTGAGTACAGCCTACTCCATCCCAACTGAATTAGAATCATTTAGGGGATGTGGACTATGCATCAATATTAAAAACAAACAAACAAAAAACTCTCCAGATAATTTTAACTACAGAGTTGAGATCTACTTCCATCTGTTGGAGGATATTTATGGGCTTAGTAGTTGATGTATATAAAAAGCAATTCTAACTACAATTTTCTATAAAGAAAAATTATAACAACTTATTATACATGATGTCTGGGTATAAATTTTAAGTGGATAAAAGTCATCTTACAAGAGTATGACAATAATGCCTCTAGTTGAGTGAAATACTGGTTTAATATATAAAAATTACATCCTGATGAAATATATGGACATATTTCTTTTGGGGGAGATCACAAATGTCACTGTTTCTTACTAGTGAAACTGAAACTTTATTGCCTTTTAAACTTTATATAAGGAATAATACAGACTTGTAAATGTCTTTCTAAGAAAAATAGAATACAACTTACAGCTTGCATAGCTCTATCCACAACATAAAATAAACAGTTGACCAGGAACAATATAAGGGTTAGGGGTACCAATCATTTGCAGTTGAAGATCCACATATAACCTTTGATTCTCCTAAACTTAACTAACAACCCAGAAGCCTTACAAATAATGTAAGTCAATACATATTTTGTATGTTTTATGTATTATATACTTTATTCTTATAGTAAAGTAAGTTAGAGAAAAAAATGTTAAGAAAATCATAAAGAAGGGATTTTTTACCTATTTACTAAAAAAAAAAAATCCAAACCCATGTTCTTCAAGGGTCAACTGTTACTGTAGTTCAGGAAATGAAAATTAATTTCTTTGTCTGATGTGATGGTCATTAAATAAAATATTGTTTAATTTTTCTTATAATGCTCAGATTTTAAAACATCAACAAGTATCATATTGAAACATTTTGGATGGCAATGAGCTAAGCCATTACCTCTATTTATGGCTTAGAGTTATCCTATGTTTTGAGGGGGCAGTAGAGAAAATAGGTACTTTTTGTCCATTAATTTATCAATTTTTGTTTGGAAACATAGCTTCTCTGAGAGGTAGGTTTTATTGATATGTATGGTAAAGGAAATATTAGGAAGTGTACACATTTGCAAATAGATATAGACCTAAAATAAGAAAAGCAATATATTCTTTATATTTAAAAACTGCTTTGAAGATTTAGAAAAGCAAACAAAGAAACAAAAAATCCTACTAAAACAAATCTTATTTTAAGACTGTAGATTGTATATTCTACTTAAATTCAAGTAACATATGATATAATAGTTTCATTGGTTTTGAGTGACTTAAAGCTGTTATCTAAAGTTTGGTAGAGAATTATTATTTTTAAATGGGTCACTATAGAATCCAATATCTCTAGTATAATTTAAAATATGTAGGAAAAGAAAGCATTTAAAGAATTAAAAGAGAGGTAACTAAGATACATACAGATGAAAGGAAATTATACATAATTTGTAATTCATGTTACTTACAGCCATTTTACAATTACACATTCAAAGAATAAGAGGCTTATTAGCTTGGGGAAGAAGGAAAAAGATATGATGATACCTGGGGAAATCATTGTTGAACAGAAAGTAAAAGTGAGAGGCATTCAGATCTGAGGCTAGAAATATAAAAGAGAATGAAAATCAAGAAAAGAAAACCAGGGAGCAAGACACTGATGACTTGACCCTTCACTTAGGGGTTGAAGTCTTGGAAAGGGGACTAGGAATGTGTCAGGTAAGTTTAAAGGGAAGTGTTTCCATCACTTCTCTGTATGATGCTAGTGTGGCTCTGAGTCTAACTCTGGGTCTGGGATGGCAGTTCCTCAGAGACTTATAGCTTTCACAGATAGTCAGTTCTCAAATGCCTTGTAGAGAGATAAAGAACATGTTTGATGCTGCTGAATAACAAGCTTCCCAAGGTGTTACTGAAGCTCAAGAGAAGGGATCCTATAGCTCAGCTCCACTGGGCAGCACATTTAGGTTTAAGATAAAGAAGGTATCCAGCTATTCTCCAGAGAACCCAATCCAGGGAGAGCTAAGGTGGGGCCTGACTGAGCTGGATGGTATCATGAACAGGTTACCAGATGCAGAGAAAAAGTAGGTACTGGGAGAGCAAGCAGTGACTGAGAAGGCAAGAATACCCTCGCTGTGAAGGCCAGTGAGCATCCTGTAAGCTCTATTATACACCAGAGGTCTTCTATAGAAGAAGAGAAAGAGCCACAAACCAGTATTCAATATTATGAAGCTGAGTTATCTAAAAAGTTTACTTAATCCCTTGAGACTAAAATATGACTGCATACTAAGTTTAAAATTTAACTTAAAGTTTAAATACCTACCTCTAGGGGGCAAAAAATAATAAAAGCAGTAGCAGAAATAAAAATGTATATTTGAGAATGTATGATGACTTCCCTATATATTTGTGATTATAGTTATCCTTCTATACTTTAGCTTCTGAAAAAGTCTTAATCATGAGAAAGTGAAAGGTAAGCAAATGTCCCAGTTTATTTCTTCTCCACAATCATTTACAAGTAGACTTTTACATAGGAGAGCTAGTAGTAGTGGTAACATAGTGCCATTACTTTTTTAAGATCAGGGGAGAGCACAAATGCAGTCCCTCACTACTACAAATTACACAGTCGAGTTTCCCACATTTGGGGAAATTGCAGGGGTCAGCATATCCGGAGTACAATGGAAAAACCTCGCCCTGGGAAAACCACCTTCTTGATCATGCTATCTCCCCTGCCAGGTAAGTATGACATATTGCTTTTTATTGCTATGGCAACAATGCTTCTCCTGAGACAATGGTTATCTATTTTTGGTTCTGTTTTGAAATCATGTGTTTTCCAACAGATATTGCTTTATGATGATGATTTTCAACTTAATCATCTCAAGCAATGTGCTTGTTGGACACTGTGCTATGTTGTATGTTGTCTCGATACTCCCACCAGGATTGAAAAATTGTTTCAACCAATTTTGGGAAGTGCCACTGTCAACCCTTTGGAAATTGCCTTCAGCTTAAGAAAGCCTCCCTGTTCAAGGCCTTATCCCATTCCAGGTACAGCCTAAATCTAGTGACTGTTTAATACAGGATTTAGAGCAGCGGTTCTCAACCTGTGGGTCGCGACCCACAGGTTGAAAACCTCTGATTTAGAGTAATGTCAGAAGAATGACAAAATGAGAGATCCCCTTAGTATCTCTTCTTGAAATTTTAATAATTTAAATAACTATCATTAAAAAAAGGATTCCTTGCTCAACACACAAACATGAGAGATCTGCACATTAAGGTCTTAGAGGTGGGCAAATGGGTGTGAATGGGGGGAGGGCAAGAAAGGAGAAAAGGGGAGATGGTCACAGACCAAATCTTGCAGCCAGGAGCTCATGGCGTGCTCAACCTGGAAAAGGGAGAAATCAAGTTGTGGCTTGCACGCTCATCAGCTAGGAGGAGCAAAAATATCTAGCGAGTATTTCTGAAGGAATGGGCAGTGAAAGTTGCAGCTAAGTGGGCAGGAGACAAAGCACAGAGGTGCGACCTCAGTTGTCTGGCAATCAGCATTCTAGACAGAGAAACAAATCCACGAAGTCTGGCTGCCCTTTAACCTCCCCGAGCTGGCCTCCCTTCACCATTCATATGGATTGTAGAACATAGTTTCTGAAAACCTGAGAAATGGTACTACAAATTCCCTCTTTCCCTGAGCAATAAGTACACTCTGTGACTAATCACAGATTTGGGTGGAGGTGCAGGGGGATGCTGTGGAGGCCCACTGGTCACAACTGCTGGGATAGACTCACTAAGGAAAAAAAAGAAAAATCTTATATAAACTAAATCAGAAATGAAAGAGAAGTTACCATATCACAGATATAAAATGATCATATTAGAATACTATTAAAGACTGTTTGCCAGCAGATTTAATAACCTAAAGGAAATGGATGTTTCTAAGAGTTATATATCCTTCCTAGACTGAATTATGAAGAACTGGAAATTCTAAATAGACTAATCAACAGTGAGGAAATTGAAACAACTATCAAAAATCTTCCCTCTTAAAAAAGTCTAAGACTAGATGGCTCCAAAACTGAATTCTACCAAACATTCAAAGAAAATTTGATTTCTATTCTTTTCAAACACTTCCAAAAATTTGAAGATGAGGCAGTAGTTCCTAAATAGTTTATGAAACCAATATAATCCTGATACCAAAACCTGGCAAAACACAAAAAAAGAAAATTACCGACCAATACCTCTAATTAATACAGACTCAAAAATCCTAAACAAAATTCTAGCAAATAGAATATTATAATACATTAATAAAATAATACATAATGATCTAGTGGGGTTTATTTCAGAGGCACATGGATGGTTTAACATTTGAAAATCAATCAATGTAATACACTACACTTAAAAAACAAAGAATAAAAATCAAATGCTCATATTAGTAGATGCATAAAAGCATTTGATAAGCTATAACATCCATTTACAATTAAAACTCTTAATAAAATGGGTGTAGAAGGAAACAACCTCAACATAATAAAGGTCTTATATGACAAACCATCAGGCAATATCATACTCAATGGTGAAAAACTGAAAGCTTTTCCTCTAAAACTAGGAACAAAGCAAGGTTTCCCACTCTCATTATGCTTAGTCAACATAGTTCTGGAAGGCCTCACCAGAGCAATCAATCATGGATAAGATATAAAAGGTATCCAAATTGGGAATGAAGAAGTGAAAGTGTCACTTTTGCAGATGACATGATTTTATATATAGAAAACTCTAAAGACTCCACCAAAAAATATTAGAAAAACAATAAACAAATACAGTAAAGTTATAGGATACAAAATCAATGTATAAAAATCCACTGCATTCCTATATACTAACAATGGCATTTCAGAAAAAAAAATTTTCTTTTGCAATAGCAACAAAAAGAATACAATACTTAGGGATAAACTTAACAAAGGATTGAAGAACCTATATACTGAGACAAGATAATTGTTTTTTGGAAAACATTCTCGCAAAAAATGTTCTCAAAAAGATGAAAAGAGATTTGGCTAGTATATTTCTAGGATATCTCATAGAAGCTTAAAAAAAATAATGGCCCATAACAAGTGAAAACGTGGCTATGGCCAAGGACAGTCAAAGGGAAGAAACGGTTCAGAGATATGGGCATGTCACAGTGGATATATGATGTAAGACTGGAAAAATTATGATATAATTATGTTCTGCAGGTGCCAGAAAGATACTTCATTTGACCAAATTTTAAGGAATATGCTGAAGAGAAAGCCATCAGCGATACAGCTTAGAGACTAAGCTAGGATATATGTTAGGAGAATGTTTTGTGAGCAGAATGGTATGTCTCCCTGATAAGAATGGTGATGGTAAATTCCCAAAATAATAGAGACAAGATAGTGGCTCTTAAAAGTTTAAAGCAAGGTTGGCTTAATGATTCTCATGGGTAGCAAGAGAAGTATGGCAAGCAGAGAGCCATAGTTACAGCTAATATATATATAGTTTTCTTGTGATCAAAATAGATGTACAAATAACAAGGGTATTGTTCTATTTCCTTAACACAACAATGACAACAAAAATCACAAGGGATGATTAAGAAAGGAGACTTAAGGCAGCCATCTTAGTAGAATATCTCAGTCTCTTGCCAAACATCCTGACGTGAGCCAGTGTTTCAGCTCTGGGCCCACTGAGTGAAGGAGAGACTGGATCCCCGAGAGGAAGTATCCTGAAGCACTCCAGCTATAATAATTACCTCATCTTTTCCCAAAGATGCCTATAGCCATTTATTTGAATAAATATATACTGAGGAAAGGGGAATACTAAAAAATTTTGAGAATTGTTACACACAAGAACTAAAGAGACACTGGTACTCAAAAACACAAACCATCTTCATAGTCCCCCTGTGAAGGTAGGAACACATAATTGCCAGGTAATAAATGGAGCCCTGGTGCAAGTTCAACTCAAAACGTGTCTACTGGTTTCATGACTCAATGGAATCTTTCTCCAGTTCCAAATATATAATTTTAGTAAACATTCTTGACAATTGGCACAACCCCTAGATTAATTCCTTGGCCCAAATTGAAAAATATTATATATCATGATGGACAAGGCAAAATGAAAGTGTCTGACATATCCCACCAACACCAACACAGACAAAGTATTGAAAATATTCCAGGTAAAATGGCAAAGATTAATACCACTTTAAAGTTTAAAAGAAGCAGAGGTGATCTCTCCATAATATTTGCATTTATTTCACTATTCTGGCCCCAGAAAACTCAAACACATCCTGGAAAATATAGATGACCACTACCTCAACCAAAAAGTAGCCACAATTAAAGCTACTAGAAGATGGAAAGCCTTGGCTAGTGAAGACTGACCTCATCTCATGCAGAGGACATTTAGCCACTGACCTCCCAAACATGTTATTGTCCATCCTCATCAGAAAGGAAGAGAAAGAGTTAGCATATTCAAGTGTAATGCCCAACAGCATTCATTTTCAGTTTTGGATTAAAGCTTTGCTAACTCTCCCACCCTTTGTTATCATATGGGTCAAAGAAACCCAGACCAGACCAATGTGTACATCCTGTAGAACATCAAAGCAGTTCACTATGTTGATGACATCATGATGATAAACCTGTATAAGCAAGAAATAGAAAGTACAAAGGAAGGCCTGCTAAGACATGTGTGATCCAGGAGGTGGGAGATGAGCCCTATAATGGTTCATAGATTTGCAGTCAGTGAATCTGTAGGAAACTGATGGTCTGGAGCATGCTGGGACATGGCATAGATCATTTCATTTCACACCTCAACACAAAGAAAGAAGTTCTGTCAGTGATAACTTGATAGGTTTGCTTGGGATATGGAGGCAGCATATTCTACACCTGTCACCATTATCATAGCTAAATCATATATGCACCAGCCATTTGATGAGGTGAAATGCTTCCAACTTTGGATGGGACTCATATGACCTGGTAGATTCTAAGCATAAGTGATATCTGTGATAATAAAAGATGTCATGTGGAGTTTATGGTAATCCCCAATATGTGAATCATAATATGGACTAAGAGGATTCTGAAGAAAAACTATCTGTATCAGACTTTTAATGTAAATCTTAATCTACATTAATTTTAATATATTTATGTTATATATTTAATATAAACACAGATCTAAACCCAGATACAATGATAATTAAGATCTATATATATACCAATATCCATATCTATATATCTATACCTTGCAGGTTCTGTTTGGCCCCCTACTGCATATAAAAAATCCCCTGATTCAAATTCAAAACCCCTCTAGTTTATCATTTTCCATAAATGAGAACATTCTATAGGTCTTTAGATGCAACTAATTCAAAGTTCTCACTTGCAGAAATACTGACAGTTTGTTAAGAAAATCCAAAAGTTTAGGTATGTGAGATGTGCAAAAGATGACTAGATGATCTATTTTTTTCTTTTACATTTTATTTATTTATTTATTTAGAAAGCAAGGAAAGGGGATAGATAGAGAGAAACATTGATTTGTTGTTCTAGTTATTTATGCATTTATTAGTTGATTCTCATATATGCCCTGACTGGGGATCAAGCTCACAACCTTGGTGAATTGGGAAGATGCTCTAAGGCAACCAGATGACCTATTAATGATGGCTGTTCAGCCAGCTCCTACATATCCAAATTATCCCCATGCATGGTTCTTTTACAAACAACATGTCATTTCCTATTCAATAGCCCCACCTCTTGGTCTAATAGCTTTGCTAGTTAACCCTGAATTTTCTGTATTTCTCTGTCTCTTTTCCTTAATGGTTGTCTACATTTGTCTCTTTACACAAAACCCTTCTGATCACCATTCCCTACATATTCCTTTGAGTGCTGGATCTGAACACATGTCATTACCATTAGATAATTATTAGTTACTCTTCTATTTTAAGTCAAAGAATGATCATTTCTTAGAAACACAGTTTCTCCAAACCTGCTGTTTGCAGGGTAAGGAGAGATGTTTTTTCCCATCATGGAGAAGCTTTCTCATCCTAACCTTCCACAGTAAGTTAGGCAATTCTTTTTTTAATTTTTTTTATTTTAAGTGAGAGGATGGAAGATAGAGAGACAGACTCCTGCATGTGCCCTTACCAGGTGGGATTCACCTGGCAACCCCCATCTCGGGCCAATGCTTGAATCAACTGTGCTATCTTCAGTGGCTGGGCAGATACTCAAACCAATCAAGCCACTGGCTATGGGAGGAGAAGAGAAAGAGAAGGGGGAAAGGTAGGAGGAGAGAAATAGATGGTTGCTTCTCTTGTGTGTCCTGACAAGGAATCAAATCTTGGACATCCACACACTAGGCTGATACTCTACCCATTGAACCAACTAGCCAGGGCCAAGTTAGACAATTCTCAATGAAACAAAAAAAATGACTAGAAAGCACAAGAAATGTGAATTATCACAGTCAGGTACACTCTTTCTCCAAAGAGCTGTTTGCATTACATGCATGTTATAATATATATTAACATTCTAGAGTTTTTCCTACTTTAAAATTATAATTTTCTTTCCCTATTAGAAATAAAATCTTATTTTTTTCTAAACTATATTACTATAGCTACTTGGGTAGTGAAAAGACTCTAAGTTAGTTTTCCTGATAGCTCAAAAAAGGCTCCCATTTTTCCAAAGCAAATACTGTTTTATAGTTTCTTTATACCAGACCTCCTATTAGTGCTTTTTTTTTCCTGACAGGCAAAGAGCTTAGATGATGAAAGAACTTATAGGAATATGCTATGAAGATGTGCAGCAATAGGAAAACAATTAGAGACAGCAGGGCACCCTAAAGCAAAAGCCCTGAATGGACCAGAGTCCAGGGGCATCTCTGACCTGTACCTGAAACAGCAAAGCAGCAAGATAAGTTTCAGTAACAAGAAATGTTTAGGCTCTCAGAACAGAGATTAAAAGTCAGCATGTTCTTTTTCCTATACTTCACCCGCTGAAAACTTCTGCTGTCTTGTTCCCTTGAATTATTTGTACTGGCTAATAAATATCTGAGTAAGGCTGGTGATGGGGCTTTAGTCCTTTGGTTTGCTGACCAAGGTTGTTGCCTCCCCTCAGCCCCTCGGAGCATTTTATCTGCTCTCAACTAGTTCATTGTCACCACAACAAGAACTCTCAAAGGCATTTAGCAAAGCCCTGACTCTTATTTGTATTTCTGCTTTGGTGGATCTATTTTTCTAATATATATTCTATATATATATATATATGTGTGTGTGTGTGTGTATGTCATGTGTGTGTATATGTGTGTGTGTGTTTGAGTATGTATGTGTATATATATAACACACAAACATATATATATACACACATGGATATATGTATGTATTTGTATATGTATATGTGTATTTACACAAGTAATCACTTTGGGTTTACAAAGAATGAAAATAAACAGTAAATAAATTCTATTTATCAAATAATAGAAAATACTAACACATGGAAAGAGAATTAGAAAGCCTAGAAGAGAAGGTGGTAGAGCACAGATAATACAAAGGGCCCAAAGTGGGAATGTCTGTTCAGGTTGATTCTTCAGGTTGAAGCATAATCATTTGGGTACTCTCTTTTCAGCAGCCAATGGCATTATTATTGTTCACTACTTATAATAAATTCTACAAACATAGTTTCTAAGAATAGCAAAAACTTATGATCTGACAGTTTTGGAGTTCAGAAGCCTAACATGAGTCAGCAGAACCCCATTCCTTCTAGAGGCTCTCTAGGAGAATCCACGTCCTTGCCTTTAACTTATGCAAGAGGCCACACATATTCCATGGCTCACAGCCCTGCATCTCTCCAGCTTCTGTGTCTGAGCTTGCATATCTGAGTTTGACACTCCTCCTTTTACAAAGAAGCTTTCCCACACATTTAGGGCTGATGAACTCATTGCTAGAGTGCAGCAGATTAACTCACAGGTGTAGGTAGTTTGCTACAGAGAGGCAAGGTGTTTGCTAGCGCTACAAGGGTCTCTGGCCCAGTGAGTAAAGTTTGATAGTAATCCTTGCTACAGCAAATAAATAAATAAATAAATAAATAAATACTTGCAATAATATTGGTCTCACCTAGAAAATCTATGATAGTTTTCTCATCTCAAGACTCTTAATTTAATTATATCTGCAAGGCCATGTAGGATAACACATTAATAGTTAGTCTTTGGAGATTAGTTTGTAAATATCTTTGGAGGCCACTATCATGCCTACTATCCCGCCTCCCTATCCCATTCAATATCTCAAGATGAGTAGTGTTTGACCATCTGGATTTCATCTCCAGAAAATCTGGTTTCCTTGGTTTAGAGTTGAGGCCCAGGCATATATATTTTTTGAAAGATTCCCAATTGCACCCTAAGTTAAGAACCATTTTCATTATATACCATTGAATTACTCTCAACTGCTCTGGCCTGGCTCTAATTCCAAAGAAAGAGTATTCAAATATAATTGAGTTTTCCTTCAATTACTTATTAATTCTGCTATTCTCACAAAGGTTTTCTCCAGATTCAGTTGCCAAAATAAACTTATTCCTATATATCTTTGGTTAAAAATGTGAATTTCCCAGCTTAATTTGGACCCATGTTCTCTGCAAAACTGTAGGATCTCTCAAAAGTGTTATCTTTGTCTTTCAAATTTCTACCTATTTTTTTATACCCATTTTTTTTAGGTTACCTAACTCAAAAGAAGTTGCTTACACCACTCTCTTGGCACCTTATAAAGACTAAATTGTATCTTGGATTGCTTTCCTACTCTTCATAGACAAAGGAACCTAAAATTCTGGGCATGAGTCTTTGTTGCCATAGTATATGGCTCACTTTCCTAAAATATAAGCTAACCTTATTTGATAAAAATAGTAATGGTAATAATAAATTTCTTAAAATATTTTAAAAATTATTTAAAGTAAAATTAGAATTGCATAAAACCCAAAAGGAATCGTAATACAAATGCATTTTTTTTTCAGACTACAGTGATCCTGATTAATACTATTGGGTCTAAACAGCATCCTTTTGAAGGAAAAGAATGAAGTTTGGCAAGATCAGCTCTATTCTTAGATTATGGCATAAGAGGCCTATGGGGCAGGGTGTCAGGAGGCACCATGTGAAAGAACAGAGAGAAAATTTTGTAAAACAAACTATTGTGAAATATTGTTCATTTCCCATTGGGCAGAAACTAAGTGGAGGTCTTCAGAAGAGTAAAGAGCAGATGCTCAACTACTGGACAACTACTTGCCTGCCTGTCTCTCCTTCGCCTTCCTCTTGCTTTTCCCCCCAACCTACTCCACTTCCTTTCTCTCGGCTAAAGGTACTTCTCACTCTTCGTTCCCCTCCACCCTCATTTAAGAACTCAGATGTTCTTAAAAGCTACAAAAGTCATTTGTATGTAGGCAAGCAACAAAGAATCTCCTTAGGGAAAAAGAAAACAAAACATAATGATGGCTACATGCTTGGTGAAGAGAGAGAAAAACTTACACAAATTACAGTCTCAATAAACTTTGTGGTCACACATTATAAAACCCTTCTCAGTAATACTCTCAGGGAAGTATCATTATGAAATACAAACTGCTTGGTCCCCAATCATTTAGTGAGTGTAAATATCAATGAACCCACTTACAGAAAAGCTAGCTTCGTGGCCTGGAGGAATTTCTCTGAGCCTCAGATTTTTCTTTTATAAAATGAGGATGTTAAGACCAGGTGATCTCTAAGGACCTTCTAAGCCCCAAATCTATCTTTTTCTTACTGAAACTGCATGAAGAAAAACAGCTCAGTGGGACAACAACTTACAAAAAAATTTAACTTATTCCAGCCAGAGAGTCTTCATCTTTGCAGGTTTTATGTCACGAAGGGAACAGATGCCGTTTGACTTTGCGGTTTGAATTTAATTGATTTACAGGCTTACGGTGCCCTGCAGTGCAGCCGGCTTCTTCAAGTAGGAGAGAATTGCTACTCTAGAAGAACTTCAAATTCTCTGATATAAAATTAAGCTTACATTTCATGCTTTCAGACTTTCCCAAAGATCTGTCCTTGGCCTAATTTTCCTCTAGTCCCTCTCTTGTCATGCACTTGCCTGGCATTCTCTGGGTCCTTATCTGAGAAGACTCTGAAATGTATCTCTTCACACGCCTTTCCTGAGTTTATCCTTTATTTCCGTCTGCTTGTTGGAGAGCTCCACTTTTTTATAATTACAATTTATACTTAATATTATTTTGTATTAGTTTCAGGTGTACAGTACAGTGGTCAATCATACAACTCCCAAAGAGTTCCTCCTGATATTTGTAGTACAATGCACCTGACACCATACCTAATTATTACAGTCTTACTGACTATACTTCCTATGCTGTACTTTACATCTCTGTGACTACTCTGTAACAACCAATTTGTACTTCTTAATCCCCTCACCTTTCCATCCAGTCCCTCAACCTCTCCTCCCCTCTAGCAACCATCAGTTTGTTCTCTGTATCTATAAGTCTGTTTTAATTTTTGTTTGATCATTTATTTTGTTCTTTAGATTCCACATATGAGTGAAATCATATGGTACTTGTCTTTCTCTGACTGGCTTATTTCACTTAGCATGATGATCCCTAGGTCTATTCATGCTGTTGTAAAAGGTTAGATATCATTTTTTTTTTTTACAGCTGAGTAGTATTCCATTGTGTGAGTGTACCACAGCTTTTTATCCATTCACCTACTAATGAACACATGGGCTGCATTCAAATCATGGCTATTCTAAAAAACACTGCAATGAACATAGGGGTGCATATATTCTTTCAAATTACTGTGTGGGGTTTCTTCAGATAGGTTCCCAAAAGTGGAATCACTAGGTCATAAGGCAGATCCATTTTAAATTATTTGAGGTAACTTCATACTGTTTTCCACAGTGGCTGCACCAGTCTGCATTCCCACCAGCAGTGCACATGGGTTCCCTTTTCTCCACATCCTTGCCAGAACTTGTTGTTTGTTGATTTATTGATGACAGCCATTCTGACAGGTGTGAGGTCACATTTTATTGTGGCTTTAATTTGCATTTCTCTGGTGATTATTGAAACTGAGCATCTTTTTACTTTGGCCTAATATACAATACCTTTAGTTCAACCATGGAGCAGTCTGATTAAATATTAATAATACTAGTTAACATAGTATGGCTTTACAGTTTCCAGATATTTTTTAGGTATACGTTGCTTTATTTTTAGTCTTCTCCATGATGCGGTATCAGTATTTTCTTTAATCAGCACAGGGACTAGGATATAAAAATGATTACATTGCCCACCTACTTTGTAATGCAAGATCTGGGACTCAAATCCAGAGTTCTTGAATTAAAATGCAGACTCTTTCATTCTTTCATTCCTGCAACCCACACGGTAGTTTGTATTCAAATTCAGACCATAGTGACAACACTGTAAGTTATCCCTCTAAAAACATACTCCTACTCTGATCAGTGCTATTTTTACACAAAATAGTAAGTTCAGTTTGTCAGGACTGAATATCAAGCTTGCACATGCTGCACAGGCGGCCCCTGACAAGGAATAATGGCCCTGCTACAGATTTCTCACTGGAGTATAACAAGCCTCGGATGTAGAGGCTATGTGCCAGCTTGTTCTGAGGAATTGTGTTGTTCCTCTATAATTTGTTTACTTTCTCTCCGGAGTCCATTATCTCTGGATGATTTTAGTCCTGAAAAGAAGGCAGAAGTAGCAGCCAGCATCTGAATGTTTGCTGATAAATGCTGCTTTATTGTGCTGGAACACAAAAACATAGTATATGGAAGAGCTGCATATTTTTTTTGTAATGCTATAAAAAACCTATTGTTTTTTAAATAAAAAAATATTGAGAGGTAAAAATAAATATTGATTCAGGGTTACTTACTGTGGGTGAGACAGATAATAATTTATTAATAAATGTGATCTGCTACATTTAAAATTATTTATTTTATTTGGTTGCCAGAAGAGCTAAAGTTTGAGCTAAAACTGTATTTATACATTTTTTTCTCTCTGTTCTAAATGTGGAAGATAAAATTAATCTATATTAACTTTATATAAATCATATATAATTTATATATATTCTTACATAAAGTATTTAATCAAAATTAAATGTAAAATTCAGCATATTAAATTACTTTGGGATTCTCAAATAATAGGAACAAATTCCAAATGCTTCACAAAACCTTCCCTTTAAAATATTTACAAAGACAGTCTGACCAGGTGGTGGCACAGTGGACAGAGTGTTGGACTGGGGTGCAGAAGACCCAGGTCCCTGAAATCCCAAGGTCACAGGCTTGAGCATGGGATCATAGACATGACCCCATGGCTGTTGGCTTGAACCCAAAGGTCACTGGCTTGAAACCCTGCCGGGGTCCAGCCCCGGGGGGGATCCAGGGGTCCCACAGGAGGAGACGGCGTCGGCGAAAATCGAGTGAGAGAGCCGAATTCTTTTCTTTCTCTTTATTCTCTAGTTAGCATTTACTGCCAGGCATCTCTACCAAATGCTAGTACAGCTCCTTTTTTATACACACACACCAAGTTACAATTACATGGTATTAATCATTGCTTCTGTTTCACTATGTTTACATGTTTCCAGATAACAGTTAATTTATATCTGTAAACTACAAATCAGGTGGCAAATCATTCAAAGTACAATTAAAAAATAACTTGAATAGCGATAACATCGGTAAAAGCTTTTAAAGGATTAGTACTAACTAATAACTCAACTTTACTGTTGTTGTGAGTCAAGGGGCAGAGAGAGATTAACAGACAAAATCATTAAGGACTAGCAAATGACCACCGCTTGCTCAGGCAAATGGCCTTGAGTTTATGCAGTGTCCTAACTTTCCTCACAAGATAACAAAAGGCTTGCCCGTTAAGAAATTGACATAACATTAAGAGTAACTTTTACTTAAAGATATATAGAGTGCACTCGCAAGATAGCTTAGTAGCAACATAATTTCAGAAGACATTAATTGCTATTGCTTCTATGGATGCCCCCCGCCATACCTCTCATTATCAGAAGAAAGAATTTTTGGGAAAGTTTATAAATCTCATGAGTGTCTTACTGAGAAAGTCCAGCAACTGCCTTCAGTCATAAAACAATTCTCTTAGCAAAACATTCTTTTCTTGCTGACTGCATTCCTATCCCAGGCCATGCAACGGGCCATTCCATAACACCTTACCTAAGATTCTATTGTCTAGTCAAACTTTATTTATTTACTATATTCATACACTAGCTAAGTTCTAGCTATATTCTTTCTAACATGATTAATAAGAAGAAATTCTCCTACAAACTTAACCCTTTATGAGGGATATCATAGCCAGCCTCTTATGTTTATGAGCCCAGTTCAAGGGGCTTACAGGCTTTTCTGTGGAACTTACACCTTCTGTCTCATTTCCAAAGAAATTACTACAAATCTACAGGGAAAGTACGGTACTATTATCCCTGTGCCACAAATAATAGCACACACCCAGAAAAAGGGGGGATATAAGGCCAGATTAATTCAAAAGATTAAAGGGGGAAGTATCGTGCCTTTCCTTGCGGTGACTTTGTCAACCCGCAGCTGTTGGTCTTACTGCGGTGACTCTATCTTCTTTTGCTGTGACTTTGTCAACCAGCAGTTGTGGATCTTCTTCTGCTGTGACCTAGTTAGCCAGCATTAGTGGATCGGCTCCCGACAAAACCCAAGGTCTCTGGCTTGGGTCCAAGATCGCTGGCTAGAGCAAGGGATCACTCGCTCTGCTGTTGCCCCCTAATCAAAGCACATATGAGAAAGGAATCAATGAACAACTAAGGTGTCACAATGAAGAATTGATGCTTCTCATCTCTCTCCCTTTCTGTCTGTCTGTCCCTATATGTCCCTCTCTATGACTCTCTCTCTGTCAAATCTATATCATCTATATCTATATCTATATCTATATCTATATCTATCTATATAGAGATATATATCTACAAAGACAGAAAATTGAAAAAGAGAAAATCAACCTGAAAGTAAACCTATTAGCAAACTCACAACTGTTATACTCATAACAGTAAATTTACTTATGCCCAGCTCTCTCTCTCTGTGTATATATATTTATATATTTGCAAGGTTTACAAGATACTAGAGCAACACACAAAAATAAGTTGTGTTTCTGTATACTAGCAACTAGCAATGTGAAACTAAAAAATATTCAAATTATATATACAATAGCATTAAAAAGAAAAAAGTCCAAAAAAAAAATAAATTTAACAAATAAGTCCAAAAGTTGTACACAAACCACAGAACATTGTTCAAATAAGTTAAAGAATACCTAAACAAACAGAAAGATAATTTATGTTTATGGATTGGAAGATGTGACCTTTTTAAGATGCCAACACTTTCCAAATTGATCTGTAGATCCAGAGTCGTCCCTATTAAAATTCCAAAGATAGAAGACTCACACTTTCCAACTTTAAAACATATAAATGTGAGTATAGTCATCAGAGTGTTCTTCATAAAGATAGATATATAGATAAATGGAATATTTAGAGTTCAGAAATAAACTTTTACATTTAAGGCTAATTGATATTTACCAATAGTGCCCTCTCAATTAAATGACACTGAGACAACTGAATAAGCTACACACAAAAGGATAAATTTTGATTCCTAATTCACACCAGGTGTAAGCTTGAATCAGAGATACAGGTGCAGAATCTAAAACTATACAATTACAATGAAACAGCCTATGTGTAAATCCTCAAAAACTTGGATTCAAAGAAAACTTGTTTCTTTGATAGAAAACTCACAGAAATGAAGAAAATATTCACAAATTGCAACTGACAAGGCCTTAATACTTTAACTCAGTAATAAAGGAATAAACCAAATTTTAAAAATGAATAAATATTTAAATAGATATTCTCCAAAAAGGATATATCATATCTACTAAGCACATGACAAGATGCTCAACATTATTAGTTATTAGGGAATATAAAATTAATGCTAAAATGAGATACATCTTCATACCCACTGAGATATATATATAACAGATATATATATAAGAGATATATATATATATATATATAAACAGATACTAATGATTGTTAGTAAGGGTATGAAACCTTCATATATTGATTCTTCATTTAAAAATTCTGTTCCTCAAAACACTTTGGCAGTTCCTCAAAAAGTTCAACATAGGTTTACCATGTGGTGGAAGCCTACTCCTTGGTAAATGCACAAAAGAAAAAAATAGAGAGAGTACCAAATAATTAAAATTTTGAATGAAAGATGAGACAGTAATACTGATATCACTGAGATATTATAAGAGACCACTATGCTAACTAATTGAACAACCTGGATAAATTTCTAAATACATACAATGTACTACAACTGAATCATAAAGAAATAGAACAACAGAACAGACCAGTAATGAGTAGAGATTTTGATCAGTAATTGAAAACCTCTCAACAAAGAGCCAGGACCAGCTGGTTTCACTGGTAAATTTTACCCAACTTTAAAGAAGAATAAATGTTAATACTTCTCAAACTCCTGCAAAAACATTGAAGAGATTCCTCCCAAACTCATTTTATAAAGCCAGAATTACCCTGATACCAAAGCCAGATAAAGATACTACAAGAAAATAGGCCAATATCCCTGATGAATATAGGTGCAAAAAATTGTCATCAAAATATGAGCAAACTGAAATCAATAGCATATTAAAAAATCATATACTATATTCAAGTGGGATTTGTCCCTGGGATACATGGATGTTTCAACATAAATCAATAATCTGATATACCACATTAATAGAATAAAGGCTAAAAGTCACATGCTCACCTCAACAGATTGAGAAAAAGTATTAGGCAAAATTCAACAGCCTTTCATGATAAAAACTGTCAACAAATTGGGTAGATAATGAATATACCTCAACAAAATAATGGCCACATTTGACAATTCCATAGCTAACATCATACTCGATGATCAAAAGTTGAAAACTTTTTTCTAAGTTCAAGAAACAAGGCAAGGATGGCCATTCTTATCACTCCTATCCAGCATAGTACTAAGTCCAAGTCAGAACAATTAGGCAAGAAAAAGAAATAAAATATATCCAAATCAGAGAGAAGGATATTAAATTATCTCTTTGTAGATAACATAATCTTATATATAGAAAACCCCAACAAAAAGTGTTAGAACTGATAAAAGAATTTACTAAAGTTGCATGATACAACATATAAAAACCAGTTGGATTTCTATACACTAACAACAAACTATCTAAAAAAAAATAAAGAAACAAAACCTAATTATAATAGCATCAAAAACAAATAAAATACTTAGGAATAAATGTAACCAAGGAAGTGAAAGATCTGTACACCAAAAATTATGACATTGATGAAAGAAATAAGATAGAAATAAACAATATTCTATGTTCAAAGATCAGAAGAATTAATATTGTTAAAATATCTGTACTACCCAAATCTATGCATAGAATATTCCATACAATCCCTAAAATATGGCATTTTTTTCTAAGAAACAGAAAAAAATTCTAAAATTCATATGTAAGCATAAAAGACCCCAGATTGCCATAGCAATCTTGAAATAGGTGAATAAAGCCGAGGAAACACTACCTACTGATTTCAAATTATATTAAAGAGGTATAGATATTTGAACAGTATGGAACTAGAATAAAAACATAGTTAATGGAACAGAATAGATCACCTGGTAATAAATGCAAGCATATACAGTCAACTGATCTTTGGTACTGTCATGTGGGGCAACATAGGTTAACCTTCAGTGCATTATGTTAAGAGAAATGATTCAGAGAGAGAAAGACAAAGACTCTGTGATCTCACTTATAGTTGCCATCTAACCATTAAATGGTTCTTTTATTTTTTATTTTTTACAGAGACAGAGAGAGAGTCAGAGAGAGAGAGAGATAGGGACAGACAGACAGGAACAGAGAGAGATGAGAAGCATCAATCACCAGTTTTTCATTGAAGCACCTTAATTGTTCATTGATTGCTTTCTCATATGTGCCTTGACCTTGGGCCTTCAGCAGACCGAGTAACCCCTTGCTCGAGCCAGCGACCTTGGGTCCAAGCTGGTGAGCGCTCAAGCTGGAGACCTCATGGTCTCGAACCTGGGTCCTCAGCATCCCAGTTCGACACTCTATCCACTGTGCCACTGCCTGGTCAGGCTATACTTGCCATCTAAAAGAGCTTATCCCATAGAAATGGATAGTAGATTGGTAGTTGCCAGGGGCTCAGGACTGGGCAAAATGGGGAGATATTGGTAAAAGATTACTTTTGAGTGCCTGAAAAGCCTATACCTTTCTAGTGAGATAGAACCCAGGCTGAAGATGATAAAAAAAAAAAAAAAAAAAAAAACCCAATCTACTCACACATCAAGAATTTATCTAACTTAGAGTCAGCAGGTTTTATTAATATTTGCATATATTTTTGGTTTCAATTTATTTGTAAGTTTAACTCATAAAAAAGCAAGATAATGTGGTTTCATAAATTGGTTCAAATATTAATGTCTTTAGATCTTGATATTTTAGAGAATTTAATTTTTGGAGTTTAATATATACCAAGCACTTTTTTTTTTACTTTTTTTTTTTTTTTTTTTTACAGAAACAGAGAGAGTCAGAGAGAGGGATAGACAGGGACAGACAGACAGGAATGGCGAGATAAGAAGCATCAATCATTAGTTCTTCGTTCCGCATTGCAACACCTTAGTTGTTTATTGATTGCTTTCTCATATGTGCCTTGACCGTGGGCCTTCAGCAGACTGAGTAACACCTTGCTTGAGTCAGTGACCCTGGGTCCAAGCTGTTGAGCTTTTTGCTCAAACCAGATGAGCCCGCTCTCAAGCTGGCGACCTTATACCAAGCACTTTTAAGACATGTCTTTATTTTGCCATTCTTATGGATGTCTCTAAATTTATTTGATTTTTTGAAGTATCTTCATTTAGTATATAGAACAACTCCGATTGAGTTATAATGGACTACATGTTTGAACCCTATTTGTGTTGAGAAGAAGAATATGGAACTGAATTTTCAGCTTATAAACAAAGTGCCCTTGGAGATTATTAAGTCAAGGTACTGCTCCAATACATGTAAGAGATGTCCTGGGAACTCTAAAATCTCCATTAGATGCTAGTTTCCCCCAAAAGACACATAAAACAACTGCAATTGGTAATGGGAAAGTGGGTTAATAGAGTGTAAGGTACTCATGATTTCCTGTTCTGAGAGAGACAGGACTAACTCTGATAAAGAATAAATTTAATGGTTAAGCCCAGTGATAAAGGAACAACACACACAAGAAGCTAATTTAGGAGGAAATCTCTTTTCTCTAATGTTATGATAGCATTTGAAGAGAGCCACACTAAGGTAACAGTTTTAGCCTTTTGCTTTTTTTTTTTTTAATTTTTATTCACTTCTTCTCAGTGGTGAATTTGAAGATATGTTGGAATTACTATATGCCAATCAAAGATGTCCACATTCTAACCCTTGGAATTTGGGAATATGTTGCCTTATATATGTTATGTCAAAAAAGCACTTTTTAGAAGTGATTAAAGATCTTGAGATAGGGAGATCATACTGCATTGTCTGGCTGAGCTCGAAGTAATCACAAATGTCCTTACACAAGGGAAGCAAGAGAGTCAAAGAGGGACAAGGCAGTGTGATAAGAGAGGCAGCAGTTGGAATAATGAATTTATGATGATGGAGGAAAGTGGAAAGAAAGGACAAGGGCGTGTTCTCCCCTAGGGTTTTCACAAGGATGTCAACACCTTGATTTTGGGACCTCTGAACTTGAGAACCATAAGACAATAAGTGTACAATGTTTTAAACTAATAAGTTTGCAGTAATTTTAATAGAAATGAGGAACTGTTACAGAGGATTTTATCATATTCGTCCCTTCCTTCCTTTTTCTCCTTTTTACCCCCCTCTTTGTGGTTTGCCTGCCTGCAGAGGAAATACATTCTGTTCTGCTCTTTTCTGCCATACTTTTGTAGCAGATAACCCTGGAAACCCCTGATTTTTAAACGTTGCCAGGAATAATGACTGGGTAAGTGTGTCCAATTTAGGGTTAAACTATTAGCAACTATGTTGGCAAATAAACTTAACGCTATGCTCTTCAACATAAGGGGCATAAGTAACAATCAATTTTTTTTATATACACCCATTTAATTCTAATATCTATTTCTTACTTTGTTCCCACGTCGGAAAGTGGAAAAGCTGATGCTAGATATTAGTTTTCTCAAATTCATGAAAGATCCTCCTAAGTTAGCCAACTCTTTCATAGCTGGTGACTTCGGGCAAGTCACAAGGCAGTCCATCTGCATCTCTCTGTTCTTATCGCTAAAATGTAACTAACAAAATACTTTCATCTCAGGGTTGTTCTAATGATTAAATACACTAATATTTGTAAAGTGCTTCAATCAGGGTCTGCCATGTAGTCAGTACTTTATCAATGTTAACTACCTCCTCTTGTAATTGTAAACTCTTACATGGTTATTTTAGTGACTGCCTTCCACAGGGCTTATACTGTGACACATGAGCTCAGTACTCAGTAAATATGACTGAAAAATGATTCTGTTTAGCACCAAATATTTTTAAATAGCTAAATTTCTCAGAAATGGCTTTTATTTTATAAAAGGTTTCAAATAGATCTTTTCCCATCTGCTAATTAGGGTCATCTGAGGGGGAAGGAAAAAAAAGTATCAGGCTTGATAGGATGTTACCCAATTTCTGTTTCCTCTTCACTATCATAAATGCTCAGTCTGCCTTGGAAATAGTGATTCACTGGAAGCATAGACAATTTCAACTTTGAATATGTAAAACAAACAAAAAAAAGGCAGCAAAAAACTATATCTAGCTAAGAAATTATACCAGAAGAAAATATTTTGGAAAGAAAAGAAGCCAAGTTTTTCATATAGCTATGAGTTCATTCATATATGCTCTAAAATACTAAGTAATACACTTAACAAAATCAGTTATCTGCTTAAATGATAGAAATGCTTATTTTCTATTTTTACTTTGTTTACTGACATAGCAATTTAAAAATCATGAGGTAGAAGTAATATCATAATCATTGTAATTATGACTTTAAAGAATTATTGAACACAGTATGACAGGTTGTTCATGTCCATCAAATATGGGTAGAATTGTTGAAGAGCAGGTTGCCTTAACACAGTGTAATAGCTCAGGATAACTGTCTCTTTGCTACAAGTCATAGATGTTTATCAACCTTCTTTGTCCTTGTCATGCTGACAATATAGATAGCATAATACTAATATACATTTTCCAGGTCTTTGGGTTGCTTCAGAGTGAATTGCAGGCCTGGGAGTACCTCACAGGTTCATGTTAAGTACCACAGTTCTTTCATTTTGTCTATAGCTCTTGCTTTCAAAGAAAGCTTTCTAAAGGATTTACATTTCTCCTCTTTGCACTCAGTACTTGATAAAAGGTCAGGAAGTAAGCACAGTGTTCTCTTCACATATCTATAAAAAAGACTCTGGATCCAATTTTATAACTAAGAATTTAAATGATCTTGGCAGCCTTTTCCATATATGTTCAGGAATTTAGTTTATTATATACCTAAAAATGATACCTTTATCCAGTTATTGTTTTAATGTAAACTTTTTGAGGATTTATCTCAGTATAATAAATTTTAAGAGACTGGTTACATTTAAGATGGTGCTGACATTTTCTGTTCTATTAAAAATTAATTCAAAGAAGGAATCGTGAAGATTTTTCACATTGATACAAAGTAACAAAACTATGTAACAATGTTGGTGGTAGTTGACAATGACTGACAGATGGTCTCTGTACTTGGGCAATTGAAGTGAATATTTGTAGATGGGATAAATTAAATGGTAATTCATTTCCTCTTTGGGGGGACTCAAATCCTCTTTCTTGTTATTGAGCAGTTGTAGAATAAATTAGAACATCTCTTTTTCCTTCTTTTCTCATCTGTCAACCTCACTTTCACATGTAATGCTTGAGAATTGCAGCAATTTCCAGTGTATTTATGAAGTCAAGGTCATGTCAACACCCATATGATCTAAACAGGTGAGTTGTGAGGTAAACTTCTTTCTTGAAATAAACTGGTACTTGTTCTGATTAAAATTATGTTTAACTGACGATAAGAAATATTTAATGGCTCAATAGGTATATTATCTAAAGTAATTTTTTTCCTTCAGTCCCTTTCACTTTGAGCCAGTTTGCTGCAGCTGGTATTAGAGATTTTCAAAATTTGTATACTTTCCAAAGGTTTTAAAATAATTTATCTTTAATTGGCATAATGTGGTTTCTCATAAGCTTCAGAGGACAGCAATGTATTGAACTTTGATTTCAATTAAGATATGTTCAGCCCTGGCCAGTTGGCTCAGTGGTGGAGCAGTGGCCCGGTGTATGAATGTCCTGGTCAAAGCACACAGGAGAAGTGCCTGTCTGCTTCTCCACCCTTCCCCTCTCACTTTCTCTCTCTCTCTCTCTCTCTCTCTCTCTCTCTCTCTTTGTCTTCTCCTCCTGCAGCCTTGGCTTGATTGGAGCAAGTTGGCCCCAGGTGCTGAGGATGACTCCATGGTCTCCACCTCAGGCACTAAGAAGAGATCGGTTGCTGAACAATGAAGCAATGCCATAGATGGACAAAGCATTACCCCCTAGTGGGCTTGCTGGGTGGATTCCGGTCAAGGCACATGCAGGAGTCTGTCTCTCTGCCTCCCCTCCTCTCACTGTATTAAAAAAAAAGACATGTTCATTCAGCAGAATCAGAAAGTAATCCTGAGGGTAGTTCTTTATAGTAGGGAAGCTTATTTCAAGTATCATTTCCTTGCTTAAATCTAGCAGTTTTGCATAGCATACCTCATTTTTGCTATAACAGGCTTAGATTTTGAAGGAGGTTTAGAGAAAGCTATTGGAAAATGTTTTCACTATAATTGAAATAAACATTCCAAATCTCTGCATTTATATGACTAAAAATAATAATACTATTATTATAGCATAAAAGTAATATTAGCTAATTCATTAGCTAGTGAAGACTGGACCTGTATAATTGCAAAATTTGCAAATAAGAAATCTCTTCATTTCCATATATTGACTTCAATTCGTCCAGCCTGTGATTACTAATTCAAAGTCTCCATCTTCACCTTAACTAGTATCTGCCTCCTTATTTTATATATATTGCCATCACATGGTAATTCCAACATCTTAGAGTCTATGCTTCTTGACTGCATCAATATATATGAGTTGGAATGGCACAACTTAAACCTTAGTATCATCCAGAAAGACTAACTTTACTCTGTGACACAGCCTCTCCTAATTCTCCTTTTTATATATTTAGTATAACTTTTATTATACAGGATAATGCCCATCCCTTTTTATCAGACTATTTTTTACTGCTGGCTCTATATATTGACCTATCCATCCAGTTTCCATTGGTAATCATTCAACCCAGTATGCTCGGCTCTATTTTACTCTTGGGTTTTATGCAGGACTTACTTTGCAAATTGCCAAACCTGAAACAGACAAACAACCCTCGACATTTCAATTTCACACGTTGAAAGATGTCAAACCTAGCTTTGGCCAAACTATACCCATGAGTTTCAAACCTGTAATTTCAGTTACCTACTGAAATATTTTTCATATATATCTCAAAATCCACATACTTAAAACTTTTCTTTTCTTTTTTTTTGTATTTTTCTGAAGCTGGAAACGGGGAGAGACAGTCAGACAGACTCCCGCATGCGCCCGACCGGGATCCACCCGGCACGCCCACCAGGGGGCGACGCTCTGCCCACCAGGGGGCAATGCTCTGCCCCTCCGGGGGGTCGCTCTGTTGAGACCAGAGCCACTCCAGCACCTGGGGCAGAGGCCAAGGAGCCATCCCCAGCGCCCGGGCCATCTTTGCTCCAATGGAGCCTCGCTGCGGGAGGGGAAGAGAGAGACAGAGAGGAAGGAGAGGGGGAGGGGTGGAGAAGCAGATGGCGCTTCTCCTGTGTGCCCTGGCCGGGAATCGAACCCGGGACCTCTGCACGCCAGGCTGACGCTCTACCACTGAGCCAACCGGCCAGGGCAAAACTTTTCCTATCCATAACTTCTCCTCCTCCTACATTTCCACCTTTGGTTAATAGAGGAAACCATTCCCAACTCTAAGTGACTACAAGAAATTGCCTATTGTAGTGAGCCCTTATTTAAGAACTGGCATTTCAATCTGTTTAAGCTTTTATATTATATATAGTTTGTCTCGTATGAATCCTCTATTCAAGTGCTTATAATACTAGTATCATTTTATAAGTATTCTGAAACATATGTTAGCATATTTCCAGTGAATAATAACAAAAATAATAGAGCAATCTAATATTATGCATGTCTTAGAAATAAGAAAATCAGTTATATTAAGGAGTCTCCTAATTATTAACAACTTATGATTTTACATATATTTATCATAAATAATATTTAATTTTTTTTTATTTTCTAACAGTTTTAGATGAGGGCTTTACACTGAAACACATTCATTTCTAGAAGAGGCATATACAGTGTGTCCGTAAAGTCATGGTGCACTTTTGACCGGTCACAGAAAAGCAACAAAAGATGATAGAATGTGAAATCTGCACCAAATAAAAGGAAAACTTCCCAGTTTCATACCTATTCAGTGTAGTTTGGTGTGGGTTCACACACAGATTTTTTAGGGCTCCTTAGGTAGCTATCCCATATAGCCTCTACAGACTCGTCACTGACTGATGGCCTACCAGAACGGGGTTTCTCCACCAAACTGCCCATTTCCTTCAACTGCTTATCCCACCGAGTAATGTTATTTCTAAATGGTGGTGCTTCATTATAAATGTGCCGATATTCATGTTGCGCTTTTGTCACGAATTCGAATTTAGTGAGCCACAGAACACACTGAACTTTCCTCTGTACTGTCCACATCTCGACTGGCATGGCCATGGACTGCTACGCTGTATACAGTGTTACATCATCATCTGCGCATGCGCACATGCTGCCACATCATCCTACAGAAACTAGGAGGGTTTTCCTCTTATTTGGTGCAGATTTCACATTTCTATCATCTTTTGTTGCTTTCCTGTGACTGGTCAAAGTGCACTATGACTTTACGAACACACTGTATTAGTTTTGACAAACTATTCTGACATCCTCAGAATTTTACATTACAAGTAATAAACAATGTTTTCAAACGTGTTATAACAAAATTCATTTTCCAAATCTTATAGATGGTGCTCCCCCTAAAATAATAACTTCTCAATTTTGGTTTACTTCATATTTTGATTATAGTCCCAAAAGTGAAAATAAAATGTTTTGCTTAAAAGGATGCAGCTTTTATATAAAAAGAAAAATATCATAGCTTTAAGATATATACCAAATACAATTGTTAACTAATGCCATAACAAACTTAGGAAAATGTTTAAATTCTTATTCTGTGACTTTACAAGTCTTGCACAATTTTATAAAAGAACTGGGTCCCCTTAGTCAATTTTCAGATAGTTTGTAGATAATATATTTAAAAAGGTGTGTAGCTATTCATAAATAGTTTAAATGCATGCAAACTCATACCAGCAGCAGTAAACTATTATAGAAAGCAGTAATATCTCTTAATTTTCATATATTTGTTAGATACATAGTGCTTAAGATACATGATTGTGACTGTGACCCCTTTTAGTTTTTGAGTTCTGTGTCATTCACTGAAACAACTTAACATTGATTTGTGCAACACTTTTCAATCTACTTGAAATAACCTATTTTTTTCCATGATAGATAGTTTCCTTCAAATACTATTTCTAAGCTTCAAACAGGAAATATAACATTGCCCTGAATGTTCTTTTGCTTTTCAGAAATAGCAAATGATGCTATACTCATGTCTGGAAATGATATAGCCTTATGACTACCATATGAGGACACTGTATTCCATCAGCCAACTGGTTTTACTATTCACTAGTTGGTTGGCCGTAGGCAAGTTGCTTAATTTTTCAATATAAAATTAGGATAATAGTGCCTATTTCATAGTTTTTGTGTATATAAATAAATGTATATATACACACACACACACACACATACATATATTGCCTTGAATAGTGCAAAGCACATAAGTAAGTGTTCAGTTAATATTAGTTAATATTAAGTAAAATATATAAATAAAATTATGAGCCAAACACATATTCCACTTTCTATAATTTCCCATTTGCTCCACTTAAAGAAAGAATTTTAAATCAGATGATTTGGTTCAAAATTCTTCTTTCCAATATATGCAAATTGTGGTCAATGATTCTCGTTTTTATTTTTACTTTTTAATTTTCTAAGTACACGCTTTGTTTCTCTATTCTTATCTAGCTTACAGACAGAGCTGTTGGGGGTAATGAGAAGGGAGGAGGAATAACTTTCACAGAACAAGCCAGGACTAAATATGATCACAGTTGTCTGTAAAAGAGCTATCTGAATTACCACAGAAATCTTAAAGCTCAGTTCATATTTCTAGGTAGAGATAGTACCATGCTGAGGGGCTAGAAAGGAAAATTAGGTAATGCAGGTTGTGGCATCAGTACTTAAGGCTCAAGTGAAATACAGAGTATGCAATGAAAGTTGGTTCAAGGTATAAATTTGTGCATCAGCAGGAATTATTGGTGTCATTTAAGTTTCAACACATTTCACACCGTAGTGTTTGCTAAATTAACTCCTTTATTGCAGTAGTTCTTAGTAAATTTTTTTGTTTTTTTTTTTTTTGTATTTTTACAAAGTTAGAAGCAGGGAGGCAGTCAGACTCCTGCATGTGCCTGACTGGGATCCACCCAGCATGACCACCAGTGGGTAATGCTCTACCCATCTGGGGCATTGCTCTGTTGCCGTTGGAGCCATTCTAGCGCCTGAGGTGGAGGCCATGGAGCCATCCTCAGTGCCCAGGCCAACTTTGCTTCAATGGAGCCCTAGCTGGCTGTGGGAGGGGAAGAGAGAGACAGAGAAGAAGGAGAGGGGGAAGGGTGGAGAAGAAGGTGGGCACTTCTCCTGTGTACCCTGGCCGGAAATCAAACCCAGGACTTCCACACACTGGGCCCACGCTCTACTGCTGAGTCAACCAGCCTGGTCTAGTTCTTAGTAATTTAAAGTCATCTCCTGTATAATAAACCATATAATCAAAAGTTCATCTAACCATAAATTTTTCAGCTGTCAAAGAAAAATAAGAAAAACAAAAACAAAAACAAAAACGGAGGATCCAAACAAAAGGGATAGCACAGTCTTGGTAAAGTTAGAGTAATTAAACAAGGAGGCTATTAGACTGAGGTGGCTCTAATGTCTTGGTAGCCTGTGGAAGCTAACCAAAACCAAAGCCAGAGTCAATGCACTGGAACCTGAGAAAGGACACTGAAGAAAGCCAATCACAAGCAGCTAAGAAAACATTCCTGAACAAGGGACCACTTAAGTTATAGGAAATCAAATAATTTCTTTGCTTTTGCATCTTCTTTAGAAAAACCTGTGGCTGGCTACTATCAGTGGAGTGCTGCTAACCACTTCCAGTTTGGCCCTGCTCAGGTGGGATCCATGTTTGCTCAGATAAACTCTTCAAAGTTTTAATGTGCCTCAGTTTACATTTTAGCTGAATCACTAGTCACTCAGGAATGTTTACCTGTTATCATTTATTAAAGCTGTTATATATATACCAAAACTCGAAATAGCTTTCCTTTGGAAATAATAGTAAATTGACTGACTAAAAAAATTAAGTATTTGTGAGTCTAGCTTGAAATACTACTTGCAAAGTTATTCTTTTTTTCTTTACTGTGTGTAAAATAAGAGTGGAAATTTACTGATGTGCTCTAGGCAAAATGTTTTATTAAATCAGGTAGACTTGATCTAATAAAGCATTGACAAATGTAGATGTTCTTTCTCAAATGAATTTGATTTCTTCTACAAATAAAATGTATAAAAGTGAATACAATTAAATGTATATAAATTGTGTATGTTCTTCACTCATTTTTGCCTGTTTAAAAGAATGTTTTCTATTTGTACATGTGACCAACAATATATCCATTATCATTGCCATATATTGGATATTAACTGGATATTAAGTTGACTAGATTAGAGTCCATTATAACAGTTTTATTTAGCTATAATTTATATGACATATATTTTATCTATTTAAATTGTATAATTCAGTAAATCTTAGTACATTCACAGATATGCACAAATATTACCACAACTGATTTTAGAATATTCCTATAACCTAAGAAGAAATCTATACCATGTAGCTTTAACTTCTCCCCAGTTTATCCTATTATAACCTTAAGTAGCCAGTAATCTTTCTGTTTCCACAGATTTACCTCTTCTTGGAATTTCATATTAATGGAACCATATATTTATAATATATGGATTTCCATGACTGGCTTCTTTACTGAGCATAATGTTTTTGAAGTATAACCCATGTTATACCATGTATCAATGATCCATTCATTTTTCTGTGACCAAATAATAGTCCATTGTACGGTTCTACATTTTTTATATATCTATCAATAAAGGGGTATAACTGGCTATTAAGAGTAATGCTGATATAAACATTTATGTACAAGTTTTTTGGTGGACATAAATTTTCTTTTTTTTTTTTTTGATTATATACAAAAGACTGGAATTCTTGGATCATATGGTAATTTTATGTTTAACCATTTGAGGAGCTACCAGAATATTTTCCAAATTAGCTGCACTATTGCATATTCTAACCAGCCATAGGGTTCCAATTTCTCCACATCCTCAACCACATTTGTTATTATCTAACTTTTTTGTTTCAGTCATCCTAGTGAGTTGAAGTAGTAGTTCATTGTGGATTTGATTTGCATTTATCTGATGACTAATGATGTCAAGTATCTCTTTATATGCTCAATGTCTTTCTTCAGCAATGTGTATTTGGACTCTGTGCTCATTTTTATATTGAATTTTTTGTCCATTTTATATGTAGTTGTAAGAGTTCTTTATATATTCTAGATTCAAGTCCTTTATTAGATATATGACTTGTAAATATTCTCAGCTATTCCATGGGTGATCTTTTAATTTTCATAATAGTGTTTTTGAAGCAGAAAAGTTTTAATTTTTATAGTCCTATTTATTTTTTGTTTGTTTTTAAGAACTAATCATCATATATGATCTCAAAAATATTTACTTCAATATTTTCATCTAAAAGTTATATAGTTTTAGTTCTTACATTGGGGTTTTTAATACACTTTAATTTTGGGGCCCTGGCCAGTTGGCTCAGTAGATAGAGCATTGGCCCAGAGTAGGGACATCTTTGGTTTGATTCCCGGTCCGGGCACACAGAGAAGTGACCATCTGTTTCTCTCCCCCACCCTCTCACCTTTTTCCCCCTCCCTTTTCCCCTCCTGCAGCCAGTGGCTCAATTGGTTTAAGCATCAGCCTCGGGTGCTAAAAATAACTAGGTTGATTTGAGCATCAGCCCCAGATGGGAGTTGCCAGGTCGATCCTGGTCAGGGCGCATGCAGGAGTCTGTCTCACTATCATCCCTTCTTTCACTTAAAAAAACAATTGCACATGATGTGATATAAGGGTCCAATTCATACTTTTGCATGAGGTTATCCAGTTGTCCCACTACTATTTTGTGAAATGATTATTCTTTTCCCATTGAATTTCTTTAAGACCCATAGATACATAAAGTTTATTTCTGAGCTCTCAATTCATTTCATTGATCTTTAACTCTATTCATATGTCAGCACCTCATTGGCAAGTGTCACTGTCTTGATTAATATTGCTTCATAGTAAGTTTCGAAATCAGAAAATGTGAGTGCTCCTATATTGTTTTTTATTAAAATTGTTTTTGCTATGCTGGATCTCTTTTGATACTGTATGATTTTAAAACTAGATGATCAATTTCTATTAAGAATCCAATAGACTTTTGGATTACTTCAGTGAAGTCTATTTCTACCTGAAGTATGAAGCCTTTGATGTTGTTTCTCAGGGGACAGAGCCTTGGGTATACCCACAGTCACCCTGGGATAACACTGCTTTCAGCAGGGCTCTGTTTCCCTATTCGCACTCACCCTTTAAGCTCCATTAGTTATTGGCTGGTTGTCTACTGTTTATAACAATTTTCTGGGCCATAAGTTGCTCACATATCAATTCAATCAAATCCAGATTCCTTTGAAGAGATAGCTCTATGGTGTTAGTGCACACAGGAACAAGGAAAAGCCCCAATACTAAAATTTATTAAAATTAATTAATTAAAAATAAAATCATAATTGTATGTGGTACCAGATGACTTGTCCTTGTTTATTAAGAACTTGCCTCCTAAAAACTTAGATGTTCTTTAATATAAATTAATATCAGGATTAATCAAGAATTTATGTGAGAAATTACATATAATAAAATTTCTATTATTATTCTATTCAAATTAACTTTTTGCTATTTCTTGAAATAAATAACACTAACTTAGTTGCTTATCTATGGTGTATATGTCAATACACACATGCCACTTCTCATCACATTAATGATAATGTTCCAAAGTTAACAGATTAAAAAAAAAGTTGCCACACTATTTTCAGAATTCCTTGGAATTAAACATATGAGCTTTCAGGGTCAGTTTCTTTAATGTATGAACACAACTGGAAATTTATAATATTAATATGAAGTCATTAAAATATGTACTATCTTCAGTAACCCCTGTAGAACTATAATGACTATCAACCATTCAGGGAGTGATACAACTCAGGGGAGATCCTTCATTCTAAGTCATGTACCACTCGGAAAAATGATTCAGCACCACGTAGGGCTTGCTGAAGTGTGTGAGCAGTCATCACCTATGTGAAGGCTACCATCGCTTATGACTCATTGTTACTTCTTAAAAATCACTGTCCCAGTTGTACTGGATTCTTATCAATATTTTCAGGGCTTTCTTGTACATTCTCCTGCACTCCAAACACACAGTGTATCTACATTTAGCCTAAATGTAGTAGTACTTCCAAGATAATCGCTTCCAAAACAAGCATGCTTAAAGCTCTGTGATTTGGGCTCCAGTGCACACTGAATTAAGGTGGGAGGTCTTCTCAGAAAAGGCTTACACAACAGACATAGAAAAAGGCTGTATGTATCACAAATAGTGAGGAAAAAGAGAGTGCCAATAGCAATAATATTTATAACAAAAGCAATTGCTTATGTGGAACCTTCTAAATATTTTACAAAGGATATTAATAAAACTAAATAATGTCCTGAGCTTTTTATTATAACTCCCATTTTATAATTGAGAAAACAAGAGCTCAGAAAAATGAAAATAAGATAACCAGGGCTCTAGTGGGGGGGAGCTGTGATGACTGGAGAGTGTGACGTTGGTGGCCCAGGTAGGGACTCCATGGGGGAGGGACACCATGGGGGATGGCCACTGAAACCCCTGTGTTGACTTGTTCCCCAATACTGTAGCAGCCATCTTTCTTGGGCTGAGCAGTCCCCTTCGTGTGGCAGCAGCTTGAGGAAAAGCAACTGCCCCATCCTCAGGAGTCTCTCCTTCCCCACCCTATGGAAACTGGGCCATTCTGAGAAGCAGGGGATGTGTCAGTGACTCACTTTTCTGGCATTGAGACTGAAGGTTTCCCCCACATGCTCCAAAACTATGACTGGTGCTTCTGCTTCATGGGAGACTCAGTAGAAACTGCCCGGACAGTGGGCAGACCACTTCTCTGGGTCTCAGAGGCCACATCCATCAGACTCCTGGGGGCCAAACCCTACTGAGGTTTGTGAAAAAAGTCTGGAGAGACTGATACCTGGTGCCATGAGGTGGGAGCCACACCCACCACCCTTTTTAATCCCTGAATTGCTCCAGGATATAAACTCTACAAAAGGTTTTATTTCAGGGGCCGAGCCCAGGAAGCAGCCAGTAGACAGAGCAGCAGGAGGCAGATTTCAGGAAACCTTGGGTCTCTGGTGACTTGCCCCCAGGAGCAGTGTGGATAATAGCCAGCCTAAGTATTCAGCTTGGTACTTCTATTTGCACCTGGGCCTAGCAGAGCCAGCTGCAAACTCTGGTTTGCTTGTATTAATGGATAGATGCCAAGAAGGCTGCAGAAGGCCAGTCATGGGCAGAGTCCTGCACTGGTCTGCACCAGGTCCCCTCCAAGGAGGCCTAGGGCTGGCACATCCAGTGGCCAGCTGTGGAGACCATCAAAGCAGGATCCAATAACCCTTGCTGGTAGCATGTCTGAAGGGAGGGCTTGTCAGACACTGGGCTCAGCAGAGGTGAGCTTTGCTTTCTGTGGTCAGCACTGGCACAGAGGCTGAAAGTGAAGGGATGGAAAAATATTTCATGCAAATGAAAATGAAAAAAATCTGGGGTAGCAATACTTATATCTGACAAAACAGCCTTTAAAACAAAGGCTATACAAAGGGTCCTTATGTTATGATACAGTTCCATTCCTATGACAGTGACGTAACTGAATTTTGGTGTAAGTGGAAACAAACCCTAGCCTAAGTCACTTACCTATTCTAACACAGTTGTAAAATCATAATCTAGAACATAAAAACACAACCAACCCACAGAAAAAGAAAAAGGACATAAATATACTGTAATGTACACTGACTATATATTCTTCTGCCGTGCACAACAAAACTAGTTTTCACACTTAGTCTGTAAGTACCACACTAACGGCATAAGCCAAACACTCATGTCTCAATTTTTTTTTATGTATGAGAGTGAGTATCGTAAACTTGAAACATCGTGTGTCAAGACCATTGTAACCTGAGGACCCACTGAAGTAAGGGACAAAGAAGATCACTACATCACGATAAAGGGAAAGATCCAACAAGAGGATATAACCATTGTATATATTTATGCACCTAATATAGAAGCACGTACATATATAAAGCAGATTTTGATGGACATAAAAAATGAGATCAACAGCAATACTATAATAGTAGAGGATTTTAATATCTCACTATTATCAATGGACAGATGCTACAGACAGAAAATCAACAAAGAAACAGTGGCATTAAATGACACACTAGATCAACTGGATTTAATTGATATCTACAGAACCTTTCACCCTAAAGCAGCAGAATATACATTCTTTTTAAGTGCTCATGGTATGATTTTTAGGATAGACCACATGTTAGAGCACAAAACAAGTCTCAATACATTTAAGAAGACTAAAATTATATCCAGCATCTTCTCTGATCACAATCGCATGAAACTAGAAATCAACTACAAAAGAAAAACTGAAAAACATTCAAACATTTGGAGGCTAAATAGCATGTTATTAAATAACTTTTGGGTTAACAATTAGATCAAAGAAGAAATAAAATGTTCCTTGAAACAAATGAAAATGAACATACAACCCAAAATCTATGGGACACAGCAAAAGCAGTCCAGAGAGGTAAGTTCAAAACATTATAGGCATACCTTAAGAAGCAAGAAAAAGTTCAAATAAACAACCTAACCTTGCCTCTAAAACAAGTAGAAAAAGGATGACAAATAAAGATCAGAGGAAGTAGAAGGAAAGTATAATAAAGATCAGAGTGGAAATAAATTACATAAAGGCTAAAAAAAGTAAAAACTATCAACAAAACCAAGAGCTGGTTCTTTGAAAAGTAAACAAGATTGATGAACCTTCAACCAGAGTCATCAAGAAAAAAAGAGAGATGACCTACATAAATAAAATTAGAAATGGAAAAAAATAAAGTAACAGCTGATACCACAGAAATACAAAGGATTGTAAGAAAATACAATGAAGATCTATATGTCAAAAAGTTGGACAACCTGGGTGAAATGGATAAATTTTTAGAAATATACAATCTTCCAAAACCCAATCTGGAAGAATTAGAAAATCTGAGCAGACCAATTATAACAAATGAAATGGAAACAGTTATCAAAAAACTCCCAGCAAACAAAAGGCCTGGATCAGATGGCTTCACAGGCAAATTTTACTGAACATTCATAGAAGAACTAACACCTATTCTTTTCAAGCTATTTCAAAAAATTCAACAGGAGAAAAGACTTCCAAGCTAATTTAAGAGACAAGCATTATACTAATTCCAAAACTAGGTGAAGGTTCTACAAAGAAAGAAAACTGTAAGCCAATATTCCAAATAAACATTAGATGCTAAAATTCTCAACAAAATACCAGTAAACCAGATCCAGCAATACATTAAAAAGATCATTCATCATGATCAAGTGGGATTTATTCCAGGGAGGCACAGCTAGCACAATATTTACAAATAATAAATGTGACTCTTCACATAAACAAAATAAAAGATAGGAATCACTTGATCAGGCCCTGGCTGTTTGGCTAAGTGGTAGAGCATCAGCTTGTCATGTGGATGTCCTGGATTTAATTCCTGGTCAGGGCACATAGGAGAAGTGATCATCTGCTTCTCCACCCATTCCCCTCTCCTTTCTCTCTATGTCTCTCTTCTCCTTATGCAGCCAAGGCTTCACTGAAGCAAGTTGGCCTGGGTGCTGAGGATGGCTACATGGCCTTGTCTCAGGTGCTAAAAATGGCTCCAGTTGCAATGGAGCAATGGCTCCAGATGGGCAGAGCATCACCCTTAGTGGGCTTGCTGGGTGGATCCTGGTTGGGTGCATGCAGGAGTCTGTCTCTCTGTCTTTCTGCTTCTCACTTAAGAAAAAAAAAAAAGAATTCCTTGATCATATCAATAGATGCAGAAAAAGCATTCAGTAAAATTTATATACTATTGGAAGTCCTAGCCACAACAGTCATACAATAAGAAATAAAAGGCATACAAATTTGAAGAAAATAAATAAAACTGTCATTATTCATTGATGATGTGATACTGTATGTAGAAAACTCTGAAGTCTCAGCCAAAAAACTGGGACCTAATAAATTAATTCAGCAAAGTGGCAGGATATAAAATTAATATTCAGAAATCAGTGGCATTTTTATACACCAACCATAAACTGTTATAAAGGGAAATTAAAGAAACAATTCCCTGCAATATTTCAACAACAACAGAAAAATAAAGTACCTAGAAGTAAATTTAACCAGTGAGGTAATATACTTGTAATCAAAAAAGTAGAAGACATCAAAAAAAGAAATCAAGGAAGATACTTACAAGTGGAAGCATATACCATGTTCATGTATAGGAAGAACTAACATTAAAATGTCCATACTACACAAAGCAATCTATAGATTTAATGCAATTCTTATTATAATACCAAAGGCATACATTACAGATCCAGAATAAATATTTCAAAAATTAATATGGAACCAAAAAAGAACCCAAATAATCACAGCAATCTTGAACATGAAGAAAAAATTGACAGGTATCACACTTTATGATATCAAGTTATACTACAAGGCCATTGTAATCAAAACAGCCTGGTACTGGCATAGGAACAGGCATACAGATCAATGGAAAAGAACACAGAACCCAGAACCCAGAAATAAACCCACACCTTTATGGTCAATTGTTGTTTGACAAAGGAGGCAAGAGTGGAATAAAGATAGTCTCTTTAATAAATGATGTTGGAAAATTGGATAGGTGTATGCAAAAAAATGAAACTAGAATGCCAACTTACAACATTCACAAAAACAAAGTCAAAATGGATAAAATACTTAAATTTAAGTTGCAAAACCATAAAAATCTTTAAAAAAGAAAACGTAGGCAGTAAACTCTCTGATATCTCTTGTAGCAATATTTTGGCCGATATATCTCCACAGGCAAGTGAAATAAAGGGCAAGATAAACAAATGGGACTATATCAAACTGAAAAGCTTTTGCACAGCAAAAGACACCAGTAACAAAATAAAAAGACAACGCACACAATGGGAGAACATATTCACACTGATATGTCTGATAAGGGGTTAATAACCAAAATTTATAAAGAACTTCTAAAACTCAACACCAGGAAGGTAAACAATCCAATTAGAATTAAGCAAAGGACTTGAATAGACACTTCTCCAAAGAGGACATACAGATGACCAACAGGCATATAAAAAAATGCTTAATGTGACTAATCATCAGAGAAATGCAAATTAAAACCACAGAGATATTACCTCACACCTGCCAGAATGGCTGTCATTAACAATTCAACAAACAAGTGCTATAGAGGATGTGAAGAAAAGGGAATCCCCTTGCACTACTGCACACTTGAAACCATGTCGATACAATAAATTAAAAATTAAAAAAGAAAAATCCTACCATTTCCATGTAATTTATCCCAGTGCTATTTCTCTTTCTTCCTTTTGCTTTTCACATTAGCCCCCCTTCTTTCACATTCCTGCTGCCACCACCTCTTTTAGTCCATCATTACCTAAAACATGGATGGTAACAGTTGCTATGCAAATAGATTCTAATCATTTCTAGGTTCTCTTCAATGAAAACCACCCTAAACACACTGCCACACCAAATCCTCTTAATGCGGTAATTTGAAGTGGTCAATAATATTTGATGGCTCTCTATTACCTCCAGCATCAAGTATAATCTCTTTCCCTAAGTAGCAGATAAAAATTCAAATTTTCAATTAACATAGAATATAAAGTAAGGAATGAGAAGGAGAAAAACCTTCTGGTTGGAATAAAAATTTGTGCCATATTTTTGAAGCATAATATGCAAAAGTTAGCAAATAATCAAGTGTGCAAAGTATTTGATCAAGATTGTTATATACTAAATTCTGTCTCCCTCCCTCATATTCATCTACTGAAGTCCTAACCTCAGACTGTATTTTGAGATAAACTCTTTAAAGCGATAATTAAGTTCATCTGAGGTTTTATGAATTAGGGTGGGCCCTAAAGCAGTATGATTGGTATTCTTATAAGATGAAGATATTAAGACACAGATAAACACAGAGAGAAGACCATGTGAAAACACAGGGAAAAGACAGTCATCTGCAAGCCAAGACAGAGGCTTCAGAAGAAACCAATCCTGGCAACATCTTGATCTTGACCTTCTGGCCTCCAGAATTGTGAGAAATACTTTTTTTTTTTTGTTTCTTTGTTTCAGCTAACCAGTAGGTAGGTCACTGTTGTAGTTGTCCTAGAAAACTAATACTACTGTTCTCCTAAAATGAGTTTATCACATGGAAATACAAAAATGGAAGAAGACATATGTTAATGATTACCAACTGAGTACCAAAGTGTACTATTTTAAAAATAGAAAATATCCCAAATATGCTTCATTTGGAGATTAAAAAGATACATTCATTTGCTGCCATAAATAGAAAAAAATGGAATATGTGAAAGGGAGTTCTTGTTAATGAAAAAAAAAAGTCTTCAGAATATGTAAAATGTAAACCCAGTTGCATACATTAAAATAATAAAAAATCTTCAAAGGTGATTTTGCTCATTTCATTTGCATGTTCTTGCTGATATTACAGCTTTTAACAGTATCCTGATTTACAATCTGTTTCAAAATAGAAAGTTTACTTTTTAAAAATAATTTTTAGTTGAATTGGTTCTCTTTCTAGACTTTAGAAAGTTTGTTTTTATTTGTTCTTGCTGGTTGTCTATTTTATTATACATAATATTTTAAGTGACCTTACATAGATTTTCCAACGCTTTATAATATTTGCCAAGTATTTTACTTCTTACTCTATGCCCTTTATTTTGAACAAGATTAACCTATTTTCCTCCTAATCCTGAAATTTCTCTGCTTCTTGAACTGGTAAAGAGTTTCAAAGAAAGTTCAGCATAACCTGAGGGAAATCAGACCAGAAATAAATCTATTTTATTGCATTAGCAGCACTGTGGCTGATTTTTGAGTTACTAGTGCAATCAGAAAACATTTAATAAAACTTTCACTTCCTTGAATCTATACTGAAACACTACAAGCTTGAGGACAAAGACCCTGTCTGTCTTTACCACTCTACCTCTAGCACCTCAAACAATACTTGACAAATAATTGGTTGAATGAAGAAATAAATAAACTTTGTAGATATTTTTCAAAACATACAAAAATCTTACTAAGCAAATATCATATACTCATAACTAACTATAATTGATGTAGAAAGATTTTATAGCCATTTTTATAATTTGAGAGAAACAACCTGCTATCTTACTTCGAAGATATTTGTAAGGGATATGAAATAATGGGTAAAAAACACAAAAGCAAAAATTATATTATTCAGGCTATACATGCTGAAGAACCTTGGTATTTAAACTGTAGCCTGTATACCAGCATTATCAACATCACCTAAGAGGTTGTTAGAAATGCAAACTCTCAGGCCTATCCCAATGTATAGAATCTGAATCATCATAAGACCATTGGGTGATTTTTATACAAGTTAACATTTAAGAAACATTCTGAGAGACATCGAATAATACAAATATTTCAAAACAGGCCAAAGAGTCTCAGGAAAAACTTCAGATAGAAGAAACATGGGGATGTCACATATCTATGTAATTATAAAGAATAATAGACATGCTCCCAAACTCTAATAATTTCTAAACATAAACTGAAATTGTTTAAAGTCACTAGTTTTTCTTATATTCAATTTATATTAAACAGTTTATTTATATTCATTGGAACTACAGTGGTACCTTGAGATACGAATTTAATTTGTTCTGTAACCGAGCTCGTAAGTCAGTCAACTCATATATCAAACTGCCAATATTGGACCCGTGCGCCAATGTGCCAACTAGCTGCAGCTTCCCGAATCACGACTCATATCTCAGAATTTTGCTTGGATCTCGAACAAAAATAAAGACTGACTTGCAGCTTGTGTCTTAAAAAAAAAAAAAATTGTATGTTGGTCTGTTCGTATCTTAAGATAAAAGAAAAAAAAATTATCCTTGTTATATGCTTTTAATGTATGAACCAGTATTATAACATCCTGAATACTCCCTTATCTGAAACTTTTTAATCAATGTGAACAGCCATTAGAAATCATTCAGGATTGCACCACATGAATGGTATAATTAGTTGGTGTGAAATTAATGAAGAAGCAACAGAGACAATGTACAAGAAGACGATTGATGGCCTTAAGGTTGGCTCAGGCAAGGCAGGAGCTCCGAGTCCCCTGAAACAATTAACTGCTCATTAACCTTCCATGAACATAAACTAGATGCATGTAGCATTACAATTCTATTTTTTATAATTTATTTTTTTGAGGCATTGGAATCACAACTAGAAAAAGGCATAAAACATGAATCAAATCATAGCAGTTAGGTAAGTATAATTTTAGACTGATCGAATTTCAATATTCTTATTATCTTCTGACAGATTGAAAAATTTTCACAAATGACCTTAACACTGATGGCCATTTTGGAAACCTCCGCTCAATGGTTTAAAGACTGCACAAGTTGTTGAAAATAACCTAGCCAATAATTGATTAAATAGAATTGATGGTATATTAGCTATATATTGTGATGACTCTGAATTTTATAAAACCATATCAACTATACTTGTTAATTCTAAAGAATAATAAATAAGCAACATTAATTCAAAAATGATCTAAACTCCCTTTGTATTTTTCATTGAAATGGTATCTCAAACCTGACTTGCCTTTTCAGTTTGCTTCTGTAAAGTATTATTAATAAATAAATGAATAAATAAATTTTATGTATAATTTCTAATAGATATAGCATAACATGATAGTCAGATGTTTACTGAAATTATATAAGAAATGTCTGACTACATAGAATAGAGAAATTAACTTAGGATATAAATTTTTGATAATTAAAATAACTTTTATTAATTTAACTTGTCATATTATGTAAGTTTATAGACTGATAGGAATCACACTAAGATTCTGCAAGGAAGTTCATTTTAGGATGGTATAATTCCTGTTGTATATGCTTTATACTTAGGAAGAAAATGATTGAAAATTAGATCTTTTTTTTTATTATTGATTTTAACTTATTGTCTTTACATAGATTCTAGTCTTGTCCCGAATGCATCCTCCCTCCCCCGTATGCCCCTCAACATCTTCCTTGCCTCCCTCTCCATGGCACCCTGCCCCCTTCTCTTCAGGTTTATCCCATCCTATCATCACCTTTCCCTCTGTCCTCTTTTCCTCTGGTCCCTTTGAGTCCTCCTCTGTCTCAATTCTATTCTTCAGTTCACATTGTTCATTGTATTCCTCAAATGAGTGAGCTCATATGATATTTTTCTTTCTCTATCTGGCTTATTTCATTTAGCATAATAGTTTCCAAGTCCATCCATGTTGTTGCAAAAGATAAAATTTCCTTGTTTTTCATGGCCCCATAGTATTCCATTGAATATATGTACCACTGCTTTTTAATCCACTTGTCCACTGATGGACACTTGGGCTGTTTCCAGATCTTTGCTGTTGTGAACAATGCTGCCATAAACATGGGGGTGCATTTCTTCTTTTGAATCAGTGATATGGTGTTCTTAGGATATATTCCTAAAAGTGAGATGGCTGGGTCAAAAGGCAGTTCGATTTTTAATTTTTTGAGGAATCTCCATACTGTTTTCCACAGTGGCTGCACCAGTCTGCATTCCCACCAGCAGTGCAGGAGGGTTCCCTTTTCTCCACACCCTCACCAGCATTTATAGTGTGTTGCTTTGTTAATGAGTGCCATTCTGACAGGTGTGAGGTGGTATTTCATTGTGGTTTGAATTTCCATTTCTCTGACAATTAATGACATTGAACATTTTTTCATATGCCTATTGGCCATTTGTATGTCCTCTTTGGAGAAGTGTCTATTCATTTCTTTTGCCCATTTTTTTAAATATATTTTTATATATTTATTTATTTATTTATTTATTTCAGAGACAGCGCGAGAATCAGAGAGAAGAATAGATAGGAACAGACAGACAGGAATGGAGAGAGATGAGAAGCATCAATCATCAGTTTTTCGTTGCGACACCTTAGTTGTTCATTGATTGCTTTCTCACATGTGCCTTGACCGTGGGCCTTCAGCAGACTGAGTAACCCCTTGCTGGAGTCAGCGACCTTGGATCCAAGCTGGTGAGCTTTTTGCTCACACCAGATGAGACCGCGCTCAAGCTGGCGACCTCGGGGTCTTGAACCTGGGTCCTTCCGCATCCCAGTCCGACGCTCTATCCACTGCGCCACCGCCTGGTCAGGCTTTTGCCCATTTTTTGATTGGATTGTTTGTCTTTCTGGTGTTGAGATTTACAAGTTCTTTATAAATTTTGGTTATTAACCCCTTATCAGACGTATTGTCGAATATGTTCTCCCATTGTGTAGTTTGTCTTTTTATTCTGTTCATATTGTCTTTAGCTGTGCAAAGCTTTTTAGTTTGATATAATCCCATTTGTGCATCCTGTCCTTTATTTCACTTGCCTGTGGAGATAAATCAGCAAACATATTGCTGCAAGAGATGTCGGTGAGCTTACTGCCTATGTTTTCTTTTAAAATGCTTATGGTTTCACAACTTACATTTAAGTCTTTATCCATTTTGAGTTCAGAAAATGAGATCTTTTTAAATAAAGTGTCTCAAATACTTCACAGATATTGCATGTTTCCTTATTTGTTATATCTGCTTTTCTTCAAAAACAGGTTTTTTAAAGTTTAACTATTGTCATGAAGATTGTTTTGATTTATTATAGTTTCTCTCTATACAATGAGTTTATAACCGACAATGCTGTGATTTGGGTATTTTTTAAAGCTCCATGTGTTTTAATATTTTGTTCTTATCTGTTTTATTATACAATTACTATAACTTACTGATTAGTTATTTTACATTGAAATGGGTTGTAATTAATCTTCGGCATTTAACTCTCCTCTATAAAATTATATTGAAAGAGCAACTATTTATTAGAGAAATGCAAATCAAAACTGCAATGAGATACCACCTCACACCTGTTAGATTAGCTATTATTAACAAGACAGGTAATAGCAATTGTTGGAGGGGCTGTGGAGAAAAAGGAACCCTTATACACTGTTGGTGGGAATGTAAAGTAGTACAACCATTATGGAAGAAAGTATGGTGGTTCCTCAAAAAACTGAAAATAGAAATACCTTATGAACCAGCAATCCCTCTACTGGGTATATACCCCCAAAACTCAGAAACATTGATACGTAAAGACACATACAGCCCCATGGTCATTGCAGCATTGTTCACAGTGGCCAGGACATGGAAACAACCAAAAATCCCGTCAATAGATGACTGGATAAAGAAGATGTGGCACATATACACTATGGAATACTACTCAGCCATAAGAAATGATGACATCGGATCATTTACAGCAAAATGGTGGGATCTTGATAACATTATACAAAGTGAAATAAGTAAATCAGAAAAAAACAGGAACTGCATTATTCCAAATGTAGGTGGGACGTAAAAGTGAAACTAAGAGACATTGATAAGAGTGTGGTGGTTACGGGGGGGAGGGGGGAAAGGGAGAGGGAAAGGGGGAGGGAGAGGGGCACAAAGAAAACTAGATAGAAGGTGACAGAGGACAATCTGATTTTGGGTGATGGGTATGCAACATAATTGAACGACAAGATAACCTGGACTTGTTATCTTTGAATATATGTATCCTGATTTATAGATGTCACCCCATTAAAAAAATAAAATTATTTAAAAAAAAAAAGAAAGAGCAACTATTAACTTTATAAGCATTCATCAAACAATCCTCCTTCACTTAGTTGATATTAAACTGTCTTATAACATCGTGATAGCAAAAATAATGTCAATGATTAACCATAAAACATCAAATTAAGAAACTAAGTCAAAAAGTAAGCTCATTTTAATCCATATATAGTTAAAAAAATTTTTTACAGAGACAGAGAGATAGAAGAACAGATAGGGACAGACAGACAGAAAGGGAGAAAGATGAGAAGCATCAATTCTTTGTTGCAGTACCTTAGTTGTTCATTGACTGCTTTCTTATATGTGCCTTGATGGGGAGGGGCTACAGCAGAGCAAGTGACCCCTTGCTCAAGCCAGAGACCTTAGGCTCAAGCCAGTAACCTTGGGCTTCAAGTTGCTGACCTTTTGGCTAAAGTCAGCCACCCTGCGTTCAAGCTGGTGAGCCAGCACTCAAGCTGGCAACCTTGGGGTTTTGAACGTGGGTCCTCTGAGTCCCAGGTCGACATTCACTATGCCACAGCCTGGTCAGTCTTAATACATATAATTTTTTTTTATTTATTTATTTATTTATTTTTGTATTTTTCTGAAGTTGGAAACAGGGAGGCAGTCAGACAGACTCCCGCATGTGCCTGACTGGGATCCACCCAGCATGCCCACCAGGGGGCAATGCTCTGCCCATCTGGGGCATTGCTCTGTTGCAACCAGAGCCATTCTAGCGCCTAAGGCAGAGGCCATAGAGCCATCCCCAGCACCCGGGCCAACCTTGCTCCAGTGAAGCCTCGACTGCGGGAGGGGAAGAGAGAGACAGAGAGGAAGGAGAGGGGGAGGAGTGGAGAAGCAGATGGCGCTTCTCCTGTGTGCCTTGGCTGGGAATCAAACCCGGGACTCCTGCACACCAGGCCGACGCTCTACCACTGAGCCAACCGGCCAGGGCCCATATATTTTTTAAAGCAAAACTTAAATAAAAACAATAAAGCAAAGCATTACAAATTATCTTTCCTCCTGGCTTTAATATTTACAAATACAAAATTCAATGGTTTTTCATTTTGAAAAACTGATGTGAGATCTCATACATAACCCAATCCTGGTGATGCTGTAGCAGTAAGAAGGAATCACAGGTATCCAGAATCTAACATTAAAAAAAAAAGAAGAAATCCTCTTAGGAAGCAGAATGTGTAAGACAAATAGTAGTTTAACAAAGAAGCTGTTAGTGGTGGAAATGGGGATCACGGCTCTCCATTAGTTTGTTCCACCTTGCTCACTTCAGTGCCTCATGACAAGCTCAGAAAGCGGCAGTGTCAGACCAGGACTGCCAGATTGACAGGGAAACATCAGGTCATCCCTGGATCCCAGCAGCACTGTAACAAGTATAGATAAGCTGGCCTATCCCTGATTAGTTGCCCTTCTATGTCATCTATGGTTTAAATCAAAATGCAGTCTATATTATACCTGAAACTTTTCTGTCATCCCCTTTCCTAAACACCAAGAACAGAAGCTGGGTCATAGAGTTCAGCACTTTCCCAGAGGTAACACCAATGGTTGTGAAAGCCGAAAATTGTAAGGAAATATGAGGTTAAGATGGAAAATAATGTGTCACTAGTGAAATTTCAAACTCTATGGCAAACAAATAAGTAACTAACATATAACAGAGTTCCTAAGAAACAGAGCTTGGGGCAAAATTTATGTTGTAATATGACTGTAATGTGCAATCAGTGCAATGTGAGCGATGGGACGGGGACACGAGGCAGCAGTGCAGGGAACAAATATGACGTGATACATTACCCTGCTGGCCCCGAGGGCATGTCCACTCACCTCCGTAAGCTACTGCTCCACTAGAAAGACAGAAAGGGCATTTCACATCTCTGGTGTCAGTGTCAGCTCAGACCCCATATCAAACAGCCCTCAAAGAGTTTTCAGATTATGTTAAATAACTGCAGATATTAGTGGAAGTATTGGAGCATGCACTTTATTGAATCTGTTGGGGGTGACATTGGTTAATAAAATTATACAGGCTTCAGATGCACAATTCTACTATATGCTTCTTTTGAATTTAAATATCTGTTGCTTTTATTTCTTTAGGTGTCTATAAAACTTTTTTGTTCTAGGGGGCACACATATGCTAATATCCTTATATAGTTTCCTTAGTCCCAGTCTGCCTCACCTAGAATTTTACTAATGGTTTGTTCACTTAAAATTTTAGAGATTACTCAACTTTTTTACTTGTGTGATGATCAATAATACAATTCCACTTTTACTTTCACTTGTCTCTCCCCTCCCACTTTTGAAGTTTTAGTTATTTCAGTTTGTCAGAACATGTAACATGTATGTATTATTGTTATGCTTTTAAAGCCATCTAGTTCACCCAGTGCTCTATAATAGTTCTTTTCTCAAGTTTCCCTATTCACCTCCTAGATGAATGAAGTTTAATGTCAACAAGACATAAGCTCAAAGAAGAGCTTATTAGTACAAAATTACTTACTACTGGGTATTCAAAACTGATTTTTTCATACCCTTTCTTTTTGGAAAGCTTAGTTTGATATAAAAATAATTTTTTAGATATACTCAGATTTAATAAATAGTATGTGTTCTATATTTTATATGTAGTCATGAGATAACAAAAACAATATGTGTAATTTCTCTGCACTAAATTTTGAAAATTTAATTACTGAAATAATTACTCTAAAATAAGGCAAGACATAAAAAAAAGAAAACAAGGAACTGCTGAAGGCAACTAGAAGTTACAAAATGTATATTAGAGCTATGACTCAAATATTTTGATAATTCCATAAACAATCTGATCAAAAGACAAAGATCATCAGACTGGATTTGAACAATCTAACTTCTTTTTAATAAATTTATCTAAAAAATTTCAAAGTAAAAGAAATGATGAAGATACCACATGCACATATCCACATTAATAATTGTAAAATGACCTCTAGACAGAAAACATTTACAGAGACATGTAATGTTATTCCATAAAAAGAAGTTCATTTTTATCTGGAAAGCAAACTATTTTGAATTTACATATCTCAATATGAAAAAAATTAATAATTACTAGAAGAAATACACAAATTAATTTTACCTAGCAATATTAACAATTTTCAGTAATTGATAGAAACGGTAGACAAAAATCAAGGACAGACTATTAATAAACCAGGATTTATAAAAAATACTTTATCTATAACTTTCAGGTTATCCATCTTTGTTTCACACTCACAGGGAGAATTTACAAAGATGAATCATATGCTGCTGGGCCTTAAAGCAATGCCAATACATTTCAAAGTGTTGAATTCATACGGAATATGTTTCTGACCTCATAGATATTAAGGTAGAAATCAATAAGGACCACAAAAGTCCAAAAGACCCCAGTGCTTTGGTGTTTGAAAATTAACAGAGAAGAGCCTTGCAGGAATTGAAGGTCATGATGTGCCCCGAACAGAGTGCATTTTCAACTCTATTCTATATAAGTAAGAAGGGGCAGGAAAAGGGGAAGGGAAGACAGAGAGAGCAGGAGAGCCAGAGGGGAGCAAAGGAAAGGAAGGGTATGGAGAAAAGAATGGGGGGGGGGAGGGGAGGAGAGGGAAAAGAAAGGAAGGGTAAAGGTTAAGGGGAAAGAAAAGTGGGAAGGAGAAGCAATATCTAGCCCACAAGAGACAGGCCCCTGACCTCTTCTGATAGTGGGAATAAAATCAAATTTACTTATCTCTTTTTTCTATTTTGATAGACTGTACTAGCCAAACCTTGCCTTTAGACTTCTTCAGATGTAGTCAGGTATACTCCCAATGGCTCCTAAACTCTGCTGAGACATGTCAAATGGTTCAGATGGTTCTCTGAAGTTACTGTCACTTCCTTGGTTGAAAGAGAGAAAATGTCTCAAATTTCTAATAACTCTCAAGATATAAATCCTTTCTAATCCTCTCCTGACCCATCTCCATGACCCTGGAAGCATCCAAAATGATAAGATAAACCACATGCTACAAAATTGGTGTCACAATTGGTTACCATACTATATAATAGATACTTTAGCATCTAAAATCCAAGCATTTAGGAAATATAAAATTCTGAGAAAATAGGAAATGGCAATTAATTTTCAATAAAAAATATTGATACATTCATGTATTTACGTGTTTATATACACAAGGCATATATTTTATAGGCTACCACATCCATATATGTGAACTCACAGACAAGCATAACATATACACAGTTCATAAACAAGTATAATATTTGGGCGTTTATATATAGTAATACAAAATGTGTCTCACAAATTATTGAACCAGTTTATTAAATATTAGATAGCTATTACCACAATAGAAATGAAAACCAGCTATCTTGGTATTCTATCTGACTATTAAATTGGGAGAATTAAGTCTAAAGTTCAAAAATATACAAATGTAAGAAGGGTCATTTATTAAGTATTATGTTATTTTTAGAACATCAATATTGTTTGACCGAAAAGTACACAATTTAACAAAGTTGGGTTTGGTCATCATAAAATTGGAACAGTAACTCTGATTGCATTATTTTTCAATGGGGAAAAAATCCACCATTCAACTACCAGAGATATGTTAATTTAGGTAGATAGCCTCTGATCTATATAAAGCTAAATACAATACAAGCCAGAAGTCCAAAATCCAAAACTAATAAGGGGCATAGCGTATACAGATGGAATAAAGAAGTCTTGGGATTTTACAAATTCTTAAGTTGGTTTTCCTTGAACTTATCATCAAACTATGAGAAAAATTGGGTTAATAAAGAAATAAACAACAATAATAAAATCTAAAATAAAATAATTTAACAAGAATTCTACAGCAAAAGGAAATATGCACAGTGGATACCATATGCAAAAGATGTTCAACACCACTAAAAAAAAATAACAAAGCATAATAAGATGCCCTCTTTTATCTACAAATCAGCCATCAGAGCCAAACTGGGCTTAGATGGGCACTTTGATACACTACTTTAAGGAGTGTAAATTGCAATTGCTTTTCTGAATGGCAATTTGACAACCAAGGACCTGAGAATGCTTCATTATCTTTGCCACAGTATCTTTACTTCCAACATGAGAAAATAACTAAAGAGAGCCTTACAAATAAAGACGTGTTACAGTTATTTTTAATATTAAACAATCAAAATTCCTAATAAGAAAAGAGTGCCTAATTAAATTATACTCACATTATGAATGTGATGCAGAGATAGTTATGGGAAAGTATAAAATTAATGAGACAAAAATTATATAAAAATATGATCCCAACTCGGAACAATTATGTCCCCTAACTCCTGGCAGAAACAAATACAGAACCTTTCTGCAGAAAGGAACCTTAACTCAAACTTCTTAGTCTCTAGTACATAAATTTAAAAAACAAACAAACTAAGAAAATGATAGAATGAAGGAGCTAACCAGCAACTGTGAGTAAGACTTTTTCAGATATAACTTATATATATAACCAGTAAAAATATCTTTAGTACCATTGAAAAATTATGATCAGCAAATAAGAAACCATCAAAAATAATAAGAAAATGTGGATAAAAATCAAATACAACCTCTTGAGTGAAAATATTTATGCTATACATTACATAATAATATATCATGTAAAATAAAATCACATGTGTATTTAAATACTGCTGAAAATTAATAACTAGATGATAGAGCTAAATTTTAGTTTTTTTCTCTTAAGGTGACTCTATTTCCAACAATCTACATCATAGTTGAATTTGAAAGCAAAGAAATGGATTCTATATTTATCCACTTAAATAAGATTTGCTTCAGCTGTACTCATATAAAGATATTCTGAAATACTCCTTTCTTTGGTCCTAATGACCTTATTTTAAGATTTCTTTCTTTTGTGCATTGGCAGAACTGAGATGAGAAGCTGTTCTATTTATACTAGTGACCAGCACTAAAGTATTCTCATTGCCTAGGGCATTGATTTGATCCTATATGGATGTCAAAATTGATTCTGACAAGAATATCTTTAGAGAAGATCATCATGACCTTCATATGCAAAGTGAAAGTTCACAATATTGTCCATGTAAACTAAAATAGTAGGACTGGAATATAAAGAATGAATTTGCAGTATAAGCAGTAAGCTCTGATCTGTTATTTCTTCAATTTTGAAACGCAGATCTTGGAACTATAACATGCCATGTTGGTAACAAGTGTGTCTTCAGTTTTTCACATATTCTATAGAAGCCTTGGTTGAAATATTTTAATAATCTATAACAGTCTTGATAGACAGTGTGTCCGTAAAGTCATGGTGCACTTTTGACCAGCCACAGGAAAGCAACAAAAGATGATAGAATGTGAAATCTGCACCAAATAAAAGGAAAACTCTCCTAGTTTCATACCTATTCAGTGCAGTTCGATGTGGGCTCACACACAGACTTTTTAGAGCTCCTTAGGTAGCTATCCCGTATAGCCTCTACAGACTCATCACTGACTGATGGCCTACCAGAACGGGTTTCTCCACCAAACTGCTGGTTTCCTTCAGAGCCACAGAACACACTAAACTTTCCTCTGTACCGTCCACATCTCTACTGGCATGGTCGTGTGCTGCTCTGCTGTATATATACACGGTGTTATGTCATCATCTGCACATGCACACATGCTGCCACATCATCCTACAGAAACTAGGAGGGTTTTCCTTTTATTTGGTGCAGATTTCACATTTCTATCATCTTTTGTTGCTTTCCTGTGACTGGTCAAAAGTGCACCATGACTTTATGGACACACTGTATTGTATTAGCCTCTCCAAAATAAGGAGGAGGACCTTCAAAGCTTAAATCAGTATTAATACAGATTTCTTTATGGAAAAAAAATTAGAAAGAACCTAATATTTATTGAATATATCCTATGTGCCAAGAACTGTGACAGATATTTTACAATTGTTATTTCCTTTTACCTCTACAATAACCTTAAAGGTACTACTATTTTACATATTAAAAAAACAAGATTTAGAGCTAAGTAACATAATAAATCACACACAGAACTGGAGTTTGTTATTCCAATCCAGGACAGTGTGGCTTTAAACCCTAAATCCCTCCAATAGAATATACTTTATTACAACATCTTTTTTTTTAATTTAGTGAGAGAAGGAGAGGTAGAGACAGACTGCTGCATGTGACCTGGATTAGGAGTCACCCCGAAGAGCCCAGTAGGGGGTGATGCTCTACCCAACTGGTGGGGGGGGGGTGCTTCATTGCTCAGTAATTGAGCTCTTTTTCATTTCTAAGCCATGGAGCCATCCTCAGCACCCAGGACCAATTTGCTCCAATCAAGCCATGGCTACAGGAGGGGAAGAAAGAGAGAGAGAGAGAGAGAGAGAGAGAGAGAAGATGCAGAAGGGTGGAGAAGCAGATGGGTACTTTACCTTTGTGCCCTGACCGAGAATCAAAAGTGGGACTACCACATGCCGGGCCAATGCTCTAGCACTGAGCAAACAGGCCAGGAACACAACTTTAATACAATTCACAAGTCCTTCATAATTTATTAAATAAAAACTTAACTGTATAGTGTATTTCATTTTTTTACTGCTTTTTATGTTGCAAAATCAGATTTATATTGCTTTTATGCTTTATACATTTTATTTTTACAGTTATACAATGAATTCTACCAAATACTCCAAAGAAGAAATCATTGCAAAGTTATACAAAAATCTTTAGATATTAGAAAAAAAGTAAATGCTTCCCAACTAATTTGAAAATATTAGTATAATATTTATAACAAAATCAATGACTAGAGTAGGATAAAGTTACCCATCAATCTCATGCATTTAAATATAGATAAAATGCTAAATAAAAATATAGCACTATATGAAAACATAAACCCTGATCTGATTAAATTTATCTAAGAAATTCAAGAATTGCTTTACATTAGTAAAACTAAAAATGAAAGCCATATCATCATCTAAATAAATGCACAAAAACTCATTTAATAAATGCCAACTTTAACTTGGGACAAAAATTCAAGGAAGCTTAGACAAATAATACAATTCCCTTAAGCTGGTAAAATGATAGTTCATAAAACAGGTTATGGTAGGCATTATTCTGACTAGAAAATAACGCAGTGAGCAGGTTCATTGCAAAATAACAGAAGGATATCATCTCATTATCAAATGTATTTATGTGTGTGCACGTGCAAGTGTGTGCATGTGTAAGTGTATATGATGGAAATTAATATAATACACTCTAAGGTTCAAATCAAACAGCTGATGGGGATTAAATATGGAAAGGAGAGAAGTTATCTATATATTTTAGAAGAGGGAGAAATTAAGTAGAAACTTACCACTTCTGCTTAGTACAATTCAATTTACAAATAGTATGTGTTTACATACTAATTATTTTTTTGATATGGGGGATATAGACTAAAGAAAAGCCTAATAGGCAAAGAAGGTAAATGACCTACCAGATGCACTGAGAAGGGCACAGCATCATTGCTGTGCTATACTTGCCAAAAATGTGCATGCATTTTCCTATTATTTTTTTTAAATTAGACAAATCCAGATTGGGAAGTATTTCACCAAATAACTGACCAGCATTCTTTGAAAGTGTTAAGGGCTTGATAGACAAAGAAAGATTAAGAAACTGTCACAGATAAGAAAACTAAAGAGATGCAATAATATGGAATCCTGGATTGGATTCTGAAAGAGAAAGATTTTATTAGCATAAAAAAAAAATATTAAATAAAGCTTATATTTATTTTATTTTTTAATGTTTCAAGCTTTTATCCTTTTTTATTTCATTTTATTAATAAGTAGTGATCACATTCGAATATCTCAATGAAAATATATTTTCTGCACTATTTTTTTTTTGCTTCTTCTGTAAGTCTAAAATTATCTGAAAAATTTTTGAAAGATATATCTAACCAAGAGAATAAATGAGAAAAATAGCCATGATTTTACTTATACCGGGACACTATAGTATATTGTTAAGTCAGTGGTCCACAATAAATAATACCTCCCAGTAGCTACACATTCACATATTGACTCAGGCCTTGGTCATGTGATTTGGATTGGCCAATGACCGATCAGCAAATATGAGGCAGGTAGAGGCTTGATGAGTGCTTGAGCATTGACATTTTCCTCCTAGCATGCTGCTACCACCACTCCAGCAGTCTATTCTCCTGGGAAGGCCAAAGGAAAAGCATGAAGCACCCCAGTCAGCAGCAGACATGACAGCAGACATGTGAGTGAGGCTCTCTTGGTTGATCCAGCTCCAGTGAAGTTACCAGATGACAACAGCCATATGAGAGAGCCCAACAAGACCAGAAAATATACCAGTTGATTTCAGACCAAATTTCAGAATTATAAAGAAATAAACGTTTCTCTTAAGCCACAGGCATAGCTATTATCTATTGTGGCAATTACTCAACTATGAACATAACTAGAAAGCCCGGTGGTCATACGAAATGACCGCTGTTTTAGATATTATAAATTGTAATTAAAATGATTTGTGCAAAGGTGTCTGCTAATTCAAACTGAATTACCCAGGGCAGGCGGCGAGGATGCCCCTTTGCTTACTGCCCCACGGGGTTTCCCCCTTCTACTTGCTTAATTGCTTAAAGTAGAGTGCAATGAAGGAAACCACTGGCGGTACATTTCTTAAGAGCCACCGCTAGCTCAATAAATAAAGGTGATTTAAATAATAAAATGTTAATTCACATGTCAAAGATCTCTTTGTACACAACATTTCTTGTGTAGATCTTTCCATCATTTTTAAGCTCACCTTGCAGAGGACCATCAATTATTTTTAATTTTATGTCCGTTGTTTCTCCGTTTGAAACTGTTTTAATCCTTTTTGCGTTTCGGTCAGCATTACTCTGTCGTTTTTTTTTTTGCATTTCTCTCCTGCCTTTGTTCAAGGGACTCATTTTGTCCAGACAGGCTTTTTTGTCTTGCATCTGAGGCAAGCCTTGTTTTTCTTATGCTCATCAGTCTCATTTTGCCGAGAAAGACGCATTTGCTCTGCGACTGAAGCAAGCCTTGTCTTTCTCTGCTCAGTGGTTTCTTTTTGTCGAGAAAGCCGTTTTTGTGCAGCTTTAGCTCCTTTTCTCTCCTCTTCAGTGCTGTATTTTCTAGGAGGCATTCTTAAAAGAAATTACGTTAAGACATAGTTTTTATGTAAAACAGATGATTGCCAATGCAAACATATGTTCACCTTCCCCCTGACACACTCAATTTGCGTTCAGCCTTAAATTGTTTCAAAAGCAGATGATTGCCAATGCAAACAAATGTTCACCTTTCCCCTGACCCGCTCAATTTGTGTTCAGCTGTGGCAACTTCACCCCATTGGCTAGTACAGTTACGCAAGCAACCAATAAGCTATCAGCGACAAACAGACACTTAAGCCGCATATAATAAAGACTTCATGCATCAGTTATGTTGAGTATAGAAGTGGTTTTCAACCACCAGTCCACAAACCATCCATGAGAAATTATGTGTGGGTCTGCAAAGGAGATAAACATCCTGGAATAAATTAAATGTGTCCAGTAATGCTTTTAAAAAAATGAGTATGGCCTGACCTGTGGTGGAGCAGTGGATAAAGTGTCAACCTGGAAATGCTGAGGTTGCCGGTTCGAAACCCTGGGCTTGCCTGGTCAAGGCACATATGGGAGTTGATGCTTCCAGCTCCTCCCCCCTTCTCTCTCTCTCTCTCCTCTCTAAAATGAATAAATAAATAAATAAAAATTAAAAAAAATTTAAAAAATGAGTATGCATAGGTTGTATTCTAACATAACTAAGGTCATAATGATGGTTACGGTCTTTTAGATGTATGATATATGTAGGGATTTTCTGTACTTCTGAACAGTAAAACTGAAGTATCTCTAAGCAATGCGCCACTTCTTGTTGATGTCTGTAATCATTTGCTGTATGAGGAAAGAGCTCATCACAGTGAATGGGAAATAGACAATGTCTGTTTGGCTACTGCCTACTTTCACTAACAGCTGCCCTACTTTATCTAGTACTTTTGCTATAGAAGGCATGATAAGTTAATAAAATATTCAGAGTTGTTGCTTAAAAATATGACCTCTTGACTGTAACACCATAAACAGATTCAGTCAGACCTGTATGCTTTGCTCAGTCATTTCTCTGGATTTATATAGCCCCCTATCTTCAAGTATTTCCAATGGTTCAGTCTCTCCCAACAGTAACTGCAAGGTTTCTCTGACAAGCACTGATTCAGGGGAATAAATGAGGTAGGTTTCTTTCAAGGAGCGCAGACAGGTCATAGCCTTTGAGTTTAGCTTTCAGGTATTGGATTGTTGCTCTTTCAACTCTATGCCTCTCTTGGTCAATGTCATATTCATCAGATCTTTCTAAAGGGGAAACCCTTGGATTCCCCTGAATCCAAGATCTTAGGAAGAAGGCCTGAACTCCTGTCATTAGTCATCCATCCTGTCTTCTTCTAAAAACACAAAGAACTATGCATTAGATGCTTCCCCTGGGCCTTCCTAAGATAGATTTCTTCAGTAACTACTATTCTTTGTCTTTTCATTTTAAATGTGTTTGTGCTTTGAGAAATGTTACCATGCTAATACAGAAATAATAAAAAGGGGAAAATAAATTGTAAAGCAGTCTTTTTTTTCTAGATATTGTTCTAAATACTACAGTTTTTCAATGAAGAGATCTTGTTTAATAAAATCTATAAGTCTAACATAATTATATATATATAACATAATATAAACCCATCATTTTCTGCAGATGATGTGATACCATACATTAAAAATGTTTAAATATATACAGATACATTATTATAAGAAGTTAATTTAGCAAAGTTGTGGGATATAATGCCAATATACAAAAATATAACATCTATATTGACTATCAACTAGGAACAAAATATTTGAAAATGAATACTAAAGGATGCCATTTATAATAGCTTCAAAAATTATCAACTACAAAACCACAATAAAATACTACTACACATTAGAATTTAAAACAAATAAAAATGTCAAATATTTGAGAGGAACAATGAGACTCCTCAAACATTGTTGTTTGATAGATATGTAAAGATATATAGATATAGATATATTCTCATAGAAAAAATAGTTTTTAGTTTAAAATCACCAATTAATAAATAAGCAAAATTCCTTACAAGTTCAGTGATATCTGTATTATCATTGATGTTCTTTTTCTAAGAAACACAAACATATGTATAAAATAACAAAAATAAAAATCAAGCTTAATTGTCATTTGTAACAAGACCTATTAAAGAAAAGTTTAGTATGTTATTAGAATATGATATTGAGGCAACTTGTTTTATCAACTCCTTCAAATCCATGTACATTCAAAAATAAATTCAAACGCAGTATTTTCTATAAAATATCAAATAAGAGAACTTTACTGCACATAAAGAAATTATACTCTAATGGATTTTAGTAGATAAGTTTATTTAAGAAATATGAAAAATGTGTTTGTGGCAACAAATGTAAATATATTTTTCCTTCACTCATATATATTTGATATAAATTTGCAGACAAATGCACGTCTCTACATATATCAGTCAAACTCAATTCCCTTGAAACCTAATATTTTTGCCACATTTTTCTGTTTTTCGGAAAAATATATACAAGATTTTAAAGAAACAAAATAACTGGGAGCTACCTAATAGCTCTCTAAAATTTGATTCATGAATCTAATTAAAATCTTTGTAAAGTTAATTATGTGTTTTATCATCATTTACTATAAAGCTTAGTTTTTTAGTTATATGTATTACTGAATATAATATAAAGAATAATTAAATATAATTATTAAATACTTAAAACAAATATAGACTTGACACATAGAAGGGGACCACCAAGAATTTTCTAAATGAGTGAATGTTAATAAAGGGTCTGTGAAATTATGTTGAGTAATAACAAAGTAGAAGCATTCAGGAAATAAATGTTTTTTCAGTTAATTTAGTACTACATAATTTTATTTGCATTCAAAGAGGTTTTGTCTGTTAGTATTAGACTTTCTGCTTCAGCTATAAACCCAGAAAAAAATGTATGATAATGTTGAAGCTTCTAAATATTTCTAACTTGGCAAAAATATACAACTCAGTTCACATGGCTAAGGTCTTTTTCCATATTCTATTACCCGAGATAGACTCAATACTTTGCCCCTTATTTCATAGAACCATCCTTTTTTATAGGCCTTGAAGAACATAATACTGCCTCATGACCTGTTAATAAAGTTAAAGACATCACAGGATCTTGCTTATAATTCATGCATTTCTTTATAGTCTTTATCCTTGCTTTGCCCTCAGTCTTTTATTTTTGTTTTGCTTAGTTTAGTTTTGTGTGTGTATTCCTAATAATATAATATATATATATTCCTAGTAGTAAAAAATAGTTTTTAAATTGAAATTTTATATTTTTATAAGATATATTTTTATGTTAGAACTGTCAAATATTACTCACTCATTAATCTATCCTTCCTGCACTGCCCAATTCTAGCAACAAGTGACTTCTTTCATGTGTTTATGAATTCACACATTCAGTCATTCATTTGTTCATGCAGCAAGTGATTATTGAATAATTACAATCTTTCAGGCTCTGGACTGGTTTCTAGAGATAAAATAGGAATCAATATAGTGTTTAACATCACACTTTAGTTTTTTATGTGTGAGCTTCCTTTAGGCACTAATTGAAATATTAAAAAGAACAAGCTTGCATAATTGCTCATGGCATCCCGCACGTGACTAATACTTTGTAGAACTACTCATACATTCCTTTTTCTATTATTGGAATGTACATAATTTATATTTAAGAACAATATGGCTCTGGACTAGAAAGAAAGATCTCCACATTTGCAATAATAAAAGTGATTTACCTCAACCTCTATGATTTTACAAAAGATATGTCCACTTTTAAACAAAAATTACAGGGCACTCAAAAAGGTAACAGATGGCAATGAGACAAAGCAATTAATAAAAGACTCTTGTGACACAGAAGCTGGAATTATTTCACTGGGACTTTTAAATTTCTATGATTAATATGTTAAGGACCATTATGGAAAAGGTGGACAACCTGAAATCAGGTGTATAATTTCAGCAGATTGATAGAAACTATAAGAAAAGTTCTAATGAAATGATAGAAATTAAAAACACAGCCACAATGAAGCACGTATTCAACAATCTCATCAGCAGATTTGACTTCATAGTGTGGAGTATACAGAACAGCCAACTCTTCTAAGAAAAGGAGCAAAGCAAGAATGATTTTTTCCCCTAGTTTTCAAAGCACTGGTTAGTGAAATAAGACAAGAGAAAGCGATGAAAGGTATACAGAATGAAAATTATGAAATAAATCTCTATGTACATAATACCTAATATGTACATATAAATTTCCAAAGAATATTTTCAAAGCCCATATACCTGGTTAAGGTATTTAAGAATGTGCTAGGGTGCAAAGTCAATAGGAAAATGCTTTTAAAAATAGAAAAAAATTGATAAGCACATTGTGGTTATGTATTCAATAGAATACTCCTCACATACACACATACATACCTATGCACACAGGAGGATAAACTTTTTAAATTCCTCCTAATAATTTTATGCAATCCAAACTCCCATCAAAGTCTTATCATCTTCAGCATCTGCTTTGATCTCACACCTACTGAATTCTCATGTTCCCTCATGCCCTATAATGACGGACAAACAGAAATGAAAGCACGCAGCTCTCTTTTCATTGCTCAATGAAATCACCGTATCCAATAACCAGAGATCTGAGGAAGAGACATCAGAAGCAACTGGCTGTCCATTTTAGGGCTGGCTGTTGATTCAAACACTAAGGATGAAACTTCACAGAGAGAACTGATTTCTGTTACTTCATCAAAACATAAAGTGAGATTTTGCTCATTAATGAGGCATAGGTTTAATCTCTTTTCAATTTGAGTTGCAAAGTAGTTCTAGGTCTTAATGAAATAGTTTACTGATATTTTTAGAGCTGCAAACATATTTGATATTCCAAGCTGAGCAAAATCTCACTTGAAAATGTGATTTTCTGAAACTCTGCTATTTCTAGAATTTATATAGATCTTAGCTGTTTTATATGGTGTGTGTGTGTACAAATAGTAAATAATTGCCTAACCTTCCAACTCATCTTTATTATTATTCTTTTCTCCAGCAAAGAAAAAGCTGACAGAAAAACTTCTCTCTTCGCCGATTCATTGGTCATAGCATATGACTAGAAATCTCCAATTTTCTTGCCCTTCTGATTGTAGCCCAATTGGCTAATACTGAGCTTTCCATTTCCCTGCAAGATAAAAACTACTGTTAGATTCATACATTGGATTAGATTATTTTAATAAAGTAAAACCACAGGGCCAAAATAGAAAAGCAAAAGACATTCTGAATTTCATGAAGACTCAGAGGTCTACAAGATAATTGGGCCCAGAACTAAAACACCTTGCAGGTAGTAATTAAGACCACAAGTTTGTTAGTCTTTAAAATGTGCTGGATGGATAACATCTTAGCAGAACACAAACCCTTTAATTTAATATACAATTTAACCTGATATTTGAAAATTTTGAATTTTTCTAAAATATTAGTAAGATAAATGATATCTTTTTTTTTTTTTTCTGAAGTTGGAAACAGGAGGCAATCAGACAGACTCCCGCATGCGCCCGACTGGGATCCACCCAGCATGCCCACCAGGGGGCGATGCTCTGCCCATCTGGGGCACTGCTTTGTTGCATCCAGAGCCATTCTAGTGCCTGAGGCAGAGGACATAGAGCCATCCTCAGCACCCGGGCCAACTTTGCCCCAATGGAGCCTTGGCTGCGGGAGGGGAAGAGAGAGACAGAGAGGAAGGAGAGGGGAAGGTGTGGAGAAGCAGATGGGTGCTTCTCCTGTGTGCCCTGGATGGGAATCGAACCCGGGACTCCTGCATGCCAGGCCGACGTTCTACCACTGAGCCAACTGGCCAGGGCGATAAATGATATCTTAAGAGCTCAATATCAATATATAAAGTTGATTTCCTAAATACAAAAAACTATAATGTATTTGAGAATTTTACAGAAATTAATCTAATTTGTCACTCAATGTAAGAGTTCTTCCTACCCAACTCTTTAAGATGGCTTTCTGTCTATATAAACTTCTAATCTACCCTTGCCTTTCAGAATAGCTTTTAGGCTGGGTGTCTGCCACAAATATTTGGATTATCCATCTCCTACTTCCCTGATGGCAGGCACTTGCTTCAATCTGCTCTCATCCATTTCCGTGCTTGTGCAATGTTTCTGGTAGATGGTCTCTCTACCAGTACTTCTTGAATGATATCTTACATGTCTCTCTACATGGCTTTGAATTTAACCAATGCTGGACTTGATTTTTGTATCACACTCAGATTCATGCCCTGCAGCTTGGCATGAACTGCAAGCCCTCAAGGTTCCCAAAATAACTATCCAGCATTTTCTTGGCTTTTAAAAACTTGTTTAAGTAGCTATTGTATCTTCACTTTCATCTAAAGTCAGAACATTCACAATAACTTCAATGATTATTCACAGACCACATGATGTAATGCAGCGATCTCAAACTGTAATCAAAGAATGTCTAGGAATTATAAACACCCCTTTATTCATCGTCCAGGAGTGGGTTGAAGAGGGGCTTGGCAGAAAGCCAGAATCTAGGCCTTGCATCTCTACTTCAAGAATAATTTAAATAATTCCAGGAGCATTTCTTTTACATAAAACAAACTTATGAAACATCTTTAAAAGTATTATTAAACAAATAACTTGCCACTATACATTTTCAAACCACCAGTGTAAATATTACATGAATAAATTTTGCATTCTAACAAACATAACTTTAAAACTCAATTCAATACCTCCTAACTTTTTTTATTTTTACCTTAGATTATTTAAGCCTACAGATACCCAAGATTTTTAATTATAAAAAGGAAAGCAATCTATAATTTATAATTTGAGAGAACAGGGAATGAAGTTATATTTCCAAAATATTGAAAAAATAACACCTTTTTATAATTAAATGCTTGAAATATAATTATTTGGAATTCCAGTTTGGCCATAATGGAGTAATAAGTGTCAAACTCACGCTGATCCTATAAACAAATAATAAAATTGGACAAAATATAAAAAGCAATACTTATCAAGAATTAGAAGTATATTATGCAGTGCTTTGACATTCAAAGAAGTGAAATACATTAGGAGAGCTACACATTTACCCCAATTTTCTAATTAGGGAATTTTCCAAACTTCAACAAATGAAACTAGAACCCATATAAGGAGAAGTAGCTTAATTAGTTGAAGGAAAAAGATAATCAGTGTTCATGACTGTTGAGATTGTTTAAAATTTGGAAATAAAGGTATCAGAATGGAAAGTTATTCACAGAAAAATAGCTCTAGATGTGTGCCTTTAGTTTTTTGTTGTTGTTTTACAGAGACAGAGAGAGAGAGAGAGTCAGAGAGAGGGATAGACAGGGAGAGACAGACAGGAATGAAGAGATGAGAAGCATCGATCATTAGTTTTTCCATGCAACACCTTAGTTGTTCATTGATTGCTTTCTCATATGTGACATGACCGCGGGCCTTCAGCAGACCAAGTAACCCCTTGCTCAAGCCAGCAACCTTGGGTCCAAGCTAGTGAGCTTTTGCTCAAACCAGATGAGCCCGCGCTCAAGCTGACGACTTCGGGGTCTCAAACTTGGGTCCTCCGCACCCCAGTCCGATGCTCTATCCACTGCGCCACTGCCTGGTCAGGCTAGTTCTTGACTCTTGGAAAAATATTAATCTCACAGAGTAAGAGTCTGTAATATAGAACACACTATAAAGGCTGTAGCTGGGCAAGAACAAGAGAGGTTGCAAAGTGCTAAGAGATCTTTAGAGTTCTGACAAAAGTAGAGTTGATTTTGAGACTGGAGTTGATTTGAAGTTCACAGTGGCCAAGACATGGAAACAACCAAAAAGCCCTTCAATAGAAGACTGGATAAAGAAGATGTGGCACATATACACTATGGAATACTACTCAGCCATAAGAAACGATGACATCAGATCATTTACAGCAAAATGGTGGGATCTTGATAACATTATAAGGAGTGAAATAAGTAAATCAGAAAAAAACAAGAACTACATGATTCCATACATTGGTGGAACATAAAAATGAGACTAAGAGACAAGGACAAGAGTGTGGTGGTTACCAGGGGTGGGGGGAGGGAGAACAGGGGGAGAGTTAGGGGGAGGGGGAGGGGCACAGAGAACTAGATAGAGGGTGGCGAAGGACAATCTGACTTTGGGCGAGGGGTATGCAACATAATTTAATGACAAAATAACCTAGACATGTTTTCTTTGAATATATGTACCCTGATTTATTAATGTCATCCCATTACCATTAATAAAAATTTATTTAAAAAAAATAAAATAAAAAAAATAACCATTTTGGGAGAACTGAAAAAAAAAAAAAAAAAAAAAAAAAAAAAAAAAAAAAAGAAAATCCAAAGATAACACAGATGATGCAATTTGCAGACAAGGGATTTAAGCAATGATTATAAATATGCACAGGAAATTCAAGAAAAACATGGACAGAAATCATTAATTATATGAAAAATCTTAGAAAAAATTGGAAGCTATAACAAAGACAGAAAGAAAAATTATAAATGCAGAGATACAATGTTTAAAATTAATAATCCACCAGAGTATCCTAACATCAGAATGTATGGTGTCAATTAACCAAAACACAGGGCAAGAGAGACTAGAATAACTATTACATGGAAAAGGAAAATATTTTAAAGACATTAATCTAGCCTCATTGACCTGTAAGAAAATATTTAGTAGCAGATTATATACTGCTGGAGTTCCAAAACACACACAAAAAAAATTAGGGCAAGAAAAAAATTGTATTTCTGAGTGTGATGAGAAATATCAACAAATATACTTAAAAGTCACACAAAACGTTAGCAGGCTAAATACATACTTACAGATCTATGGCAAATACAAGCAGGCGCATAATACTCAAATTGTGGAAAACCAAACATTAAGAGAAAAAAAACTGAAACACTATATTGATTTAGTTATATATGTATGAGAAGTATAAGAATATAAGTTATGTGTGTATGAGTCAATAAGAATAACTATAAGCTTCTTATTAGAAACAACACACATCTATATCCCAAACTCCATCCTTCCTGACAGATGTCAACCTGTTCCCTGTCTCTATGGGGCCTATTTTTCTCTTTCTTTCTTTCTTTTCTTTCTTTCTTTCTTTCTTTCTTTCTTTCTTTCTTTCTTTCTTTCTTTCTTTCTTTTTCTTTTTTTCTTTCTCTCTCTCTCTCTCTCTCTCTCTCTCTTTCTTTTTCTTTTTTTCCTTCTCTCTCTCTTTCTCTCTCTGTCTCTGTCTTTCTTTTCTTCTTTTTGTTAGTTTATTTTTGTTCATTATGTTCCACATAGAAGTAAAATTATATGGTACTTGTCTTTCTCTGACTGACTTATTTCACTTAGCATAGTAGCCTCCAGGTCCATCTATGCTGTCACAAAGGGAAGAATATAAAACAATTAATAATAATAATAAAGGACATAGACACAGAGAGCAGCATGGTGATAACCAGAGGGAAAGGGGGGTAGGGGAATAAGAAGAGGGTAAAGGGTAGATAAATGGAGATAGAAGGAAACTTGACTTGCAGTGGTGAACACACAATACAATATACAGATGATGTATTATAGAATTGTATACCTAAAACCTATAAAATTTTATTAACCAATATCCCCTCAATAAAATCAATTATAAAAAAGAAAACAACATACACCATAAAGAAATAGAATGGCACCTTTAAAGTGTCGAAATAAGAAAAAAAAATATCTTGTCAATTAGAAATCTATATCCAGGGATACTATCTGTCAAAAATAGAGGTGAAATAAAGAATTTAAAAACAGAACAGTAGCTGAATAACAAATCAAGCAGATTTGACTAATATGTTAGTATAGGACAGGGGTCGGAAACCTATGGCTCGCAAGCCAGATGTGGCTCTTTTGATGGCTGCATCTGGCTCACAGACAAATCTTTAATAAAAAAATAATAACGTTAAAAATATAAAACATTCTCATGTATTACAATCCATTCATTTCCTACCGCTCATGTTCATCGTTGTGGGTGGCTGGAGCCAATCATAGCTGTCCTCTAGGACAACACCAAATTTTTATTGGATAATGTGTAATGTACATGGGTCATTGTATGGCTCTCACGGAATTACATTTTAAAATATGTGGTGTTCATGGTTCTCAGCCAAAAAGGTTCCCGACCCTTAGTATAGGAGATAAAATAGAATAGTAAAAATATTTTTTATTGGAAAGAAGGCAAGAAATATTTAACCACATACCATAAGAAACAAATTTTAGAAACAGGAATGTGGTACAGTTAAACAAATAATTTTAATAATTATATAAAATATAAAGAACTAAAAATACCCTTTCAAGAAAAATAAGCAGAGGTTGCCAATTTGGATAAAAAAGCAAGACACCCCCCCTCCCCTCAACTATATGCTGTGTGCAAGAAATGCTTGTAAATATCAAGGGCCAAATAGTTTAGATAAAAAAGGAAAGAGGATATGTTATGTAAATTCTAATAATTTAAAAGAAGTTTGGCTACAACAATGTAAAATTATTTATATTTTAAAGAAAAAATTGCTTCAGATAATAATATTTCATAAAATAATGAAAGGATCCATTAATCAAGAAGAAATAACTCTCGGCCCTCGCCAGTTGGCTCAGTGGTAGAGCGTCGGCCTGGTGTGCAGAAGTCCCGGGTTCGATTCCCGGCCAGGGCACACAGGAGAAGCGCCCATCTGCTTCTCCACCCCTCCCCCTCTTCTTCCTCTCTGTCTCTCTCTTCCCCTCCCGCAGCGAGGCTCCATTAGAGCAAAGATGGCCCGGGCGCTGGGGATGGCTCCTTGGCCTCTGCCCCAGGCGCTGGAGTGGCTCTGGTCGCAACAGAGCGACGCCCCGGATGGGCAGAGCATCGCCCCCTGGTGGGCGTGCCGGGTGGATCCCGGTCGGGCACCTGCGGGAGTCTGTATGACTGTCTCTCCCCGTTTCCAGCTTCAGAAAAATACAAAAAAAAAAAGAAGAAGAAGAAGAAATAACTCTCATAAATGTGCCCAAAACTAATAACAGAAAATTACATTATGTAATGCAAAAACTGAAAGCAATGAAGAGTGAATTCAGTGAAACTACAACAGTGGTAAATTTTAACATTCAGTAATTGGCAGAAGTTATATTTTTAATTTACTATATTACATATACAGAGAAGCTTAGATTAGCATTGTCAATTTTATAGACTGTTAGACATATAATATCAGAGCACACTCTTTTCCCAATGCACATACAATATTCACCAAGATAAGTCATATGTTGGGCTATAAATTAAGTTTGAATACATTTAGAAGAAAAGAAGATATACAGTGAATGCTCTTTGAAAACACTAAAATTGAATTGAATTCACAAAAATAAGATAGCTGAAATATCCCCAATACTTGGAAATTAAGCATTACTTATAAATCATCCATGAGTCAGAAAAGATCTCTACTTTACACAATGGGCAAAAAATAATTTGATACATCTCATAGATTTAAACATAAGGGCTAAAACTACAAAACTTCTAGAGAAAATAACTTGGTAAGCAGAATTTTTTTTTGAGGGCAGAGAGAAGAATTTCATAAAGGTAACTATTAAGAAATTTAAATTTATTGAAATTCACAGCTTCTTCTCAGGAAAGATACCATTAAGAAAATGAAAAAGCAAAATACAGACTTGGAATAATTGTTTTCAGTACATATATCTGACAGAGGTCTTGCATTGTCATATTTAGGCAACAAGGAAATGTCAATTTAAACTACAAAGAGATATCATTATATCATTATATACCAACTACATATGCACTAGACTGCCTAAAATGTAAAGACTGACAGGATACAATTCTCATATGTTTCTTGTGGTTAGTGCAAAACATTGTAATAATCTGGGCAAACAGCTTGCCAGTCCTCATAAATTTAATGTATACTTACCTCCTATTTATGAGACAACAATCATACTACTAGATATTAAGCTAGGAAATTAATTAAAAATATAGTCCAAAGAAGACTTACAAAAATCTTCAAAGCAATTATATTCATCATAAACTCAAAAACTAATCTCCACTGATAGAAATCTGAACAAGTGGTTGTTTTCAATAGTGTAGAATATAATGTATGAAATGGTAAAAGGTTACTTTTTTTAGACAATTAAATTTAATAGGGTGATATTCGTCTTTTGATTGGTAAAAATGTTCCATATCTTGATAGGTTTCTGAGTGACATAGGTGATTAAATTTGTAAAACTTATTAGACTGTACATTAAAATTCTGTACTGTATAGATACATGATGATGATGATGATGATGACGATGATGACGATGATAATGATAAATGGTTAACTTTCCTTCCCTCATATCTCTCTCCTTCAATTTCCTGGTTGCTTCCCTTCAAGCTTTCCTGTCCCATAAACACTGTTTTGTTTTTTGTGCTTTTGTGTGTATGAGAGAGAAAGAGAGAGAGGGACAGACAGGAAGGGAGAGAGATGAGAAGCATCAACTAATAGTTGCGGCACCTTAATTGTTCTTTGATTGCTTTCTCATATGTGCCTTGACCGGGGGCTCCAGTCAAGCTAGGGATCCCTAGCTTAAGCCAGTGTCCTTGGGTTTCAAGCCAGCGACTTTTGGGCTCAAGCCAGCAACCATGGGGTCATGTCTGTGAGACCAAGTTCAAGCCAGTGACCCCGTGCTCAAAGCCAGCTCCTCAGCATAACAGGTCAATGCTCTATCTACTGCGCCAACACCTGGTCAATCTTGTTTTTGTGCTTTTTCTCATGTGACCTAGAGCTTGGTGTCTTTCAAAGAATTAAGCATTTCTCTCTTCCCTAGAAATATGATTATGGATTTAAAATTGTTACTTATATATTATTTATCTCCTAGCTTAATATGTTTTTTATTTTATTTTAAGAAATATACGATTGGCACAAATAGATATGCTTCTCTGACTTTAGTCAAAATGCTTCACTCTTAATCAATTTTAATGTTATTGTTCAAGATACTTTTTTTTTTTTTTGTATTTTTCTGAAGTTGGAAAGAGGGAGGCAGTCAGACAGACACCCGCATGCACCTGACCAGGATCCACCCGGCATGCCCACCAGGGGACGATGCTCTGCTCATCTAGTTGCTCTGTTGTGACCAGAGCCATTCTAGAGCCTGAAGCAGAGGCCACAGAGCCATCTTCAGCACCCGGGCCAACTTTGCTCCAATGGAGCCTTGGCTGTGGGAGGGGAAGAGAAAGACAGAGAGGAAGGAGAGGGGGAGGGGTGGAGAAGCAGATGGGCGCTTCTCCTGTGTGCCCTGGACGGGAATCGAACCCGGGAATCCTGCACGCCAGGCCAATGCTCTACCCCTGAGCCAACCATACAGGGCCTGTTCAAAATACTTTTAAAGAAATAAAATCATTTTGACATTCTCATTGAGTCAAGCTTTGAACTCACAAGAGAAAACAAGTATCAACATAATGGTTTATGTCGGTTTTATTAGAAAGGCTATTGTGGTATTACAGTTCAATATTATTTATCAGAACTTGTAAAGAATTGGTTTATTTGTTTGTTTTGTAATATCCATCTGTCAAGTCCATTCTAAAAATGGAAAGAATCTCCATACTAATCATGTTTAGATGATTACATCAGGAGGCCAGGAGTTGAGCCCCTTCTGTGCTATGAAGAAAGACACATGAACATTAAAAAATAGTAATAATGATTTATAAAGATAAATGTAAATAACAAATGAAGCATTGAAAGTGAAAATACAAAAACATAATACCTGAATTTATCTCAAGTATAAGCAGTCCCCGGGTTACAAATAAGATAGGTTCTATAGGTTTTTTCTTAAGTTGAATTTGCATGTAAGTTGGAACAGTTACATTTACCTATTAAATGCAACTTAAACAGATATTTGTCTTAACATAGTATTTATTTTTACCTTCTGTATATATAAATACTTAAACATTTTCAAATGCAACCTTAAACAATCTTGGAGGATGCCAAAGCTGATGGACTTGTTGCAGAAGATGGGACTGGTATTAGAGAGTCAGGGTTTGATTCTGCTGCTGGAGTAGTTTCTTCAAGTAGGCATCAAAGGAGGTTTGTAAAGAGCTTTTCTTTTTGCATTATAAATGGCTGTGTAGCATCTCAGGCCTTCAGTGACTGTACAGTACAGGCGAACCTCTCTTTATCAGGGTCTTGCTCCTCTAACTTCGCAATTCCTGCTTTAATGAGACAAAAAGCATCAGCTAACTCTTTTGAAGAAAACTTTTTTGGTTCTGGAGTTTCTTGGTCCCTGTTTTCTTCCTTAAATGCTATCATCTGCTGCTCAAGTTCCATAAGGTCTTTATTGGTTAGTTCTTTGCCATGACAGTAACTGGCAAACACAGGTGGCTACCCTAAATTCCAGGTAGAGTTATGATAAACTGTTTGAGAAATGGTGCTGCCCAGATCTCTTACTTGAGGACTAGTTATTGTTTATCTTTAAAAATGTGTGCTAAGAGTTATATCTGCTTGACTATATAAAACAGATTTCTTTTTCTCTTGGCAATCACTTTAGCGGATTTCCTGTGATGAGAATCACGTTATGGTTTAGTTAGTAATAAAATTTAGTTATGGCTTATTCAGTAATAAAATTGTTTTCCTCCTCTGCTAATTTTGTGGAGAGGTTTTCTAGGTGGCAAGAGATTTTTCTTTTAACTCTGTTTCCCTAACACTCTGCACCCCAGACTTCTGTACTTACTACAGACTTGCTGGACCAACGTTTTCCACAGACCTGGAGTTTACATACATAAGGTCCAGAGACAAGTTGACAGTTTTTGTAAACCTTGCAGTTCCAACCCAGATTCCTTAAGAAGGATTGATACCTCACAAAATCTGTTCACAACATGATTATTCTCTTGATTTTACAAAGAAAAAAGAAATTAAGGCTCAGGATGGTTAAACATTTTTTTTTTTGAAACTTCAACAACATTTCCTTACCAAACTCTAGCAGGCTTAACTTTGAACCCAGCTAACAGCAAAACAGCATCTCTAACAGCATCTAGGATGGTGATGCAGACCTAATAAAGATTGTCTCTTAAACAAAGGATTAAAAAAATACAAAAATCTCCATGAGTTTTTTTCTAAAAAAGCAAAATTCTCCAGTGTTACAGAAAAAGCTATCCCAGGGTGATGTCATTTCATAAAAAACAAACAAACAAAACCCAGCATTTGGCACTAGGCTGCCTTAAAAACCCAATTCAGGATACACCTGAGAGAAAAGCATTCCCTCTCCCTCTTCCTGGCGGGGCTGGGAGGAGTAGAGCTCTTTCTGGCCTATGCGCCCATGGGGGGGGGGGGGGGGAGTGGGTGCGGCTGCCGGAAGACCCGCCAGGCTGGCGCAGGCTGTGGCGGTTCGCAATTTGCACCCAGGCGTGCACTCAAGATGGTTAAATGTCTTGAAGCAGGAATAAATATATACATTTAGTTAACAATACTATGGACACTTCATAGGAACAGAATCAAGTACTAAACTGACAGTCTTGATATTTTTCAATGGTTTGCCACAAATCCATTCAGAATTTTAAAATATTTATTTTAAAGAAACAGTTATGTGTCTAGTAATGCTGATTCTTGAACTAAATAATTATTTGCTTATAATTCTAGTTATAGAGTCTTTCAATGGAATCATCTAAAACTGAAGCTTTCTCTTTTGAAGTTATCATTTATTGAGTGAACATGAAGTTATATAATAATAGTATTTGCTTTGCAAACCATTATAGGGAATCTATTCTTTATCTGAGAGTACTCTCAGGAAGGATTAAACTTGGTTTGCCAAAAGATATAAAGAAAGACCATTAAACTACACACTCCATGACCTCTTCCAGTAGACACCAGGAAGTGATATGAAGCCTAAGATTTTATACTTTAACAAGGTCTTGGAAAAAAACCTCTTTTAGCTTGAGTGAGAAGTCTGGGTCATAGCATGGTTAATTTATATGATAAAAAAGAAAGCAGCATTACATTTATTGAAACAATTCTTTCTGGACTTGGTTTACAAAATATTTCTCTGCATCACCCCATCCAAGATTTTACGAAGTTTTATGGCTGAATGGAAATATTATCTGGCTGATGAGTATAATTTGTCTCTGTTGCTGGCAAAAATCATGTAGCAAAAATATCAGTGAACTTGCATTCAGAAAAGTCATGTACCTGTTCTGCCTTTATAGCTAAAAATGATTATGACCCTGTGATGGTAATTTCATCTCAGGTCCTTTATTATTTCATGAGTAAAATAAAACCATTGTACTAGAAGTGCTCTCCCAACTGTACGTTTTTAATGTATTCTTGTGATATAGTTGCAAATTAATAAAAGATCAATGAGCAGGAAATAATGTCTTGTAGTGATGGAAATATAAAAAAAAACACAAACTGTATTGTAGTAATTCTTCAAGTAACATTCCTAGCTAATCAAAGAAAAGCACATTTCCTTTTATTTCACCCATTCAGAAATTAATCTAGGAAAGTAATTATGAGTCTACATTTTTACTTTCTTTCATATATTTGATCTCTGATCTATTTTTTTTCCTTGTTTTTTTCTAAAGAGAAACTTACTGAATTTATAAATTAGCATGAACACATGTACAACGAATGTGCTTTTCCGTTTCAGTGGCCTTTTTCTGTCAAATGCATCTAAGTGCACACTGACATGGGAGCCGCTCAGGAGAGTTAGTGTGTCCAGGGATTTCGAAAAGGTCCGAGATTTTATTGCTATTCATTTGACAACCTTTTTCCTTTTTGCTTTGAGTCTGCTTTATAAAACTTGTTGTTAGTAAATGGTTAGTCAACAGATTCTTTTTTATGGCTTGGTCCTGAGACCCAGTTATTTTACATTGCAATTAGAATCACGGGGTAAATTATATTTTATGTTAAGGGTAATTATTCCAAAAAGGAGAGACATGTCCAGAGGCTACTGAAACCTTGAAGCAGATCAACTCTAAGTAGATTTTCTCCTTTTTCTATTTTTCCTAAGATGATCCCAAAGTACTAATTTGAATGTGCTTTTATTTCTTTTACTTAAGTCAACTGCTTGATTGGGTCATTCATAACTTTAAAAATAAATAGAGGGAGGTGGAGGAATGGAGCATAAAAGGACAAAAAAACCCCATTTGGACAAGGACAAGAGTGTGGGAATGGCCTGTGGCAGAGGGGACGCCGGTGGAAGAGGTTACAGGGGAACTTAAAAAACAATACTTTTTAAAAATGTAAAACTTAATTAATTAAGTAAATAAATAATAAAATGTGTTGAGATGAACATTTTCTAGATTATAAAGTGAATCATTTATTTTTCAACTTGAACACACTTTTTACAATTTAAAAATAAAAAGATAAAATAATTGCATCATAAATCATGACATAAAGGTTAATAAACCATCCTTAAATTTATGGCTAAAAATACATTTATTGAGACAACAAATTTTGAAATTCAAAAATTATATTTCAATTTATCGTTACATTTAGTAAGTATCTTCATTAACAGTGTCCAATTTAAAACCTTAAACCTTCATTAGTGGTTATATTACAGCCTGAATTCCTTAGCAACTCAGAAAGAATGCCAGCAGGAACGTTGTGTTGGTAAAAGTTTTTTCTTTGCTGACCAGTGCCTACAACTTTAAAAATGCAACAGAGAATTTTTTCTCTAAAACAGTTCATTCTATGAATCAAAAGGGAATATAAAGCCTCTCCAAATTTTTATTTAATGTAAATTCAACACCCTGTTAATATTTTGAGTCTTAAGAGACCATAAGAGTTTAATGATTATGTTATTAAGAAAGTGTCTATTCAAATGTCAAAATAATCTGGAGATGTTTTCTCTGAACATACGTACCCTGATTTATCAATGTCACCCCATTAAAATTAATAAAAAAAATTAAAAAGAAAGTATCTATTAAAAAGGACCCTTTTATTTTTACCAATTTTATTATCAGTACTAAATATTATCAGTACTAAAATAGTTAAAGCTAATAACATGTTTACCATGTTCTAGGCTTGTATATTTATACATATAGATTTGTATATATATATATAAACATAAGATAATTCTTAAAAGTATATAACTTCATTATAACTTACTTGATCTAAGATACCACTGTAGCACTGCATTGCATGACCTAAGATATATCATTTCTCTGTGCCACAAAGAAAGAAAACAAAGCTGACAAATGATTACATTGATTTTAAGATATAACATAGATATTAAAAAATAAAAAAATGTGTATTTTACAATCAATTAGTGATAGCATTTATCATTTCCACTTTGCACATAAAAAAACTATAAGAGAAAAAGCAGGGTTATGTAACTTGCCTAATAGCGCAGAGTGGGTGAGGGGCACAGCTACAGTCTGTGAGGTCTGCAGACACTATTCACTACCCTTCACTATCTGAAATTTTTTTAAAAACTTATTTATTTTATATTTAAACTTATAAGTTCAAGCCCTGGCCGGTTGGCTCAGTGGTAGAGCATCGTCGGCCTGGTTTGCAGGAGTCCTGGGTTCGATTCCCGGCCAGGGCACACAGGAGAAGCGCCCATCTGCTTCTCCACCCCTCCCCCTCTCCTTCCTTTCTGTCTCTCTCTTCCCCTCCCACAGCCAAGGCTCCATTGGAGCAAAGTTGACCCGGGCACTGAGGATGGCTCTGTGGCCTCTGCCTCAGGTGCTAGAATGGCTCTGGTTGCAACAGAGCGATGCCCCAAGATGGGCAGAGCATCGCCCCCTGGTGGGCGTGCCGGGTGGATCCCGGTTGGGCACATGCGGGAGTCTGTCTGACTGCCTCCCTGTTTCCAACTTCAGAAAAATACAAAAAAAAAAAAAAGAAGTTCAAAATGTCTAGAAAAGAACAATGAGGCCAAACCTGTCTGTACTATGATAGAAATGATTCCAGTATCTGACATTTTAAAATGATAAGAAAAACCTTTTTCTCAGGAAGAGTTGAAAACTGTTCTCACAGTATATGGTTTTTAAGATAAATCAGCTGTAAAAAAATATTTTATGTCAATTAAAGATTTTTAAGATGGTTAATGAGATGAAATTTTATTGAAATGGAATGGTGGAGATTATTGACCAAAACCAGAAGATTGTAAGACAGGACATATTTATGATCTAATTTTGATTAAAATAACACATATGTGTGTAGAGAACATTCTCTAGGGTATTTATAGTAGGGTGCTGGTAAAACTGCTAGGACTGTGTGGTGGAAGCCTTAATTTATAGCACTTGATGATTATCATGGTATAAATACTCCCAACATGGCAATCAGCTCCAGGGACTCAATATAATACCAATGTGATGTCACTGAATACACAGTTGGGAAAAGATGTGCACAGGTGGTCTGGGAAACAGTAGAAGTCAGCTTTGGCACTCCTTATACACTGAACTATGGTTAACACTGGTGATTTCTCTGTACGAGAAACATCATTTGATTTTTTAAAAATTTTGATTACCCATAATTTTATTTATTTTACAATGCAAATACACTGCTACTGTTTTTATGTGAGCACATTCATATGTCAACCAGGCAAGAACCTTGAAATCTTAACTCTCCTTACCCTATAGCAGTGATTTTCAACCTTTTTTGAGCCGCGGCATACTTTTTACATTTACAAAATCCTGGGGCACACCACCTACCAAAATGACACAAAATGACACTCTAACACAATACATATTATATATATAGTTAATAAAATAGTTTCTAAATGTATTTATACTCACTTAGTGTGAAACCTGGGCCTGTTTTGATGAACACAAAAGGAATATCTTGGCAGGAATGGTAGAAAGACACACACGAAGCTCTTCCTCAACAGTTCTCAGTCTCTCTCTGTTTTTAGTTTTTATTGCAGTCAAGCTTGAGAAGCTCAGCTCACATAGATATGTGGTTGAAAATGAGAGCAATGTCAAAATAGCTTTGTTGGCCAGAATGGGGAACTCCTTGGCAACAGATAACCAAAAACTGTCCAAAGGAAGATCAGCAAACTTTAGCTTTAAAGTTAGATAACATTGTGATGCATTGTATATCACCCTCTGCGGGGGCCTCTTTTAAAAAGAAAAAGGTCAAATATCTATATACACCATCAGGATAGACATAACCAGCTGAGGCTGAGGCTTCATCTAGTGGTGGCAACATTTACCTCCAGTCCTGACCAGGATTAGAAATCAGGACCATGGGGAGGAGTAGCAGCTTCAACTACTCGCCGTGGCCACACAATGACAAGTGCAAGGCAGCTCGAGCAGGGACCTTCCTGGGCGTGGATGAGAGGCGGCCTACTATTGGTTCGTCGCTAGTGGTCGGGATGAATCCTAGAAGGTGATTGGTCCGTGAGCATTCCCTGTGCCTCCACTCTTCCTGTCGCTGATAGCTGGAGGGATTGTGAGGGGAATGTTTATGTTCAGATGGAGGCGGCTGGCGACAGGCTGGATAAATAGCCTCTGTGGGCCGTATCCGGCACGTGGGCCGTAGTCTGGGGACCCATGTTTAATTTCCCCACGGCACACCTGACCATGTCTTATGGCACACTGGTTGAAAAACACTGCCCTATAGAATATGAGGGTTTTGTCTTATAAATCAAGGAATTAGAATCCATATATCTGAAGAAATGTTGTTTTAATAAAACGGGATTTTAATTGTCAAAACACTTTCCTAAAAATATGTTTTAAATGGCTTTAAAAAAGCAATCCATAAAGAAGTCAAAAGAGTTTTATTTTCTGGTCTATTCTTAAGAAATACATTAAAAAGTTTATATCTGGACATTGAAAGGTTCCTACAAACTATATGACAAGTATTCATAAAGTGCTTGTCAGGAGTACTTCTAATCTTTTCTCATTATATAATACATTAAAGTAACACAAATTTCCCAAAAGAGTGTGGATTTATAGAACATATTTCATGATTTCTTTTCATTGGTTAAAAAAAATTATCATTGTTTAAATATATATATTAAGTTCACCAAGCCATTCATGGAGAGAAAAGGTCTTACCAACAGTGAAAGAATATGAAACATGTATGGCTCACAGGTACCCAGGTATATTCCTTAGATCCTTATAATCTTACTTTTGAAAAAGCTTTGAAGATTAGCCATCAGACAAATTATATTTCAGTGGTCTAAACCAACTTTTTCCCAAGAAAATATTTTAAATCCAAGTGGAAAACTATCTCCAAAACCGATAATTTATCATCAAATGGGAGAGTTACTTCTGGTCACTCCCGGAAAGGTATGTATAGAACAGACCAATAAAGAACTTGAAAAATCTATCCTAAAACTTTGGTTAAAAAGGGTCTGTCTTAAGTACCATTTTACTAAACTGATATTTCTTCCTAAAGCTCTGCAGTGTGGGAATGAAAGAATATTTCTTTTAGTTGTTCAGCACTTAGTGTGGGAAACCTTTTTCATATTTATAGCTTTTTGCCAAATTAAAGGCAGAATTCAGAAACTAAGTATATTGTTTTTTCTTATTATGCATGGACTTGGGCATATATCTTCACTGTCTTCTCATCATAAATATAAAAATCAATTATATTTATTTAAAGATATAAACTCTCAAAAGTATGCTTTAGGAACTTTGAAGATTAAGATTCATGATTGAGTGCATTTATTTCCAGGGAAAAGATTTTACAGAAGTAATCTAGAAGAAAATGGAAATATATACAAATTATGCAACATAAATAATGCTTTTTAAAGAAAAGAAGAACAATAAATACTTAATAAAAATGGAAATACGAAGCCAGGCAAGATGCAATTTCAGCAATAATTTTAAACTATTTAGTTTACCTCAAGAATTAGTCATTTAGCAATTCATCTTCCCATCAGAACTGTGGGGGAAGTGAAGGGGATTTTAGGAGTGGGAAGAGAGAAAAGAGAGAAAAAAAGAATTATTTATTTCTGAAAAGTGAGGTATTTTTTGTGCACTTCATTGTTTCAGAATATTCTTGTTGTTTATAAATTTCTGTTGTGTTTTTTTTCCAGAAGCAAGCACAATGTCTGACATTTTTCATTGTATATATGTTACAAATAACCCTTATTATTTAAGCAATGACTCCTGTAACCAACAAATACAGAACAATAATTATTTCTTTTGGAAAGCTTTTTATTGTTACTTAACAAATTTTCAGAGCTTTTGAATTGAAAGCAACCCTAATTTAGCTCAGAGTGAATCTGGCGATGGGAGAGATAATGAACTGCATTTAAGACAATGGTACAATGACCAAATGAGTACATGCCTAAAATATAACAGGTGAGTTTTATTTGTGTTTGTTTTTTATTTAATATAATTAAACCATTAAATTGTTACTCTGTACTCATGAGTGTGCTGTATCTAGATGAAATATTTACACATGAACAAGTTTTCTGTCTAAATATATAAAATATCTGGTCCTGTAGAAAATGCCAAATATTTTTATTTTAATAAATTTAAAACCTGAATTTAAAGTTGATATTCTCTTGCATGTTTTCATATTCTGAACTTTATACATAAGTGTGCTTTGGAACTGCTTTGGGTCAAATTGCCAACTTGCAAATTTGGCTTCTGCAGGTTCTATTGATACTTTCCCATTTATTACCAGTACTTTCTCTTTCACACATTGCCCCCCCATATATCTGTGTGTGTGTTTATTTGTATATTAGCATTAATGAACTATGTATATTAGTATTAATGAAATATTAATTAGTATTTATTAACTACTGTAGAAAATTTGAGCACATATTCTTACTTAATAGTAATATAATCATGAAGTTTTGAGAGATTATTTGGAATTGGATCATCACAAATATTCACAAATATTTCAAATAGTTTGATTGACTCCACAGTAAGCTATGTAGATGTAGAGAGAAAAAGGTCCCTTATTTAATGTAAATTCATATCATTCAGATAGAAAATATACAATTTTTTTTCTGAAGTGAGAAGCAGGAAGGCAGAGAGACAGATTCCTGCATGTGCCCAACCGGGGTCTACCCGGCATGCCCACTAGGGGGTGATGCTCTGCCCATCTGGACTATTGCTCCATTGCAACTGGAGCCATGCCATTCTAGCACCTGAGGTGGAGGTCATGGAGCCATCCTCAGTGCCCGGGCCAACTTTGTTCCAATGGAGCCTTGGCTGCAGGAGTGGAAGAGAGAGATAGAAAGAAAGGAGAGGGGGAAGTATGGAGAGGCAGATGGGCGCTTCTCCTGTGTGCCCTGTCAAGAATCAAACCCAGGACTTCCACACACCAAGCTGACGCTCTACTGCTGAGCCAACCAGCCAGGGCAAAAATATACAATTTTGATAAAGAGCTTTTGTAGTTCAGGTGAATTCTAAATAATATGCTTTAAACCTAGATAAGTAGAATACTTTAACTTTCCATTTTTCTTTACATTTGGTAAAATTCAATGAAAATTATTAAGATTTTTTAAAAGCTTTTAAATTATCTAGTACAAAAGAATAGTTAATAATTATTTACAGCTTAGTTATTATTTTAAAATGCTTTAAAAAAGATAATTGTTCCCCCTTAGAAAGATAAAAAATATTTCATCATTGAAAGAGTACCATGATTAAAGGGAAAATGTAAGGGATTTAAATAAAATAATTCTTAAAATGTTTTTTATTTACATTTTTCAAATATCTAGTCACTTCCTGTTTGTAAAAAATTTTTTTCAAAATTGAATTGAATTATTATGCAAACTTGATATTCATTTATTTTGTAAAACTGATTATACTCTAAGACAATGTCTTCACACTTACAGAATATATAAAAGAATTGTTTATATATTATGTAATTTCATTAAAATATTCAGAATAATTTCATTGCCTTTTAAAATTTATTTATTTATTTATTCATTTTAGAGAGGAGAGAGAGAGGAATAGAGAGAGAGAAGAGAGAGAGAGAGAAGAGGGAAGGAGCAGGAAGCATCAACTCCCATAGTGCCATGACCAGGCAGACCCAGGGTTGCAAACCGGTGACCTTAGCATTTCCAGGTTAACACTTTATCTACTGGTCCACCTCTGGTCAGGCTCATTGCCTTTTTATTTATTTATTTATTTATTTATTTATTTATTTATTTATTTATTTATTTACATTTTATTAGGAGTTCTTTTTTTATTATTAATTTATTGTGTTTACATAAGATTCTAATGTCACCCGTGTTCCCTCTGTCTCTCTTCCCTTAACACACTCCCCCCTTCCCTCTAGGATCTGCTTTTCTGCTCTTGTCCCATCCTATCACCCTATCATCCCCTTTCCCTCTGTCTGCTTTCCCTCTGGATCCTTTGATCCCACCTCTGTCTCTATTCCGCTTCTCAGTTCACGTTGTTCATCGGATTCCTCATATGAGTGAGGTCATATGATATTTTTCTTTCTCTGCCTGGCTTATTTCATTGAACATAATAGTTTTCAGTTCCATCCAAATAATAATACAAATATTATTATTTCACAAAAAAAATAATATTTCCTTCTTTTTCATGGCCCCATAGTATTCCATTGTGTATAAATACCATGCCTTTTCATCCAATCATACATTAATGGACACTTGGGCTGTTTCCAGGTCTTGGCTATTGTAAACAATGCTGCAATAAACATGGGGGTGCATTTCTCCTTTTCAAACTGTGCTATGGTATTCTTGGGGTATATTCCTAAAAGTGGGATGGCTGGGTCAAAAGGCAGTTCGATCTTTAATGTTTTGAGGAATCTCCATATTTTTTCCCACAGGGGCTGCACCAGTCTGCATTCCCACCAGCAGTGCAGGAGGGTTCCCTTTTCTCCACATCCTCGCCAGTACTTACTCTGTGTTGTTTTGTTGATGAGTGCCAATCTTACTGGTGTGAGGTGATATCTCATTGTGGTTTTAATTTGCATTTCTCTAATGATTAGTGATGTTGAGCATTTTTTCATATGTCTATTGGCCACCTGTATGTCCTGTTTGGAGAAGTGTCTATTCATCTCTTTTGCCCATTTTTGATTGGATTGTTTATCTTCCTGGTATTGAGTTTTACAAGTTCTTTATAAATTTTGGTTATTAATCCCTTATCAGACGTATTGTCAAACATGTTCTCCCATTGTGTGGTTTGCCTTTTTATTTTGTTCATATTGTCTTTAGCTGTGCATAAGCTTTTTAGTTTGATATAGTCCCATTTGTTTATCCTGTCCTTTATTTCCCTTGTGCGTGGAGATAAATCAGCAAATATATTGCTGCGAGTGATGTTGGAGAGCCTATTGCTTATGTTTTCCACTAGGATGCTTATGGTTTCATGGCTTACATTTAAGTCTTTTATCCATTTTGAGTCTATTTTTGTGAATGGTGTGAGTTGGTGGTCTAGTTTTATTTTTTTGCAGGTAGTGGACCAAGTTTTCCAACACCATTTGTTAAAGAAACTGTCTCTACTCCATTGTATGCTATCACCACCCTTGTCAAATATCAATTGTTCATAAAGGTGCAGGTTTATTTCTGGGTTCTCTGTTGTGTTCCATTGATCTATATGCCCATTCTTATGCCAGTACCAAGCTGTTTTGAGTACAATGGCTTGGTTATATAACTTGATGTCAGGAAGTGTGATACCACCCACTTTATTCTTTTTTTTCAAGATTGCTGAAGCTATTCGTGTTCTTTTTTGGTTCCATATGAATTTTTGGAATATTTGTTCTATATCTTGGTATTTTAATAGGAATTGCGTTGAATTTATAAATTGCTTTGGGTAATATGGACATTTTAATGATGTTTATTCTTCCTAGCCATAAACACAGTATATGCCTCCACTTGTTTGCATCTTCCTTGATTTCTTTTATTAATGTTTTATAATTTTATGAGTAAAGTCTTTAACCTCCTTGGTTAAATTTACCCCTAGGTATTTTTTTTGTTGTTGTTGTAATAGTAAAGGGGATTGTTTCCTTAATTTCTCTTTCAGGCAGATCATTGTTGGTGCATAAAAATGCCTCTGATTTCTGAGTATTAATTTTATATCCTGCCACCTTGCTGAATTCATTTGTCAGGTCCAGTAGATTTTTGACTGTGACTTTAGGGTTTTCTAGGTACAGTATCATATCATTGGCAAATAATGATATTTTTACTTCTTCTTTTCCAATTTGTATGCCTTTTATTTCTTCTTCTTGTCTGATTGCTGTGGCTAGGACTTCCAGAACTATATTGAATAACTGTAGCAAAAGGGGGCACTCCTGCCTTGTTCCTGATCTTAAGGGGATTGCTTTTAACTTTTGCCCATTGAGTATGATGTTGGCTGTGGGCCTGTTGTAGATGGCCTTTATCATGTTGAGCTATGTCATTGCTTTTTTTTAAATTAAAATTAATCTTGGTGTTTTCATATATAAAAAGCATTTTTTAAAAGATTTGATATGATTTTTAGGTGTTTAATAAGATTTCACTGGTGATAATAATTATTTGACATTAGTATATTGAATCAACAAGTACAATAGACATCAAAACTTATACAATTGTAGTCCTTATATCCTTTCAATACAGTAAGTTTTATAAACCCCTTTTTAATAGGTAAGAAGACAAGAAGACATGAAAGATAAAATAACAGACTATGATGTAGCTAGAATATAAAGAAAATTTGATCTTAATTCAAAGTCAGTGTTAATAACCAAACCATCCAATATACCACATCTCAGTGTTTATTCTTTTCTTTAGACCTATGAACTCCAGTGAGGGGTTGGCCTTGATCTGGTAGCACCAAGCACAGCAGAAAACAGGGGTGCAGGCATGGAGCTGAATATAGGACTTTAAAGAAGATAAATAGAGATGGCTCTGTTTTTTTTCCATCAATCATATCCCCAAATCCTCTCTGATAATAGCTCCCAGAAATACTCTGGACAACTGAATAGCCTAAGGCCAGAGTCAACAACAATTGATTTTATAGTCTCTCAATGATTCATCAGATCCTGCCCAGTCATCTGAGAGTGAAGCCAACATACTGAAGGTTGACAAAATTTTGTGTGGAAGTCTTTCTTACTAGCTCAGGTTCTGACATCTTACTCAGATCCTTATACTTTGCTCTGGGCAATCCACCCCAACACATGCCTACCTTTTTTGTGCCACCTAGTGTCTTCAGAACTGAATTGTTTAGTAAAGGAAAAATAAAAGAAGAAAAGAAAAAAAAAGAGGAAGAAGAAGAATAACAAATCACTTTTAACATCTTCATTGAACAAGCTCATTTCATGACAAAAAAAAAAAATGCAACCCTACTCCTATCTCCTGGTGACTTGTTAAAATGTATTTAATAGGGGAATAGTTACCTCTTTATTTTGATGAAAACTTAAAAAGATCATCCCATAGAGTTTTCTATTTGACTCGTGTAATAAAATTCTTGTTGCTATGGAATGAATGTGTGTGTCCCCCTAAAAAATCGACATGTTGAAAAAAATACATATGTTGAAATATAATCCCCATTGTCATTTATAGCATTTGAAGATGGGGTCTTTGGGGAGGCTGCATCCTCATGAATGGGATGATTGTCTACAAGATACCAACCAGAGTGCTGGTTTCCTCTCTTTCTGCTCTATGAGGATACCAAGAAAAGTGGGCAGTCTGCACACTGGAAGAGGGCTCTCCTCAGAACACAATCATGCTGGCGCTGTGCTCTCTTCCCAAAGTCCAAACACTGATATCAATATCTGTTATTCTTAAGTCATTCATCCTATAGTAATTTATTATAGTATCCCAAACTGACTAAGACACTTGTGGTTCTTTTAATTCACAAAATGAATAAACAAAAAAACATTTCAATTTGTTCACTAGAACATCTCATTCTAGGTAGTATGGTAGTAATCACATTTGAAATTTGAGTTACTTATAAAATCTTTTCTATCAGGCTGGTGACTGCAGGGAATAATGATTCCCAGTTGACTTCTTTGGGGTACCTCTGTCTTGTGTATCTTCTCCACTTTGTCCAAATCACTGACCCCTGAGCTTCAGATCTCTCTCTAGGATCAGGACAGTAGTTGAGAGGAGAGGTAAAGGGCCGGAGAGGCCAGGCTGCACACTTTGTTTACTGACTTCACCATCTCTGAGCCAGTAGGTGTTCAAACTGGGGGTAGGGGGTTGTTGGGAGTGATGAAAAATTAATGAGTTGAAAAAAAATAAATAAAAGTTTTCAATATCACTTGAATGAGTGAGTCAATTGCAGAAATATCAGAATTGCTAAGACATACTGCTAAGATATACTGAGGGCCAACTGATGGTCATCATCAAAATTTTTTTATAGAACTCTAAAATTATTTTCCAAATGCAAACTAGTCCCTTTAAATGTTCATTCCTACTACTGGCTCCTTTCATGCCTCTGTCACTAGTAAATCTAAATTCATAATTCTTTATCTATTTAGCTATATTTAGCTTTCAGCAAAGAATATTTGATGAATATTGAATACACACAGAATTTAACATGTTTAACTCTTAAGTGACAGAGAAAATTGAACTACAGAATTAAAAGTAACCTGTCTGTTATAGGTACTAGAAACAATGACACCAGTAGCAATGGGCACAACCAGTGCATACATCTTGATTGCTAAATATCATTCTCTAACAAAGAAAACCATCCAAAATTCTGATAAAAATGTAGTCCTCAAGAAACACAAAATAGTAAAGAAACTGTTCACAAAATAAAATTTACACTCATTAAATATGTAACAAGACATTCAACTTTACTAATACCAAAAATTTGCAGATTAAAACTAAACTCATATGTGATTTTTCTTGAAATTAGCAAAAATTAAAGCTAAACAAAAACCTCTGCTTTGAAAAAAAGCAAGAGTCTAATTTACTCCTATGAGAATGCAAAATTGTACCACACCTATGTGATTGAATTTGGCAATTAATACAAAATTTTCTTTTCCTACACATTATAAAATAACTCATATACAGGGTTATTTTCAATAATATTAGATGTAAAGGCAAATATTGGAAAAACATCTATACCCATTCATAGGAGACTAGATAGAAACACTATGATGGAAAAAACACAATAGAAAATTATGCAGCTGCAAAAATAATTAGAAAACCCACATGATCTGATAGAAACCAATTTCCAGGATACAGTGTTGAGTAAATAAGTGTATTTAAACTTAAAAAAAGCCCAGTTATATCTGTATGTCTTGGTTAAGTAAAACAGTCCCTGTATCTTTAAATATTTTTTTTATTAATTTGAAATTATTTCACATGGGTTTTGATACATGCCCTCAAAAGAATACCAATTAATACACTACCAAAATTTTCAGTGTATAGGATGACATCCACCTTCAAATTTCTCATTCTCCAAGGTAAGGTAAAGTCAAAAACAGAACTTTAAGAAATCACCTACTCTAACTGATACCGCACCAAAACCCAAAGAGAATTTTGTTGAAAAAGTAATTTTCTTGTTTTTTAATCTTCTTTTATCTTCTTTCTTTGTCACTTGTCACTTTTCTTGTGCACTCTATGACCTCCTTGCCAAATGTCAACATTTACATGAATGCCTGAGTTTCAAGTGATAAGAGTGCAATTAATAAATCTCTGCACTCCCCAGCATGCCTATCTATATATTAAAGTTGACAGAAGTAGCTAAGATATATTAATACAAATACAAATATAAGAATACAAATATAAGATACAAATATAAGATAAAATACAAATATAAGAATTTCCAAAAATATAAGGCTTATTGAAATTACATGGAAAGAAATGTGCCTTATTATTACTTTTTAAAAACGAACTACATTTTACTGATGAAAAGTTGGATATTTTTGGAATTATAATTCCATCTCAACATGCTGAAGGCAAAGACTTTTTTTTTGACATTTAGTCTACCACCTCTAGACTGGAAACAAGGATCAGATAGTAAAGGTGATTATCAGGCTCAAGAGATCATTTATCCTGACCCTTTAATGTCTAATGAAACATTAATTTTGCAGTTCAGATCTCCAGGCTAAAAATATCTTGGTTATAAAACATCCAACATTGGTAGAAAGAATGACTAGACTTTTTAAAGTAACTTAACTCCTTTTATATCACTACACTCAGTCTAGGTCATACTTAGGATGCTTTTTTAGTAAATTCCCTAAGATTTCCCACCCCACAAATCTATTCTGCCTCTTCAATGTAGTACATACAGTAAATCCTGACTTAACGTTATTGGTAAGTTTTGTGACTTTAAGTGAAACAGTGTATAAAGGAACCAATTTTAGCATAGATTTATTGATATAAACAAGAGTTAAGTTCCTAAGGCAGCTCATCAAAGTTATAACAAAATGACATCAAACAAAAACAATGTTATTGGAGAACTGGCTGTATATGCATTTCTCAAAAACCATCAGGAAAAGTAGTGAATTTATGAGTTTGGTAAGAAATTTGGCACCCACATATTCCTAAAAACCTGATTCTGAGTTTTGGGGGTATATACCCAGTAGAGGGATTGCTGGGTCATACTGGATAAAGAAGATGTGGCACATATACACTATGGAATACTACTCAGCCATAAGAAATGATGACATCGGATCATTTACAGCAAAATGGTGGGATCTTGATAACATGATATGAAGTGAAATAAGTAAATCAGAAAAAAACAGGAACTGCATTATTCCATACGTAGGTGGGACATAAAAGTGAAACTAAGAGACATTGATAAGAGTATGGTGGTTACGGGGGAAAGGGGGAAAGGGAGAGGGAAAGGAGGAGGGGGAGGGGCACAAAGAAAACTAGATAGAAGGTGACAGAGGACAATCTGACTTTGGGTGATGGGTATGCAACATAATTGAAAGACAAGATAACCTGGACTTGTTATCTTTGAATATATGTATCCTGATTTATTGATATCGCCCCATTAAAAAAATAAAATTATTTAAAAAAAAAAAAAACCCACCTGATTCTAGTTGAACTTTATATCCCTTTGTAGTTCTAAATCTTTAGAAAATATCTAGAGAAAGCTGTTCAATTACAGTTCACTTCTTTTACAATGTACACACTTGGTTTCTACAAGCTATATACACAAAGAAACTACCTAAGGAAATAATTCCACATGTTTACTGGCTACTTCCCACTTGGAGGAGAGTAGAGAAAAGGTTTCCTAAAGTATACAGGACAAAGAACTTGCAGAGGACAATGAATACCCTGGACAGACTTTGCAAGTGTTAATTATTGGTAAGCATAGCTTGGAACTCACATCTAATTGGTTTTCCATGGAAGTTTTCTTTTTTGTATTTTTCTGCAGTGAGTAGCAGGGAGGCAGAGAGACAGACTCCCTCATGTGCCCAACCAGGATCCACCCGGCATGCCCACAAAGGGGCGATGCTCTGCCCATTTGGGCCTTTGCTCTGTTACAACCAGAACCATTCTAGCAGCTGAGGTGAAGGTCATGGAGCCATCCTCAGTGCCCGGGCCAACTTTGCTCCAATAGAGCATTGGCTGCAGGAGGGGAAGAGAGAGACAGAGAGAAAGGAGAGGGGGAAGGGTGGAGAAGCAGATAGGTGCTTCTCCTGTGTGGCCTGCTGGGAACACGTGGGATGGATGCTCTACCACTGAGCCAACTGGCTAGGGCCCACCATGGAAGTTTTAAAAGGAAAAGAGAAAAGAAGAAGTTCTACTTGTCGACAAAAAAGGAATGAGAAATGAACAAACTTTAGGTGAGAAAGGTTTACCTTTTTGCATTTTAGTTTAATCTCAGATATTAAAAGAAATTTTTTAAATAAGTGCTATTTGTTTTTATGATGTTCAATTGACAAGAATATTTGTTTGAAAATGTTATCTCCTTTAATTAAAAGATTTTAGTAGTCAAATTATTATTTTTAAGCAGAAAATACTACTTATATTTTTTCATAAAAATGCTAATTTCCTATATTAAAACTCTAGCTAAAAATCATAAAAATTTTATGTTAAATATTCAAATCTTTTCAACACTTGAACTTTCAAGAAACTAAGAGAACATTTGTTCTTAAATTTCAGAAACACTCTTTATTTTTCTGACTTGGAAAGTAATATCTATTTATTTTTTAATAAGCAGGCTATCTTATGTTTATAATTTTATCATCTCCTAAAGACTGAAAGTAAAATTATTCAATGTAGTGTTTTTAAAACAACTGGTGCATCCTAAGTCACCATAATTTAAAACCTATAATGATGAAAAATTCTGCAGTTGCACCAAGTTTAACATTTTCCAGTTTCTAACTTTTGAAAAGAATTAAGTCTAATTTCACAGTTTGGTAAGAGAAATTTGGCCACCCTAGAGAAAAAATAAATAAACAGTTTAATTAGTGCAATATATTTTTGGTTCTCTACAAGACTGAACATGACAAGGTATTGTCTATATTCCCCTCTTCCAATTTCATACGTAATGAATAAAGAGTGGGGAGAGAACTGCTGAAGGATCAGGAGATACTTTTGTGATCTCACCACCAACCAAATTTTCTAAATTTGCTTCAGATTATGTTGTTTCTATAGTATTTCATAATTACAGGAAACACAATCCTACTGTTCGAACAGTTTATTAATTTCATATTGAGCATTATATATTACAAACCAACATAGACTTTGAACTACATACATAAATCTCTTGGTTTTCTGTCATGGAAAGAAAAAATGATCATGGAAGGAATCTAAATAATGTTGATGTCACTTGGCATTTCAAATTAATATCTAGTCACATGCAAATTATTTTAAATCTATATTACCTGTCTAAATTCTAGGCTAAATTGCCTGATAATTTCCAAAGATAGCTCTGAGAATTATGCTTTTAAGCTGCTAGATTGTTGTTATAATAAAAATTTCATTAAACCTTAGAAAGTTTTAGTGAGGTAGGCACTTTCTAGAAGTACTGTAGATGAGAAAAAAAGGGTGAGATACTCCCCAGATGACTTATTGAGGGCTCTGTAAGTAAATTAATCATTGTTGCCGCTTCTGACATGATAAAGTTGTTTGGCACAAATGAGGGCATATAGAAAATTGATGAGCAATTTCTTTGGAATTACAATTGAGATGGGATGAGCTGCCAAGATTCTTTTTTATGAAGCAATCTCACAAGTGTTCTCTTGGGCTGAAATTCTTGTCAGAAAATGTTAAACTCAGGCTCTGCTACTTGTTTAAAGCATGCATACTCGAGTATCTACCCAGCTGAAATCAGCCAAGAAGTGTCAGATTTCTATTCCTAATTATTCAAAACAGAATCAATTCGAATATTATGGAAAGAGCCCTGGAGTGGGACTTAGGAGTCCTGAGGTATTATATTAGCTAAACCTTTATCACTTACTGTGTGATCTTTGCTAAGAACCCAAATCTATCTGGGCTTCCTCTCTCTCCTTATAAAGACAGGGGCTGGTTTAAATCATGGGCTTTCCACCTCACAGTCTTCTGTAGGTTAAATTTTGTCCCCCACATTGAAGTCCTAACCCCTATTACCTCAGAAGGTGATCTTATTATTTGGAAATAGGATCCTTGCAAAAGTAATTAAATTAGGATGAGATCACACTGCGGCAGGGTGGGCCCCTTAATCTAATATAAGTGATTTTAATTTGGAATGGCACAGAAATATAGGACAACCAGCTCATCAAGAAAAAGAGATGTCAATAAAATTCCAATTCCATATTGATAGGTTAAGATCATGTTTTGTGAAAAGCATGACTTAACTACTCTTTAAATATAGATAGCACAAATTTAAAAGATGTTTTGGGCGTCATGTTTATTTTAACTACTAAAGAATAACAGCCTTGGGGACAACTATACTTTAGCCCATGGAATTGACTTCAGACTTTGTACCTCCAAAAGTCTAAGAGAATAAATTTATGTTATTTTAAGCCACTAAAATTACAACAGCAAGAAGAAAGTAATACATATAGCAGTTCTTACACTCTTCTGCTTGAACTAAGATTCTTTTCCCATCCTATATAATTCCTTTTCATCTAGGGCGAAATAGGCAACCTTTAGCTGGTTGACTCCAATTCTCTCCAACCCAGTGGGTTACGAATGAATGAATCATTAACAGATAGGGCAGCTTTTCCTCTCTACTCTGCTATGAAGGAGGCAATTTTCCACTCATTTAACCTCACGCAATGCAGGTAGATACATAGAGTGCGTGTCATGAATTACCAGGAGCACCATAAAAAAGAAATATGGATGTCACTGAAATACTCAATATATAGTGACAAGCTACTACTATTAACACAGTCATTGAAGTGGATGGTTTTTGTGAGGTTTTTTAAATCATTTTATTTATAAGGTGTACAAACAGATTTAAAATCCCCTCAGCTATTAGAAATATATTTACTATAAAAATAGTGTTTATTCTCTTTCAAACCTAAAAGTAAAAATTCCATGCATTTTAAATAATCTCAATAAGTTTGGAATCAATGATAAACACAGGTTATCCTGATTGTCATCAATCAGAATTGAGGTAAAGGAATATATCAATATTTCCAAAAAATGAAAGTTATTTTTCTAGATAGATTTTCTTATTCCTGTAGAAATGGCTATTGTAACAGATAATTATTCTCAGTAAAGGCAAAAGGAGATCACTTTTCTTTGAGGAATTCAAGGTCATACTATAATATTGTAAAGTACTTTTTTAAATAGTAGGAGCACTTTTAATCTCTTATTATAATAATATCGACTATTTTTTTTAGTAAAATGGTAAAATCTGAAGAATGAACAGATCAAAAACCATGATAAAGAGAACATTTAAGACACAGGAAAAGAAAAAAGACACATGGTTTATAAGGATAAAATTATGTCTGTAATGATTGTTGGGAACAAAGCATGGCAGAAGTCAATGAAATAATATTTTTTAAATGATCAAAACTAACCCAAAAGAAATTCAACAAACCGTCTCTGAAGGGTCCATTAATCTTTTGAAAATCTTTTGAAGGCAAAATACCTGTATGTACTACAAGACATATTAAGAGACACTCTTTAAGAGGAAAGCAATTGATAGCAGATAGAAACTGGTTGAATACAAAGAATAAAAAATTCCAGAAATGGTTTAAACACAAAAAAAGAATACAGTATTCTCTTTGTGATTTCCTTAAAAATAATTAACTGTTTAAAGCAAAAATAATAACATGTATTTATAACAAATGTAGTGGTAGAAGGTATGAAACAAAAAATGAAAAAGGGTACTGAAAGTATGTTGCTAAATATTTTTCACAGTGTCCTCTAAAAAATACTATTTTATAAAATGTAGATTACTAAATTAATATTAATATTACTGTAATAATTTAAATATATTTAAAGTAAGCATTGGAAAAATTACTAAAGGCATACCTTAAATTTACATTGTGTCAGATATATTTCAATATAAAAAATTCACTTAAAAAGAAAAATAAAGACTAGTACTAAAAGTCCAAAGATAAAGACAAAATTTAATAATAGATGTAATACTCCAAACAAGACAGAAAAAGAAGAAAAACAAGGAAAAGATAAAATAGATAGAAACCAAAGAGCAAGATAGGAGACTTTGTCCCCCAAAACATTGATAATTACATTAAATGAAAAGAACCTAAATACTACAAATAAAAATGTTTGTCAGACTGCTTTTTTTATAATAAGGAAGATCATCTATGTGCTATTACATGAAACATGCTCTGAATAAAGAGATACAGATAATTTAAAATTAAAAGATTATGAAATAATATATAATGCAAACACTAGTGATGAGAAAGCTAGAAGGGCTTTATAAATATTACTTCAATAAAACCTCAGATAAAGAAATATTACTAATAATAGACATTTAATATTAAAACACCTATTAAAAAGAAATAATTCTAAATGTGTATTTCCTCAAAAATAGTATGTCAAGGAGACAAGATGACGATGGAGTAGGAAGATGTGCCAACTTCCACCTCCGAGAACTAAAGTGGATTACAACCTAATTTTAAGAACCATCAACTGGAAAAAACAACTTTGGACTAAACTAAGAGGACTCTTCAACCAAGGAACACTGAAGAAGCCACGCTGAGACTGGTAGGAAAAGCAGAAATGTGGAGAGGGCTGCCCAGCTCACCAGAGCGGAGCGAATGGCAACCAGGAGAGACTCACGTGGCAGGAAGTGAGTTTAGCAGAGAGGGGAGGGTGCTGAGCCCCAGAAACAAAGACCCACCCTGCAGATCCAGAGCCTAGAAGAGGTGTACAGAAGGTATTTAGCTGGAAACAAGTCAGGATACTGTTTGTGAGAAAGAGACTGATTTCTCAGACCCAGGATTCTTCTTAAAGGGACTGCATAGAAAACCTCTCTCACAACCACTCACCTGGGGCTCTAGAGGAACAGGGAGAGAGGAGAGGACCAGAGTAGCAGGAAGAGAGTATAATCTAGGAGGCACAGGGAGAAACACTTTGAGAGACAGCCACCCTAACCCCTGGGACAAGTCACTCCCCAAATCTGAAGTGAATATTTCCCCTGGAAACAGCAATACCAGCAAAGGGAAGCAGGACACCAGACAAACAAGCTGTCCCGCGGTACTTAGAGCAGAATCGCTTAGAAGGAGGGAGCTTTGGGGACTATAGTAGCGAATCTTAGGGTCTGAGCTGCAGTGCCCCCACCCACATGGCTGAGGGCTCGTCCAAGGGTGAGCAACGGTGGGATGCAGAAGTGCAGTTATATCAGCAAGGGAAGAAGCTGGCTGGCCACAACTGAGGCCCAAGTGTGAGCTTGGTCTTGCACAGCTGGGGAGGAGGGGATGTATAAAAGTGGTCAAGCTCAGCTGCGGGCCGCCTGCAATGCAGCCTGCAGGGAAAGGGCAGGAGCCCTGGAAGGGGCGGAGAACCACCCTTGAGCAAGGGCACAGGAGCGCAGCCTTGCTCCACCCATAGAACCGAGGCTTGTGGCCTGACGCAGGAGCAACCTCTTCTTGTGGGGGTGGAGTGAAAGCCCAGAACAGGAGGAGTCCCCCTGCAGCTGAGCATGGGCATGCAGCCCTACCCAGCCAGTGGAGCAAAATCTTGCAGCCATCCCACCAGCGGGCTCCTCCTGCAGGGGTTAGGCAAAAGCCTAGAATTAGGCGGAGACCTGCAGCTGAGCAAAGGTGCTCACCCTGCCCTCAGGGCTGAGCATAACCCCACCTGCAGGGGCTGAGGCCACTGAGGCTTGTACACTCAAGCATGTGATCACAACAACTCTCGTGAAGGAGAAGCAGAAACGACAGCAACAGCTCAGTGGGCTGGCACCAGCAACACCCATATCCTTACACCCTAGGCAGCAGCAGCAGAGGAGGTGGCGGGCCTGCAGACAGACCACACCTACAACACACAGAAGTCACACCCAGTGGACTCCAGTGGCCAAAACCTTGTTTTACACAGACAAAATAAGAAGGCAGAGAAATGCAACCCAAATGAATCAAGAGAAATCCCCAGAAAAGGACCTGAATCAGTCAGATATAAATAAATTACCAATGCAGAGTTTAAAATAACACTTGTTAGGATACTCAAAGAGCTTGGAACAACAATAGGTGGTCATTATGAACACCTAAATAAAGAGATAGCAAATATAAAAAAGGACATTAAAATAATAAAAAAGAACCAGTCAGAAATAATAAATACAATATCAGAAATGAAGAACACAATGGAAGGAATTAAAAGCAGGATGGATGAAGCTGAGAATCAAATCAGTGAGTTAGTGGACAAGATAAAAGAAGGCACCGAAGCAGAGCAGAAATAAGAAAGGAGACTCAAAAAGTCTAAGGAAACTCTAAGAGAACTCTGTGACAACATGAAGAGAAATAACATCCGCATCATAGGGGTTCCTGAAGAAGAAGAGAAAGAACAAGGTATAGAGACTTTGTTCAAACATATGATAGCTGAAAACTTCCCTCAATTAAGGCAGGAAAACATCTCACAAGTTCAAGAAGCACAGAGAACTCCATTAAAAAGAAACTAAAAAATCTACACCAAGACACATCATAATTAAAATACCAAAGCTAAGTAATAAAGAGAAAAGCTGCTAGATATTGAAAGCTGTTAGAAAAAAAAGGCTATCACCTACAAAGGAGCCCCCATAAGGATGACTTCTGACTTCTCAACAGAAACATTTGAGAACAGAAGGGAATGGCAAGAAATATTTAAAGTAATGCAGAACAAGAGCCTAGAACCAATACTACTTTATCCAGCAAGGCTATCATTTAAAATTGAAGGAGAAATAAAAAGCTTTCCAGACAAAAAAAAACTCAAGAAATTCACTATAACCAAACCAAGACTACAAGAAATGCTAAGGGGCCTGTTGTAAACATATCAAAGGGGAAAAAGAATATAGCCAAAGAGGAATACAGTTTCAGAGAATAAAATGGGAATAAACAACTACATATCAATAATAACCTTAAATGTAAATGGATTAAATGATCCGATCAAAAGACATAGAGTGGCTGCGTGGATAAAAAAACATGACCCATACATATGCTGTCTACAAGAGACACACCTTTAAACAAAAGATGCACATAGACTGAAGATAAAAGGATGGAATAAAATATTACATGCAAATGCAAATGAAAAAAAAGTTGGGGTAGCAATTCTTATATCAAAAAAAATGAACTTTAAAACAAAGGCTATAGTAAGAGATAAAGAAGGGCACTACATAATGATAAAGGGAGCAATCCAACAGGAAGATATAACCATTATAAATATCTACGCACCTAATATAGGAGCACCTAAATATAGAAAGCAGACTTTGATGGATATAAAGGGCGAGATCAACAGCAATACTATAATAGTAGGGGATTTCAATACCCCACTAACATCACTAGACAGGTCCTCAAGAAAGAAAATTAACAAAGAAACAGCAGACTTAAAGAACACACTAAATCAACTTGATTTAATAGATATCTTCAGAACCTTTCACCCTAAAGCAGCAGAATATACATTCTTTTCAAGTGCTCATGGTACATTCTCAAGGATAGACCACATGTTAGGGCACAAAAGCAGGGTCAACAAATATAAGAAGATTGAAATCATATCGAGCACTTTCTCTGATCACAATGGCATGAAATTAGAAATCAACCACAACAGAAAAACTGAAAAATACTCAAACACTTGGAAACTAAATAGCATGTTATTAAATAACAAATGGGTTAACAATGAGATCAAAGAAGTATAAAAAAATTCCTACAAATGAACAATAATGAGCATACATCAACTCAAAATTTATGGGACACAGCAAAAGCAGTCCTGAGAGGGAAGTTCATAGCATTACAGGCATACCTTAAGAAGCTAGAAAAAGCTCAAATAAACAACTTGACCCTGCATCTAAAAGAACTAGAAAAAGAACAGCAAGTAAAGCCCAGAGCTAGTAGAAGGAAGGAAATAATAAAGATCAGAGCAGAAATAAATGACATAGAGGATAAAGAAACAATACAGAGGATCAATGGAACCAGGAGCTGGTTCTTTGAAAAGGTAAAAGAGAGTGATAAACCTTTAACCAGACTCACCAAGAAAAAAAGAGAGAGGACTCAAATAAATAAAATTAGAAATGAGAGTGGAGAAATAACAACTGATACAATAGAAATACAAAATATTGTAAGAAAATACTAAGAAGAACTGTATGCCAATAAACTAGACAACCTAGATAAAATGGACAAATTCCTTGAAACATATAATCTTTCAAAACTTAATCTGGAGAATCAGAAAACCTATACAGATCAATTACAACAAATGAGATTGAAATAGTTATGAAAAAACTCCCAACAAAGAGAAATCCTGGACCTGATGGCTCCACAAGTGAATTCTACCAAATATTCAAAGAAGAACTAACTCCTATTCTTCTCAAGCTATTTCAAAAAATTCAAGAGGAAGGAAGACTTCCAAGATCCTTTTAAGAGGAGAGCATAATTCTGATTCCAAACCCAGGCAAAGACAACACAAAGAAAGAATATTATAGGTCAATATCCTGGATGAATTTAGATGCTAAAATCCTCAACAAAATATTAGCAAACCTCACCCAGCAATATATGAAAAAAATCATATGCCATGAACTAGTGGGATTTATTCTTGGGAGGCAAGGCTGATACAATATTCGCAAATTAATCACTGTGATTCATCACATAAACAAAGGAAGGAGCGAAAGCACATGATAATTTCAATAGATGCAGAAAAAGCATTTGATAAAATCCAGCACCCATTCATGATCAAATCTCTCAGCAAAGTGGGAATACAGGGAACATACCTCAACATGATAAAGGCCATCTATGACAAACCCACAGCTAACAACATACTCAATGGGGAAATATTAAAAGCAATCCCCTTAAGATCAGAAACAAGGCAGGGGTGCCCTCTTTCACCACTCTTATTCAACATAGTTCTAGAAGTCCTAGCCACAGCAATCACACAAGAAAAAAAAAAGGCATCCAAATTGGAAAAGAAGTAAAACTATCATTATTTGCAGATGATATGATATTGTATATAGAAAACCCTAAAGTCTCAGTCAAAAAACTACTGGACCTGATAAATGAATTCAGCAATGTGGCAGGATATAAAATTAATACTCAGAAATCTAAGGCATTTTTATACACTAACAATGAACTGTCAGAAAGAAAAATTAAGGAAGTAATCCACTTCACCATTGCAACCAAAAAAATAAAGTACCTAGGAATAAATTTAACCAGGGAGATTAAAGACTTGTACTCAGAAAATTATAAAACATTGATAAACTAATCAGGGAAGATACAAACAAGTGGAAGCATATACCGTGCTCATGGTTAGGAAGAATAAACATCATTAAAATGTCTATATTACTCAAAGCAATTTATAAATTCAATACAATACCGATTAAAATACCGATGACTTACTTCAAAGATATAGAACACATATTCCAAAAATTTATATGGAACCAAAAGAGAACACGAATAGCCTTAGCAATCTTGAAAAAGAAGAATAAAGTGGGAGGTATCACACTTCTGGATATCAAGTTATAATATAAGGCCATTATACTCAAAACAGCCTGGTAGTGGCATTCGAACAGGCATATAGATCAATGGAACAGAACAGAGAACCCAGAAATAAACCCACACTTTTATGGATAACTGATATTTGACAAAGGAGGTAAGAGCCTACAATGGAGTAAAGACAGCCTCTTCAACAAATGGTGTTGGGAAAATTGGACAGCTACCTGAAAAAAATGAAACTAGACCACCAACTTACATCATTCACAAAAATAAACTCAAAATGGATAAATGACTTTAATGTAAGCCGTAAAACCATAAGCATCTTATAAGAAAACATAGGCAGTAAAATCTCTGACATCTCTCGCAGCAATATATTTGCCGATTTATCTCCATGGTCAAGTGGAATAAAAGACAGGATAAAAGAATGGGACTAAATCAAACTAAAAAGCTTTTGCACAACTAAAGACAATAAGAACAGAATAAAAAGACAAACTACACAATGGGAGAAAATATTTGACAATACATCTGATAAGGGATTAATAACCAAAATTTATAAAGAACTTGTAAAACTCAACACCAGGAAAACCAACAATCCAATCAAAAAATGGATGAAAGAAATAAATAGACACTTCTCCAAAGAGGACATACAGATGGCCAATAGACATATGAAAAAATGCTCAATATCACTAATCATTAGAGAAATGCAAATTAAAACCACAATTAGATATCACCTCACACCAGTCAGAATGGCGCTCATCAACAAAACAACATAGAATAAGTGCTAGTGAGGATGTGGAGAAAAGGGAACCCTCCTGCACTGCTGGTGGGAATGCAGACTGGTGCAGCCACTGTGGAAAACATTATGGAGATTCCTCAAAAAATTAAAAATTGAACTGCCTTTTGACCCAGCTATCCCACTGTTAGGAATATACCCCAAGAACACCATAGCACTGTATGAAAAGAGAAATGCACCCCCATGTTTATGGCAGCATTGTTCACAATAGTGAAGATCTGGAAACAGCCCAAGTGTTCATCAGTGGAGGAGTGATTAAAAAGCTTTGGTACATATAAACCATGGAATACTACTCAGCCATTAGAAATGGTGACATTGGATCATTTAAAACAACATGGATGGACCTTGATAACTTTATACTGTGCGAAATAATTTAATCAGAAAAAACTAAGAACTATATGATTTCATACATAGATGGGACATAAAAATGAGACTCAGAGACATGGACAAGGGTATGGGGGTTATGGGGTGGAGGGAAGAAGAGGGAGGAGGTTGGGAGAGAGGGTGATGGAAGATAATTGGAGTTTGGGTGATGGGAATGCAGCATAATCAAATTCTAAATAACCTAGAGATGTCTTCTCTGAACATATGTACCCAGATTTATCAATGTCACCCCATTAAGATTAATAAAAAAAAATTTGTGTATAGTCTCAGAAAAAAATAGTATGTCAAAGTAAATGAGAAATACTAACTAAAAATAAATAAATCTGTAATTATTATTTGATGTTACAACACTCTCAATAATTTTAAAAATAATTAGACACAATTTTAGTAGGAAAATTCAGGACTCAACATTACCAACCAAAATGATGTAAATAATATTTTTAAATCATAACACTTACCTAGAAAATATACTTCCTTTCAGGTCAACGTTAGATTCACTAAAATATATTATATAGTGGTTCATAAAACAATCTCAATAAAGTTAGACAAAAACAAAGTAATATAATAGTTTATAACTTATAACAAACACTATTGAAAATCTTCAAATATCCGGAGAAAGAAAAAGCATTTGTAAGAAAGTCATGAATCAAACAAGAAATAATTAGGAATATTAGGAAATACATTGAACTGAACAATATTGGAACACAAAATACCAAAATTTGTGATTTGAGAAACTAACCCAGTGCTTAGTAGACATTTATCACTCAAAATATTTATGTTTGAAACTCTAAAAGTCTAAATCAATGATCTAAGCATCTGTCATATAAAACTAGTAAAGGAAAAACAAATAACTTCTAATGACTTTTGTTATTAGAAGAAATAAAAGAATAAAATAAAAATGGAAATAACTAAAATAGAAAGCAGACTAAAAAGCAATAAAATTGAAATCTGGTTTTTTTAAGGTCAATAATATTGATAAACTTATCTAGACTAAAAACAGTAAAATAGAGAAGATCCAAATGACCATATCAAAATCAAAGAGAAGCATCACTGTAAAATATAAAGGTAAAATAATGGACTATTAAAAATAATCTTATAATAAAGTTAAATATTAAAAATAATCAAAAGAAACATAGAATTTGGTGTGAAATAAGTCAGACAGAGAAAGACAAGTACTGTATGATTTCACTTATATGTGAAGTCTTAAAAATCAAAACAATAAAACTAAGGGGACTCTCAACCAAGGAACACTGAAGAAGCCACACAGAGACTGGCAGAGGAGAACATAAGCCCATATCCACACATGCTGCAAATGGCTTTTCCAGTCTACCTGAATCATTACCAGCTAGAAGCAGCAGTCATTGGGACTTGGACATGAGCTGCAAAGTATAGAATGGTGACAACAATTCCAGTGCCATAAGGACTTTTCCTGGATGTGGACTTTTCCTGGACTCCTGCTCCCTGTGACAGCTCCTAACAGACTGAACTGTGGTTGGGTTGCATTTTTCAGGAATTTGGCATGGTGTTGGGGCCAACGTGAACTTGGTGAACATGTTAAGGACACTACTCTTTTATGGATTCTTGCTGTATTGGCCAAGAATTTGCTTAAAGGCTTTTAGTCACTGTAAAAAAAAATAGAAGACTGGATAAAGAAGATGGGGCACATATACACCATGGTATACTATTCAGCTAGAAGAAATTATGACATCGGATCACTTATAGCAGAATGGTGGAATCTTGATAACATTATGTGGAGTGAAATAAGTGAATCAGAAAAAAACAAGAACTGCAAGATTCCATACATTGGTGGGACATAAAAACGAGACTAAGAGACATGGACAGGAATGGGGTGGTTACGGGGGTTGGGGGGAGGGGAGGAGGAGGTAGAGGGGGAGGGGGAGGGGGGGTACAAAGAAAACTGGATAGAGGGTGACGGAGGACGATCTCTCTTTGGGTGATGGGTATGCAACAGAACTAAATGACAAGATAACCTGGAAATGTTTTCTTTGAATATATGTACCCTGATTTATTGATGTCACCCCATTAAAATAAAATTTTATTTCTAAAAAAAAAGAAACATAGAATTCAAAATATAAGTAAAGAAAATTAGAAAACAAGAAGAAAAATAGCAAAATGACTTACTTAAACCTGAACACATCAAGAATTTCACTAAGTAAACATGGACTAATTCATCAAGATTTGACAACCTATATGAAATAAAAACAATTTTTGGAAGGCTCCATTACTAAAACATATTCAAGAATAAATACAAACTTAAATGGTCAATATATTAAAGATATTGGATTACAATAAAAATCTAGGTATAAAGTTAACCCCAAACCCAGAGTACTTACTAGAAAATTCTATAAAACATTTAAGAGATAACACTGATCCTACAAATTCTACCACAAACACTTTCAGAAAAAGAGGAAAGAACATTTTCCATCTTATTTTATTAGGCCAGTATTACCTTAATACCAAACTACATGAGGACATTATAAGAAAAGAAAATTATAAACCAATATCTTATGGAAATACACTAAAATATTCTTAGCAAAATAAGAGCAAATTGAATCCAGCCAAGTGGAATTTATCCAAGCAATAAAAGGTCAGTTTGACAAGAAAACCAAATCAATTTAATTTACCACATTACTGAAATAAAGAAGAAAATACATATGATAATTTCAATTGAAATAGCAGAAATATTTGCCAGAATTATAAACTCATTTATGATTTTTAAAAAGTCTCAGAAAATTAGGAAAAATAAAATACATACTTCAACAAAAGAACAGCCAATATCTACCTAGTGGTAAGACACTAAAATCTTTCATTGACTGAGAATAATGCAATTGAATTAAATATCTTATTGAGAAAAAAAATAACAACTTTGATATTTACTTGTCAAAACCCTCCATAGCAAAAAAAATATCTAAATTGTATAAAAATATACTTAGTTAAAACTTTTAGACTTGTATTAGAAAATGTAAGGTATTATTTTTGCAAAATCAGGTTAAGCAAAGATATTTAAATAGTATGCAAATTTTAAAGAATAAAAAATGTTAAATTGAATATTAAAATTAAATTTTCTGCCCTTTAAAAGCTACAATTAAAATGCAAGAATTTACACTATTCCAGATGAAAGACTGCATCCAAGAATTACATTTTTTTCCTATCTTCTACAGCTCAAAAATAAGATAGCAAACAGCCCAATTGGTGAAAAAGATATCCAAGTGATATTATCAGGGTATTTTTACAGTGATATAAGTGCTGTACACACTGATTTTGGTACTGATCACACAACTGTACACCTTTGTCAAAATTCATGGAAATCTACTGCAAAGCAGGTACATTTTATTGTATGTCAATTGGTCAACATATTTAAAAAACTACCTCCAAAATCGGATGTGTAAGCCAATAAGCACATGAAAAGATGTTCAATATCATTAAAATTAGAAAAATGCAAGTTAAAATCACCACACATCTACTTCAAGTGCTAAAAAAACAAACAAACAAAAAAACACCTAGTGTTGTCAACAATGTTGTGGTGCAATTAAAATTTTCAGTCATGCTTCTCAAAATAAGAAATGATACGACTACTTTGTGACTCAAGTAGTTCATCTCACAGGTATTTCTTGAGAGAAATAAAAATCTATATTCATGGGAAAACTTGATCTTAAATAACCATAGCACCCTTATTCATAATGACCCCAAACTGGAAACAACCCAATGTCCATAGACTAATGAATGAACGAACAAATTGTAGTATATCCATACAATGGCATACAACTCAGCAATCAAAACTAACAAGCTACTTATAGACATGAATAATCGTTAAAATATTATGCTAATAGAAGCTAGGTGTAAAAGAGTCCGTAGTGTAAAATTTCATTTGTATGTTAGATAGAAATGGAAAAACTAATCTGTAGTGCTACAAACCAGATTACTGACTGCTAGAATGCCAGTGATGTGGGGAGTGCAGGTAGGAAATGGCACTTGGGGATAGTGACTCAGAAAGGCACAGGAAAATTGTCTGCAGTGATTAAAATATTTCTATATCCTGATTGTGCTGGGGGTTCTAGAAGTGTCTACTTTTGTCAAAACCCCCCAAACTCTACATTTAAAACAAATAGATTATATTGTATCTGTGTTAACTACCTTAATATTATTGACTAAAATTTTTGCATGCTTTGTATTCTTTGACAGAAATATCTATATAAATATGGAAAAGATGCAAAGAACCAAATGACATTTTAATAATTATTTAGGTGAGCGATACATATTTCTAACACACACAAAAAATGAAAATTAGGTATTTGTGGGGTTTTTTTTTTTACATTTAATGATATAGAAACTTCTAAAATTGTTCATTTAGTTTTCAAAATTTCAATAATGGAAACTTTGAACAACTTCACTATCTTATATACTACATTTCCCTTCACTCTTCTTCTCTAGCAGAGCAAACGAAGAATGACTATTTTACGAAAATGCCTTTTGCAGCGGCTCCAGTGAAGGACTGCCCCACTAAAGTGTGGCTGAGGATAAGCTTTTAAAATCTTTCACTGGATGAAATACAGCAAATAAGTTCTGTCGTAAGGAAGTTCGAATCTATGGATAGAATGGCATATGGGGAGGTTTTCCTGTGTCAACATTATTTATTGTCCTAAAGAAAAACCAGATATGAAGATCTCTAAAATTTCCCAGGAAATCCCTGTTTGGGGCAGCATTGTTTTTGAGCCATATAAACTGAGTTGTTTTAAACTGTTTCCATTAACATGTTCTTCGCTACCTTTAGATTATTGAGTTGCAGCCCTGTTGAAACTGAATGATAGTCACTGAATCTTGACAATTGAAAAGCAGAAAGATAAAACAGGGATAGAAATGCAGCAGGTTGATGGCAGCCAGGCATTCGTTTGTCAAAAGTGTATTTGCGATAAGTTTTTATATGCTTTCAGCTTGCTGTACAGCACTGGGACATAATTGGCTCAATTGCTCGTTTTGTTTTTAACAAGTATTCTAAAATTGAATAAATATATCATAGATTTAGCAAATAGAGAACAAAAGAAGGGGAGAGTTGGGGTTGTGCTTGTTTTGGGAAATTGGGTAGATGGGTGATTTTTAACATTAGAAACATAAATTTTGATATTAACATTTACATGAGAGAAAATAATCAAACAAGCACAAAGCCTCAAAGAACAAAAATTAGTTTGGTCTTGCATCTGGGAAAATATGGGTATTCTAAAACTCATATAAATTCATTCACCACCTATTTTGGTTGGAAAAAAATATATCAGGAATATAAGAGACAGGAAAAATCTTACATTAGTCCTCGATGCTACTGAAGAGAAACATCCATATGCATAAATTTAGGAAAATTCAATTAGACTAAAGGAAAATGTATAGGAAATATTGTCAAAGTGTAAGCTAGACTTATGAATAAAAACATTGAATGGTATTTTGGACCAGATAAATATTGAAGATTGAAGGAATAAGTGCTGAAGTTTAAGGGTTGAGATAATGACAGAAAACTTGTATTAATTTGGCAGAATTAAAGGGAAGTAATGGTAGGTCTTTGGAACCCAGAAAATTGTGAATATCACACAGGTGGTGATGCCATTTCAAAGTGAGTAGGCACTGGTGAATTTTGATCCAATAGGAAGTCCCAAGAACAGTAAGCCCCTTCCCAGTGCTATTGGTGTGGTTGTGTTTCCTTTGGGTCAGTTGGTGTCATTGTTCACAGGCACAATGCTTATCACTTTTAAAGGAGTCAATGAAGTGGAGGACAGAAGAACAGCTTTCTGCTTGCACAGGGACAGCATCTTTGATACTTATCCCTGACCAACAGCTCATTTTTATGCACAAGACAAGACTTATGCCTTGGACTATTCCTATTTTATATTATAAAATAATCACCCAAGACAGAACTCTATTTTTTTTTTTACTGGAATTCCCTCCCAGGTAACCCTACTTGCCAGGTGGAAAAGTAAAGTAAACTTGATGTATGTGACATTTAATGTATTTATGCTGATTTAACAAGCCACCTGGAAATGCAAAAATATTTATAAAAGTCCTAGAACAAGAATACTGTACATCCTGTTGGGTTATTTTGTTCATGAGATTCCACAAATAAGGGAAATAATATGATATTTCTTTTTCTCTGACTGGCTTAATTTACTTAGTATAATACTCTCTGGTTCTATCCATGCTATCACAAAAGGTAAGATTTTCTTTGTTTTTATAAATAAGTAGCATTTCATAATGTAAATGTATCACAGCATTTTTATTCACTCACAGATGATATATTATAGACTGTTACAATTGAAACCTATATAATTTTATTAACCAATGTCACCTAATAAATTCAATAATTTTTTAAATGTATATTCTTTTAGTTTTCAATTTACCTTCATGACTACATTTTCTGTGTAAACCTCAAATATTTTCCAAGGGGAAGCTATCTAAAACATCTGTACTGTAAAATTGACAACAAGCACAAATTGTCAAAGAAAATTTGACAAATCTGTATAAGAATTTGACTTGCAGGGGTGGACACACAATACAGTATACAGAGATTTGTTGTAGAACTGGGCACCTGAAACCTGTACAATTATGTTAACTAGTGTCACCCTAATAAAGTCAATTTAAAAAAATTAAACTGCAATAAAAAAGAAATTATAAACGAGAAGATAAGACAAACCAGGAAAGGATTTTTATATAGAATTTAAAATCTCTTCTAAATCATGAAATTTTTCTCCCATTCCTTCTTCCCCTCAGCTTGACTAAACTTGAGATGGATTTCTTCCTGACTAGAGGTCCTTAACCTCCCTTTTTTAGAATCTCACCCATAATATCCCCTAGCATTTTTCCACTAGTTCATCCTAGGGTTTTAAAACTCTTCCCTATTATATTTCAGTAAAGTTGAGTTCAATCTCTCGCCTCTATTGCAATAGTCTTGAACCAAGTCTTCCTTAGCTATTTAATTTTGTCCATTGGAAGTTCTTTTACAAACCAATTAAAAAATATGGAAATGATTTCTTCCAGAGACTGTGAATTGTTAATAAGCATATAAAATGATACTCAGTTTCACTAGGGAAATGCAAGTTAAAATAACAATGTATATAATTTAACAACCATGAAATTAGCAAGTTATTAATAGTCTGAAGATGTAAATAACATATACAGTTGACTTAAGGGTAAATAAATATACTTGCTTTCAAAGTAAATTTACAATATCACATTAAGGTGAAGAAGCCCATATTTTAAGACCTAGCAATCCTGCTAGTTGGTGTGGACAGTAGTGAAGTTCTTTCACATGTGAAATGTGAACACAAAGAAATGTGCAATGAGATTTATTGAAACATTGCTGATAATAGACAAAAGATGGAAGAATCAAAATGTTGATCAATAGAATAATGGGTTTCATATGTTTATAGGTTTGACTATTACACTATAGTTAAAATCAGTGATTTAATAATTGGAGAGTCTGTAAAGCATAACAACACTTGAAAAAAAGAGAATTTTATGATAATAAATATGTAAATGTTAAAAATCTGCTAAGCAATAATAAATGATACAGATAAACACATATGATATAAAGCTATAAAAAGCACTTATAAAAATGACAACCAATGAATTTATTAGAATAGCTATTTAACCTTGGTAAGAAAAGTGAGAAATAAAAGATTTCAATGATCTTATGTAAATACATAAAGGCAACTTAAATGACTTTGCTATATAGGAAGGGAGTCAGCCACTATCACTTGCATTTGGCAGACACACAATGACAAAGGAATGGAAACATTTATAATAGAAAAAAGAGAGAGAAAGAGAGAAGGCTCGGTATACACTGACTGGAAGCTGTTGGCAAGGGGAAGTTGGAGGCAGGCTAACTAAAACCAGGACAGCGTATACAATTGGTTAGGGGAGCATATTTGACTTTTTTTCCAGTTGGTCCTAAGTTGTATGTGCAGGTACAACTAGGGAAGCTGTCTGTTGTTCATCAAGTCCTGGCCATTTATGGCCAATTGCTACCGGGATTAATGTTTGACTTCCTGGACTAGTCATCACAGATAGTTTTGGCTTTCTGGGCTGGTTGTTGAAAGTTGTGGGGCATAGTTCTATTTTTATATATGGTCTGAGCATTGTCCATTTGTATAGTCAGTCTATCAATTTATAAAGTTCCACTTATTAAGGAAGACTCACACTATTTATATAAGACAAAATGTAATTCAGTGGACAAAGACTTAAAATGACAAGCAGTATAATTTTATATTAATAAAAATAAAATCTAAAATTAAGATATTATCATCATGCATAATTTTGTATTTTTTGGCATTTGTTGAAGATTATCACTTACATGCTAATAAGTATAAGCTCAATTTTTACACTAAAGCTATACATGTGCTTCTAAAGTGATGATTCTTAATACATATAACTCAAGATATTTTTGATACTCATAAGACACATTATTATATAATTAAAAATATAATTTTATTAAGATTTAGTTTCATAACTGAGCATTGTAACTGGGGCTGGACAGTGCAAATAATCAACTATATTTCCCAAATTTTATTTATTTTCTTTCTCTTTTATTTTCAATATTTAAATTTATAAAGCAGAATTAGATATTCTGACTAGCTGTTAGAAAAATGATCATTTTCCCCCTTTAGCTAGTATAGTATGGGTGTTTATATATGTAGTAGAAACTTCTCAAAAAAGAAACAAAGTTTTGGTGTAATAAATGCTACAGTTAGGTTTCAAATCTATCCATCTGTAAAATGAATGCTTCCTTGAAAGAAGCCATATTATTGTCAAGCTGAAACACAAGTGTAACCTCATATGTAGTACAGTACTATAGCACATTTTGATTTTTCACTTGATTTCATTTTAATATTACAAACTTTCCTGAAAAATGGCAGGGGTTGGTCAGAGTAATGGTGGTATGAGAGATACTCCTGATCTTTCCCCGTGAAATGTCAACAAATTGAACAACTATAATGCAGTGAAGGAACCCTAGCTGGGCTCTCAGGTGTCCCTGAAAGTTCCATGCACTAAATGAACTAAAGGTAGGATAGGGTCAAAAGGGGGGCAGAAGATAAAACACATTCAAAGTAGGCTTTGGAGAGGGAAAGACACAAACATGGAGTGGTTGAGGTTTTTTTTTTCTTTGCTGAAATATGCGGAGCTAGGATGCTCAGGCTCTCGGGATTTTGTCTGAGGGGTATGGAGAGGAAAACTTGGAGTGACTGGGTCTCTTTCATCCAGGAGTAGCAGTGAGATATAGGGGCAAAATGGGAGATAAACCAAAGTGGCCAGAGCATGGGGGTCATGGCCAATGTTCTTCAGGATACCTGCAATGCACACTTGGCAGAGACAGAGAAGCTAAAGTGAAGCTCCCTAGCCTCTCAGATCCCACCTCTCTCATCTCACGGTACCAAAAGTAGTAGAGACAAACCGCACAGCTAGCTCTCCAGAGCAATTCTCTCCCCTAAAGAAGAGAGGTACTCCACAGCCAGTCCACAGGTCTGTTGAGATGTGGAAAGTAGTGGCCGAAAGCCTGAGATTGCCATTGCTAAAGCCATAAAGCTAGAAAGCAGAATCTGTAAAGCTAAAGCCTTAAAGCCCTCACAAGATGCCCTGCCCACCAATGCGACTGCAGTGCCGCCTACATAACTGCAACAGCAACATCTCAGTGAGGTCAGTCCAGAAACTTCACAGAGCTAAAAGTTGTAATAACAGTGACATCTACTGAAAGAAACCTCTCAAAACCAAAGTTATTATTCCTATTTTTTTCCTTTTTTTCCATTTTTACTTTTTCTTCTTATTCTTTTTTCTTTTGAATTTTATTTCTATAATTGTTATATTTTTATTTTTACTTGTTGTGGGTGTTTTGTTTTTGAACTCTTTGTTTTCAATTTTTTCTGTGGTTTTTCTTCTTGTTATAGCATTTTCAATTTTTATATTATATTGTATTTTTATTTTTATAGTTGTTTTTTTTTTGTTAGGGCTCTTAACAATACCACTCTCAAATGCCATCAAGGGAGAAGAAATCAAATACCATGGCTACACAAGAGAGAAATGCAGTTCAGAATAAAAATGAAAAATATCCAGAAAAAATTTCAGTCACATGGAAACCTTGGAGTTAAATAATAGAGAATTCAAAATAGAAGTTCTTTAACTACTCAACAAGATGCAAAAAGACACCAATAGGCAACTTAATGAGCTCAGAAAACAATGAACAAAATGAATACCTCGCCAAGGAGCTTGAAACTTTAAAAACAGAGATGGGCTCAATACATGAATTGAAGATTGAAGAAGCAAGAACAGCTAATAGAACAAGCCAGATAGAGGAATCAGTGACATCAAAGATGAACAACTACAGATGCTACAGAGAGAAGGGGAGAGAGGCTCACACATTGAAAAAACTGAGAGAGCTCTACAAGAATTGTCTGACTTACTCAGAAAGAGCAATGTAAGAATAATTGGTATGTCAGAAGAAGAAAAAGAAGAAGAAGAAGGGAAGGAGACGGGAATAAATGGAAAGACTATTCAAGAAAATAATTGATGAGAACTTCCTGAGCCTATGGAAAGAGTTAGAGCCTCAAATCCAAGAAGCAAACAGAACGCTGAGTTACCACAACCCAAACAGTCCTACTCCAAGGCACATCAAAATAAAAATGTCAAAAATCAATGACAAATAAAGAATTCATAAGGCACCTAGAGAAAAGAGCATAACATATAAAGGAAAACCCATTAGGTTATCATCAGAATTCTCAGCAGAAATTTCACAAACTAGAAGAAAGTGGGCCAAAACATTTGAAGTATTGAAAGATAGAAATTACCATCCAAAAATACTATATCCATCAAAGTTATCCTTCAAATATGAAGGAGAAATAAAAACTTTTATGGATATACAAAAGCTGAGAGAATTTCTCACTAGAAAACCCCCACTAAAGGAAATACAAGGGGATTATTCAACTAGATACAAAGAACAAAACAAATGAAAACTACAAGTAAAAGCACCTATGATGTCACAATAAAAACAAGGATAATCTGTGACAATAATAACATAAAAGAGGAGAGGATAATGCTCTGCAGTAGCAAAGAAGGAGGGACTGCAGAAGCACTCATGAGACAAAGGACTCTTGCATATATGAACACTTTTCTCTTTTTTTTTAAATTTATTTTTTATAATAATTTTATTTTTTTAATGGGGAAACATCAATAAATCAGGATACATATATTCAAAGATAACAAGTCCAGGTTATCTTGTCGTTCAATTATGTTGCATACCCATCACCCAAAGTCAGATTGTCCTCTGTCACCTTCTATCTAGTTTTCTTTGTGCCCCTCCCCCTCCCACTTTCCCTCTCCCATTCCCCCCCCCCCCCTGTAACCACCACACTCTTATCAATGTCTCTTAGTTTCACTTTTATGTCCCACCTACGTATGGAATAATGCAGTTCCTGGTTATTTCTGATTTACTTATTTTGCTTCGTATCATGTTATCAAGATCCCATCATTTCTTATGGCTGAGTAGTATTCCATAGTGTATATGTGCCACATCTTCTTTATCCAGTCATCTATTGACGGGCTTTTTGGTTGTTTCCATGTCCTGGCCACTGTGAACAATGCTGCAATAAACATGGGGCTGTATGTGTCTTTACATATCAATGTTTCTGAGTTTTTGGGGTATATACCCAGTAGAGGGATTGCTGGGTCATAAGGTAGTTCTATTTTCAGTTTATTGAGGAACCACCATACTTTCTTCCATAATGGTTGTACTACTTTACATTCCCACCAACAGTGTATGAGGGTTCCTTTTTCTCCACAGCCTCTCCAACATTTGCTATTATCTGTCTTGCTAATAATAGCCAATCAAACAGGTGTGAGGTGGTATCTCGTTGCAGTTTTGATTTGCATTTCTCTAATAGCTAAAGAAGATGAGCATCTTTTCATATATCTGTTGGCCATTTGTATTTCTTCCTGGGAGAAGTGTCTGTTCATATCCTCTTCCCATTTTTTTATTGGATTGTTTGTTTGTTTGTTGTTGAGTTTTATGAGTTCTTTGTATATTTTGGATATTAGGCCCTTATCTGAGCTGTTGTTTGAAAATATCATTTCCCATTTAGTTGGCTTTCTGTTTATTTTGTTATCAGTTTCTCTTGCTGAGCAAAAACTTCTTAGTCTGATGTAGTCCCATTCATTAATTTTTGCCTTCACTTCTCTTGCCTGTGGAGTCAAATTCATAAAATGCTCTTTAAAACCCAGGTCCATGAGTTGAGTACCTATGTCTTCCTCTATGTACTTAATTGTTTCAGGTCTTATGTTTAGATCTTTGATCCATTTTGAGTTAATTTTTGTACAGGGGGACAAAGTGTAGTCCAGTTTCATTCTTTTGCACGTGGCTTTCCAGTTTTCCCAGCACCATTTATTGAAGAGGCTTTCTTTTCTCCATTGTGTGTTGTTGGCCCCTTTACCAAAAATTATTTGACTATATATATGTGGTTTTATTTCTGGACTTTCTATTCTGTTCCATTGGTCTGAGTGTCTATTTTTCTGCCAATACCATGCTGTTTTGATTATCGTGGCCCTATAATAGAGTTTGAAGTCAGGTATTGTAATGCCCCCAGCTTCATTCTTTTTCTTTAGGATTGCTTTGGCTATTCGGGGTTTTTTATAGTTCCATATAAATCTGATGATTTTTTGCTCTATTTCTTTAAAAAAATGTCATTGGAAGTTTGATGGGAATTGCATTAAATTTGTATATTGCTTTGGGTAATATAGCCATCTTGATTATATTTATTCTTCCTAGCCAAGAACAAGGTATATTCTTCCATCTCATTATATCTTTTTCGATTTCCCTTAACAATGGTTTATAGTTTTCATTATATAAGTCTTTTACATTCTTTGTTATGTTTATTCCTAAGTATTTTATTTTTTTTGTTGCAATCGTGAAGGGGATTTTTCTTTTGAGTTCGTTCTCAATTGTTTCATTGTTGGCATATAGAAAGGCTATTGACTTCTGTATGTTAACTTTGTATCCTGCAACCTTACTGTATTGGCTTATTGTTTCTAGTAGTCTTTTTGTGGATTCTTTGGGGTTTTCGATGTATAGGATCATATCATCTGCAAAAAGTGATACCTTTACTTTTTCTTTTCTGATATGGATGCCTTTTATTTCTTTGTCTTGTCTGATTGCTCTGGCTAGAACCTCTAGTACCACATTAAATAAGAGTGGAGAGAGTGGACAACCCTGTCTTGTTCCTGATCTAAGGGGGAAAGCCTTCAGTTTTGTGCCATTTAATATGATGTTAGCTGATGGTTTATCATATATGGCCTTTATCATGTTGAGATATTTTCCTTCTATACCCATTTTGTTGAGAGTCTTAAACATAAAATTGTGTTGTATTTTATCGAAAGCCTTTTCTGCGTCTATTGATAAGATCATGTGGTTTTTGTTCTTTGTTTTGTTGATATGGTGTATTACGTTAACCATTTTAAGTATGTCGAACCATCCTTGAGATTCTGGGATGAATCTCACTTGATCATGATGTATTATTTTTTTATTATGTTGTTGTATTCGATTTGCTAGTATTTTTTTTAGTATTTTAGCATCTGTATTCATTAGAGATATTGGTCTGTAGTTTTCTTTTTTTGTGCCATCCTTGCCTGGTTTTGGTATGAGGGTTATGTTGGCCTCATAAAATGTGTTTGGAAGTATTGCTTCTTCTTCAATTTTTTGGAAGACTTTCAGTAGAATAGGAACCAAGTCTTCTTTGAATGTTTGATAAAATTCGCTGGTATAGCCGTCTGAGCCTGGACTTTTATTTTTGGGGAGGTTTTTAATGGTTTTTTCTATTTCTTCTCTACTAATAGGTCTGTTTAGGTTTCTGCTTCTTCTTGACTCAGTCTAGGAAGGTTGTATTGTTCTAGAAATTTATCCATTTCTTCTAGGTTGTTGAATTTAGTGGCATAAAGTTTTTCATAGTATTCTACAATAATTCTTTGTATATCTACGGTGTCCGTGGTGATTTCTCCTCTTTCATTTTGGATTTTGTTTATATGAGTTCTTTCTCTTTTTTCCTTGGTAAGTCTTGCCAAGGGTTTGTCAATTTTGTTGATCTTTTCAAAGAACCAGCTCCTTGTTCTATTAATTTTTTCTATAGTTTTTCTGTTCTCTAATTCATTTATTTCTGCTCTGATTTTTATTATCTCCTTTCTTTGGCTGGTTTTGGGTTTTCTTTGTTCTTCTTTTTCTAATTCCCTAAAGTGTGAAGTTAAGTGGTTCACTTGGGCTCTCTCTTGTTTGTTCATATATGCCTGAAGTGATATGAACTTCCCTCTTATCACTGCTTTTGCTGCATTCCATAGATTCTGATATGTCATATTGTCATTTTCATTAGTCTGTATATATCTTTTGATCTCTGCACTTATTTCTTCTTTGATCCATTCATTTTTTAAAAGAATGTTGTTTAGTTTCCACATTTTTGTGGGATTTTTTTTCCTCTTTTTTGCAGTTGAATTCTAGTTTCAAGGCTTTATGATCAGAAAATATGCTTGGTACAACTTCGATTTTTCTGAATTTGCTGATGTTGTTTTTGCGGCCCAACATATGGTCAATTCTTGAGAATGATCCATGTACACTGGAGAAAAAAGTATACTCAGTCACTTTGGGATGAAATGTCCTGTAGATGTCTATCATATCCAGGTGCTCTAGTGTTTTGTTTAAGGCCACTATGTCTTTGTTGATTCTCTGTTTGGATGACCGATCTAGAGCCGTCAGCGGTGTATTGAGGTCTCCAAGTATGATTGTATTTTTGTCAGTTTTTGTTTTAAAGTCAATAAGTAGCTGTCTTATATATTTTGGTGCTCCTTGGTTTGGTGCATATATATTAAGAATTGTTATGTCTTCTTGATTCAGTGTCCCCTTAGCCATTATGAAATGGCCATTTTTGTCTCTGAGTACTTTTGCTGTCTTGTAGTCAGCATTATCAGATATAAGTATTGCTACACCTGCTTTTTTTGGATGTTATTTGCTTGAACTATTGTTTTCCAGCCTTTCACTTGGAATTTGTTTTTATCCTTGTTACTTAGATGAGTTTCCTGTAGGCAGCATACAGTTGGATTTTCTTTTTTAATTCATTCTGCTACTCTGTGCCTTTTTATTGGTGAGTTTAATCCATTTACATTTAGTGTAATTATTGACACTTGTGAGTTCCCTATTGCCATTTTATATCTTGCTTTCTGTTAGTTTTGTGTCTTGTTTGATCCTTCTCTTTCATTTTTCTATCTTTTGTTTTTATTTGGTTGTATTCCATACATCTTTCCTCTGTTGTTATCTTTTTTATCTCATGTGCTTCTGTGGTGGTTTTTTCAATGGTGGTTACCTTTGAGTAATGAAAAGGGTCCCTACCCTGTTCATTGTAGCGAACTATTTTGTGAGTACTTTTGCACTCCATTGTCCTTTGCTACTGTTAATCTCCATATTCTCCCCCCCTTTCTTTTTGTTGTTGTCACAGTTTAAATTTGGTTTTATTGTGTTCTTCTTGGAGCTTTTACTTGTGGCTCTGTTTTTTTTTTTTTTGTTCTTTGTATCTGATTGGAGAACCCCCTTTAGTAATTCCTGGAGTGGGGGTTTTCTGATGATAAATTCCCTCATCTTTTCTGTATCTGTGAATGTTTTTATTTCTCCTTCATATTTGAAGGATAGCTTTGATGGGTATAGTATTCATGGCTGAAAGTTCCTCTCTTTCAGGACTTTAAATATTGGGGTCCACTCTCTTCTAGCTTGTAGAGTTTCTGCTGAGAAATCTGATGATAATCTAATGGGCCTTCCGTTATATGTTGTATTCTTCTTTTCCCTGGCTGCCTTGAGAATTTTTTCTTTGCTGTTGGTTTGTGCCAATTTCATTATGATATGCCTTGGAGTAGGTTTGTTGGGGTTAAGAAAACTCAGAGTTCTGTTTGCTTCTTGAACTTGAGGCTTTAGTTCTTTCCACAGGCTTGGGAAGTTCTCATCTATTATTTGTTTGAGTATGTTCTCCATTCCATTTTCTCTCTCTTCTCCCTCTGATATACCTATTATTCTTATGTTATTCTTTTTGATGGAGTCAGATAATTCTTGTAGGGCTATCTCATTTTTTTTAATTTTTGAGTCTCTTTCTTCTTCTCTCTGTTGTGCCTCAAGTTGCTTGTCTTCTATTTCACTAATCCTCTCTTCTATCTGACCTGTTCTATTAGCTAAGCTTGTTACTTCGTTTTTCAGCTCGTGAATTGAGTTTTTTATTTCTGTTTGATTTGTTTTTATAGTTTCAATTTCCTTGGACATATATTCTTTGTGTTCATTGAGTTGTTTTCTGAGCTCCCTAAATTGCCTTTCTGTGTTTTCTTGTATATCTCAGAGGATTTTTAGGATTTCTATCTTGATTTCTCTGTCATTTAGCTCCAAGGTTTCCAATATATTAAATTTTTTCTCCATAGATTTTTCCTCATCTAGCTGTGTTACCTCTCTTTCTTTTGTATCCATGATATTTGATTTTCTCTTCCTTAATGGCATCTGAGGGTGGTTTTGTTGATAGTATTAATGAGATTTAATAAAGAATAAAAAGTTAAAAAAATAAAAAATTGAAAAGAGTTGTTTTTTTTAAAAAAATTAATAATGAAATAAAGGAAAATAAAATAAAATAACAATTTTAAAAAAAGGAAATTATTCCCCCCCTCCTTTTTTCCTCTCCTCTCCTCTCCCCTCTTTCTTGAGAAAATCTTGTGGTGAACTGTGAATTATATAACAAACAATGCCTGTAATGGAGGGCCTGAATTGGGGAAAAGTAATAAAGGGGCAAAAAAAAAAAAAAAAAAAAAAAAGAAAGAAAAAAGAAGGGGGTATGGACCCACAAAAAGCAAATAAGGAAAAAATTTGGGTCAAGAATAAAATGATTTGCTTTTAGGTGTTGGTTGACTAAGAGTTATGATGAGAGGAATAAGAGGAAAACAGAAAAATGGGAGGACAAATTAAAAAATTACTATTGTATTTAGTGGAACAAGAACTAGATAAAATGGAGAGCCAGGGATGGGAGCACTGTTAGTGAGTTAAAAAGGTGAAGTAAAAACCCCCCAAAATGCCACAAACATAAGTTTGAGTCCCAGATAAGATAATTTGTTTGTTATTGAGGTTTGAATGAGAGGAGATGTAAAGGAGAAAGGAAGAAACTAATATAGAGGGAGAAAAGAAAGAGCGAGAGAGAAAAAAAGAGGAAACCACTAAAAGAAGAAAAAAGAAAAAAGAGGAGAGAGAGAGAGAGAGAGAGAGATTTAAGGGTTTTGGAGTACAACCCTCATAGAGAGAAAGGAAGAGGAGAAAAAAGATAATGGGAGATGTAACACTTATGGGTAGTGTAGTTCAAGGAGAGGAGAGAGTAAGACCGGCAGAGAGTTAATCGGCCAAATTGGAGGAGGAAAAAAAATATCAAGAATGAAGATAAGAGAAACAAACAAACAAATATAATAAAATGGATAGGTTATAAAGTCTGCAGATTATTCTTGATTTTGAGAGATGTTCCATGCACACTGGCGAAGAATAAATAGTCTGATGTTTTGGGATGAAATATCCTATAAATATTTATTATGTCTATTTGGTCCACAGTGTCCTTTAAGGCTGATATTTCTTTATTGATTTTCTGTTTGGATCTATCTAAAGTCATCAAGGGTATATTGAAATCTCCAAATATGATTGTGTTTTTGTCAGCTTCTATTTTTAGATCAGTTAGTAGATGTTCTTCTTGCTTTTCTTTTCTCTCCCTCTTCCTGGTTGGTGACTCTGTACCCGGGTTCTGCCCCTTTGGCACGCTCAGGTAGAGGTTTGCAGTTGATAAGTCTTTATGGCGATGTCATGTATTGTGCTTTAGTCTCGTTGGCAGTCGAGGCTCATTAGCATTTATAGGCTCTGACAGTGAGAGAGTCCATGTTCCTGGAGCCTTTCTCCTAGTCTTTCCTTCCTCAATTAGTAGCCTGATAATCCAGCTATGGGGTTGCTGCTGCCTCTGCCTGGATAATAAGAGGCTCAAAGAGCTGGCAACTCCCCACTCTATTTCCACTCAGCACAGGGCTCTGGGTAAGGCTCAGTCAGTCAGAGCTGCTAGCATAATCAGGCGGGTTTTCTGCCCACTCAAAGTCCTCTGGCTCTGCCACTCTGTCCGATAACATAGGTGGGCGCCCACTTCCGGGGCACTTGGAGGAAACTCTCGCTCACTATCTGCGTGCGCAGACCAGGATATCTGGCCAGCAGTCTCATGCTCTGAGTGAAACCCCCAACCGCATGGAAAAGTTGCAGTGTTGGAATTGGCTCTCGCTCCGTCCCCGTGCGCAGCTTTTGCAAGGCGCTGGGGCGGCCCGAGATTCTGCTTTGGCCCACACAAAGGCCCCTGACTCTGCCCCTCTGTGCGATAACATGGGCGCACACTGCCGAGGCACTCGGAGGAATCTTTCACTCACTATCTGCGCGCGCAGACCAGGATATGAGGCCGGCCGCGTTTCCCTCTGAGTGAATCCCCTACCAGCACATAAAAGTTCCACCATTGGAATTAGTTCTCGCTCCCTCCCATGCACAGCTTTCCCAGAGCACTGGGGCTGACCAGAGATTCTGTTTTCGGCCCACAGAAAGGCCTCTGACTCTGCCTCTCTGTGGGGTAACACAGGCACCCACTCCCGGGGCTTAGGAAGAAATCTCTCACCCAGTAGCTGCACGCACCGACCAGGTGATCGGGTAAAATGGCTGCCCCGCTTGTCTTTCTTTGTTTGGGTTTGGCGCTAGTGTTAGCTTGTATTGCCTGGGTTGCCACAGGATCAGTTTTTCCTCGGCTTGGATCTCCGTGCCATAGCCTGGTTCGGCCATTTGTGCTGCGGCCTGGATCTATTCACCCCCTTTGCCCACCTCAGTTTCTATATTCACGGATCCCAGAGAAAGCCACCCTGTTTAGGTTAGTGAGGAAGGCGGAGCATTTCTTACTCCCTATTTCCTTCGGGGTTTGGTTATATATTTAGCCAATTTTTCGCTTGACCATACCTTCGGGTGTATTGCGAAACATCTGGAGGCTCCAAGGATAGGTTTTTCTGTTTCTGGTTGAAGATCTTGTTGAGTTTTGGGGGAGATTTATCGGTATCGCTTCCTACCCCACCATTACTCTCACTTTTCTCTTAATAACCTAATGGTAACCACTCATAAAAAAACACACAGCTTAACAAAAGAAAATACAGGGGGAAAAAGTATAAAATACAAACAAACAAAAACAACTGACAGAAACAAAAAAGAGAAGAACCAAACAAGACACAGATCTACCAGAAAACAAAACATAAAATGGTTATAGAAAATTCTCGTGTCACCTGACCAGGCAGTGGCACAGTGGATAGAGCATCAGACTGGGATGCAAAACCTTGAGTTCACTGGCTTGAGTGAAGGCTCATCTAGTTTGAGCAAGGCTCACCAGCTTAAACCCAAGGTTGCTGGCTTAAGCAAGTGGTCATTTGGACTGCTGTAGCCCTACCTGGTCAAGGCACATATGAGAAAGCAGTCAATTGAGAACTAAGATGCCACAATAAAGAATTGATGCTTCTCATCTCTTTCCTTTCCTGTCTGTTTATCCCTATCTGTCCCTCTCTCTGTCTCTCTCTCTGTCTCTGTCACATACACACACCCACACACACAAAAGAAAATCCTCAAGTGCCAATAATTACCCTAAATGTAAATGGATGGAACTCACCAATAAAATGGCACAGAGTATCAGATTGGATCACAAAGCAAAACCCAATGATATGCTGCCTTCAAGAGACACATCTAAGCTGCAAGGACAAAAGTAGATTTAAAGTGAAAGGTTGGAAAATGATTCTCCAAGAAAATAATATCCAAAGAAAAGCAGATCTAGCCATACTCATATCTAACAATGCTGACTTCAAGATAACAAAGATAATCAGGGATGAAGACAGACATTTCATAATGATAAAGGGTACATTGCATTAAGAAGACATAACACTTCTTAATATGTTTGCACTGAACTGGGGTGCACCAAAATATATAAAACATCTACTAACTGATCTAAAAATAGAAGCTGACAAAAACACAATCATATTTGGAGATTTCAATATACCCTTGATGACTTTAGATAGATCCAAACAGAAAATCAATAAAGAAATATCAGCCTTAAAGGACACTGTGGACCAAATAGACATAATAAATATTTATAGGATATTCCATCCCAAAACATCAGACTATTCATTCTTCGCCAGTGTGCATGGAACATTCTCAAGAAAAGACCATATATTGGGCCACAAAACTGACATCAACAAATTCAGGAAGATTGAAATTATACCAAGCATATTTTCTGATTATAAGGCTTTGAAACTAGAATTCAACTGTAAAAAGCAAGTTAAAAAAATACACAAAAACATGAAAATTATACAACATACTTCCAAAAAATGATGGGTCAAAGAAGAAATAAAAGCAGAGATCAAAAGAGATATACAAAAAAATAAAATGACAACACAATATATCAAAATATAAGGGATGCAAAGAAAGCAGTAATAAAAGGAAAGTTTATATCATTACAGGCTTATATCAATAAAAAAAGAGAGATATGAAGTAAACAATTTAACATCAAACCTTAAGGAACTAGAAAAAGGAGAACAAAGCCAACAAAAAGTCAGCAGAGGAAAGAAAATAGTAAAAATTAGAGCAGAACTAAATGAAATAGAGAAAAAAAAACACTATAGAAAAAATTAATACAACAAACAGATGTTTCTTTGAAAAGAACAAAATAAAATCAACAAATCACTGGCTAGACTACTGAGGAAAAAAGGGAAAGGACGTATAAACAAAATCTGAAATGAAAGAAGAGAAATTACCAAGACATCATAGATATAAAAGGATCATAGTAAAATATTATGAAAGATAATATGCCACCATAATTCAACAACCTAGAGGAAATGGATGACGTCCTAGAACTACACAAACTTCCTAGACTGAGTCATGAAGAAGTGGAAAGCCTAAATAGACCTATAAGCAGAGAGGAAATAGAAATAACTATCAAAAACCTCCCCCAAAACAAAAGTCCAGGACAAGATGGCTACACTAGTGATTTCTATGAAACATTGAAAGAAGATTTGGTACATATCCTTCTCAAAGTCTTCCAAAAAATAGAAGAAGCAATACTCCCCAACACATTTTATGAGGCAACATAACCCTCATATCAAAACTTGGCAAGGACAACACAAAAAAAGAAAACTACAGACCAATATCTCTAATGAATACAGATGCAAAAATCCTCATCAAAATACTAGCAAATCAAATACAACACACATTAAAAAAATAATACAAATATTGATTGACTTATGACCTATGCAACTTATGACCATTTGACTTTACGACCACAATCACTAGCCATGACTGCTCCGCATCTGGCAGTGCAAGCGTTGCCCAGCTGGGCATATGACAGTGCGGACCAGCTTCCTGCAGCACTACCATCTCCGCGTGCACCATTTCAACTGTTATCTCAGACTTGGTACAGTAATTTGTGTTTTGTGTCTTGGATATTTTTCATCAAACCTCTCCCAAAATGTCTACCAAGAGGAAATTGTCTTTGCAAATATTAAACCAGTTGTACTGGTAATGCAGTGTTTTACTTAAACCTGACGAATGTAAAAATAAGAAACAAAATGGTGTAGAGATGATACAGATGGCATAAAATGAACAAAGAAAATGATAATATATAACAATGATGAAAGAAAATTATAATAAAATATGACTAAAAAATTTTTATAACATCATTTCACAATACTGTACATATAGCCTACTCAACTTACAACCAAATTCATGTCACGACCGGTCTGTCAGAACCAATCATGGTCATAAGTCGAGCACTAGCTGAACATCACAATCAAGTGAAATTCATTCCAGGAGCACGAGGATGGTTCAACATATGGAAATCGATCAACATAATATACCACATCGACAAAACAAAGAATAAAAAACATGATTCTATCAATAGATGCAAGGAAGACATTTGATAAGATATACCATCCTTTTATGTTTAAAACACTCGATAAAATTGGAATAGAAAAATGTACCTGAATATAATAAAGGCCATATATTACAAACCATCAGCTAATAGCAAACAAATAGTGAAAAAAATGAAGGCTTTTCCTCTATAATCAGAAAGATGATAAGGTTTATTCAACATTGTTCTGGAAGTTTTAGTAAAAGTGATCAGGTAAAAGAAAGAAATAAAAGGCATTCATACTGGGAAATAAGATTAAAGGTATCATTTTTTGCGGAGGACGCAATCCTATATAAAGAAACCCCTGAGTACTCCACCAAAAAACTATTAGAAACAATAAGTCAATACAGTAAAGTTGCAGGATAAAAATCAATATACAAAAGTCCACTGCTTTCTTATACACCAACAACATCAGAAAATGAACTAAAAAAAAAAAAAAAACAATTACTTTTACAATTGCAACCAAAAAAATAAAATACCTAGGAATAAACTTAACAAAAGATGTGAAGAACCTATATAATGAAAACTATAAAATATTATTGAAAGACATTGAAAAAGACACAGTGAAATGAAAAAATTTTCCATGTTCATGGATTGAAAGAATCAACATTGTTAAAATGGCCATATAATCCAAAACAATATATAAATTTAATGCAATTACTTATCAAAATCCCAATGTCATTTTTTAAAGAAATAGAACAAAAAATTACCAGGTTTGTATGGAACCATAAAAATTCCCAAATAGCCAAAGCAATCCTGAGGAAAAAGAAGGAAGCCGGAGGTATCACACTACCTGACTTCAAATTATACTACAGAGTCATGATAATCAAAACAGCTTGGTATTGGCAGAAAAATAGACATACGGACCAATGAAACAGAATTGAGAACCCAGATGTAGAACCTCATATATATGGACAAATCATCTTTCACCAAAGAGCCAAAAACACATAATGGAGAAAAGAAAGCCTATTCAATAAATGGTGCTGGGAAAATTGGAAAGCCAAACGTGCAAAAGAATGAAACTTGACTATAGTTCATCCCCTTGCACAAAAAGTTAATTTAAAATGGACCAAAGAACTAAATATAAGATCTGAAACAATAAATTACATAGAAGAAAACATAGGTACTAAACTCATGAACCTTGGCCGTAGAGAACTTTTTATGAATTTGACCCCAAAGGCAAGGTAAGTCAAGGCAAAAATAAATGAATGAGACTATATCAAACTAAAAAACTTCTGGCCTTGGCCAGTTGGCTCAGTGGTAGAGTGTCAGCCTGGTATGTGATGTCCCGGGTTCAATTTTCAGTTAGGACACACAGGTGAAGCACCCATCTTCTTCTCTATACCCCTCTCTCGCTTTTCTCTCTCTTTTTCTTTCTCTTCCCCTCATGCAACCATGGCTTGATTGGGGCGAGTTGGCCGAGGTCACTGAAGATGGCTTCTTGACCTTTGCCTCAAGCTGCTAAAGAGAGCTCAGTAGCTGAGCAACAAAGCAACGCCCCAGCTGGGCAAAGTATCACCCCATAGTGGGCTTGCCGGGTAGATCGTTGTCAAGGGACATTCAGGAATCTGTCTCTCTGCCTCCCCTCCTCTCACTGAGTTAAAAAACAAAACAAAACAAAACAAAAAACTAAAAAGCTTCTGCATAGCAAATGAAACAGACAAGAAAACAAATAGGCAGACAACTAAATGGGAGATGATATTTACAAACAACATCTGTGTTAGGGGTTAATATCCAAAATATATAAGGAACTCACAAAGCTCAGCAACAAGCAAGCAAACAATCGAATGAAAAAATGAAGAGAGGACCTGAACAGACACTTCTATCAAGAGGACATACTAATGACCAACAGATATATGAAAAGATGCTCATCTTCACTAGCTATGTAAGAAATGCAAATTAAAGTACAATGAGAAACCACCTCATACCTGTTAGATTAGCTATTATTAACAAGACAGGTAATAAGTGTTGGAAAGGCTGTGGAGAAAAAGCAACCCTCATTCACTGCTGGTGGTAATACAAACTGGTACAAGCCATTATGAAAGGGAGTATAGTGGTACCTCAAAAAATTAAGAATAGAACTACCATATGACTCAGCAATCCCTCTACTGGGTATCTATTCCCAAAATTCAAAAACTTTGATATATTAAGACACATGCACCCCCATGTTCATCACAGCATTATTCACAGTGGCCAAGACATGGAAACAACCAAAGTGCCCCTTGATAGAAAACTGAATAAAGATTTGTTACATATATACAATGGAATACTACTCAGCAATAAGAAATGATGACAAAGTGACATTTATGACAACATGGATGGACCTTGAGAACATTATATTGAGTGAAATAAGTAAATCAGAAAAAGTTAAGAATTTTATGATTTCACACATAGATGTGATATAAAACTGAGACTCATGGACATGGATAAAGTGCAGTGGTTTCCAGGAGGAGGGGGAAGCAGGGAAGGGAAATGGGTGGGGAGGGGAGAAGGGTGTAGAAAGGGACAAATTTAAGGTGATGGAAAATGATTTGACTTTGGGTGATGGGTATACAACAATAATCAACAGTTCAAATGCTATAGAAATGTTTACTTGAAATCTAGTGTACTCTTATTGACCAATGTCACTCTGTAAAAGATAATTTTCTAAATAAAATTTAGAAATAAAAAAAAGAAATTGCAGGGGTTGTTACTGAGAAAATTATTATATTTTACACAGTAGCTGACTGATTTGAGGAGATGTCATAAGGATTTACTAATATGGCTTTTTACTTAGAATCTGTCTCAGATGCTTTGTATGATTAAAAAAGTTAACTATGGGTTATCACAATTAGGCTTTTGTGAAATTTTTGTTGGTTCCATTTTGCTGTGGTTGTGGTTGGTTCCATTTTTATGGGAACAGTGCTCTAGTCATCCAAGTGGTATTAACAGGAGTTTAAAATGAGCTCTCTTCCACTCATTCAGCTTTAAAATCAGGTCAGGTTGTTCTGTAAATGAAAACCCAGCTGAAGCTGTTTCTCTTATCCCCTTCTTTAGCTAAATTGGTTCTAGACTTAAAAGCTAAAAACACAGGTTTTTTTCAGGAACAATACAAACAGTGCAGACAAAAGAAAAACTCACAGATCAGCCTCTTCAAACTTTGAAACTAAGATGAGAAGACCCATTTTAAATTCCATGAACAGTGAAATATCATACTAATCATGGAAATTTGACCCATAGGCACAATTTCCTTTAACGTATTTGCTTTAAGAGCAGTGGGCTTAGTCATCAGTCATTAAACAGAGATAACGAGAATGAATTTTGCTATAAGAGGGACTATAGATAGTTTCTACTTGTCCTTTCAAAAGTGTAGCACATTTTCATGACTACATGGAGTAAAAATCTTTCAAACTCTGATTTAAAAGACATTTTATATCCTAGCACACAATTGCTAAATACCTATCTTGTAAATCTAACAATTGACCACATATCTGTTTTATCCCATGTAGAAAAAAGATATTTTTAATTAACATGTTGAGTGTCTTCCTTTAAATCTCAGAGAAATATGACAAATAATATTTTTAAAAAATACCCATCTCCTGAAGAATATAAAATTCACTACAAATGAAAAAGTCATAAACTCATAGTTCATAAATTATATACGATAGCATTGTAAGTGCTATTCTAGAATTTATGAGGCATAGATAAGAAAAAAACTTTCTAGGATAATTGAATAAGGCATTGCAGGGAAAACAGCTTTTAATGTGAATTTGGAATTTTAAAAAATAGTACACTAGACAAAAAAATTGGAAAAATAGAAATCTTTAGGCAGAGGAAATAGAATGGTCCAAAAAGCATGAAAGAATACAACGTATTTATTTGAGGAAGCTCAGCTTGGCTGGTAAATAGAACCTAACACTGAAGGTACACTGTGATGGACCTTTAGCAACACAGCAAAGACTCTGAATACTGGCTTGTAGGCAATGAGCAGCAAATGAACGTGACTATATTTTGAATTTATTTGGTTTATTTTTTTGAAAATGTACTTGACAGTGGAGCCACATCTCATGAATGAAGAAGGAAGTCTGAGGAGAAATTGGTGTCAGGAAGCCGGTAATGAGGCTGCTTCAGTGATAAATAATCAAATTCAAAAGCTTATTAAATAGAAAATAAAGAATACAGCTTTAATTTATAATTTAATTATAATTTATAATTAATTTATAATTTAACTATAATTTATAATTAATTTATAATTTAATAATTCCATTTCCAAGCAATTACTAAATAATTAGTCATGAATTGGAGAGAAAAGGTTGAAGATTAAGATTTTAGTTTAGATAAGGACAGTGATACAAATAATCAAAACAGGGAATATTATAGGAGAAGCAGATTGAGGAGGTTGGGAGAGAGAATGAATGTAGAAGTAAATGAGACCTTTGTACCAGGGCAATTTGGAAATTCCTAAACTGGCCATTAGAGAATTAGAAATACAGGTCTAGGTCTTGTCCCAAAACACCCCAAAATTCAGTAGTTGATGTTCTATCAGCTGAGCTTTCACCCTTTGAACATTATTTTAAATGAGAAAAGGTCAAGAATAAAACTTTAAGAAGACATAGCATATGAAGGTATGTGAAAAAAGAGGATTCAAATAGGGAAACCAAGAAAAAGTCATGTATTAGATAGAGTTTGTCTCGGGTTCTCATTTTGCCAAGCAACCAGGTGACAATATGTACTAAGGAAAAAATGGCATTACAGTCATGCCTTTCTCTTTCGTCTTGCACATATACACAAAATGAATGTTGCATTTAATAACCTTTTTGTGTTTTCGGTTTTCAGTGTAACTGTGTCAATTATGGATTGCATTTGACTGAGAGTAACAAAATACCAAAATATCATGCTTTCAACACTCAAGGACTTAAGTTGTCATGTTAACAACAATAAATGTAGCCCTCTCTGATCTGTTACATTAGGTTGAGAGTATTTTGTATCTGTCTCTTTCATACAACAGCCTATTTCACTAGCTTACCATGTGGCACGCATTCTCAAGGAGAAGTTGGCTGCTGAAGCTCTGGTTATTAATGAGTTGCCACTCTAATGAAAAAGAAAGAACAGAGGGTAAAAATTAATATTCCTATCAGTTGGGTCAAATGCTCTGAAAGAACCTTTGCAGCATTTCCTCCCAACACTTAAGTTTACTTGACCACTTCTAACTTCACTAGAGATCGGAAATGTAGCATTCATTTTTTGCAACAATGAACCAGGATAAAATTTGGAGTCTGGTAAAGAGAATGAATATTTGGTAGCCTACTAGCTGTCTTTGCCATGAGCTCCTAACATGTGAAAGGGTATGCCTAGTTTGAAAAAATATAAAAATATATATATATTTAAATGATATTCTTTCCTTTCTTCAAGTAACTAATGGCTAAGTAAAATATATGTAAAACCAAAATATGAAAACAGCATTTTTGCCATTAAAAGGTGTTACAAAGTGCACAAAGGTATGTACATGTTTCATGGAAAACATGCTATCTGGTGGAATTCAAGTTTTCCAAGTGGCTAAGACTGGGGCAGAACACACAATGATGAAAGACATTTATGGGCATAGAAAATATACAATAAAACACCCAAAATAGCATGGTGAGAATAACACTGGGCCTCAGAAATTGAAACAGCAAATTCAAATCCACATTGAAAACTAAATTTTTCAAAACAAAATTTTTAATAAAGCTGTGAATGGGTGCCCATACTTGATTTGTTAATTTTCTAGAAGTTATTTTGATTCTCTAAGGAATAAATTGCTATAAGCATTGTACAAAAGAAGAAAATAAAGAAGTTTTCTCTTTTATAAATCTTTAAGTAAGCAATTTAGATAAGTTTAATGTTTAAAGATGGCAAAATACAAAGTATATTTTAGGTGTATACTAAATTTTATCCAAATGCAGACACTAAAGCTTGATTTAGAAAAATTAAAAACAACTGCTTGAAATAATTGCTGTTTAATCAGAAAATTTTTTTTGTACAATACGCAATTTACTTTTTTGAAGTATTTTATTGAGTGGTCCTTGGACTTTGCTAATTGTCATTATTTTAAGTGTTCTATTAAATTGTTGATTTTCTAATGTTATTTTTTGAAGTATACATTTTTATCAGATAATAATACCAGCATCTCTATTTTCTAATTTACTTACCCTTACAACAACACTTTGTAAAGATAACATTATGATTAAGTTTTTACTGACAAGAAAACATAAACGTTGTATGTCTTAACACTTCCTTTCAGGGAATAGAGAGATACAACTTTCTAAATATGGTAATTATTAGCTACTTTTAAACCCCGCCACTTATCAGATAGACTGCACCAGGGGAATTCTATAGCAAGATGGAAGTTATTTCTTTCCCTGGATTAGTTTTAGCTATAAAACCAATTTTAACAATCTTTCAAAATCCAAAGAAACAAAATTACATAATGATAAAATCATCATTTTTTAAAAATCTTAATTCTCAGAACTAAAACAGCCTTAGAATGTTTGGCCTGCATTGTGCACACCTCTTTGTTGGGCAGGCGAAGCCCTGAGCCCTGTGCTTATAAAGTGGCACACATTTGGTTTCTTAGGCTGTTTTTATCAATAGACAAGGACAGCCTCCAAGAAGCTAATGCAAACTCTAGAGAATGAAGATGTACGTTATATTCACAACTGAGTTGAACAACTACTTGAGATATTACAAGTAAAAGAGAAAAGGCAAAAACAAAGCCATAAGATTTAAAAACAATCCTTTTTAGCTTTGGCTGAGTAGCTCAGGTGTTTAGAGTGTCATCCCAATACACCAAGGTTGTGATTTCAATCCCTGGTGAAAACACATATAATAATCAACCAATGAGTGCATAAATAAGTGGAACAACAAATCGATATTTCTCTCTCTCTCTACAATCAATAAAAATTACACACAACACCACATTTTTTGCAAGGCATTTTGGGAATAGTCCTCAGTCTCAAAGAGGTTATGGTCACATTATTTGTAGCTGCCAATTCTAATTTCTCCCCCCTTTTCCTGATTTTTTTCTTACAAATCCAGATACCATCGATGCTTAAAATATACTGTCTCACTTAATGACCTTAGGTATGAATGTAGCAGAGAATCAACAACAAAATTTTACCTTCCCACTGTTGGGACCACTACAACATCAAAATCAAAACTGCTTTCAATAGACCATACCAATTTTGGGTAGCAATTAGTAATGCAAAAGCTAAAAGACCTCAATTTATCTGCAATAGGCAGAATAATGGTTCCCCAAAGATGCATATAGTCTAATAATCCTGGGAAACTATGACTGCATTAAATTATATAGCAAGAAGTAATTAAGGCTGCTAATTAGCTGACCACGGAGATTATTCTGTATAACACAGAAGGGCCCAATGTAATTGCAAAGTTCTTTTACATGTAGAAGAAGGAATCAGAATCATTTATATCAGAATAAATGAAATGTAAAGCTGGACTGGCCATTGCTGACTTTGAAGACTGAAAGAGGCCATGAGCCAAGGGATGAGGGCTATTTCCACAGGCTTGAAAAGGCAATGCAACAGATTCTCTCTCAGAGGTTCCAGAAAAAGCCCACCCAACATCTTGGTTTTAGCTCACTAGGACCCATTTTGACCTTCTAACCTAAAAAATCATAAGATAATACATGTGGCATGGTTTTAAGTATTAAATTGATGCTAATCTGTTACATAAGCAATAGGAAACTAATAGAATATATGACCTCATTTATCAGATATGTCTGATCTTGGTAAATCACTCAACTTACTATTTCTCCAATTGTAATACAACATAAAAATATCATCCAATGTGTCTTCTAGGAAAATTGAAATAATATACATAAAGCACTTTTCCTATTGTTAGTGTTAAATAGATAGCAGTAGGTAGTAGAAGTAAGACTGTAGCATTATCTTCATCATCATTTAAAGTTCTATGGATTAAATGACTTGGAGTGAAAGGAAAAAGACATTCTGAATTTTTTCAGTTGAGCATATGGGACATGAGTAGGTTCTAAACAAATGTAATGGTGGTGGGGTTAGTGAAGAGAGAATGACTTGAGAAGTATTTAAGGAAAAAATCAGACTCTGGCTGGTTGGAAGTCAATGTTAAATGTAGAAGGCTTTTATCTTCTATCTTGAATGATTGAATATATTTCACAAACATCAATATGGTTTAATAAATCATGGCATGCTCTGATATGTGGATGCCTGTGTAACTTGGATGAGAGACATACGAGAGGTGGTTTCAAATGCACCACCTTTTCCCACTTTCTTAAATTGTTACAGACATGAAATATCTCTGTGCTGAGCTGCAAGAAAAACTGATCTGGTATCCTTTTAGCATTGCTGCTCATTGCACCTGTTATGGTAGATTTTCAATAGCATCTTAAAATCTACCTAATAAACTCATTATCATCTTTTTCTCTCTGTCATCCTGACTCCCCACATCTTGAATAAAATGACAGCCCACAGGGTGATCACACTGCCTCTTCTAGTTGTAAGTGCCTGAATATGCCAGCCTAATAATTATCTTCCCCAAATGGCTCCCTTTTTTAAACTTAGGCTTCCAAGAACAGAATTTTGTAGTTGCTAAGTATTCTGGATGTATAACATTTTGTCAACTCTTGAACCTAATCCTCTCCTTCCCATCAAGTTACTCAAGTAGATATTTTGCTTTACATCAATTCCTTGTTAATAGACAAACTTATACTGAGAGCATACTTACTGAGCATCCTGCTGAAATTAGACCTTGGACTTCTGCTGATTTTAATTTTCATAAACGATCTAGAGAAAGGAAATGACTGTGAACTAGCTGGAATTACTAATCAACCAAAATTGCAGGGGAGGCTAGAAGTAGAGGAAGCTACAACCAAACACAGATGGGGTTCAATATGCCCTGTAGCTAAGCGGGTATGTGGTAGCGAACATAATAGAGAACTTTGTGAAGAGCTCTACACATTGGGCCTAAATAATTAGGAAATAAGTAACACCGTTCAATTGAAATGCATAAAGTTTGGGGCATAATTATGGATCAGTCACTCCAAAAGGGTATGAACTCTGTGAAACTTCAATTAGACCAGAAAAAGGATAAGACCCAGTAATATAAATACTGCTGAGAGAAGAACCAGAAATGAGATATTAAGATTTGCTGTCAGGGACACATCTAATAATCTGGGATTGTGTGAGGTGTGTGTGTGTGTGTGTGTGTGTGTGTGTGTGTGTGTGTATGTGTATGGAGTTAAGTGTATAATTTGATGTTTTGATACATGTATACACCCATGTAACTACCACCTCAAGATATGTACATTATTTCCATAAATATATTCTTGAGTCCCCTTACAAGCAGTTTTCCTTTCCCCATAGTTCTTATTTCTATTGCCATAGATTAATTAGTTTGGCATATTCCACAATTTCATATATATGAAATCATACAGTGTGCAGTCTGTGTTTACCCATTTTCACTCAGTGTTAGGCTTCTGAGATTCATACATAATTTCAGATTTATTGGTACTTCATATCACAATTTTTTTGTCCATGCTTTTATTGATAAACAGTTTCTAGTTTGGTGTTATTGTATTTTTTTTTCACTTTTTCGAAGCTGGAAACGGGGAGGCAGTCAGACTCCCGCATGTGCCCAACCGGAATCCACCCAGCATGCCCACCAGGGAGCGATGCTTTGCCCCTCTGGGGCATTGCTCTGTTGCATCCAGAGCTGTTCTAGCTCCTGAGGCAGAGGCCACAGAGCCATCCTCAGCGCCTGGGCCATGGAGCCTCAGCTGCAGGAGGGGAAGAGAGAGACAGAGAGGAAGGAGAGGGGGAGGAGTGGAGAAGCAGATGGGCGCTTCTCCTGTGTGCCCTGGCCGGGAATCGAACCCGGACTCCTGCACGCCAGGCCGACACTCTACCACTGAGCCATCCGGCCAGGGCCTATTGTATTTTTTTAAAAACTCTTTGAACTGTTTTTCACAAATCTTTGTTTTTGTTTTTTCAAAAATAAGTTTTAATTTATTTTAGAATTAGGTTATAACAGTAGGTATATGTTTAATACTATAAAAATTAGCCTAAATAGTTGGCAAATAGTTGGCAAAGTATTTGTACTAATTTATATTCCTAACAGCAAATATAGACTGAGAGTTTTAATTAATCCATGTCTGTGCCAAAATTTTGTGATGCAAGTTTTTACATTTAACTATATTTTACTTCATGTGAAATGATTTCTCATTTTTAAATTTAATTTGTATGCCAATTGAAGACTGAACATGTTAAGCACCTTTTCACATGATTTTTGGCCAGAAGTCTTTTACTTATTATAACTGTTTTTTGTATGTGTTTTTTTCTTTATTATATTTTATCAGATACAAATATAGCAAATATTTTTCTACTCTAAAACTTGAATTTTCTTATTCTTAAAAATGTCTTAGATAAAAGGGGTTTATGTGCAATATATTTATTTTGTCTTCTAAACAGTGCTTTCTACATTTGAAGAAATATTTGTTTACCCAAGATCACAATGATGTTCTCTTATGCTTTCTTCTAGAAGTTTCAGATCTGTGATTATATCTATAATACATCAAGAATTACACATTGTGATATGATAATAAATCAAGGTTCATTTTTTTTTATGTTTATCTAATTTCTTCATCCACAACTGTTGAAGAATATCCTTCCTCTAAGTTGGTTTGGCACATAGGTAGAAAAAAATAAGTCAACACTATACATGTTGGTCTGTTTCTGGGGACTCTACTCTGTTCCATTAATCACTCTGTCTATTCTTACAACAACAGCATACTAGATAAATTTTATTTTATAGTGTCAGCCTTCCAACACTAATATTTTCAAATTTCTATATAAAATTTTCTATTTTCTTTCTTTGCTTTTTTATATCAAGTCTAAAAACAACTTATCAGTTTATATAATTTTTAAAAGCCTGTTTGGATTTTTATTGAGATTGTGTTGGATCTATAGATCAATTAGTAGATTGGCATCTTAATACTACTTAGTTCTCCAGTCCACAAACATGCATCTCCATTTCCTTAAGTCTTCTTCAATTTGTCCTAGTATTATGCATGCAGTTTTCCATGTAGTAATTTCACACATTTACAAAATTTATTTCTAAATATTGTATCTTTTCTGATGCTAGCATAAAAAATGTTCTATTTTATTTTTCAAATTATATTCCTGATGTTTTTAATAGACTTATTCAGATTTTTACTTATTTGTTGGATTTAATAATGTATTTTATAATAAATTGTCCATTTCAACTCGTTAAATTCATCAGAAAAGAGTACTTCATAAATATTTACAAATTAAAACATTTGAAGAGAGATTCCACGATGGCCACAGAGTAAGTATATGTGACAAAATCCACCTCACAGGACCAAATTGGAATACAACTTAATTTAAGAACAACCAATAACCATTATGAAAAACCAACTTTAGACAAAACAAACAGAAATCTACTATAACTAAGGACCAAAGAAGAAGCCACACCGAGTCTGGTAGGAAGTGCAGAGACGTGGTGGGAGCTGTTCCACTTCCAGGAGCGAGGGGTGGAGGAGTGACCAGAAGGACTCTCACCACAGGGAGAGGGACCCTGAGAGATGGGGGGCATCAGCCCCAGAACCGGAGACCCAGAATGGAGCTCCAGTGACTGGAAGAGGCAACCAGACAGCATTCAGTGGTGAAAAGAGCAGGGTTTCTGTCTGTGAGAGGAGACAGATTTTGGAGTGGCAGATTCAGCCTTAAATGGCCTGCACAGAAAATCTCGCTAGAGGCCACTGGCCTGGGGCTCTGGGATGGGAGAGTTGAGAGGACTGGAGTTGCATGAAGAAAGTGTAAAGTTGGAGGCACAAGGAGAGATGATGACAGTGACCAGAACACTGGTGCTGAGTCATCCTCCAGGGCTAAAGTGGACATATACAGGGTAGGAGCAATCCCTTTGTCACACACCAGTCTGGGGAAACACAGCTGCCTGACCTCAAGAAATCTCTCCATATTCAGCCAGGGTAAAGGCTCGTTTGGAAAGATGAAGAAGCAGGAGGTGGGTCAGTGGCTCCTGTTTCAGGTGAGACCCGAGCTACTCCACCCCACTTTACTGCTAAGAACGTGCCCTGCCCCAGAGAACCCGGCAGGCCACATGGCTGGAAAACAGAAGCCACAACCACCACACTTCTGTGGCAACACCCCACTGAGATACATGGAAGAAACATCTGGATAGAGCGACAACTGGGACCAAAGAACAAGCCACACTCACTGCCCCCCCCCTCCCCGCACTAATTCCTGGAGTTCCCTACTGGGCCCAGCAAGTAGCTAGTAATTAGAGATAGCAATAGGAGAAAATCAGAGGAACTCAGACTTTTCTAAGGCTCACCTTGTTGGGGAGAAATAAAATTCAGGTATCTAGCAGAAGCTGAGGGATTAGGACTTGGAGTAGGGGCCACATTCCCTGTACTGAGTTACAGCTCAAAGACCCCTGAAGTTAGGGTCCCATTAACATTGTAGTCCCAACCTCAGCTGCCCTAACCCAAAAGTTTGCAATCCGTGCAGGGGTAGGTTACATTAGGCCAGTCAGGAAAACACTACAATCTTTAAACAGAGGACTCTGGAAAGACAAGGAATCTGCAAGGGAGCTGGAACAGCTGAAAAGCAGAGGCAAGTCTTCCAGAGCTTGCAGCTTGTACCGAGCTGCTGACAGCTCTAAGCAGGAGGAAATCCTTATAGACAGGTTGGCCCCTACCACACTACCCAGGCACACAAATCACCCACACAAACAGCAACAAGAGCAGTAGCTGATGACAAGTAGCCCACAGCAGATAAAAAGCAACAGATTATGCCAACCCAAGAAAATCTAGAACCAACACAACTGATAGCTGGAAGCAGAAAACTTAAACCCCACACACAGCTACACAAACAGCATACCCAAAGGAGCAGTCTATACACAGATAAAATGGGAAGACACAAAAATGAAATCCAAATGAATCAACAAGAAAAATTCCAAGAAAAAGAACTGAAAGAGATGCAAATAACCAAGATACTGAATGCAGAGTTTAAAATAATGATTGTTAGGATGCTCAAGGATCTTAGCACAATGGATAGATATAATGAGCACCTAAATAGATAGCAAGCACAAAAAAGGACATTGAAATCGTAAAAAAGAATCAATCAGAAATGACAAATACAATATCAGAAATGAAAACTACACTAGAAGGAATTAAAAGCGGGCTAGATGAAGCAGTAATTGAATCAGCAATTTAGAAAACAAGATATAAGAAAGCACAGAAGCAGAGCAGCAAAAAGAAAAGAGGATCAAAAAATCTGAGGAAACTCTAAGAGAGCTCTGTGACAACATGAAGAGAAACAACATCCACATCATAGGGGTTCCTGAAAGAGAAGAGAAAGAACAAGGGATAGAGAACCTGATTGAATAAATCATAGCTGAAACTTCCCCAAATTGATGAAGGAAAAAGTCACACAAGTTCAAGAAGCACAGAGAGTCCCATTAAAGAGGAAGCCAAAGAGGCTTACACCAAGACACATCATAATTAAAATACCAAAATTAAGAGATAAAAAAATACTAAAAGCTGCAAGAGAAAAGCATTCAATTACCTACATAGAAACTCCATAAGGATGACATCTGACTTCTCAACAGAAACACTAGAAGCCAGAAGGGAATGGCAAAACATATTCAAAGTAATGCAAAACAAGAGCCTAAAACCAAGACTTCTTTATCCAGCAAGGTTATCATTTAAAATTGAAGGAAAAATAAAAAGCTTCCCAGACAAAATAAATAAATAAACAAACAAACAAATAAATAAAGGAATTCATTACAGCTAAATCAATGCTGCAAGAAATGATAAGGGGCCTGCTGTAAACAGAGCAAAGGAAAGAAAAAATATATAGAAAAAAAGGAATGTAGATTTAAAGAATAAAATGGCAATAAACAACTACATATCAATAATAACCTTAATTGTAAATGGATTAAATGCTACAATCATAATTATTTCGCACAAACAGAAAGGAAAGAAAAGCTGGAGCAGCAGTACTAATATCTGAGAAAATAGACTTTAAAATAAAGGCAATGAATAGTAAGAAATAAAGAAGATCACTACATAATGAGAAATGGAGCAATCCAACAGAAAGATATAACCAGTATAAATATCTATGCACCTAATATAGGAGCACCTAAATATATACAGCAGGTTTTGATGGACATAAAGGGTGAGATCAACAGCAATACTATAATAACAGAGGATTTCAATACCCCACTAACATCATTAGATAGATTCTCCAGGCAGAAAATTAACAAAGAAACAGCAGACTTAAAGGACACACTAGATCAACTTGATTTAATAGATATCTTCAGAACCTTTAACCCTAAAGCAGCAGAATATACATTCTTTTCAAGTGCTCATGGTACATTCTCTAGGATAAACCACATGTTAGGACACAAAACAAGTCTCAATAAATTTAAGAAGATTAAAATCATACCAAGCATCTTCTCTAATCATGATGGCATAAAATTAGAAATTAATTGCAATAGAAAAATTGAAAAACATGCAAACACTTGGAGACTAAATAGCATGTTATTAAATAATGAATGGGTTAACAATGAGATCAAGGAAGAATAAAAAATTTCCTTGAAACAAATGAAAATGAACACATAACAACTCAAAATTTAATGGACACAGCAAAAGCAGTTCTGAGAGGGAAGTTCATAGTGTTACAGGCATACCTTACAGCAAGAAAAAGCTCAAATAAACAACTTAACCCAGCATTTAAAAGAACTAGAAAAAGAACAGCATGTAAAGCCCAGAGGAAGCAGAAGGTAGGAAATAATAAAGATCAGAGTGGGAATAAATGACATAGAGGCTAAAGAAAACAATACAGAGGATCAATGAAACCAGGAGCTGGTTCTTTGAAAAGGTAAACATATTGATGAACCTTTAACCAGACTAATCAAAGAGAGAGAGAGAGAGAGAGAGAGAGAACTCAGATTAATAAAGTTAGAAATGAGATTGGAGAAGTAACAACTGACAATGCAGAAATACAAAGTATTGTAAGAAAATACTATGAAGAACCATATGCCAAAAAATTAGACAACCTAGATGAAAGGGACAAGTTCCTTGAAACATATAATCTTTCAAAAATCAATTTGGAAGAATCAGAAAACCTAAACAGACTGATTACAACAAATAAGATTGAAACAATTATCAAAAAACTTCAAACAAACAAAAGTCCTGTGCCAGATGGCTTCACAGGTGAATTCTACCAAATATTCAAAGAAGAACTAACTCCTATCCTTCTCAAGCTATTCCAAAAAATTCAAGAGGAAAGGAGACTTCCAAGCTCTTTTTATGAGTTGAGCATAATCCTTATTCCAAAACCAGGCAAAGATATTACAAAGAAAGAAAACTATAGGCCAATATCCTGAGTAAACTTAGATGCTAAAATTTTCAACAAAATATTAGCAAATTGGATCCAGCAATACATGAAAAAAATCATACATCATGATCAAGTAGGATTTATTCTGGGGAGGCAAGGCTGGTACAATATTCGCAAATCAATCAATGTGATTGATCGCATAAACAAAAGGAAGGAAAAAAACCACATAATAATATCAATAGATGCATAGAAAGCATTTGATAAAATCCAGCACCCATTTACGGTCAAAACTCTCAGTAATGTGAGAATACAGGAATCATACCTCAACATGATAAAGGCCACCTATTACAAACCCACAGCCAACATCATACTCAATGGGCAAAAATAAAAGCAATCCCCTTAAGATCAGAAACAAGCAGGGGTACCTTCTTTTACCACTCTTATTGGACATAGTTCTGGATGTCCTCGCCAGAGCAATCAGACAAGAAGAAGAAATAAAAGCCATCCAAATTGGAAAAGAAGAAGTAATACTATCGTTATTTGCTGATGACATGATACTGTTCATAGAAAACCCTCAAGTCTCAGTCAAAAAACTACTGGACCTGATAAAAAAAAAATTCAGTGGCCTGACCTGTGGTGGCGCAGTGGATAAAGCATCGACCTGGAAAGGCTGAGGTCGCCGGTTCGAAACCCTGGGCTTGCCTGGTCAAGGCACATATGGGAGTTGATGCTTCCAGCTCCTCCCCCCATCTCTCTCTCCTCTCTCCCCCTCTCTGTCTCTCTCTCTCCTCTCTAAAAAGGAATAAATAAATAAATAAATAAATAGAAAGAAAAAAAATTCAGCAAGGTAGCAGGATATAAAATCAATATTCAGAAATTAGTGGCATTTTTATACACCAACAATGAACTGTTTGAAAGAGAAATTTAAAAAATCCCCTTAACTATTCCAACAACAAAAAAATAAAGTAACTACAAGTAAATTTAAACAAGGAGGTTAAAGACTTGTACTCAGAAAATTATAAAACAATGATAAAATGAATCAAGGAGGACACAGACAAGTGGAAGCATATACCGTGCTTATGGATAGGAAGAATAAACATCATTAAAATGTCTATATTACCCTAAGCAATTTATAAATTCAATGCAATTCCTATTAAAATACCAATGGCATACTTCAAAGGTATAGAACACATATTCCAAAAATTAATATGGAACCAAAAAATAATATAAATAGCCTCATCAATCTTGAAAAGAAGAATAAAATGGGAGGTATCACACTTCCTGATATCAAGTTATACTACAAGGCCATTGTACTCAAAACAGCTTGATACTGGTATAAGAACAGGCATATAGATCAATGGAACAGAACAGAGAACCCAGAAATAAACCCACGCCTCTATGGTCAATTGATATTGACAAAGGAAGTAAGAGCATACAATGAAGTAAAGGCAGTCTCTTTAACAAATGGTGTTGGGAAAATTGGACAGATACATCCTAAGAAATGAAGCTAGACCACCAACTTACACAATTAAAAAAAAAAAACTCAAAATGGATAAAAGATTTAAATGTAAGTCGTGAAACCATAACTATCTTGTAAGAAAACATAGGCAGTAGTAGGCTCTCTGACATCTCTTGCAGCAATATATTTGCTGATTTATCCCCAAGGGCAAGTAAAATAAAGGACAGGATGAACAAATGGGACTATATCAAACTAAAAAGCTTTTGCACAGCAAAAGACACTATGAACAAAATAAAAAGACAAACTACACACTGGGAGAACATATTCGACAATACATCTGATAAGGGGTTAATAACCAAAATTTATAAAGAACTTGTAAAACAACACTAGGAAAATAAACAGTCCAATCAAAAAATGGGCAAAAAAAATGAATAGACACTTCTTCAAAGGGGACATACAAATGGCCAATAGGCATATGAAAAAATGTTTAACATTACTAATCATCACATAAATGCAAATTAAAACCACAATGAAATATCACCTCACACCTCTCAGAATGGCATTCATTAACAAATCAACACACAATGAGTGCTGGTGAGGGTGTGGAGAAAAGGGAACCCTTCTGCACTGCTGGTAGGAATGCAGACTTATACAGCCACTGTGGAAAAGAGTATGGAGTTTCATCAAAAATTAAAAATGAATCTTCTTGACCCAGTTATCCCACTTTTAGGAATATATCCTAAGAATACTATTTCACTGATTCAAAAGAAGACATGCACACCCATGTTTATTGCAGCATTGTTTACAATAGCCAAGATCTGGACAGCCCAAGTGCCCATCAATGGATGAGTGGATTAAGAAGCTATGGTACATATGGAATACTATGCAGCCATGAAAAGGGAAATCTTACCTTTTGCGACAACATGGATTGACTTGGAGACTATTATGCTAAGTGAAATAAGCCAGGCAGAAAAAGAAAAGATCCTATGACCCCACTCATATGAGGAATCTAATGAACAAGAATAGAGGCAGAGGTGGGGTCAAAAGGGCCAGAGGGAAAGGGGAAGAGAGGATGGGATAAGAGAGGGGAAAGGAATTAGTGAAATTATGTATATATAACACAGAGACAAAGAGAGCAGAACAGCAAATCCTGGAGGGAAGAGGGGAGGTTGCTGGGGAAAGGGGCAAGGGGGGTATCAAGGGGAACACGGGGGTGGGTGACAGGGAGATATATTCAATGGGACACTTGAATCTATGTAAACATGATAAATTAAAATAAAAAATTAAAATGTTTGTAGTCACTATAGGGATGTCTTTTATTTTATTCTTGATATTGGTAATTAACATTGTTAGAGTTTTATCAATTTTTAAAAACTTTTCAAAGACTCAAATTCTGACTTAGGTTTTTGTTTCTCTATTCCCCATTTTACTCTTCTGTTATTTTACTTTTTTTCTACATTTTATTTATTTAATTTGCTCATCTTTTTCTAGCCTTGTATGGTAAAGCTTCTAATACTGGCATAAAAGCCAAACATTTCCCAGTAATAACTGCTTCAGTTCATACCCTAAATTTTGATACATTGTATTTTTATTATAATTTAGTTCAGAATATTTCTTCTTTTTCTTTGAATTATGGGTTAGTTGAAGGTGTCATGCTTAATTTTTAAGTATTTTGAAATTTTCCAGACATTTTCAGTGTTTGCTTCCTGAAAAACCTAACAGATACAGTTGTTAAAATCTATTATCTTTGTGTCCTTGTGTAATTTTCTGTTTACGCCATTTTCGTTAATATTTTTTAAAATCTCTCTTATTAAGTGCATACATGTATGGTGTTATAGTTTTCTAATAAATTGAAAATTGTCCCATAGGAAGACACATGTGACCTACTTTGCTGTTATTAATATAGAAATAGTAGTTGTCTTTTGTGTGATATATATACCTTTATTTTACATTCTATCTTTGATTTTATGTCAAAGTATGTATTTTTTAGACAGAATAGAGTTGAATCTCTCTCATGAGAGAGATTCTGATAATCTCTGCCTTTTAATTGGAATATTTGGCACATTTATATTTTAATAACTTACTGATTTATATGTTATTGTCTCTTTTGCTTTTTATTTGTTTGTCTCTGAGTTTTGTTCTTCTCTTCCTTTCCTTGACTTGTTTTGGGATAACTGAATATTAGTATTCATTTAGTATGTCATCTTAATTAATTTATTTTTAGCTGTACCCATTCATGGCAATATTTTTTAGTGGTTAGTCCATATATCATAATATCAATTCTTAAACTTGTAACAGGCTTCTTAGAAAATGTTGTACCACATTAATAAAATGTATTATTATGAAACCAGTATTTATTCTTAGTATTTTTGTGCTGTTCTGATAATTTGCAGCAGAAAGATAATTGTCCTTTAAAAAATTGAAACAATATTATTTTATGCTTGACCATATATTTACCATTCTCAGTGCTTTTCTCTCCGTCCTCAAGATCTTACTTTCCATTTGATGTCATTTTTCTTCTTCCTGAAAATCTTCTTATGCCATTTCTCTAGTGTAAATCTGCTAGTAGCAGTTTTTTACCTTGCATTTATCTTAAAATATCTTTATTTGGGCTTCAATTTTGAAAGATATTTTTACTACATATAAATTCTTTTTTGACAGGTTTTTATCCTTTTCATCTCTTTTATAGATACCATTCCACTGTCCTCCAACCGCCATTGTTACTTTTGAGAAGACAGTCATCATTTTTACCCTGTTCCTTTGTATGTGATATGTCTTTTTACTCTAGATGTTTTCAAGGGTTCTCTCTCCATCTTGCCCTCCCTTTCTCTCTCTCCTCTTTCAGCAATTTGCCTACAATATGTTTAGCTGTTATGTTCTTTATAATTTTATTACTTAGGTTTGCTGAATATCTTGGATATTTGATTTTACCTAATTTTAGTAAGTTTTAGACATTGTGTGATTTTATTAAACATGTTTTGGGGATCACATTTCTCATCTTTTTTATAAATTCCAATAATGGACATGTTTACTCATTGACATTATCCCATAAGATACAGAGGCTCTTTTTCATTTATTTATTTATTTATCTGTATTTTGCAGATAGTATACTCTTTTCATCTGCCTTTAAGTTCATTGATGCTATTGTTTTTTCCATTTTGTTAATTTGACCTAAGGTACTGTACTTTTCAGTTCTACCTTTTCTATTTGACTCTCTTTTATAATGTCCTTATCTTTTTTTTTATATTTTATGGAGCCTTTAACATTGAAGTCTTTCATTTTTAATTCCAGGATATTTACCTTATATTGTTTAAATATTTCTGCCTGTATATTTAGAAAATAACAATTTTCAACTCTCTGAGAATATTGTTATCTTTTCTTTTAGATTTTCAGTATTCTTTTACTTTCTTATTTTTTTCTGAAACAGTTCCTCAGTCCAATATATCAGCTACTAATTCAGGGCTACATAGCCCTCTATTTTACTCTGTTTATCATTCCTACTATTAAAATTTTATACTATTTCTACTGGACCATTTTTTCCTTAGACTGTCAATATTTTTTATCTCTTTTAATATAATTATTATGGCTTGTTTATTATGTTTATTTTTTATTATTAATTTATATATTCTGATGTTTCTGTTTCCAATACTTTAGGAATATGCTATGAAGACATGCAGAGTTAGGAAAACAATTAAAGACAGCAGGGCACCCTAGAGCGAAAGCCCTGAGCTGAGAGGAGTCCAGTGCCTCTCTAACCCTGTGCTGGAAACAGCAGAACAGCAGGATAAGATTCAATAAGAGAAATGTTAGGCTCTTAAAAGAGTAATTAGAAGTCAGTATGTTCCTTGTCCTTTACTTCAACCCCCTGAAAACTTCTTCTTTCTGATTCCTTGAGTTATTTATACTTGCTAGTAAATATCTGAGTAAGGCTGGGGCTTCAGTCCTTTGGTCTGCAGACCGGGGCTTTGCCTCCCTCAGCCCCCTGGGAGCATCTGGACTCCAAGTAGTTCATTGTTGCTGCGACGTGAGGTGCCATGTGAGGATCAGGAACAAATGTAAGATTCACTCCTTCAAGTTGTTCATTATCATGGCAACAAGTGGTTCCCCACATGAGGAACCAGACGAAATGACCTCCCAAACCCTGGAAAAGGAAAAGGAAGTCCACCCATCTCATCCCATTTGGTAAGGCACACAAGCAGCTGGGGAATAGCCCTTGAATGCTTGTGGCAAGGTCACTTTTAGGGATCAGGCCAGGGGACTTCCCTTTCCCTTCATCCCTCTCCCTTTATTTTCTTTATCCTAGTGAATTCCTTCTCCCCTGAGCAGCAGAGTCACAAATCCTAGCTATAAGGACTCCTCAGAGCTGCAAGGTGTCAGATCAGAATTTAACTGCCCTCTTGCTCACTCACAATAAGACAACAATGCCCTTGGTATCCAAAGGAGGGAAGCTTAGACTTAGAAGATTGGGAAAACACTTTTTACTAAGAGGGTGGTTGAAGCAATTGGGACAGGATATTAAATGACCTCTTGGGTTAGAAAGGGCTTGTAATAACTGTTCTCATCATTTAGTCTGAACCTCAAACCAGCTGCTCCCTCTAGATATTTCACTGACCCTAACCAGTAGGAAGCAGCTACAGAAGAAGAGACCTTTGGCCCTTTTCCTCAAACAACAAAAGGTTGGAATGTTAGGTTTGGGCCAGGGCTCCTTTAAATCTGAGCCCCTTTAAAAACTCAAATTCCCCTCACCCAACCCTCCCACTCCTTGAGCAACTCCCCCCACACTAGGAAGGGTCTGGGAAGTACCCTTAAGACAAGGCCTTCAGGAGGGACATGAGGGATGGAAAAGGGAGACAGTCTGTGAGCAAGGCCACAAACCTGTCACAACTGGGAAAGAACATTTTCAGAAAGATTACAATTGTGTATCTTGTCTTTTGTGTGTGCCCTGAGAGAATAATTAAAACTTAATTTAAAATTCCTTATAAAGTTCCAACAAAGCAGATTGTGAAAAGCCAATATGATCAATTACTATTTTTGTTGTGTTTATACAAATTACCAAAGTTAAAACTAGATTTAATACTGTAACTAAGATCATCTTAATTTGGCTCTTTAAAAAAGAAAATATAACTAAGGGTAATTTCAAGGAAAAAAAAAAGAGAAACAAAGTCATTTAAATAATTTAATTAATGTCTTTTAAAGTTCTTAACAAAAAACATATCTGTTTTCCCTAGGTTTAGAAAAGTTTCTTGTTATCTCTGTTATGTCTTTTAAAATTATGTGACTGTTTGCCAATGAAAGAAGCTGTTTCTAAAGGTCATAAAATATGTTCATAAAACTATCAATCTCAAATTGCTAATTACCAACTTAATACTCACTGAAAGTTAAGGTTTTTAGAATTTGAGAATTTTGATTAATTAGAAAGAAATATTATGGTTTTAATGATAAAAGGTATGATAAGGTATGAAGATACTTTTGAGAAGAAAAGGAAAAAGTAAGTTCTGAAAGCTGGTTATTTCTGAATAGTAAAGAAGGTTTGTGTAAATTGAAGCTTTGTGTAAGTTTCAGAATGTTTGTGTAGGTTGTAGAAGGTTTGCATGGAGGGAAGAAACAAAAAGAGAAAGAACTGAGAAAGTAGACAATGGTGAGAAAAGGAGAGGAAAGAAGGACTTTAGAAAAAGAATTGTCCTGAAAGAAAAGTAAAAAGGAACATTAGAACATTCTTAGAGGCTTAGAAGCTTAAGGAATTCACCCAAAGTTACAGGTAGTATAGAAGAAGCTAATAGCCTTCTTAAGCCCCAACTACACAAACAAAAAGGGGGGAGTCAGGAGGAGGGATCTGCTCTGCAAGAATACTTGCATAAGGCTCTTTTTTACTATTAATTTTTAAAACATTTCCTCATCTGCACTTACTGCAGCTGAGAAGCATTTTATATCAGCTGAGCAATGGCCTAAGGCCTCTCATGTTGTACCGGGACATATTAGCTGGACCTGAGTGACAGAATCCAGTCAAATTACTACCTGGGGGCGAGGGTATGTGGCAATGTTGTCATCAACAGGTCCTCTTTGAAAACCAGCAAAAACAGTGAAGCCTTATTATGAGTTGACATCAGCCTGTAGAAAGCAACACAGTTCCAGAGATCCAGAAGCTGATGGTGAATCCACCTCAGAAATGAACCCAAAAAAGAAAAGGACACCTAACTCCCTCCCAAGCACTCGGGGAGCACCTGACATCACCTGGAACTCTTTAAAACAATTAACTAGGCGTGCTGAAGAAGTTTTGCAAAATACAGGCATGCCTGTAACCCCTAAAAACTTGCTTCTCTCTATGCTTGCCCTTCACCTTCCACTGCAACCACCTAACCATCTTACTGTGTTAATCTTTACTAAGACAGAAAAGGGGGATACGTAGGAATATGTTATGAAGACATGCAGAGTTAGGAAAAACAAGTAGAGACAGACAGCAAGGCACCCTAGTTTGAAAGCCCTGAGCAGAGAGGAGTCCAGGGCTTCTCTGACCTCATGCTGGAAAATAGCAGAACAGTATAAGATTCAATAATAGAATTGTTCAGGCTCTGAGAACAGAGATTAGAAGTCAGCATGTTCCTTGTCCTTCACTTCACCCCTCTGAGAACTTTTTCTCTCTGTTTCCTTGAGTTATTTATACTTACTTATAAATATCTGAGTAAGGCTGGAGACGAGGCTTCAGTCCTTGGATCTGCTGTCCAGAGCTGTTGCCTCCCCTCAGCTCCTCAGAGCATTGCATTTGGCCTCGGAGAAGTTCATTGTCACCGTGACACAATACACTCCCTTCCTTTAAACCATTAGAAAGATTCAGCGTCTGGGAAAAGAAGTCTCTTAGGTTAAACTTTCTCAGCTCTAGTTGTTTGGGGCAGAGGAAAGAATACTTGGTCATAATTGTGTATGCAAACTGTACATCTCTTCAAAATTTTCTCCCAAATATGAGCATTTGAGCACATTTCTGCAGTAAAGTGGGAGAAGAAAAATGTCTTATAGCATATTGAAGAAGGACCATAGCTAAACTAAAACAGCTTTCTGCAGTTTATGCTCTTAATATCTACTGAGCAGCCTGCATTGAACTGGAACATTCTATCCCCAGTCCAAAACAGCTTTCCTTCCACGAAGAGCTTCTTTTGGTGGTGATGTGGTTTTCTGAATTTCGTATTGTTGTTTATTTTATAATTTCTCTAGGGTTGATTTTTGAGGAAGAAATAGCTATATATTCTAATTTTTATTCCTGGAAAGTATCAGATCTCCATCTTTATATACCTAGACAAAAAGCACATTAACTAGAATATAAGAGATATATACTAATAAGTGCTTTTAAGTGAATAAACAGTCATATCCCCTTTTCATCTGTTTCTCAGGGCATTTGGCACCTTGAGATTTTTTTTTCTTTTTTTGACTAGACTACTGTTCCTAAGTCAATCCCAGCCTCCTTCAAGCTTAACACATAGTTTCTAAGCTAGAATTCATAAATTTTACACATATTATACCCACCTCACTACTTTTATAGCATAAGATTTACTCTTTATTCCTTTGGACTTATAGAGGAAACAAATTAGTTTAGCTAGAGATCATGTAATTTCAATCAGTTAGGTCAATTGGTTGCTTATGTTGAGTCATGTGACTGAGTAAAATCAATATTTTTTGTTAATTGTCAAAAATTGCATTTCAGACCTGACAAAAAAAGTGTAGGTTTGGTATGTTTGCGCACACGTGTATGTGGAGTGTGCAGTTGATGAAGAAAGTAAGACTCACATATCCGATGTTCCCTGACGGTAATTTATGTAAGGACAGTGGCCTCTAATATATACATAAACAGTTTAGAGTGTAGAAAACTATTTTTATTTCTTAATTGTGAAATATACATAAAAAGACCATTAACACCATTATAAAATAATAATTTAAAACCCCCTACATACTGCTTAGACAGGTAAAGACATAGAGAGTTCTGTTCTTTAGATGTTCCCTATGTTATTTTTCCCAGTTTCATTCCATTACCACCCACACTGCTAAGCAGTGTCCTAACTTCTGTGCCAATTATTTCTTTGCTTCACTTTATAGTTTTCCACCTATATATGCATCCTTAAGCCATATCTTGTTTAGTTTTCATAAATATAAATTGAAGAAATCACAAGTATTCTTGTAGGCATTATATTTTTAGCATATCATGTTTTATTTTAGTTCATATTAATGAAACAGTTGCAGTTTTTTTCATTTTTAATGAAGGAAACTCTTATATATTATTTATTTAGCTATTCTGCTATTTATAGACATTTAGTTACTGATGTTTTACTGACATGGAAAATACTGGTATAAATATTCCTCTAGTGTGTCCATAAAGTCATGGTGCACTTTTGACCGGTCACAGGAAAGCAACAAAAGACAATAGAAATATGAAATCTGCACCAAATAAAAGGAAAACTCTCCTAGTATCATACCTATTCAGAGCAGTTTTATGTGGGCTCATGCACAGATTTTTTAGGGCTCCTTAGGTAGCTATCCTGTATAGCCTCTACAGACTCGTCACTGACTGATGGTCTACCAGAACGGGGTTTCTCCACCAAACTGCCCATTTCCTTCAACTGCTTATCCCACCGAGTAATGTTATTCCTATGTGGTGGCGTTTCGTTATAAATATGCCGATATTCATGTTGCACTTTTGTCACAGATTCGAATTTAGCGAGCCACAGAACACACTGAACTTTCCTCTGTACCATCCACATCTCGACAGGCATGGCTGTGGGCTGCTCCGCTGTATACACGGTGTTACGTCATCATCTGCACATGCGCACATGCTGCCACATCATCCTACAGAAACTGGGAGAGTTTTCCTTTAATTTGGTGCAGATTTCACATTTCTATCGTCTTTTGTTGCTTTCCTGTGACCGGTCAAAAGTGCACCATGACTTTACGGACACACTGTATATCTTCTATACAAACACAGCTTTGTTATTTTTTTTAGGAGCACTCGTGATTGTCAGCTTCTGCATGTTCTACTGTACTGGAACATGCCACACTGAAACCATTATTTCATGACTTCTGTATTGCCTTCTAATTTCCCAAGCCATCTTATTATATTCCTAGTCTAAAATGGCCCAAATAAATGATTAAAACAGACATCACTCTTTATTACTCATAGTATTCCCAAATCAAAGTTCTATCAGGAAGAAGTATTGCATAATTAGACCTGATTCTATAACTCAATGCAAGGATAATTTGATCATTTTGGCATTATCTATAACAATATGCTTCACAATTTATCCAGCTACAGCAATTGATACTGATAAGGATCTTAATAACATTATACGGAGTGAAATAAGTAAATCAGAAAAAAACAAGAACTACATGATTCCATTCATTGGTGGGACATAAAAATGAGACTAAGAGACATGGACAAGAGTGTGGTGGTTACCGGGGGTTGGGGGGAGAGGGGGGCACGAGAGGGAAGGAGCGAGAGGGGAAGGGGGAGGGGCATAAAGAAAACTAGATAGAGGGTGATGGAGGACAATCTGACTTTGGGTGATGGGTATGCAACATAATTGAATGATAAGATAACCTGGACATGTTTTCTTTGAATATATGTACCCTGATTTATTGATGTCACCCCATTAACATTAATAAAAATTTATTTATAAAAAAAAACAGATTCCCCAAAATGTCTAAATGCTTCAATCTCATTTCTCTTCCATGGACACATAGACATCTGATCTCTATAAAGCAGAACAGAATTTTTTTACATTTGCATAGGCCATAATTTAGTTCATGGATTTTCACAGTGAAAGAAGAGCTCTTCTAGCAAAGAGCTTTTTCACCTAGATGTCTATCATTTGCAAAGAAAGATTATGGCGAAATGGAAATTAACCTCAGAGATTCATTAGAGCTGTAAACCTGGCTTTTCATCTTTTTTTTTTACTGTATTACATGCTTAAAATGTGTTTTCCTGAATTTTATTTGTGTAACATTAATACCATACTTCCTTCATCACAGAAGTCATTTAATTAGAAGGCTCATGATTAGACTAATAACATCTTCAAGAGGGAGTACAAAAAATAATGTACACACAGTTTTATTCCCTTGAAATTTCATACTTTTATCCATAAAATTACATATTATTTTTTTGTTTAGTAATGCACTTAATACTCCAGTATAAGTCTTGCTGGCATTCAGAGTCTAAAGAGTGTACTGTTCTATGTTAGTCTATACTGGACACCTCATTTGTCAAAGTATGTGCATACATATGGATTCTTATTACAGAGGTCAGCAAAATACTGCCTGTGAGGCAAATCTGACATACCATCTGTTTTTGTAAATAGTTTTATTGGAACACAGCCACGCCCATTCATGAACATATGGTCTGCTGCTGGTTTGCATTTAATGCACAGGTGAGATTTAAGGGTTCTCCCTATATGGCCTATGAAGCCTAAAATATATATTTACAATGTGGTCCTTTATATGGAAGACAGTTCAATGATGCCTGCACTAGGACATCAGAACTGACAGCATAATTTCAAAGAACATTAAAATTAAAGAAAATAGAATTGTTTATGGATTTCCTTCTTAATCTGTTGCTCTCTTTCATTTGTTCTTTTAATTTTTAAAAATGTTTAATTATGTGTTTCTGGATATGAAACTGCCTTTCTTAGAGTTAGTAAAACTTTTCCTGGTAGATTTTTGAAATCTGATTTAAAAATTGTTTTATAATTATAGTATTCATTTCAATTGTTCACCAAATATTCTGATTCATTCTGTCCTATGTACATGGTAGGATTTCAATTCTTCAGTGACTTGAAAATGGTGTAGCAATGTAACTTGAGTTGGCTAAGAAAATACAAACAAAAATAAAACATTTATATTCTGAGAAAAAATGGAGTGTTCTCAACTTTATTTTCTTCCCTTTTGGAGCACCCAAATAACCATGAGAATCAGAACCCCTTTGCAGATATATAAAGATAAAGAATGATAAATAAACTTGCTTGTTTAAACCACTGAGATTTTGGGATAATTCATTACCAGAAGTATTATTGACCCTATCTTGACTTATACCAAAATTGGTTCAAGAGAAAGAATGTTGCCATCACAAGAAATGGTGAATGGTGGGCAACAGTGTTTGGAGAATAAGAGGATAATAATCAGTGACAAGCAGTTATAAAAGGCTTGGTAAAATTCTCAACTATAATAACTTGAGAAGCAGATAATGTAACAATGAACTTCTATCTTTAGATGAAGAAATTGGAAAACAACATGTTAACATCATAGTTGCTGATTATACAGTTCTTTTGACAAGATAATAACAGGTACATGTAAATTGAGAAAATAAATCGTTTCTTTTCATATAGCATGGAAAGGGAATAGAAGAAAATCTCAGATGTAGTAATTTATGGTTAGGAGAAAAAAGGCCTTTGAGTAATAGGTCAAATAAAATGCAAATAATAATAGTTTCATAAGTGTAATAAAAATTCAACCTTGCAGTAAAAGTAGATAAAACAATTTATTTTTATTTTATTTTTTTAGTGATAGAAAAAGAGAGAGAGAGAAAGGGAGAGAAATGAGAGGTATTAACTCATAGTTCAGGCACTTTAGCTGTTCACTGATTTTTTCTCATATGTGTCTTGATGGGGGTGGGGTGGGGGATGACCTCTAGGACCTTGGGCTTCAAGCCAGCGACCCTTGGGCTCAAGCCAGCACTCAAGTCAGATGAGCCTGTGCTCAAGCTATGACTTTGGGGTTTCAAACCTGGGGCCTCAGTGTCCCAGGCTAATGCTCTATCCACTGCTCCACCACCAGTCAGGCTATAGCTAATTTTTTTTTTTTTTTTTTTTTTTACAGAGACAGAGTCAGAGAGAGGGATAGATAAGGACAGATAGACAAGAATGGAGAGAGATGAGAAGCATCAATCATCAGTTTTTTGTTGCGACACCTTAGTTGTTCATTGTTTGCTTTCTCATATGTGCATTGACCACGAGCCTTCAGCAGACTGAGTAACCCCTTGCTCAAGCCAGTGACCTTGGGTCCAAACCAGATGAGCCCGCATGCTCAAGCTGGCAACCTGGGTCCTCCGCATCCCAGTCCAAAACTCTATCCACTGCTCTACCACCAGTCAGGCTGTAGCTAAAAATTTTTAAATGTCATATTTAGTTATCTATTGTTAGTTAAACCTCTTAATAAATGAAAGTGTTTCAAAGTTAGTCTTTTGAGTCTGACAAAATTGTTCAGGAAAGAAAGACTACATGTACAACTGTAACAATTGATTTTAATTGACAAGGAATGTCACCTTCGAGAAGATTTAGGGGTCAGTGTACCCTTCACAGTGTCCTATTTTCCTGACCTCAGAAACCATAGAAGCATGTGTCAAGAATTGGTTTCCATCATTTCATGTCTCTAAATGACTGCATTAAATAGAAGCTCCTGCTGGGTCACAGAGTGTAGATAGGATGAGAATAGTAAAATTTATTAAGCTACTGAGATTTTAGATTTCATTGTTTTTCATAATAACATAGTCTATCCTGACTCTAAATATTACTAGTTTCAGAAATTTTATATAATCTACATGGTGATTCCTATTGCCTTTAATCACACACACAAAAAATTAATAAGTGGTCAATAAATGTTATCATCTAATCTGAATATTGCATAATAGTGTAATATTTTAAAGACATTTCAAATAAAAATTGTTATAGTGATTTAGACAAAGATCACCAGGAACAAGATAGAGTTAAGCAAGTTGAGTTTTTTACTCAATGCAATGAAGAAGAACCTCCAGAGGGAACTGTATTGTCTCAGTCAGAATGTGTTAGGAAAAAAAAAATTGTAGAATTTAGGCTTTGGTTCGTACTTGGAGGAGAATCTAGAAAAGTAGGATTTGCTCTATATTAGATGATGTCAGAAAATAGGAAATTCTGTGATGAGTTAGCCTAAAAAATCTTATTTATATAAACAGGAGATTAGAAAGAGTATAAAATTATAATTGAAAATAAGTAGAAGTTACTCATTTGGGCCATGAGAGGAGGCATTTGGTATTTTGTGAGTGGTACAGTGATCTTGTTTCTGCCTGTGTTGTGACAAAATTATGGAGTAGTCTTGCTATATCTCATTTATCTTAGCCTCAGAGTAACTTTGTCTGAGATTAGTATTCTATGAAATTATTTATATCTAATAGAATAAGATGAGTTATTCTAACTGTGAGTGCAAGGACAGTTTTCAGATATCACAGAATGCCCTTTGTCTTTTTCAATCTAAAAATACAAATTCATTTTTGAGATGTCATTTTGTGAAGTTTCATCAAAAAAAACAACCCAACTGTGGTTTTATAAGATAAAAATATTTTTGTACATGGCTTAAGTGTGCACAGGTACAAATAAAGATAACTATATTCCAATATATTCTTTTCAAGGAAAAGGAAAGTATCAGCAATCCCCTTGATATTAATAATAGGATGTCAGAATTTCAGAAAAATTTCAATGTTTAAATAATAAAATAACTAAATTATTATACATATTTATAGACAATCCATGATCTGCATGATGATTCAATAATTGAGCTGATTTTGTTAAGACATTGGGAATATCACTGCTGATACTCACTGTAAGAATTACTATGTTTGGTACTGAAAAGAAATCTGGTTCCGGGCCATTTGGTCTCAGTCCCTATGGTATCACTAGTATGATGAAAACCATATAAGCCTACTTCCTTTCTAGATAAATATGAAAAAAATGAAATCTATTTTTTTAAATAAATTAAATGCTTGTTCTAGATGTTAGACACTAATGATGTCAAAATTATAATGCAGTTATTAAAAATTATGAAAGTTTTAAACATTTAAACACCACTTATAATGTGAATAATCATACTTTTTATTTCTTGGGATTTGTTTGACAGTGTTTCTATTTCAACATTAAAGTCAGACTACAAAAATTTATTTTCTCTACTCTTGAAATTCTATTTAAAAGATAACAAAGGATAAATTTAAAATATAAACCTATAAAAATAAAGGCAATCTGAAGAGAGTTTTCAGTGGACAATATATTTCAAAAAATTTCTTGAAGGTTGAAAGTAAATTGAAGAAAGGATACTGAAATATCTCAGGGATCAGAAGAATGATTCCCAAATAAAATTCAGGATGCCCTGTTAAATTATTTCAGAAAAATAACAATTTTTCATAGTATAGGTATTTTTCATACACTACAGACTGTTCCATTTTCTAAATCATTTTCATTTATTTATCTTTATTTTTTGTTAAACTGATATTCATAAGCATAGAAAATCTACTATTCTTAGAACGGCTTGTGAAGATAAATCATAAATCTTAAACAAGATAGCATAAAAAATAACAACTAGCATAAGAAAATAATCTTGAAAATCTTTTTTGAAGAACAAGTCTACTTATTAAAAGGATATGAAAATAGCCTGACCTGTGGTGGTGCAGTGGATAGAGAGTTGACCTGGAGCACTGAGTCACCAGTTCTAAACCATGGACTTGCCTGGTCAAGGCACATATGGGAGTTGATGGCTCCTGATCCTCCCCCCTTCTCATTCTCTCTTCCCTCTCTCTAAAAAATGAATAAATAAAAATTGTTTTTAAAAAAGAAATTCTCTTTAAACAACATCTAAAATAAGAATCTGAAAATAGTAATAAGGCTTTAAACATTTAATAAATTTTCAGGATATTAATAATATAAAACATTAAGAATGAGAAATATAAAATTGAATAAAGGACAAATAAATGCAAAAAAAAAAAAAAAAAAAAAAAACCCAAACATAACAAAACAAATTGTAACAATGAGGAAGAAAATGAAAGTCTAGTGCAGGAGTTGGCAAACAGTGGCCCATGGGTTAAATCTGGCCCACTGCAGGCTTGTCTACGGACCCCGCTCACGAAGGTTAGTTAGCACTGTGAGCCGGAGAAACCAAGCCAGGGCATCCCCCTCTGCTCCTACTCCTGTTCCACCCTCCACCCCCCACCCCCGCTCTTACCTGCCTCCCCACCTGGCAAGCACCGATGGTCAAGCTATGGATTGGCCAACCCCTGCACGTGGGGTACTGTACAGTTAGCAACTGCCAGACACCAAACCATGGAATCTCTACTGGGGACTCAATGACTCAGCCAAGTTCCTCATCTCCAGCCAGCTGCTTACGTTGAGAGAGCTGGCCCCCCTGAGAAAGAGAAGGGCACACCTGGATCAGGTATCGCTGAGGTAGAAAATGAAACCGACCAGGATGATCTTCCCGTCCCACCCCTCACTTGCCTCATCTATCACATTATTCTCTCTCTTGATGGTGGCTCTTTGTTCTTCACCCAAAAAGTACTTCCAACCCCTAGCAGCTGCCACTTCACAGGGCCCGTCACAAGCAAAGGGAGGGGGCAGACCAGGATTTTCTCTCTTACTGTGTAAGCACCACAAAATAATCTGCAATGTTGCTACTTCACTAATAAAGCCTAAAATATCTACTATCTGCTACTTTACATAAAATATTTTCTAACCTGGTCTGACCAACCCAGTGAGTCAAAAATGTGACTGAAAATTAAGTTTACTGAAGAATAATGGTAAATCATAAAAGTATGAAATAATAGAAGAAAAAAACTCTCCAAACTGAAAAAGTGAACATATCTTCAGTTTGAAAGGACCCACCAAATGAAATGGGGTAAAAATTCACACCAGGAAGAGAGCAGGCTCCCCGTGTCCCAGGGAAAGGGAAAGTGGGAGAGGAAAAACAAGAATCAAGTGCCAGCAGATTTTTCATAACAATGTCCAGTGTGAAAAGCAACAAGCTTGAATGCCTTCTATTTGCTGAATTAAATTGCTGTCATCCTAAAATTTCAACTCATCTTTATATTCATTAAAAATTACATCGGATCATTTACAATAACATGGATGGATCTTGATAACATTATATGGAGTGAAATAAGTAAATCAGAAAAAACTAAGACCTATATGAATTCATACATAGATGGGACATAAAAATGAGACTCAGAGACATGGACAAGAATGTGATGATATCGGGGGGTGGGGGGGGGTGGGGAGGGAACAAAGAAAACCAGATAGAAGGTGATGGAAGACAATTTGACTTTGGGTGAGGGGTATGCAACATAATCAAATGTCAAAATAATCTGGAGATGTTTTCTCTGAACATATGTACCCTGATTTATCAATGTCACCACATTAAAATTAATAAAATGTGAAAAAAAATCACAACCATTAAAATATTTCCAGACATACAAGAACACCTTTTTTTTCATTATAATAAGTCACTTATGGATACAAACTAAGGAAGAGGGCATGATAGACAAGCAGTCAAGAGAACTTCTTAGGAAAACAGTGAGGAGAGAATTATCCAAGGATGATTCCTCTGCCACAGGCTTAGGTTTTATGAGTCCAACATTGGCAGAGAAGAGAGGCTTCAAGAAGAGAGGTCTCTGCATGGAAAATATAATATTCTATAGAAAAATTAGTGCAAAAAATTGAGAATATGCTAGAATCTATTAGGAGAGTGTAAAAGAAGAATTTAGTTGAAATTGAAACCTGGCTCATTTTACATTAAGACTATTGGAACTGTAGATAAATCAGTGTAATCTTGGCACACTGCTTCCATGGCAAGAAAAAGTATCTACAATGTAAATATAATTTGACATTGTTTATATCTTTTGTAACTTTCATAATGAGCCATTAGTGAATCACAGGAGAATGAATCATATCTATAAAGCAGAGTTCTTTACATTTAGAAGCCTCTCTGTGGAGAGATTAATAAAATGAGCGAATGTAGACCAGACTACTAGAATCTGAAGAACTAAAATAGAATTAGAAAGACATCACTTCAAGTAACTATTGGCCTACGAAAAATCTTGCTTTTTAACATATTGAAAATTTAAACTGATTCCTAGTTGAGGAGGGCCAACCAAGTATGTATTACAACTCAGACATCAAAATAAAGCTCTCTTTACAAAAAAAAAAAGGAATTTTACTCAGATTTCACAAAGATAAAAGTGGTTTTATTCATACCTAACATCTGAGTGGTTCAGAGAAAAGAGATAAAAAGATTTGGGAGAGGGGGTGGCAGTGGCAAATTGAAGGCAACATTATCGGTATTCACAGATTTATTAACACTTTGGAGACAATAACCTCCTGCTTTCACTTTTTATATCTTATTGAAGCTACACAAAATGAACTTTTAAAAGGACATTTTAGCATGATAACAGCAGTAAGAGCTTTTATTGATTCACTATTATGTTTGAAGCATGTAGTGATTTCTTTTAAGACTTCATTTTGCCCCGACAACGACCCTATAAATTATATTTAATTTTATACGTGATAAAACCAAGGCTCTCAGAGAGATACGTTACCCAAGATGACACAGTTGAAAAGAAACAGTCAAGATTCAAGTCTAGGTTTGTAGGATTCCTGAGACATTGACTATACAAACAGAAAATGGCTAGACCATACATACTCGCAAAAGTCATACCTACAACCTCTAAAGCGAGTGTTACAGAATGATTAGGACTTGGTCAGTGACTGCCAGTTTCCCTATTCTCCATACTGTCATCTATGTCCTTCTTAGGACCAGCCAGACAAAACCAAATATGCATTCCAAACCAATTTCATAGGCTATCCCACATCTAGCTAGCCCATCTCCAGCTTTCCCATGCCAGCAGCTTCCGGTCAGAGCATGCATGAGTGTTCTTTTTTTTTTTACTATAAAGTTTGCCCACTTCCCTGCTTGATTTTGAGTCCCTGCCACACACAAGCAATGGCAGCAGAATGCTTTGCTAGAGCAAGCTCTGACTATATAGCCTCTGTTTGTTCTCTTTTGGGTGGAATTCACTTATCTCCCATACCAAATGCTGTAATTTCAGCCACTCTACAGTGAGGTTTAAATTTCCAATGCAACAACTAATTGCTAGTTTTGTTTAGTTTTTAATTTTATTTAGAAAATTAAATTTAACAAGGTGGCATTGATTAACAACAGTATATAGGTTTAACAGGTAAACAATTCTATAGCATTTGAACTGTTGATTATGTTATATACTCATCACCCTAAGTCAAATCATTTTCCATCACCTCATATTTGTCCCTCCTTACACCCGTCCCATATGTCCCCCTCCCCCTGCTAACCACTTCATTTTTATCTATGTCCATGAGTCTCAGGTTTATGTCCCACCTATGTGTGACATCATACAGTTCTTAGTTTTTTTCTGTTTTACTTATTTCACACGGTGTAATGTTCTCAAGCTCCACCCATGTTGTTGTAAATGTCACTATGTCATCATTTCTCATGGCTGAGTAGTATTCCATTGTATATATGTACTACATCTTTTTTATCCAATCCTCTATCGAAGGACACTGGTTGTTTCCATGTCTTAGAGACTATGAATAATGCTGCAATGAACATGGGGGTGCATGTGTCTTTACATACCAATGTTTTCTATTATAGTTTTGGGGGTAGAAGGCAAAATTGTCTAGGCAAAACTAAAACGGAAAATATTTAGAAAAGTTCTCCCACCATAGATATCTTGCAGTGGTACATTATGGTAAAGTAAAACTGCAAATCCTTGTTCTAACCCTTAAATTGACTTGTTTCTGCATTCAGACTTAAAGAAAAAGATCCAGGGCCAAATGACCTTTCCCATTGCATTGCTTGTTTCTCTTCCACAGCTGGTATTGTTACAGATCAAAGGAACACAAACATCCAGATGTAACTGCAGATGGTTTGTTAAAGCAAAATGTTTTCTGGTTCTCTAGTAGCTTTCAATCTGCAAATACTATGAAAGGCAGCATGGACTAAAAAGCAAGCAGATGAATATTTCCAATAAAAGCAAGGTGTGTTGGAAAATTAAAAATTTAAGGAAAATATTTAAAATGGTATCAGTGCATGAGGTAGGACTCAGACAAACGAGGAGAAATTCTTTCTTAGTACTTTGACTTCAGACTAAGCTACCTTAGGCCACGGAGTCGTTGATCTATTTTCAGAGGCCAGTATTTCTCAACTGATGTTTCTAGGAAAAGCATTTTCTCCAGAGCTTACAATGTGCTCTCTAAAAGAGCAGAGGTAGGAAATGTGAGTAACTGGGTTACACAGCACTGCACAAGTTTCTTTCATATACTGCTCTCATAAGCTTTGAATATATAGGAGGATATGACCTGAAAATATTCCTAAACATTTTCATAGTTCATTTCATGAAATTAATATTAAAAGAAAAATAATTGGCCTGAGGTGCTCTTTATTAGGAACTGGCTTAAAGCTTTAAATGCATTTCTATATTCCATTGCAATGAAGATATGCAGAATGCCCAGTCTGAAAAAGTTTCAACAAGTTATACTTTTGAATTTTTGAACTAGACTAAGGTGAAAAATGGAAGGTTCTTTCATGACAGTGTAGAATAGTGATTAAAGGTTGGAGGCATGGAACCAAATTTCAAGGTTTGAATTGCTGGATCTGCTACTTTGTGGCTTTAAGCATATTATTAATCTCCCCATGTCTTAGTGTCCTCTTCTAGTGAAAGCTGAGATAAAGAAGATGGGGTATATGCATGTACACAATGGAATACTACTCAGCCATAAGAAAAGATAAAATGTTCCCATTTCTGACAACATAGTTAGACTTTGAGAATATCATGTAAAGCATAATAAGTCAGACAGAAGGAGTCAAGAACCATATGATTTCACTCATATATGTGACGTACTGTAAAACTGAAAGCAACTAATGAACAAACAAGAAAAACAAACAAAAACTCATAGACAAAGACAAAGACAAAGACAAAGACAAAGCACCAGAGGGAAGGGGAGTGGGAAGATAGTAAAGGATAAAAGGGTTCAAATACACGATGCCTAAAGAAGACCTGACTGTGGGTGATAAACATATAATGCAATATACAGAAATGTGCACCTGAAATTTCTATAATCTTATTAACTAATGTCAACCTGATAAATTTAATAAATAAATGAGACAAAGAAGAGGAAGTTATTGAGAGGATTAAATAAGTTAGTATATATACAGTGCTAAGAATGTTACCTAGCTCATAATTTTCATTATCATTGGCATAATGACTAATTACCCTTTTCTGGGAAATTTTAATGGGAAACCAAGGACTGTTCTGACCTCTTTTCTCTATGTTTATTGCAAACAAGTTCAGTGTTTTATTATATAAAAATTTGGGGTTAGAAAATGAGAAAATAAAAGCTCTATGTGTGATGTTCAGGGAAGGCTGTCAAAAGAGGTAGAGGAGTCTCACATGATAGTCATACATTTCAGTCCCTTAGAATGTTTACCATCGAAGATGACAGGTTAAATCCTCTCCTAAATAAATACCTACTGCATCATACCAACATCTTTGTCTCACTTCTATAGAACTAAGCAAGGTGCAAGTTGCTCTGAAGGCTACCTCCCTGGGGTAATTCTGAAACCATTCAAGCACAAATACCCTTTAAGCATGGAGGTTAGTTTTTCTACTGCTGTGTGTGCAATAAGGCCCCTCCTTCAATCTAACAGTCACTAATTTTTCTATTCAAAGAGTATCTTGACTTATAGATAGCTGGTAAGATAATTATATTTTAAACCAGCAAAATGTTATAAATATTATATTCTAATCCCTGGCTCCTCAATGTTGTTCATTCACATTGGTACTATATTAAGATAAATACTATACTCAAAAATTGAGTTATTTGATCTAGCATTCCATGTAAGTCAGCATTAACTTCATAATCTGGCTTATTCAGTTCCAAATTTAGCTACAGGATTAGAACAAATGAGCAACATTTGGATTACAATATAATTTTGGATTACATTTTTGAGATATTATACTATAAAAATTCTCATTCTCCTAAAATATTATAAGCTGTTTTTGTAGCTGTCTGGCCATTAACTACCTTTTTTGCTGGAAGGTAATCCATTACAGCTATTTGTTTGTTGCACTGTCAGGGTAAAGGGATGAAAAAACCTTGAAAAATTTGGAAAGCTACAGATTCTGCAGTTCTTTCATCAGGTTCATTTGGCAAGTTAAATTGCTTATTTTTATTAATATCAGAGAGCAGTTCATCCCAATAATTAAAGTTCAACTTAAGTTTCTCTGTAAATAATTACATAATTTTGTCTGACAAGGCGATGGCGCAGTAGATAGAGTGTCGGACTGGGACGTGGAAGACCCAGTCCAGATCTCCACATTCATATGTTTATTTTCCCTCTCATCCCATAAGTCAGTGGTCCCCAACCTTTTTTGGGTCATGGACCAGTTTAATGTCAGAAAATATTTTCACGGACCGGCCTTTAGGGTGGGACGGATAAATGTATCACGTGACCGAGACAAGCATCAAGAGTGAGTCTTAGACGGATGTAACAGAGGGAATCTGGTCATTTTTTAAAAATAAAATATCATTCAGACTTAAATATAAATAAAATGGAAATAATGTAAGTTATTTATTCTTTCTCTGCAGACTGGTACCAAATGGCCCATGGACCAGTACCAGTCTGCAGCCTGGGGGTTGGGGACCACTGCTATAGGTAATCTCATCATATGTTGTTATTTATGTTTATCTAAAGTTATACCACACTGTATTTTTCTTCATTGTAAAAGTTTCTGAGCTCACATGAAAAGTCTTTAAAATAAAAGGCCATAAAATTAATGAACATATTATTAAATTAATTTCAGAATGCAGGATAAGAGCTTAGAAAACCAAGCCTTATGAGAGGCAATTGCCCTCAGGTGTACAAAAAGCCTAAAAAATACCTCTAAAAAGATAGACTATTTGGTTTATAGTTAACAAGTATTTTACATTATACCTTTGCAAAATGAGGAAAAGATACAAAAAGCTATGTCACCAAGACCTTTACAGTCTGAAAAATGCACCTATATACTTTTAGTATATTCTAAAAAGTGGGATAGTAGAATAAATATAGAAGATCCTGAGATTTTTGTTTACTAGCTACATAAACTTTCTTTCTTTTTTTTTTAATTTTATTTATTTATTTATTTTTAAAGAGCAGAGAGAGACAGAGAGGGAGAGAGAGGAGAGAGAGACAGAGAGAGAGAAGGGGGGAGGAGCCGGAAGCATCAACTCCCATATGTGTCTTGACCAGGCAAGCCTAGGGTTTCGAACCGGCAACCTCAGCATTTCCAGGTCGACACTTTATCCACTGTGCCACCACAGGTCAGGCCCATAAACTTTCTTATAGTAAGTTCATTACTACTGGATTAACTTGCAAGTTTTAGAACAAAAATGGTAGAATACATAATTACAATTTTTTTGTAATTTAATTCAAAATGCATTGATTATAGCATTCCCTTAAATCATGAATGCATTCATAGTGAATGTTATTTTAGCAATTCATTTATGATTGTAGAGATTACATTCAGAGGTATCTAGACAAAACTTTATAGGAGCCTACACAAACCTTGATGAAACTAGTTACAGAGCAGTCAGTATCACAGCAGTTTATATTGATAACAATTCAATGTAATATCAAATGAAACTAGTATCTCAAATTAATAGCATAGTATAGAAAAGCATCTAAAACTATGTGTTGAATAAAAACATGTAATTCATGCCTGACCAGGCGGTGGTACAGTGGATAGACTCTTGGACTGGGATGCGGAGGGCCCATGTTCAAAACTCAAAGTTGCCAGCTTGAGCGTGGGCTCCTCTGGCTTGAGCATGGGTTCATCTGGCTTGATCACAGGTTCAGCAGCTTGAGCGAGGGGTCACTGGTTTGAGAGTGGGATCATTAACGTGACCCTATGGTCACTAGCTTGAGACCAAAGATCACTGGCTTGAAGCCCAAGGACACTGGCTTGAGCAAGGGACCATTTGCTCTGCTGTAGCCTCACAGTCAAGGCACAAATGAGAAAGCAATCAGTGAACAACTAAGGAGCCACAACAAAGAATTGATGCTTCTCATCTCTTTCCCTTCCTGTCTGTCTGTCCCTCTCTCTGACTCTCTCTTTCTGTCAAAAAACTAAACAAACAAAAAACTTGTAATTCACATTCTTGTCCTAAATGAGAACTCTTGTTCATGTATACCTGAGTGCCACCCTTTCTGACTACTCATGCAGCAGTTTAAAAATAATGATGTACTCACTGCCATGTCTGCAAGAGCTAATTCAGTTTTAAGTGATGATGCAATAAGTGTTCTAGAATAAAGGTCAGTCTCATTTTCTCCAACATTTGCTTTGGCAAAATAGTAGAGAAAATGAGACATCTCTTTCTGAATTCTGAGGCCAAGAAGAAGACCAAAGTTATCCAATGCTAAATGTGTCATCTTTGTCATCACCTCAAAAAATATTGCCAAAGCAAGTATAAAAGTTTCATAAAATCTTTAAAATAGGAGATAATAAACAGAAAGTCATCTTATACCAACAGAGCAAGGGCAACGATATCTGAGTTGGTGGAAAAGCTACTTTGTGCTGCTATACCCTAGTCACATAGTGTGAAACACTGGGGCACTTAGATTTAACTATAGTAAGGACCAAACTGAGAACGCATTACAATGACTTAATTTGTTTTTGTTTGTACCTCAAAATTTGACCTTGTAAAGTAAGAAATATTTGAGTAATAAACTACCAGGTACAAAGATAATAAAGAACTCAAATGTCATTGACCAATAAGGTCCACTGCTTGTTACTTATTTATTTCTTCTATTAAAAATTAAATGATCACTGTATGAGAGTTCTAAACTAAAACTACATACACATTAAGTAGAGGATTAAAATTATACGAACCAGAAAGGTGTGACATTGGAATAAAAAGAGACCTATTTACTAAGTTTGTTTATTTATTTATTTATTCATTCATTTTTTTAGAGAGGAGAGGGAGAGACAGACAGAGAGAGAGGAGAAACAGAGAGAGATAAGGGGGGGAGAGGCTGGAAGCATCAACTCCCATATGTGCCTTGATCAGGCAAGCCCAGGGTTTCGAACCGGCGACCTCAGCATTTCCAGGTCGACGCTTTATCCACTGCGCCACCACAGGTCAGGTCTATTTGCTAAGTTTTAAGATATAGTTGTTATATTAACTAATTTGTTTGCTTTTGTACTCAGTGGATATTTATTGAACATTTATTATGTGCCTTGCTTAAGTTCTGAAGATACAACAGTGAACAAAACAGACAGAAGTAGCTGTCTTCTTGGAGCTTAGGTTCTGGGTGGGGCTATATCCAACTGTGCTTTATAACTAATCGTGGATGTCTAATAGGCATATCAAACTTTAAAAGTCAAAATAATTCTCAATCCCTTGCCCCATCAAATATATCCCCTACTCCAGACTTTCCTATCTCAGTAGTGGATCTATATTCACCCTGTTGCTTATGCCAAAATTTTATAGAATTATTCTTTTCTCACATTCCCTTACTCTATAATTCCAATCTATCCATCATCAAATGATGCTAGTTCAACCTTCCAAACATATTCCAAATCTGATTGTTTTCAACACGTTACGACCTAGTCCACCATTTCTTCAACTATACTTCCGAAATAAGTGTTCTAACTTTCATGCCTCTGTAAGAAGAAGCAAGAAATGTGGGGTGTGGGGAGAAGAGAGAAAGAGAGAGAGAATAGAAAATAGAAAAAAATAGAAAAAGACCAATTTATAACTGACTACCTAAGGGAATGAGAAATTACCTTGAAGCTGTTAAGGATAAAAGGTAAATGTGTGTGTGTGTGTGTTAGTGTGTGTGTGTGTGTGTGTGTGTGTGTATGCTTTCTGAGCAGCATATCTAAATACTAGCTGATTATACTCATACTCTTCTCAGTTACCACCGTTGAGTCAAAACAAAGATATATCTTCTTCTGAGGTCTTAATTAGCATCATTTTAGAGGATATAGGTAATCAATTTAGAGAATTAAGTGTCTATAGGATATCAACAACTAAGTCTAAATAGAAAAGGTCAAATATATATATATTTTTCTAAATTAGATTTTGTGATTATATACTATTTTAGAAATTATAAAGCATAATTAAATTGAAATGCAACCACCAAATATAAAATTTTTAAAATAATTTTTCTATGTCCATTGGAAATTTCTTAAAACATTGACAACTTGGTAGCATAGAACATTCCCAGTGTTCAAATTTTTGTCTTAATATGTCATTTTCCTATAAAATAAACCAAAGTTCTTTGCTTTGTTAATGGCAGGAACTGTATAATTTCCCCTCAAAATTTTATCTTAGATAGCTAAAAAAAAAATCTCTTACACACTGTTAGGGTCATAGGGTCATGCCTAACATGGTCATGCCATAAAGGACTCATTAATAATTGAAGGATCTCACTGGATAAAAATAGAAAAATTTGAACATCAAAAATAAGATAATTTAAATATCTAAAATACATTTAAATACAGGAGTTCATCATGATGCTAAAAAAATACTAATAGTTCATCATTTGAAGATGCTGGTAAATGCACTCATTATTTTGTGAAATAAATGTAAATTAAATATGCATCTTACTGTTTTCTATAATTGTTCTTTTGGGTAATCACTTAATGAATGAGATCTATTTTTAAGGAAAATTACAAATAAAATAATACAATAGATAAAATTACAATATCATTTTACATATTCTAATAAGATAATTAATTTAGATACTGGTCAACAATTACTAATAACATCAGAAAATAAGACAGATATTATGTGCCTCATTTTAGATGAACACAACAGTATCTATGAAATAATAATGTTAAAAAATAACAATTAGGCCCTGGCTGGTTGGCTCCGTGGTAGAGCGTCAGCCTGGCATGCAGGAGTCCTGGGTTTGATTCCCGGCCAGGGCACACAGGAGAAGCACCCATCTGCTTCCTCTCTGTCTCTCTCTTCCCTTCCCGCAGCCAAGGCTCCATTGGAGCAAAGTTGGCCCGGGCGCTGAGAATGGCTCCATGGCCTCTGCCTCAGGCACTAGAATGGCTCTGGTTGCAACAGAGCAACACCCCAGATGGGCAGAGCATTGCCCCCCTGGTGGGCATGCTGAGTGGATCCCAGTCGGGCGCATGTGGGAGTCTGTCTGACTGCCTCCCCGTTTCCAACTTCAGAAAAATACAAAAAAAAAAGTAATAAATAAAATAAATAAAAATTAAATCTGAATCACATGAAGCCTTTAGTTCTAATTCATAAAAAATAGACAAGAGTGTCAGTTTGCAAACTCAGGAATGTTGCGGGTAAAATCTGAAACTGGCCTCTATGCACAAAGAACAAGGAGAGACAGAAGAAAGAGGCAGACCATTCAGGTTAGTCGGTGGCAGTTGTAATAAGCAAGGGAATTTAAATACAAGGCTTGTCTTGGGTGCCTACAAGACAGTAGATCTTCACACCTGCCCACAGGAATCTTAAAAGTTTATATAGAGGCCTTAACTGGGTTCAGTAACATATAGCATCCCTATGGTCTCTACTATACTTTGTTCTTTCAAAGGTATGTCCTTAAAAATGGATCCCACTGGCTTTGGCCAGTCGGCTCAGTGGTAAAGCATGGGCCTGGTATATAGAGGTCCTGGGTTTGATTCCCAATCAAGGCACACAGGAGGAGTGACCATCTGCTTCCTCCCCCTTCCTACTCCTTTCTGTCTCTTTCTCACTCTCTCTCTTCCCCTCCTGCATCCATGGCTCAGTTAGAGCAAGTTGGCCTCAGGTGCTAACATAGCTTAGTTATCAAGCAAGGGAGCAACGGCCTCAGCTGGCCAGAGCATTGCCCCCTAGTGGGCTTGCCAGGAATTTTTTTTTAAGAAAGAAAGAAAGAAAATGGCTAGGACTCCGGAAATAGTGGGTAGAGAATACACACCAAGGACATCACATACCTCCTCCAACAGAGAACATGTTAAAGGACATGAGTGATGCAACTGTCAAAAGCAAAACTGTAGCAAACTGCTGGACAAAGGATCTTATTTCTGATTCAACAAATAAATTGCCACTAATTAAAAGGGAGAGAGAGGTAAGAAGAGAAACTTTACAAACTAAAAAAAAAATTAAGACAAATATCAACTAATATGCTTAGAACTCATATGCCTTCTAATTAAAAAAAACCTGTAAGAACATTGGTGGCATTTGTGAACAAACTAAAAATATTCAAACAAAAATTAGATATTTTCTGATATTAAAGGTTTATTGTTAAATTTTTGGAATAATAATATCATGGGTATTTTTAGAGAGAGGGCTATTATTTTTCAAAGAAACATATTAAACTATTTATACATAAAATAATACCTCATCTTAGATTTGCTCAGAAATATGAGGACTAGTAGGTAGAAGTATATATATCACAAGTTGGTGTTGCTCATTGTTATTGATGGGTAACAGTGAAGGTTTTATTATGCTCTTCTTCCGATTTCTTTATGTGGTTAAATTTTTCTACAATAAACAATTAAAGATTAATATAGAAGCAAAGCAACATGATAATATAAGTAAAGTTTGTAAAACAAGAAAATCCAACCATGTTTATTTCATTGTCAGGTCATTTGCTGTTTTGAAATATTTTAAATCAGACAAAATAGCATTCTTAAGGCTTCATGCTTTTAGACTCAATTTTGTTGGTAGAGATGTTTTTACAGCAGTAGAAATTACATTTTTTTAGCAAAAATTCTCATGTGTCAGAACTTTTAATGTTGTGCCCATCATATTATATTAATAGACAATGATAAACAAAATACAGTTTCTCTATTTTCATTAGCAGCACAACCGTATTTTGTATTGTAATAAAACAAGTTTATAGTCCACCATCAAACAAGTTTCTCCCATTACTACATTTTGGAAAGGCTCATTAAAAATATCATAAAAAATAAATAGTATTTCATTATCTACCCAAACTCACCTTATCAATAAAAGATTTGAACAAATGTGAAAAAAAAAATAGAAGCCACTGAACATGCTGCATTGCCTTGAATTCCATTTGTAATAAATGGAGCAAATAGACCCTGAATGTGTCTTAATGTGTGTAAATTTGTTTTCTTTTGGTTGAGCTGTATATTAGTCAGCCTAGAGCTGCCATAAGAAAACATCACAAATAGACTTAAACAATAGAAATTTATTTCTCCGTATTCAGAAGGCTAGAAGTTCAAAATCAAGATACTTCTACGGTTGTTTCTTCGAAGGTCTCTGTCCTGGCCCACAGACAACAGCCTTTTCATTGTGCCCTCACGGGGCTTTTCTGCATGCAAATCTCTGGTGTCTTTTCTTCTTATTATAAGGACATTAGTCATTGAATTAAGATCCCACACTTATGACCTCATTAACCTTAATTAACTCCTTAAAGGCCTCACCTCCAACTATAGTCATTGGGAGTTAGCACTCCTATTTTTGAATTTTGGAGATACAGTTCAATGCATAACAAACTAAAATTTTTTTCTACTAACTCGATAGGATTACTTCGAAAAAGTTTATTTTTCACATAAGAAAAATATTTTCAAAGAAGATCGTGACTTTCAAAAGGTTTACTTGCTGAAATTTTACTAATTGGAATACTGGCTAAGAACCAAATCCTCTGGGATTCATCTTCAGCCTACTCTGCACACAGCTTCTCAGCCCGCTGATATCAGCCAGCCAGCTGCTCACTTCTAAGACTGGGGGTTGACCCCTCACATCTGCTGGCATATGTTGTTTTAATATGTGCACAAATTTGTGGTCAAAGAATTTAAAAGTTACAGATGGAAAGTAAACATTTGAAAAGATACTTCACACTACATGTCATTAGGGAAATGCAAATTAAAGAGATACCACTACACACCTATCAGACTGGCTAAAATCCAGAGCACTGACAATGCCAAATTCTGATGAGGTTTAAAGCAACAGGAATTCTAGAATTCATTCTAGAATAATGCATAATGACACAATCACTCTGGAAGACAGTTTGACAGTTTCTTGCAAAACTAAACATATATTGTTATCATAAGATCCAGCAACTTCACTCCTTGTTATTTATCCAAGAGATGAACTGTATATCTACACAAAAAACTACACATGGATATATAGCAGCTTTACTGATAACTGCCAAAATTTGAAAGTAACCAAGATGTACTTCAGTAGGTAAATAGATTAATAAAAGGTGACACATGTCGACAATGGAATATTTATTCAGTACTAAAACAATGAGCTATGAAGACATTAAAAGAGTTGGAGGAAACAAATATATATTACTAAGTGAAAGAAGCCAATCAAAACAGGTTTCATACCATATGATCCAAACTATATCACATTGAGGAAAAGACAAAACTATGGAGACAGCAAAAATATCAGTGGTTCCGAGGGCTTAGAGGGAAGTGAGGCAAAGCACAGAGAAGGTTTAGGGCAGTGAAAATATTCTGCATGATACCACAATGATGGATCCATATTGCTGTAGATTTGTCAAAACCCACAGAATATACAATGCCAAGTGTGAATCCTAATGTAAACTATGGACTCTGGGTAGTGATACGTTCATGTAGATATAATAATTATAATAAATGTACTATTCTGATGGGGGTGTTGATAACAAAGCTATGCATGTTGTAGGGACAGGGCATACAGGAAATCTCTGTACCTTCACACAATTTTGCAATGATCCTAACACTATTCTAAAAGATAAAGTCTATCTTATAAAAATAATAATTAAAAACATTTTTATAAGTTTGAGTCTACCTCTTTCATTTATTCTGTGATTCTGACGTAGTCCAGCATACCTATCTGTGAAATGGAACAATAAAGGTAACTGCCTCTTAGAATTACTATGGAAAATAAAAATAAAAATAGAAAGATTTTGGCCTGACCTGTGGTGGTGCAGTGGATAAAGCGTTGACCTGGAACGCTGAGGTTGCCAGTTCAAAACTCTGGGCTTGCCCGGTCAAGGCACATATGGGAGTTGAAGCTTCCTGCTCCTCTCCCCTTCTCTCTCTCTCTCTCTCTCTCTCTCTCTCTCTCTCTCTCTCTCCTCTAAAATGAATAAATAAATAAAAATAATTTAAAAAAATATATAAAGATTTTGCAAAATGCTTTCAAATACTGATTTTTACTAAATGGAATGGGAGGCTTTTTGGCTTAGACATCAATAAAAAGCAAATACTGCAGATAGATTTCTGTGTGTGTGTGTGTGAGTGTGTGTGTGTGTGTGTGTGTGTGTGTGTGTGTGATCTATGTTTATAATCAATTTGCTCAATTTAAGAAAAAAATCACTGATTTCAAAATTACATACTAAATCATATAAGGTGAAAAGAAATTCCCCCTACTCCCTCTTCCAAGTTCTTGACTTAGAAATAATCACTGTTATCAACGTCTTATATATATGTATATTTACAGAAATGCCCCACACATTATAAACAATAAATGAGAATGCTTGATTCTGGATGTGTTATTAATCACACTGAATAACCGGTATTGAGTATTGTACAGACCATAACCAGTCAGAATTGATTTTGGCCTCAGCACTCTTGGTCAGGCACCTGAAGTCCTCTGATTAGACATTGGCCCAAGGTTAATGAGTTTGTAAGTGGGTGATGTCAGGATAGGGTCTAGGCAATTGTTACCCAAACTATGTGCTAGGTATGAGGCGGATAAAAAGGACTGTAAAAAGGAACAGTAGTAGTGTGAGATAAGAGGTATAAAAGAGTATATTATTTATTTCACAGCTTTTCCTGAACAAATTTTTTGTATCACAGATGTCATACTTCAGGTTCTATCTATAACTTATACAGATAATCTGGTTTTATTAGTAAGAGCTTTGGTAACATATTTTTTCACTTAAAATTAAAAGATTTGCCAGAGCAATGTAGTAGTTCCTTTATATGTCCTTCACCTAACCTTCAAAACAGTATTTCTGATACATTCATAATTGCACTGTGTAGCTAAAGCAGTGGTCCCCAAACTTTTTTGGGCCACGGACTTGTTTAATGTCAGAAAATATTTTCATGGACCGGCCTTTAGGGTGGGATGGATAAATGTATCACATGACTGAGACAAGCATCAAGAGTGAGTCTTAGATGGATGTAACAGAGGGAATCTGGTCATTTTTAAAAAATAAAACATCGTTCAGACTTAAATATAAATAAAATGGAAATAATGTAAGTTATTTATTTTTTCTCTGCGGACCGGTACCAAATGGCCCACGGACCGGTACCGGTCTGCAGCCCGTGGGTTAGGGACCACTGAGCTAAAGAACATGATGCTTACAGTGATTAAGGTGCTGCCCAGAACCAAAACCAAAAGTTTTTAATTTGACCATCAGCTCTATTAATGCTGAGTCCCTGAGTAAAGATTTATTCTTTTACCTAAAATTAATATTTTCTAAACTCTAAAAATTTTTACTTTCATTTTCTTTGTTCCCCATACTCATTCTGAGAATTGTCATGTTCTTAGTATTTTAAGAAGAGAGACTCTCTGTACGATCACATTTTTCTCTTTTTCTAACTAGAAATGTGATAGTCAATGATCATTCTGGACCGTTTTTCTTCAGATTCAATTTAGATCACACACATGACTCATTCAGCCTTCTCGGGCCTTTAATGAACAGAATCAGAAGTAAGGCACTTTAGGCTTTGATGTATTTCAAGTCTCATATAATGCTATATTCGTTTTCAATTGTGTCCATTCAAAGCTGTTCTCTTTCTATACCTCAAAGTTGAGAGAGGCATTTCTATAAAAGAATTCCCCAACCTACCACTGTTAATTGCTTGTTATTACAGGGAAGGGATAATAGAGAGAAACAACCAAAGGGAGCACCATTGGCACGGGCTAAAACATAATAAAATGTCAAGTCATATTTGTCTCCCTCTATTCTTCTTCTTATATATATATATATATATTGAAAAAGACCTAAGAGCTGATAATGTGGTTCCAAAGCTTCCTGTCTTTTAAATAACTTAGGCTAATATGAATGTCCACAAGACAGTGTGATGGGAGAGGAAAGAGAGTAGCAGGATGAGCTCCAACTGTCACTGACTAAAGGATGATCCTATGCATCCTGTCTCAGATTTTCAGATTTCAACTTCCATAAAATGATCATATCTATTTCTTACTGCTGTTTAGAAGATACATGTAAAATCTTACACATTATAAAGTGCATAAAATGGAGGTTATATTTAGTATCTTTGACAAACATATTTTTGATAAGAGAGTTTTGCCATTACCTCATTCCTCGTTCACTGCACTTAAGGATCTATGCAAATTTTTAAAACTGGTTTCATATTTGGCATATGAATTATACCCATGGCAGGGAATAAGGAAAGGTAACACCATCAGAGTAACAGGAGTTCTGTGAACTTTAGCAGAATCTTCTCTAGTACTAGCGGTAGAATGATAAAACTTGAAGAACTTTTTTCAGAACAAAATAGAGAACAAAATATAAAGTACCATGTCTAAAGCAAAAATAATTATTGGTGGAACACTCTACAACCCAGAATGCAAGGATTTCAGGTAAGCTTTCCCTCCTCTCATGATATTTATGTATTATCTCTGAAACACTAATGCTGGAGTTCAAGTAAAGGGCAATTCAGCAGTGGGAGTACGTGGGAGCAGATAACTCTTCCCAGCCTAATTCAATGCATACCTGATAAGTAACTCTTAAGATAGTTCTGGTGCTAATCAACATTCTAAGACTTGGAAATAGATGCCCAACAACTTGTGTCTATAAATAAGAATCCATGTGGAAGCTGATTGTTTTTTCTTGCTTCCGCTGTTAACATGGGTTTTATATTTTAATTTTTTGTGTTAATTTCTACTTTCCTGGCACATGTGAAAAAAGAATACCTTTCATTAAAGCAATTTCAAAAAATCATTTTCATGCCTAACATTATGTCTATTCTCTGAGTACTAAATCAAACAGTTAAGGAATAGAGATTAAGAAAATTTCACAGCTTAGTTTTTGCCTCTGTTAGAAAAACAAATAAAAAAAATTATGTCATAACTGATGTCTTAGAATCAAAGAAAATGGCCCTTGGCCTTTGCCGGTTACTCAGTGGATAGCATCAGCCCAGTGTGTGGACATGGCCAGATTCGATTCCTGGTAAGGGCACACAGGAGAACCAACCATCTGCTTCTCTACCCCTCCCTCTCCCTTTTCCCTTTTTCTTCTCCTTCCATAGCCAGTGGCTTAATTGGTTTGAGCATTGGCGCTAGCACTGATAGCTCTGTTGGTCCCAGTGTGGCCTTGGTGCTAAAAATAGCTCAGTTGATTCAAGCATTTGGCCCTAGACAAGGAGTTGCCGGGTGGATCCTGGTTGGGGTGTATGTGGGAGTCTGTCTCACTATCTCTCTTCCTCTCACTTAAAAAAAAAGAAAAAAGAAACATCTTAATTTTTGAAATATATGTGTCCTTAGTATGTATAACTTACTATTTTATGAATTAATTTTTTTTTCAAATTAATTAGAGGGGCTTGGTATTCACATTTCAGAATTAGAATACTTGTTTTAATGTGAATAAATATATGTTTTAAATTTTCAATTTTTTTCTTAAATTGGTAGCATCTGGTATCTTCACTAATTCTGTAGACCAGTAAGACTACTGAAGATAGAGCATTTTGTCACTACCATATTTGTTCAGTGGAATGTAGTCTGTCTATATAACAATAGATGGGGAAAACAATTTTGGAATTCACCTTCACATTATACAAACACTGAAAAAGTTGGTATCATTCATACAGGATGAGTAACAGTTATTAATTTCTGAGGGATGAAGCTGTATTTGCATATGTTGAACCACAGGAAAGAAGTACCCAGAAAACTTCACAACAAAATTCATGTTGGCTCTTCCCAAAACTGTGTGTTGTGCCTATGTCCTTTAGTATTTGGAGAGTCTGTAAAATGAGGACAATGAAGACATCTTAGGTTCACAATATTTTTTATAGAAAGCCCTTTTTCAAAATTTATTTAAAAATTTTTTAAATCTAATTTTAGACTTAAAAAGTGTTCAAAAATAATACAAAAAGTGTCCTTATATATCTTATGCTGCTTTCTCTAATTTTAATATCTTACATAACCACAGGAAAATTATCAAAAACAAGAAATTAACACTGGCACAATATTATTAACTAAACCAAAGACTTTGTTTAAATTTCAACAATATTCTACTAACGCCATTTTTATTTTCCGGGATGCTATACAGTGTTCCTCATCATATTTAAGTGTTATTTATATTGTTATAGAATCTATAGCAGTTCCTCAGTCTTTTGCCTCTCATAACTATGACACTTTGAAGAATACTGAGCAGTAACTTTTTAGACTTAAACTAATTTTGGGATAATCTTATGTTTAGCTTAAGGTTATGCACTATTTTGTCAAAAAAATACCAGAAAAATAATACACTCTTCTCAGTGCATTATATCAAAGGGTTTATGATGTTGCTATGTTTTATCTTGATACCAGTTTCAAATCTTACATTCTGGCATGTGCAATAAAAATCACAATGATTCAAGTTATAAGATTCTTACAGTTATCAAACTAATAAATTCTTAAAGTTAGAATTTCTCAGGTTTAATAATTCAAAGACATTTTAAAGTGAAGTTGATGAGTTTGACCAAAAAAAAAAAAAACTCTTAGAGAAATTATGTATGCAGTATTCATTTTTAAGCATTAAATGCCTCAAGTAATCTCATTTTGATCTCTATTTAATAAATATTTCGTGTATTTTTATTCCAGTCTTTGTTTGAATTTTATAAGTTAATACCCATAATCAATAGGAAAAGAATTAATTTCTAATGTAATAATTTGTCTTTTATTAGGTCTTACCTCATCTCTTATCCTCTGATACAGCAAAGGTTTGGTGAATGTTATTTTTCCTTTTACAAATGAAGGTAAATGAAGAGAGAAGATGGCAATGGAATAGGCAGATATTACAACTCCTACATCCCAGAACCAAAGTAGATTACAACTTACTTGGGAACAATCATCTTGAAAAATAAACTTTGGACTAAACTAAGAGGAATCTATAACCAAGGATCACCAAAGAAACCACACTGAGACTGGTAGGAAGGGCAAAGACGCAGAAAGGGCTGACCTGCTCCCAGGAGTGAGCAGCGGCCCAGAGGGATTCTCACGTGATGAGGGTTGCACAGAGAGTTTTGGGTCCTCAGCCCCAGGACCGGAGCCCCAGCCTAGAGACTCAGAGACTAGAAGAGGCATACAGACAGAATTCAGCTAAAAGAAAAGCCAGGTTACTGTTTGCAAGAGAGAGAAAGAGACAGAACTCTCAGATTCAGGCTCCATCTTAAAGGGACCATGCAGAAAACTTCATTCACAGCTACTTACCCGGGCCTCCAGGATTGGGGAGGGCCAAGAGGACTGGAGTTGCTAGAGGAGAGTGTAGTCTCAGAGGCACAGGAGAGACAGTAAGGGACAGCCAACCTAACCTCTGTACTGAGTCACACCCCAAATCTAAAGTGGCCATTTTTTTCTGAGAAAAGCCACTCCAGTAATAGGAAGCAATTATTCCATCCACCAGAGGCTCTCCTATTCCACTTAAAGCAAAGAGTCACTTAGAAGCAGGGGGCACAACAGGGAAACTGGTTTTGAGTGCTGACTTCTGGGGTACACCAACCCCCATGCTGCTGAGTACCCTCCAAAGGGAGGGCAGGAAGAGCCAGGCAAGGTGGCCCATGCACCCTTGGGGGGTCAGTGGCCCAGCAGGGCAGCCTGCATGGAGGCCCATGGGGTGGCCCACGCTATGGCCTGTAGGCCCACGAGCTCACAAGCCTGGCAGTGCTGGTGTGCCTGAATGCCCAAGGAAGTGGTGGTGGTGCTGGGTCAGCAGACAGACCACACCTTGGGAATAGAGAGGCCACAGACACTGTCCAAGAGTAGATGAAAGCCAGCCTAGGAGTACAGCTGACATTTAAAATGGCATCTGGGCCCAGCAGAGGTAGCCACAACTTCTGGATCACCTGTAGCTCCAAGAAGGTTGCTAATGGCCAGTAATAAGCAGTGATCCCCTCTGGTCTGAACCAGGTTGTGTCCAGGGAGGTCCAATGGCCAAATATGGAGAGTATTTGCTTAGGACATAACAACCCTAAGTAGAGTGATATCTTAAGGGAGGGCTCCTCACACCTGACTCAGCTAAGGCATAGAAAATGAAGACACAAATAGCAAAAAGAGCAGTAGCAACAGACAAGTAGCCCACAGCAGATTACAAGTAACAGCTGAGGTTAATGCAAGAAGATCTAGATACAACAAAACTAGAAGCTGGAGGCAGAAAACACCAACCCTACACTCAGCTCGCTACAAAATAGCACACCCAGAAGGAGCAATTTATACACAGACAAAATGGAAAGACAGAGAAATGCAATCGAAATGAATCAACACCCCAGAAAAAGAACTGAATGAGATGAAAATAACCAAGATACCAGATGCAGAGTTTAAAATAATGATTGTTAAGCTGCTCAAGGACCTTAGAGCAACAATGGATGGACGTGATGCACATGTAAATAAAGAGATAGCAAGCATCAAAAAGGACATTGAAATCATAAAAATGAATCAGACAGAAATGACAAATACAATATCAGAAATGACTATACTAGAAGGAATTAAAATCAGGCTGGATGAAGCAGAGGATTGACTCAGCAATTTAGAGGACAAGATAAATGAAACCACGGAAGCAGAACAGCAAAAAGAAATGAGGATCAAAAAGTCTGAGGAAACTCTAAGAAGTCTGTGACAACATGAAGAGGAACAACATTTGTATCATAGGGGTTCCGGAAGGAGAAGAGAAAGAACAAGGGATAGAGAACCTGAATGAATAAATCATAGCTGAAAACTTCCCCAAATATATAAAGGAAAAAGTCACACAAGTTCAAGAAGCACAGAGAATCCCATTAAAGAGGAACCCAAAGAGACCTACACCAAGACACATCATAATTAAAATACCAAAGTTAAGAGATAAAGGAAGAATACTAAAAGCTGCAAGAAAAAAAGCAGTGAATCACCTACACAGGTGCCCCCATAAGGATGACATTGGACTTTTCAACAGAAACACTTGAGGCCAGAAGAGAATGGCAAGAATATTCAAAGAAATGCAAAACAAGAGCCTACAACCAAGACTTCTTTATCCAGCAAGGCTATCATTTAAAATTGAAGGAGAAATAAAAAGCTTCCCAGAAAAAAAAAAAAAAACTCAAGGAATTCATTTCAACCAAACTAATGTTACAGAAATGTTAAGGGGCCTGTTGTAAACAGAACAAGGGGGGGGGGGGAAATATAGAAAAAGAGGAATGTGGATTTAAAGAATAAAACAGCAATAAAAAACTACATATCAATAATAACCTTAAATGTGAATGGATTAAATGTTACAATCAAAAGACATGTGGTAGCTGTGTGGAAAAGAAAACAGAACTCATACATATACTGTCTACAAGAGACCCACCTCAAAACAAAAGATACACATAGACTGAAAGTGAAGAGATGGAAAAAAATCTTTCATGCAAATGGAAATGAAAGAAAGCTGGAGTAGCAATACTTATATCTGACAAAATAGACTTTAAAACAAAGGCATAAGGGATAAAGAAGGTCGCTACATAATAATAAAGGGAGAATCCAACAGGAATATATAACTACTATAAATATCAATACACCTAATAGAGGAGCACCAAAATATATAAAGCAGATTTTGATGGACATAAAGGGTGAGATCAACAGCAATTCCATAATAGTAGGAGATTTCAATACCCCACTAACTTCAATGGAAAGATCCAAAAAAATACGCCAAAAAAATAGACAACCTTGGTGAAATAAACAAATTCCTTGAAATATATCTTTCAAAAATCAATCTGGAAGAATAAAAAAACCAAAACAGACCAATTACAACAAATGAGATTAGAACAGTTATGAAAAAACTCCCAACAAACAAAAGCCCTGAACCAGATGGCTTCACAGGCAAATTCTACCAAATATTCCAAGAACTAATTTTTATCCTTCTCAAGCTATTTCAAAAAATTCAAGAGGAGCGAAGACTTCCAAGCTCCTTTTATGAGGTGAGCATAATCCTCATTCCAAAACCAGGTAAGACACTACAAAGAACGAAAACTATAGGCCAATATCCCTGATAAATTTAGATGTTAACATATTCAACAAAATATTAGCAAACTGGATGCAGCAATACATGAAAAAAATCATACATTATGATCAAGTGGAATTTATTCTGGGAAGGCAAGTCTGGTACAATATTCACAAATCAATTAATGTGATTCATCACATAAACAACAGGAAGGAGAAAAATCACATGTTAATATCAATAGATGCAGTAAAAGTATTTTATAAAATCCAGCACCCATTTATGTTCAAATCTCTTAGCAAAGTGGGAATACAGGGAACATACCTCAACATTATAAAGGCCATCTATGACAAACCCACAGCTAACATCATAATCAATGGTTAAAAATTATATGTAATCCCCTTAAGATCAGGAACAAGGCAGGGGTGCCACCTTTCACCACTCTTATTCAACAGAGTTCTGGAAGTTCTAACCACAGCAATCAGATAAGAAGAAGAAATAAAAGGCATTCAAATTGGAAAAGAAGATGTAAAACTATCATTATTTGCAGATGATATGATACTGTACACAGAAAACCCTAAAGTCTCATTCAAAAAACTACTGGATCTGATTAATCAATTTAGCAAGGTGGCTGAATATAAAATTAATATTCAGAAATTAGAGGCATTTTTTATACACCAACAATGAACTGTCTGAAAGAGAAATTAAGAAAATAGTCCCCTTCACTATTATAAAAAAATCAAATAAAGTATCTAGGAGTAAATTTAACCAAGGAGGTTAAGGAATTATACTTGAAAAATTATAAAACATTGATAAAAGAAATCAAGAAAGATACAAACAAGTAGAAGCATAACGTGTTTATGGATAGGAAGAATAAACATCATTAAAATGTCTATATTATTCAAAGCAATTTATAAATTCAATGAAATTCCTATTAAAATGCCAATGGCATACTACAAAGATATAGAGCACATATTACAAAAATTTATATGGAACCAAAAAAAGAACATGAATAGCCTCAGCAATCTTGAAAAAGAAGAATAAAGTGGCTGGTATCACACTTCCTGATATCAAGTTATACTATGAGGTCATTGTACTTAAAACAGCTTGATACTGGCATAAGAACAGGCATATAGATCAATGGAACAGAACAGAGAGCCCAGAAATAAACTCACACCTTCATGGACAATTGATATGTGACGGAGATAAGTGCTTACAATGGAGTAAAGACAGTTTCTTTAACAAACGATGTTGGGAAAATTGGACTTGCAAAAAAATGAAACTAGACCACCAACTTACATCATTCACAAAAATAAACTTAAAATGGATAAAAAACTTAAATGTAAGTTGTGAAACCATAATCACCTTGGAAGAAAATATAGGCAGTAAGCTCTCAGACATCTCTTGCAACAATATATTTGCTGATTTATCTCCTCAAGCAACTGAAATAAAGGACAGGATGCACGAATGAGATTATATCAAACTAAAAAGCTTTTGCACAGCTAAAGACAATATGAACAAAATAAAAAGACAAACCACACAATGAAAGAACATATTCGACAATACATCTGATAAGGGGTTAATTACCAAAATTTATAAAGAACTTGTAAAACTCAACACCCGATTTATTGATGTCACCCCATTAAAAAATAAAATTATTTAAAAAAAATTTAAGACTCTACAAGTCAAAAATCAATACAGATATTGAAAAGGCTAAGGGCAAGATGTTTGCAGTAGCTATCTCAATGAGCAGGTTAATTTCCATAATGTATAATGAGCTCTTAGAAACCAACAAGAGAAAATACTAGGAATGCAGCTGTGAACAGACTGTTCACAGAAGAAATGCTATGGGCTGATAAACCTTTGAAATAATATTTTATATAACAAATTAAGATAAAAGGGGAGAGGGCATTTCAAATTAAAATAATGATAAAGCCTTAAAAAAAAATGGGCAAAAGAGGCCTGACCTGTGGTGGCACAGTGGATAAAGCGTTGACCTGGAAATGCTGAGGTTGCCGGTTCAAAATCCTGGGCTTGTCTGGTCAAGGCACATATGGGAGTTGATGCTTCCTGTTCCTCTCTCCCCCTTCTCTCTCTCTTTCTCCTCTCTAAAAATTAATAAAAGTAAAAAATAAAAAATAAAATAAAATAAATGGGCAAAAGAAATGAATAGACACTTCTCCAAAGAGGACATACAGATGGCCAATAGGCGTATGAAAAAATGCTCAACATCACTAATCATTAGAGAAATGCAAATTAAAACCACAATGAGATACCACCTCACACCTGTCAGAATGGTGCTCATTAACAAAACAACACAGAATAAGTGCTGGCGAGGATGTGGAGAAAAGGGAACCCTCCTGCACTGTTAATGTGAATGCAGACTAGTGCAGCCACTGTGGAAAACAGTATGGAGATACCTCAAAAAATAAAAAATTGAACTGCCTTTTGACCCAGCCATTGCACTTTTTGGAATATATCCTAAAAATACCAAATAACTGATTCAAAAAAAGAAATGCACCCCCATGTTTATGGCAGCATTGTTTCCAATAGCCACGATTTGGAAACAGCCCAAGTGTCCGTCAATGGACAAGTGCATTGAAAAGCTGTGGTACATATACACAATGGAATACTATGCTGCCATGAAAAAGAAGGGACTCTTACCTTTGTGACAACATGGATGGACCTGGAAACTATTATGCTAAGTGAAATAAGCCAGGCAGAGAAAGAAGAGAACATATGACTTCACTCACTTAAGGAATCTAATGAACAATGTGAACTGAGGAACAGAATAGAGGTAGAGGCGGAATCAAAAGGACTGGAGGGAAAGTGGTCAGAGGGAAAGGGGATGAGAGGATGGGATCAGAGAAGGGAAAGAGATTAGTGAAATTATATATACATAACACAGTGTTATAGAGTGCAGGACAGCAAATCCTGAAAGGAAGGGGGGAAGGCGTTGGGGAGAGGGGGCAAGAGGGGTGTTGAGTGGGGGGAGATATATTCGGTGGGACGCTTGAATCTATGTAAACACAATAAATTAAAATCAATAAAAAATTAAGAAAAACAAGCTATCAACATCAAACATTTTGAGTGGTTTAAAGTATCTGGTAGCATATGAGGTAGGTTAATGAACATATTTACCAAACTTCAAATGAGTTCTCTTTCACACGGGGAAAGCAATAAAGAAAGCTTCAAGAATAAAAAAACAAACAAAAGAAAACAAATGAAGGTAAATAGTTTCCTTGACAAGTTTTACCCCCTTTTTAAGTGTATTGTTTGTATTGCTGTGGCACATTTCACACCCTGAGCCATATTCACACACTTATTTAGTGCTGCTGCAAAGTTTTGAGATTTTCATTTAGGTACATATTACTCAAAAATGACTTGCATCAAGTACCATATGACTCTGATTTGATCTCTGAGCAATAAAATCTCTAAAAGGGCTGCCTACCCCAAGTCTCAGCTTCTCAAAACTGTTCTCCAATAAAAGGAACTAGTCCCCCCACCCCCAGGTAAATAGCTGATGTTAAAGCTAGGGCACAGAAATCAATAACATAACCCTGGGACATTTTGAGTTGCTAATAAGTAAGAACATATGCCAAAAAAATGAGGGCATATCAAAAGAACATAAGATTCAACTCAAAGGAGCTATCAACTGCTAAAGCTTGCACAAATTTAGCAATAAAATGAACAATGACAATGTAGAATTATGAAAAAAAGAATATAATAAATATACATAAATTCACACCAATATATAAATGAATGAATAAATAATTACATAAATAAGGAAGAATAACTGACTCCTTGTTTATATAAAATTGCAATTAACAAATATAGGAGAAGAAAAACAAAAAAGAAATTCATCATTAGACAAATGCCAGGCAAGTTGTGGCAGGCAAAAACAATCTTTGGATGCTAAAGTTGGTGGGTAAGACTTTGATGAGAAACAGGATATTTGGAAAGTCTTAAAGTATTTCTTCATAAGAGAACTGGTAATTACAAAAAGAAAAATGACAACTTAACAATGAAGAAACCTGGCTGATACATTATGCACGTGATCACAGCCAATATTACCAACAATAAGACATACTGACCTCATGTACTTCCTGATATATGTACTGGGTAGGGCATGTAATTCCTGCCAAAAAAATGTATAATCTCAATATTACAATGAAAAAACACTATACAAACCCAAACTGGGGGACATTCTACAAGTAATTGGCCTGGAGTCTTCAACAGTGTAAAGGTCATGGAAGACGGACTGAGGAAATGAGGAACTGTCCCAGATTAAAAGAAAGTAAAAAGCCTAACAACCAAATGGAGTGTCAGCTCCAGGACTGAATCCTGAATCAGAAACAGGCAATAGTAGGACCTGGCAAAATTCACATAAGACCAGAAAATTATTTAATAGTACTCTATCAAAGTTAATTTTCTCCTGATAGTTTTATAGTGTTTTTAAAGATGTTAAACACAGAAAATGCTGGGTAAAGGACATATGGGAATCTCTTCATTATGTTTGCAACTTTTCTGTTAAGTAATATGAAGAACCTTTTATAGAGGAAACAAAATTTGAAGTTTATTCATACATTCTTGTGCCCTGTTTTTGAAATGCTGTACTAGGATTGTTCAAATCCCATCTTTGGAAACCAGCTTTTGAAATATTACTATCATAGTTCTCCTCATAACTCCCTGAAACAAGATTCAAGTCCATTGAGTCCCCAAGACTTAGGGGATATTTTAATACTACTGCCCAGCAGTGCCCTGGTCGCACATCTATCTCTCCCCTTGTGAGTATCTACATTTAGTCCCTGGAATATCTATGGACGTAAAATGTTTCCCAGAAGACAGATGCAAACAAAACTATTTTTATGTTTCCATGTCCCATTAGCATCGGGCTACATCTTATCATCTTCCAAACACATTTGGATACGCTTTCCACACATGCGGTTTTTTAAGTAAAACATATATATGAAACCTTTAAAAGCTAGGGTCATAAATATCTCATAGAATCCGGTATATAAATAAATTACATTCATTTGCTCTTTTTTACCAGGAATTCCAAAAGAACACATGTTTAGTAATAGTATATACTCTTATCTCTGCTTTATATCCTTATCTCTTCCTAACAACCAACTGCTTCAAAAAGCACTGCTAGAATAAGGTATTTGATACCTGTGGTGCATGGTTTGGCTCCTACAAGCTATCTCAAATAGAGTTCTGTTGCAGCATTTTCCTTAGGAAAAGCTGATGATGCTTCCTGATGCCTCTACTCTTTTTCTCATTTGAAGATAATCTTTTATAAGATATATTTGTATTAAAGCAAATATATGTATATAAATATATTTATTTATTTATATATACATGCATATGTCATATATTATAAATATTTTCTATATTAAGGCAAATATATAGTCACTTCTTGCTTTAAAATCCTGTTAAAGGTCCCTCTGTTCTGTTCAGGACAAAATTCAAACTATTTAGAAGCTTTACAGCCTGGCTTTAACCTTTCTCTTTAACCTTATCTACTAGTAAATATCTACATAAAACTTTTATACTAGCTTTCCCCATTCATAGCCTATATAATTCCAATTGTTTCTTTATTTTTTAACTTTTATAGACATTTTTCTTCCAACTTCCCCTCTTCACTCCATTTACTTTTCTTTTGAGAAATCTTTTGAGAAATGGGCAGCTCTAAGACCACTAACTCCATGAAGACTATGATGAATTCCAGGCCTAGAGATGATCCCCATTATCCTCCTCCTCCTCCTTTACTTCGTCCTACATAATCAGTGTCCAGAATCAATTAAATATGTAGTCTCAGATCCCTCATGCTGTATTTCTGCTCAAACTTAGCAAATAATTGGCAATGCTCTATCCATCCCAGGTAATATAACATTCACATTTCTAAAGGACGGATTTGCATGGTGAAATTTTTAAAAAGTTATAAGAGTGTGGTGGTTACGGGGGGGAGGGGGGAATGGGAGAGGGATAGGGGGTGGGGAGGGGCACAAAGAAAACAAGATAGAAGGTGACAGAGGACAATCTGACTTTGGGTGGTGGGTATGCAACATAACTGAACGACAAGATAACCTGGACTTGTTATCTTTGAATATATGTATCCTGATTTATTGATGTCACCCCATTAAAAAAATAAAATTATTAAAAAAAAAAGTTATAAATCATAATAAAAAAGAGCATCAGCTGTAACAATATTTATAGTACAATCAAGGCATGCCATTCAGAATTAGTATTAATATTTAGAATATGCAATTTCAAATGTAGGCAAGCTTCTAGACTACTTACAGAAAAGTTCTTATTTATTTTAATTTTTTATATTCTGTATGTAGTTTGAAGTATACACTTATATTTATCATTGCTTGGGTAAAATTCTACAACAATTATGATTTCAAAGCTGATAGTTATATATAATAAAACAATTGTTAACTTTTAAAAAGTTATGAAAAAATGAATTAACAGAGCATATAAATGTTTAGAGAATGTATTAACTAAATAATATTTGAAAGAATGTTATACATATTTTGAGTCAAAAAATACAAAAATTATGTAAATATTTTATCATAAAAATGCAAGGCAGATTAATAAGAGTGGAATAACATTATATCAAAAATTATTTTCTCTGATGAATCTCTGACACATTATCATTCAAAAAGGTAAAACAAATAATTTGAAAGAATTTTATTTTATATTAAGGTAATTTTATTTCGATTGTCTGTCCTTCAAAATAAAATGTTATATGAAAATTGTATATATTTTAAAAACCTTACATCCATATACTGTATTTTATAATTAATAATATTTAAAAACCAAATAAATAATATAAATAGTATAAGAAACAGACATGATTATTAGGAAAAAATGAGATTCAAATAAAAATATCCTTCACTCCACTGATGTCAGGAATATGCAGCCATCATTCCTTGTCTTACAGCAGAAGTACAGTATATACAACTTAGCAGCACAATGTCCTGAGCTCTTATTGTCTTTGCATAGTCATAAAACATCTTTTAAATTGACTACAAAATTTTTAGTAATACAGTTGTAAAATCTATAATTACTTTTTATATAAATTTTGATAAAATTTTATTCAGAGTTCATTCTATGGTTGAATGATACTTGATGTCACACTAAACTTTAGCCAAATATTGTTTCTAACTATGAGCCATAGGTATCATATAAACATATATTTGATGAATGTTAAACATAGAATAAATCCTTTTTTAAAATAAAGTAGGTGAAGGAAATGAGCCAAGATTCTGATACTTTGAAGTAGGGAGTTTAAATTGGCTCCTCCTTACACCCTGGATGGTTAACTCACGTGGTTAATAGCATAACCCACTATGTGAAGGTTATAGGTTAGATCTCCGGTCAGGGCACATACAAAAATAAACCAATGAATACACAAGTAAGTAGAACAAGTCAGTGTTTCTCTCTCTCTCTCTCTCTCTTCCTTTCTTCTTCTCTCTTTAAAATTAATAAATGAAAATTTTAAAAAAATAAACTTTTAAATTGGCTCCTCTTTCCTGGAGAGCAGTTAGGGATGTGTGTTAAAAAACAGGAACAAAAACCTTTTAAATGCAAATATGAAAACAAGTTATGCATATAATTGCTCATCTAGGAATTTGTCTACCTATAGCATTACTTGATGGTGGCAAACCTTGACTCTAAGAAGCAACATTGCAGGGTTAGTCTTTATAGTTCAAAAATTCAAAACAATTATATTAAATAGCCAATAAAAAATACTATGCAGTCATTAAAAATGGAAGTATTTCCAGTGAAATAAAATATTTCCAATATACTATTGTGGGGAATCACCCATCTAACCTTGAACCCTCTATGACTTGGATTGGGGAATTTTAGTTAAAAGCGTTAAGTGAATGTCTCTTAGATGCAAACACCAAGAAAGTATGAGTGAGTAATCTTTGTGCAGACACAAGGGGATGCATGTGAACGGGCTTTAGAAAATTATCTGAGAGGTTCTAGATTGCCCTTTCCTTTGTGCTTGTTAATTACCAAAAGAAAAAAATGTTCTGATCAATTTAGCCCTTTCTCCATGTTAGCAAAATGGCCATTAATTATTCTTCCTTTTCTCACCTGATCTCCTTCCCTTATAATCCTGTTACCTCTGTTCTACTTCTGATAATAAAAGCTAAGGGAGAAGGAGATTCAAAAGGTCTCACTTTGCCTCCATTGGCAAGCCTCCCTCTCTTTTCCTCTTGACATATGTTTATGTCTTGAATAGGTTTTTTCCACGTGACACCAGTAGTTCCCAGCAGGCTCGTGTACTACATAACATTAGATAGTTTAAAATAATATATGCAGGAAATTGTCATTGTTATGATTTTATTATACATCTATTATTCTGGCATAATTAATATTTCACTCTCAAACTGATTCTTATTGGGTGAATATTACATAATCTTTACCTATAATAAAGTTGTAGTTCCACTGGCCTCTGAGAAAAAAATCTTAATATATTTTAAATAAATCTATGCTCTAATTCATATGGTTCCATTGATGACAGTCTTCTCCATGTGAAACTGTGTTCCCAGCACAGTTTTCAACACAGCACTATTTTCATATAAAAAAATTCTTTTTTGTATTTTTCCAAAGTGAGAAGTGGGGGGAGGCAGACAGACAGACTCCCGCATGCGCCCGACCAGGATCCACCCGGCATGCCCACCAGGGGGCAATGCTCGGCCCATTTGGGGCATTGTTCCACTGTAACCAGAGCCATTCTAGTGCCTGAGGTGGAGGCCATGGAGCCATCTTCAGCATCAGGCCCAACTTTGCTTCAATGGAGCCTTGGCTGCAAGAGGGGAAGAGAGAAACAGAGAGGAAGGAGAGGGGGAAGGGTGAAGAAGCAGATGGGTGCTTCTCCTGTGTGACCTAGCTGGGAATGGAATCCGGGACTTCCACATGCTAGGCCAACACTTGACCACTGAGCCAATTGGGCAGGGCCTCTATATAAAATTTTTAATTACAGTATGTGCTTCATTTGGTGACCATATATCTAGGATTGTCAACATTATTATAAAACAGAGGTCCCCAAACTATGGCCCGTGGGCCACATGCGGCCCCCTGAGGCCATTTATCTGGCCCGCGCTGCACTTCCCGGAAGGAGCACCTCTTTCATTGGTGGTCAGTGAGAGGAGCACATTGACCATCTCATTAGCCAAAAGCAGGCCCATAGTTCCCATTGAAATACTGGTCAGTTTGTTGACTTAAATTTACTTTTCTTTATTGTAAATATTGTATTTGTTCCCATTTTGTTTTTTACTTTAAAATAAGATATGTGCAGTGTGCATAGGGATTTGTTCATAGTTGCTTTTTTAGTCTGGCCCTTCGACGGTCTGAGGGACAGTGAACTGGCCCCCTGTGTAAAAAGTTTGGGGACCCCTGTTATAAAAGATATACCAAATCACATAGCTGGATGACTTTATAGAACTGCTCATATCTTGGTGAAAACAAAAAGAAAATCTTCAAGTTGCATGAGAAAGTTCAAGGACTCTCAAAGATAACTAAACAATACTTAGAATTATATTTTTAAAGAAGAAAAATAAACATTTTAATTCAGCCAAGGTTAGCAACCAATGTGGTATTTTTAAGAACTTAACAAAAATTTCTCTGATGGCTTGTTTCTACCTAATGAAGTACATAAACTCCATGTAAATCAAAGAATCTATCAAAACAGACTACAATGACAGATAAAAATTGCAAGAGAGGTTATTCACAATTAAAGACAAAATGGTGACTGAAAAAAATAAAATAAAGTAAAATAAAATGGAAAGGTGACATCCTAAAATCCAGGAATATAGACCAGACTTACAAGTAGGGTATTTTGTCTATATGTTCCCCAAAGGACTAATCTTGCTACATAAAGTTTATTTTTTTGGAATTTGCATTACCTCCACTAGAGTTCTTTACACACATTAATTGAACAAAATAAATGTAACAATTTCCAACAATACCTGGCACATTTATTTATTTATCAATCATTCCACTGTCAAAATTTAATTGGAATAGATGCCCTCCAGTAAGTCATTGAGTTTCTTATAAAGTATTAATGAAAAACTTTTTGTGAATGTTCAGGTAAAATAATTTCTAATATGTACCCAAGGCTATTAGGAGCTCAAAAAGTCTTTTATTTTAAAGAGTAGAAAAACCATTACAGATATTAAACTATGCCTATTTTTCTACACAACCAGTCAAATAGTTTAACTGCAAAATAACCTTTCTTGGTTTTATATGCAAGAGAACTGCTTTAACTTTATCTCACCCCTGTTAGTGACAATGAACTAACTACTTAGAGATCAGATGACATGCTCCGAGGGGCCAAGAGGAGGCAACAGCCCTGGTTAACAGACTAAAGGACGGAAGCCTCATCCTCAGACTTACTCAGTTATTTATTAGCCAGTACAAATAACTCAAGGAAGCAGACAGAAATTTTCAGGGGGTAAAGTAAAATGCAAGGAACATGCTGACTCCTAATGTCCATTCTGAGAGCCTAAACATTCCTTGTTACTGAATCTTAACCTACTATTTTACTGTTTCCAGTACAGACTCAGAGAGGCCCCTGGACCCTCCTCTGCTCAGGGCTTTTGACTTAGAGTGCCTCTTGTCTCTGTTTTCCTAACTCTGCATGTCTTTGTAGCATATTTCTACATTCTCCACTAAATAATCTCATAGTTTAATCATTAGGTTGGTATTTTAGAACCCAGTGAGAACGTAGGAAAACACCTAATGATTTAGTTCAATTAAATTAATATCATATTTTCAGTGATATTTTCCTTAATATGGTATTATAACAAACATAAATTTTAACTTCTATGCCAAAGCTAAATATAGTGAAATATGCCTAGATTAATGACTATCTTTATAGAAAAATAAAATCAGATTACTTGAGAAAAGGTAAGAGATGTTAAAAACTAAATTGAAATTAGATATAGCAATAAAAATTAAAATCTAAAATAATTTATTTGTTGAATTTAAAGAGATTAATGATCTCTTCAAAAAGTGAAAAAATTCAGGGCTTGGATGGTTAACTCAGTGGTAGAGCATCAGCCTGGTGTGTGGAAGTCCTGGGTTCGATTCCTGGGCAGGGTACACAGGAGAAGCACCCATCTGCTTCTCCACCCTTGCCTCTCTCCATTCTCTCTATCTCCCTCTTCCTCTCCAGCAGCCAAGGCTCCATTGGAGCAAAGTTGATCCAGGTGCTGAGGATGGCTCCATGGCTTCTGCCTCAGGCTCTAGGCTCTAGAATGACTCTGGTTGCAATGGAGCAATGCCCCAGATGGGCAGAGCATCAGCTCCTGGTGGGCTTGCTGATTGGATCCCAGTCGTGCGCATGCAGGAGTCTGTCTCTTTGCCTCCCCACTTCTCACTTCAGGAAAAAAAAAAAAAGAATGAAAAAATTTAGGATAGTTGTAGGGGCAGTCCATTATTACATCATCATTTAAGTCTCCTGTTGGCCAGATGGGTCTTGGGAAATGTGGAATATTGCAAAGTTACATTGTGATGCTAATTGTAACTACTGACTTGCAATAGGAGTTAATGAACTACCACCTGTAAACTTTTTTGGTATGGTTCAAAAACTAAAAATGTTTTTATGTTGTTAAAGTGCCTTTATAGGCAAACAATAGGATTATACAACAGAGACTGTTTGTAACCCACAAAGTCTAAAATATTTGTGTCTAGTTCTTTACAGAAAAAGGTTCTGACTCCCATCCTAGAAAATACTTTTATTTCAATTCTTATCAATAAAGATGATCTCAAACAGTTTTTATTCATGTGGCAGGGTCAGCAATGTACTTTTCCCTCTTTTACTTCCTGTTCTTTGCCAGAATATGTTCTTTGGCAAAATATCAGGCTAGATCTTTAGAAGTTTAGTGGCCTTACCCTCTATAAGAAAAAAAAAAAAAAGTTGTTTCACTTCACTTTGAACAACCCCAACTAAGACGAAACATATAGGATTTTCCTATTATGCCAGTGCTGTCCTTCAACAATATATGCCTAAAAACCAGCAGCTAATATTTGGTACTATCTCCCTTAACACTAGAATATGTGTGCTTAAGAACAAAGGAGCAAGATAAAAATGATTCCTTTCATCATTTTACCTAATAACCCAATTGAGGAATTTCTACTTCCTATTTTTGCAACTGTAATACAGTGGATTTGAGGTTTTAATGCTCTCAAAAGAATGATTCCACTAAGGAATACAATCAGAATTTGATTATGTTGGAAGCAAGGTTGTTTTTCATCACTACAATTTCCTAATGCTATGCTGCTGAAGCAGATGATGGATACTCAGTGCCTGTACAGGACAGGGTGATTAGGTTATTAAAAACAGCTGAAGCAATAACATGTATATCAGAAACCAAAGAAACTTACTGATAATCTTCTTTAGATTCTTTACCCAAAGAACCAAAAAGTACTCAATATTGTGTGGGAATAAATATTTGGCAACCCTGTCAAATAATGAACCATATCCAGTCAACTGATGGGAAATTGGGACATATTGTGGAAGAAGAAAGATATTATCATCCTTCCTCATAATGAGGCTTCCCAATCTCCTAATGGCTATAGAAATAAGCCTGCATTAAACTATGCTTTAGGCAATTTTTGACCCACCCACTATATGATATTCAGAACACCAGTAGGGATAATGGTTTAAGATTTTGGTGTCAGTAGAATGGCACTGACATCTCATCATGATTAGACATATAATAACTAATAGAGCTTATATATCCCGAGTTCAGACCAAGCTTTTCATCTGCATAGAGGGAAAAAGTACATGTCAAAGATGTGAGCGATTATGCTGGACTGTTCTCCATTTGTCCCTACAAATCTACTCTCTGTGCTGTGCTCTGAGATGCTAATCTTTACGGGCTACATAAAGTGGGTTACCTTGTCCTCTCACTTCTGGTTGGATGTGGCCAATAAAAGCCACATGCAGAAAATCAGAGGGAATCAGAAGAAATCGAGGGTGAAAGAAAGCTGAATATTTATACTCCCTTCTCTTCTGTGCTGGGCTTTCAGTAATCTTTTCTACAGCGACTTTCTCATTTTCTGATAACTACTAGCTTCACTGCACCTACAGGTTAATGGAGGCAATAGCTTCCAACCAGGTGTTTCCTGACAGTGTTCTCCTTAACTCTGTTCACACATTCAAAAGTTATTTTATTAAAATTTCCTCATTACCCATCTATGTATGTCATGCATTTCCTTAAGAAACCCAACAGGTTCTATAATAATGTTATAAGTATATCTCTAACTGGGTACTTGCTTATTAATATTTGCAGGTATTTAAGATATTTGTGTTATAATGTTTTTAATGTGATTGCATCAAACATCGTTTTTCTTATCATTTCAACATTTTTAGTGTTTAGAAAGCCACTTCATCAAAATGCTATTTAAATATCTGTTTATATTTCTTTTAGTATACTTATGGTTTTATTTTACAATGAATCTTTCATCCAACTCAAAACCTATATGGAATAAAATAGTAAGATAGAAATCTGATTTCTCTTCATTTCTTTTTCAAATGGGGTAAGAGTAATTTAGTAATTCCCTCCTGATAAAAACTATTCCCTTTATCGTTTATTAAATTATTATGTTTGGGATGCTTTCTTTGATTTTTCATAGAGTTATTAGAAAAATCAAGTACTATAGTAGTTTAAGAAATATTTTTTAAATAAATTATTATTATTCAAGAGTGTTTTACCTATTAATTAGATTGAAGTTTGGTCCTCAAAATGTTACATGACCCATTTCCCGTTCTGAAGTAAATATCTAAATTGAGCCATATTAAATCATTATCTATTTATTTAACTTTGCAATTTTGTTCAAATTCAATGAGGGTGAACCACCTGGGTTTTCATTTTGTATAGCAGATTTATGTATCTCCGGAGTAAGTGAATATCATCTTACGACCTAAAAAGATAATCATAAGTAGCATATGTTCATTGGAAGAATGCAGGTATTGTGTAGGCCACAGTTTAGCTTGGTTCAGAATAAGGATTCAATTAGAATATAAACTAGAATCCAAATTAGAAAGCAGAGTGGGAGATAAAATGGAGACTGAAATATTCACTTACATCCTAAATGGCAGCTTTATCATACATCCACCAAGACTTTACTCTTTATAGGAAGGAAAAGTATAGGGAAGCAAAACCTGAACTTCCCAACATAATTTCTCTGTGTATAAAACAATAAAAACCTGGAAACCAATCTAGAGTGTTGTTGAGTAAACTGTAGGAATTACTGTGAACTAAAAACAAGTGAGGAGCCAAATATAGATTAAATAATAAGACGGTTAACCTGGGCCACAGGTAAGTAATAATTTGAATAATTTTATGATAACTTCTCTGTTCCTCTGACAAGTGGTTGACTGTTTGTTTGTTTATTTTCTATTTTTTTGGCTATAAAATATAGCACTCCAAGGAAAGTTATCCTTTTTCTGTAATATCTCATTTATTCACTACAAGGCACATTTTTTTCCCTCCAACATGTATTCTGACTCCAAAATCTTCATTGCCTAAAAGATGGTTTCATAAAAACTGTTTACCACCAAGCTCACTGTGTTTTATTTTTTAAGGAAATATTAGTATACTCCAAACTTACCCAGATGAAAATAGATTAGGTATAAAGAAAATTCACGCCTGACCTGTGGTGGCGCAGTGGATAAAGCGTTGACCTGGAAATGCTGAGGTCGCCAGTTCGAAACCCTGGGCTTGCCTGGTCAAGGCACATATGGGAGTTGATGCTTCCAGATCCTCCCCCCCCTTCTCTCTCTCTCTCTCCCTCTGTCCTCCCTCTCCTCTCTAAAATAATAAATAAAAAGAATTAAAAAAATAAAATTCACTTGTAGATCATAGTGTGATTAGGGAAGTTTATCAGCAAAATAAAATTCTGTGAAAATGTTTATTTTAGAAAACTTTCTGTGAGTCCTTATGCATGTAGAAAATACCAAATATATTAGAATAAATTGATAATATTTTTCTTTGGTAAAAGTGGTTCATACAGTCTCATAAATAAAAAAAGTGCTTCATAAGTGGCAGAAATTTAAATAAAATTGTCCTTAATTTTTGTAGACAAATATATTAGGTTTTGCTCTAATACTATATAACAAAACCCCTAATATCTCAATGGCTTATAATACCAGATATCCATTTCACATTCATATATCTGCTAGTTAGCTAAATTCAATTGATTTTTTCCTGAGCGTGGATTGGCTGGATGGCATATTAACTTTGGGTTGGGTCCAGGTCAGCTTCACATGCATTCGTTCTAGAATCCAACCTAAAGGGGCAATGGATACATCAGCGAGCTCTTTCCACTGTCATGTTTCCCAAAGTCTAAGGCTCAGAAACAACATGTTGTCACTGCTGCTCACATCCACTGGACACAGCCAATTACATGGACAAATTTTAAGTTCTCAAGGTGGACAAATATACTTCCTCCAAGAAAATGAGGCAGTGAGTACTTGATAAACAGTAACCTAATCTGCCATAATGTGAATGAGCTAGTTCAAATTCTTCACTAGAGGAAGATAAAGTGAGAGAGATTCTACTTCAGTGACCAATATTCAACAATTCTAAGAAGAAATGACACTATTGGACAATTGGCCTATTCAAAGACTTATACTTGGTTTGGGTGCAGAAAACAGCTTCATACTACCTAGTCATCTCTTCTGCTAGGCAAGAGGTCTTAAAAGTTTAAAGTAAACTTCATGACAACAATGTCAGTGATAAAATAATACACAATGATGTTAATTAGGAAATGGTTTGGCAAAACTTTCATTATCAAAATGCAAAATAAAAACTACAAAGATGCCTGACCAGGTGGTGGTGCAGTGGATAGAGGGTTGGACTGGGATGCAGATGACCCAGGTTCGAGATCCTGAGGTCGCCAGCTTGAGTGCGGGATCATCTGGTTTGAGCAAAAAGCTCACCAGCTTGGACCCAAGGTCGCTGGCTCCAGCAAGGGGTTACTTGGTCTACTGAAGGCCCATGGTCAAGGCACATATGAGAAAGCAATCAATGTACAACTAAGGTGTTGCAATGAGCAATGAGAAACTGATGATTGATTGCTTCTCATCTCTCCATTCCTGTCTGTCTGTCCCTGTCTATCCCTCTCACTGTCTCTGTAAAAACAAACAAACAAACAAAAAACTGCAAAGGCTATCTTTTTATTTAGCAATCTAAAACTTGTTACCATCAAATTATCTTTTAAAAATAAGAATGAGACCTATATTTGTTATTTTAAATGTACTTTGTTATATAACTTCTCTGATTTGTAAATGCAGTAATTCAGTATATTTTTTATTTTCCATTATAGAGGTCAAATGTTTGGCCATTCTTCATGGTCCAAGGGCAATTCCTGTTTTCTTGGCATAAAGACACCATGCTCTATCTTGATTTAAGGTAAAATTATGACCCCAAATAGAGAATGACTTAATGTTAAAGTTGTTTACTAAATTCTATATTCATAATCTCTTCCCAAAACAATTTATTAAATTATATTTTTCTACTTGATATGTTAATCAACCTTCTATATACCATGTTACTTGATTTTTTAAATCAATATACGTCTTGTTGAATGGACTTTAAACTTAACCTTCCTTCAATATCCAGCTAACATTCCACTTTCTCCACAAAACTTCTTTCAGATACAATGATCTACTTGTCTTTGATATCTTTTGGTTCTTATAAATACTATTACTGTTCTCTGATATTTATGTGTTATTCCTTCAAGTATAAAGGCTTTGGTTATCTAGAGTTACTTAGCAAAGCACAAATTACTAGCAAAAACAGTAACAAAAATTTATTAATCTTATCTCTCATCTTTCTGGAGTTACTGACCTCAGCAAGGCAGTTGATTTATTGGATCTTTTATACAGTTGCAATCTGATAGCACCTGGAGCTGAAGTCATCTCAAAGCTCACCCCAGGTAAGTGTCTGAAAGTATGAACTAGGGTCTCAGTAGTTCTCAGCCAGAACACTTACATGCAGTTTCTTTATGCACTAGAACTTCCACTAAGCATGGCCACTGGATCCTGACAGTAAATGTCTCATGAGGCAGACAGGGAGATGGAAGTTGTGTTACATATAGTATATAAACTAATCTCAAAATTCACGCACCTAGATCACTATATTTTTTCATTTTAGTAAAAGGAAGGGAGGCAGAGAGACCGACTCCTGCATGTGCCCCAATTGGGATCCACCCAGCAAGCCCACTAAGGGATGATGCTCTGCCCATCTGGTGCCATCCAGCCAGGGCCTCATTTTTTGAAAATTAAATGACAGTTCATTTCACATGACACTTCATATTTCTGAATACTATTAATAATCATGTTAACACAGGTTTTAATTTCAGTATCAAAGGAAGGAGTTGGTAACCAAAGGAATGTTTGCTATTTGCATGTCTGGAAGATTGATAACCTGTTTGTGCCTATTCTGCTGGTTAAGACCTAATACTACGTATGTCATAGTGTAGTGTAAGTTGGCTGTTCTCAATAACTTAGTTGAGGTCCTTGACGGTTGGCTCAGTAGTAGAGTATTGGCCTGGCATGTGGCTGTCCCAGATTTGATTCCTGGAGAAGCACCCATCTGCTTCTCTACCCTTCTCCCTTCATTCTCTCTCTTTCACTCTCTCTCTCTCTCTCTCTTCTCCTCCTGCAGCCATGGCTCTGTTGGTTCAAGCAAGTTGGCTTCAGGCCTGAGGATGGTTCTGTGGCCTCTGCCTCAGGTTCTAAAAAAACTGGCTCCATTGCTAAGCAATGGAGCAACGGCCCCAGATGGACAGAGCATCGCCTGGTACAGGGCTTGCAGGGTGGATCCAGGTCGGGAAGCCTTCCTGCTTCTCACTTAATAATAATAAAATGACATTCTAAAATCATCTCTCTGCCCTAAGACTCCTCATACCCCATCTACACCCCATATCAAATAAAGCTGGACAAAAAGAAATTGTTTAAATAAATAATGAAGCCAATGTTTTTATTTCTGTTAATTACAGTTGCCTAAGGCTTATGTTACTCTATCAATGTCTGCAATTTTACATAGTTAACTTTTAATTAACAAAGATATATTATGAAATAAAATTTAATTGGGTATTTTACTCTACTTAGCTTTAATAATTTAAAAAGGAAAGTTGAAAAAACAGAGTTGAATACCATTATAAACTGCAAGCAGGCACATAATTAAAAAGGTCATATACAATTTGTCAGTATATAACAGAAAGCTGTACTCTGAACTATACCTGGGGGTAAAATTTAATCTTCAGAATAATCAAATTCTCTGAAAAACTAAAGACTTATTTTTGTTTTATTCCAGTTCAACTTATTGATTTCATATGTCAAGTAGAGATTTTAATTTAGATCCCTTGAGGATATCATGTACTTTTTAAAAAAATTTATTAGGGTGGCACTAGTTAATATAATTATACAGGTTTCAGGTGCCCAATTTCACAACACATCTCTGTACACTGTATTGTGTGCTTTCCATAATGTCAAGGTCCTCACATTTGTTCACAACTCTAGAATCCTGTGTTAGAGATTGAGTGGGGACTCATGTGCTGCCTGTGCTATGTGCCAGGATGTACACCTGTGGCATCAGCCTTCCCAGAGTACACTCATGAGGTGCTCTTTTGAATTTGCATAAAAACAATGCCATATGGGTTAGTAGAGTCTATGGTTATGAGGCATGATGTTACAGAAATGTCCTTCAAAGGAAGTGATGTAATAAAAAAAAAGTCTACTACAGTGCGTGGCATAAAAAAACAGATGCAGTACGAACCTTGGCTCTGCCACTTATAGTACTGTGATTTTGAGAAAGTGATGCCACCACCTCTCTGAACCCCAGTCTCCTCACATATTTAATGAAAGTATAAATCCCAATCTTTCAGAATGATATGAGGAATAGAGCTAACACAGGAGAAGTTATACTGAATAAAGTAGAAATTACTTAATAGCATCCATAATAAACTATCAGAGAAGTGTTGTTATAGAGTTTTCATCCTTGGTTATGTATTTGTGTTTTGATAGACACAGAGCTCTGCTATTCTATTTTAGGTATGTAATTCTATTACTCACTGGCCAAGGCCACAGTAGGAGGAGTAAAATAAAGCAGTATGATTCAGTTCAGGAAAAACACTCCTGAACAAAATATTCCTAAGTATTTGTGTAAGAATCAGTCAGCTTGGATTTTCAAAAATTGTTTTTCTAATTTCCTATATACATTAGTTCTCAAAATCTAGCTTCCTGACACAAAACAAAGAGTGTAAGATCACATCCTGTGATAACTTCCTTTAGGCAAGAGCCATCACCCAGTGGAAGGATGCAGTTAGATCCTAGCTCAGCCCTAACTCTTTGATTAGCCCTTCTGCATACGAGTTTTAAAATTTTTCAACTATGTGTTCAGAACATAATCTGACTGAATCATTGCCTCTTTCAATGGTGTACCTCTAATTATCTTTATTGGCTTTGAATATTACATAATCAATTAATTTTTTTTTCAGAGTGGAAGATAATATGGCTACCTTTTATTTTAATAAACAAGAGGTGATTTTAAATATTTCTCAGGCAAATTACAAATATGATCCGGAAATGACTATAATATTAATAGCTGTACAATACAACCCCCCAAGTTCAAAGTCCTCTCCAAAGACTTCAGTGCTGCCTTATCTCTCCTAGCTCAGTTTGTGTGGTTGTTTTCCTGGTTCATTATGCTCTAGCCAAGACGATCTTTCAGGTCTTCAGACATATGTAGCCTTAGGACCTCTGTACAAACTCTTCTCTCTTTCACTAATACTCTTCCTCCTATACTTTGCATATATCATGTTGCAGCTTCAATCCCTACTCAGGAAGACACCTTCCTTGACTATCTACAGAATTAACTATCTCTGCACTGTGTGCTTTTTTGTCATAACTCACATTGCAAATAGAAGTAATTGATGTAGTATTCTGATTACTCGTGTGTTTTTCTATGACTATTTCCACTATAAGGCCATATTTGTTACCTTCATTTGTCTAGTGCCAATAAGTAAATAAGAACATTCAAAAACTTTAAAGAATTTATTTCCAAATTAATACAAATGAGGGTCTGGAGAAAATCTTTACAAATGAATAAAGCATTCATATGAAAGAAAAGCATGAAAATAGAGTTAAAAATAATGAAGTTTGAGCTTATAAAAGAAAATAAGGTAATAAAGTGTGGGTGAAAAAGGGGTTGATTATTAAAACTGACAAGTCCTGTGACAGAAAGTAACCTCGCAGGGTGATCTGAACATTTATTTCTAACTGATCAGGTCATGGTGCATAGTCATACCCCTGGCATATAAGCTGTTTAGTAAAAGGTTTATCTTTGCCATAAGCAAGCCCTGTTGATTACTCTTGTGCATCTAGGTTAACACACCTTTGAAATGCCAGAGTAACTCTCTTTTTCAGATTCCTTGAGGGATGGGGGTTGGGAGTGAGATCAGAGCTTTTGGTAGAGCAGACTGGCTTCCTCCTCACCATCATAGGCTTCTGGTCGCTCTGTCTCTGGATGGTAGATCACACGCCAGATACTGCTAGGGTTGCCCAGGTGCTCTTGTTGATGGTGGTCCACACATAGGAAGTGGCTGACTTTGCTGGTCAGATATATGCTTTATGACCAACAACACACCTTGCAGTCTCCCTGCTCCACAGCCACAGTCTTGCAGTGAATCAGCCAATTATAGCAGGTCCTATGCTGAGCATAATTTGCAAGGCAACAATAATAGTCCTAGGAATCTTTTGGTCAGTTAGCATCCAATTAGGATTTCCAGATAAATACAGGATACCCAGTTAAATCTGAATTTTAGGTAAATGATGAATAAATTTGGTATTATAAGTATGTTCTAAATATTGCATGGACATGCCTCTACTAAGTAATTATTTTTTGTTTATCTGAAATACATAGTTAACAGGTTATCCTGTCTGTTAAGTGTTAAATCTGGTAAACCACACCCAGCTCATTATCTTTGTCAAGGAAGTTAAACCTGGACAACACTGGAGATTGCTCTTTGACACGACAGAGTTGCATGACCTGCTCCTCATATCCTAACTCCCTCAGCTTTCACCCTTTATTCTCAGGGGCTGGCAAGGGATTGGAACCAAAGATAACATACCTTATCTGTGTTACTGCTATGAGAGTTATGGCAGAGTTTTACAATGTAAACAATCTGATGATCCCTGAAGCACCAAGAACAGAGGGTACTGCTAAAGGAAGACTTCATTTTAAATTAAAACTAAGCATGCTCCATATCTTTTTATTGCGATTAGAGTTGTTTACATATTCTTTCATTCAAAAGGAAAAGGGCAAAAATCCCCTAAAACATTTAGGAGTTTAATATCAAGATATTATTTAATCATCTAAAATGTAATCTTAACTGCAGGGCATGTGATAGCCACAAAGCCTGCAAACTGCATTCGCTCACATAAACAAAAAATGAGCTCACTAGCTTTGTGGTAATCAGATAACTGTTCTGTAAATAAACTCCCCAGGACCCACCTCTCTCCACACAAAATATGGCTTCTTTTGTTTGTTAGACCTATTCATATTAAATAGTGCTTGAAATTTCATCCAATTCTATACATTGTACATGAAATGCCAGTCTTCTCACAGACCTTAGAGGGACATCTAGGTCGTCTCCTGCTTCTCTCTCCTTCCATCTGACCATAATTTTTGAGAATGAAATTGGCATCCCTTCTACTTCTCCTAAATCACTGTCTCCTTCTACAAGAGAGATGATCTTAGTGTCACAGGCAAATGGTTATATTGTTTATATTATGGCTCAAATTATGAGATGGACCTTTATTGTTTGATCCTATATATCCTAAAAAGGAAAGGGAAAAAGAAAAGAATTTGAAAATTTTATCCACAGATTATAACACTATTTATATTTTTAACAGCATTATATTATTCTATAAATTCTTTCCATAACAATTCATATTTCTTTCTTTTGTAAGTCTTCATTACCTCCAAAGTAATGGATATCTCAGGCAAAAAAAAAAAAAAGGGACAATGTTTTAAGTTCAAAAAGGCAAATAAGAAAATCATATTATTCATAATTTTTAAATGTCACTGCTGTTACATCATAAAGAAAGAGAGGAATATTTTTAAATATTTAAAAAGCTATTTTTAATGCTTTATATTTTTAACATTTTTTTGTTCCAAACATCTTGAAGAGTTTTCTAGTAACTGAGTTGTGCATAAATGTTATTTTCCTTTAATATTTACATTCCATTGACAAAACCAGTCTATCTTTTAGATGGGATTTGACTTTGAAGGAAAAGCCTATCAGTTTTCATTTTATTTTTAAATTTTATTTAGACAATTAACTTGAATACAGTGACATTGATCAATAAGAGTATGTAGGTTCAACAAGTAAACATTTCTATAGCATTTGAACTGTTGATTATATTGTGTACCCATCAGCCAAAGTCAAATCATTTTCTATCACATTATATTTGTTCGTCTTTACACCCTTCCACCAACCCTCTTCCCCCCTCCCCCACATCTCCTTCCTCTTGGTAACCACTTCACTCTTATCTATGTCTATGAGTCTCAGTTTTATATCCCACCTATATGTGAAATCATTCAGTTTTTAGATTTTTCTGATTTACTTATTTTACTCAGTTATAATGTTCTCAAGGTCCATCCATGTTGTTGTAAATGTCACTATGTCATCATTTCTTATGGCTGAGTAGTATTCCATTGTATATAAGTACCACATCTTCTTTATCCAGTCTTCTATTGAGATAGAAGCAACTTCTTTGGTTGTTTCTATGTCTTGGCCACTGTGAATAATGTTGCAATGAACACGGAAGTGCATGTGTCTTTAACTACCAATGTTCATGTGTCTTTAACTATCAATGTTTTTGAGTTGTGGGGATAAATACCCAAGAGAGGTATTGCTGGGTCATAAGGTAATTCTATTCTTAGTTTTTTGAGAAAGCACCATACTTTCTTCCATAAGTGACAATAGATTTTCTAATTGTCAGTAGTATATATCCATAGATTTTAATTTTCATATACTCCTCCAACCCCTTGTATTTGCAAACTGCTTTTTAGAACTGAATTGCTTTGTTAATAGGTGAACTTCTGTATTCAATAATGGAAGCAATTTTTAAAACAAAGCCAACATATAATATATAACCATATTAAGGCTACCTTGAGAATTTCTGGACTTACTCTGATAAAAAGAAGAGTCAAAGTTAAAATTCACCCAAAAGAAAATATAGAAAAAACACCCAGAGAGGAAAAACAAGGAAACGTTTAACAGTGTTTCACTGAACAGCTGTACCAATTCTAAAACTTCCCTCAATATAATCTAATGAGAATCTCATTAACAAGGCAAAGAATTCTGGGAAGATAAGTAGAGTTTAAAACAATTTCAAGAAACAAAACACAATTAAGTTACCATATGTGTTTCCTCTGTATGAGTGATACAAAATGCATAATGAGGTAAGAGCTGCAAACATTTCACAAACTTTTTAAAAATTTTTACCATGAAAGTCTTCCAGACATTTTAAGACATGTTAAAATTAGTTTGGAAAAAAATCATCTACTTCTTTTCTTAAAGTTTTAGTTGTTGACTATTCCTTCATTGCTAGGCATTGAAGCATATGCCATCAGTAATGATTGAATTACTATTATATCTGTTGTCCTTTTATAGGTTCAATGAAAGGAAAAGTGTGACAGACTCTAATTAGACAATTAGATGATCAGATTTAACCCAAGTGTTTTAAATGTGTCCCTAGATGGCTTTTGACTACAAATTAAAGTATACTTTTGCAAATAGAAAGTTTTGCTGTGTCTCTATCCACTCCACCAGTCTTTCCAGAATTATATATATATATATAATATATATATTATATATATTTGTTAAATAAGTGAATATATATATTCACTATATATATATATATATAGTGCTTACTGTGAGTTAGGAATGTTTACAGAGACTAGGAATGCAGAAGTAGCACTTTACATTATAGAACAATCCACCCAACAATATAAAAATACATCTTCTTTTTAAACACATACAAAAGAAACAGCAAAAATTTTCTGTTGTCATGGATTTCACAATGCACTAAGAAGGAGAGAAAAACAGAAATACATAAATTCTCAGACAAAATTAAAGAAGGGAGATAGCGTTGTTGGTGGGTGGCAAGGTGGATACTCTGAGGGTGATTTTAAATATGAGGGAAAAGGAAGGCATTCTAAGAAAACAACTTTTGATAAATACCTGAAGTATGTAAGTGAACAATCCATATAGATACTGAGGGAAGAGTGTGCCTGACAAAAGAGTTCCAGAAGCGAAAAACCCCTAAGACAGAGTGGACCAAGTGTTGGAGATGGTGTAAAAAATGGAATTCTTAAACATTGTGGGAACATACCTGCTATAAGCACTTTAGTGAAGTCTTTAGTTTCCTTATAAATCTAAAATACACCTATCTTGTACCCCAGAAATTCTAATCTTAGATGTTCACCATGAGAAACAAAAATACACATCTACAAAAAAGATTTCTACAAGAATTATCAAAGAAACTTTATTCACAATAGCACAAAACTGGAGAAGACATGTACGTCCATCAACTGGTGGATGAATAAAAATAATGTGTTATGTTTATACAATGAAATAGAAAAAAAAGTGAATAATTGATACAGGCAAAACATGAATGAAACACAAAACCTATGCTTAGTAAAAAAAGCTTTCTCCAAATTATTTCATTTATTTGAAGTTCTATAACTATTTGTCCTCCTCAAGGATTTCTTCCATTCATATATCCCTTCTAAATCTTGCATGATAAATTTTCTCTTCTATATTTGATCAGCTCCAATATGCTCTAGGATCTACCATCTTGAAATACCTACACTCCCTTCATTTCACATTATCCTGAAAAGATTTTCCCTTTTTCTATTGCCCTTTGATAACTAAACATCTCGAAATAGCTGTCTATACACAATGGCTCAAGTTCTTCTCTTCCTATTCCTGCTATAATTTATTCTTATTTGATTTTATCAGCACACTATGCAGAATATGTTCTCCTCAATTCACCAATTATCTAAAAATTGCAAAATTTAGTAAGCTTTTTTCATCTTTTTCTCAGACTCTTAGCTACATGTAACAATATCAGGCACTATGTCTTTTCTTTTTGTTAAACTGAGGTATAATTTACATAAAATCAAATGCATAGAGCTTATATATACAATCCAATGAGTTTTAACAAATATAAAAAATCATGTAGCTCAAAAACAAAAAACTATTTTCACATACCCGAGAAAGAGACCTTGTTTTCCTTTCTAGTCAATCATCCCATTTCCAGAAACAACCACTGTACTCATTTCTATCATCATAAATCTGCTTTATTTGTCTTTGAAATTCTTATAGATGAGATTATATAATAAGTAATCTATTGCAGTGGTCCTCAACCCCCGGGCCGCGGACCGGTCCGTGGGCCACTTGGTACCGGTCCGCAGAGAAAGAATAAATAACTTACATTATTTCCGTTTTATTTATATTTAAGTCTGAATGATGTTTTATTTTTTTTAAATGACCAGATTCCCTGTTACATCCATCTAAGGCTCACCCTTGATGCTTGTCTTGGTCACATGATACATTTTCCTGTCCCACCCTAAAGGCCGGTCCGTGAAAATATTTTCTGACAGTAAACCAGTCCATGGCCCAAAAAAGGTTGGGGACCACTGATCTATTTTACCATATTTCTTTCACTAATGTTGTTAAGATATATCTATATTGTTTTGTATGTAGGTCATATTTTTTACTAATAAGTATACCCATTTTTTATTGCTGCATAACAAATTACTACAAACTAAATTGCATAAGACAGCATATATTTATTATTTCAGTTTCCACGGGTTAGGAGTTTGGGCATGGCTTAACTCTTCTGAGTTTCACAAGGCTGAAATCTACATGAGTCAGCTGGGCAACATTTTTTTTTTTTGATACTATGATTCTCTTTCAAGTTCAAGAAGCTGAATTCAGCTCCTTCGTGTTTGTGGGACGAGGTCCCCATATCTTGTTGACTGTGACCCAAGGGCTCCTATCAGTTCCTAGAGAACCTTGCAGTTCCATTGTCTTGTTAGTGGATGTTTCTCACTTCAATTTTTTAACTATTTTAAATAAACCTGCTATGAATATCTGAGTATAAGATTGTGTGGACACATATTTTCATTTTTCTTGGGTAAATATCTAGTAGTACAATTGCAATATGATAGATAAGCATATGTTTAACTTTATAAGAAACTTCCTAATAATTCTCTAAAGTGATAGAATAAATTTATACTTCCTCCAGCAATGTATGAGAGTTCTTGCTGTTCCATATTTTCAATAGGATTTGGTATTGTCGATCACAAACATTTGTCTTTCTAATGAGTATGAAATAGTTTCTTATGGTATTTTAAATCTGCTTTTCTCTTATACTTAATGATGTAGAGCATCTTCTTTTATGCTTATTGGCGATTCAAAACTTTTTAAAATTACTTTTTAAATCTTTTGTCAATATTTTAAATTGGATCTTTGTCTTTTTATTATTGAGTTGTACAAGTTCTTTTTATATTGTGCACATTGTTTTTCAAGTATATAAATTGTGTAGTATTTTTTTTCACAGTCTGTGATTTGCCTATTCAGTTTCTTAATGGGGTCTTTTGAAGAAAAAGTGGTTCTAATTTTTATTAAGTCCAATTTATCTTGTTTTGTTCCTTTAAATGTAGTACTTGTATCTTGTCTGAAAACATTTACCTAACCCAAAGCTATAAAGATACATTCTTATGTTTTCTTCTATATTGTTTAGTGCTTTAGCTTTTTTTCTTTTTGTCTATAATACAGCTTAAATTAACTTTACTATGGTGAGAAGTGGAGATCAAAGTTTCTTTTATTTATTTTTTGCGAAGTGGCTATCTAGATGTTTCAGAATACTTTGTTGAAAATATTTCCCTGGGGTGGTGAACACATAATGCAATTTAAAAATGATGTACTGTAGAACTGTGCACCTGAAACGTATAATTTTATTAACCAATGTCACCCCAATAAATTCAATAAAAATAAAAAAATATTTTCTACTGTCTTTCTTGAAACTCTTATCTCTTATTTCTAAATGTAGATATTTTTCAGTAATTATCCTTAAGCTCTCTTTTATTATACACTCTTTTCTCACATGCCTTTTCCTTTTCCTATGACTTTCAATGAAATTTGAATACAGATAATACCTAAATGTATATCTACACTTAACTATTCTCACTGGGTCTCCAGATAAATCAATTCAATTGTCAATTTGACATTGTCCAATGAAATCTTTCAAAGACATCTTAAATTTAATACAGCCAATATCAATCTTAACTTCTCAATTACAAAATAGCTGCATCCATATGAATTTTTCTCATCTCCATAAATACCATAACCATGCTCCCCCAAAATTAGGATTTATGCTTAATTCATTTCATTTCTTTCCTTTATCTGCTTCAGCCAAATACCAGTAAACCGTGCAAATTCTTCCTGCAAAATTATCTAAAAATCCAAACATTTTTAAGATTTGCTCTGCTATCACCTCACTACCTATCTGCAATGATCTCTTACCTGGGCTACTACAGCAGCTTGTTAAGTATGCTCTTTTTTTCATTTGTGCCTCTCTCAAATCCACTTCTCTCAAAGCAGCAAAAGTGGACATTTAAAAATATACATTGTATTATGTAACTCCCCTGCCTAAACATCTTTAATAACTTTTACTCACTGCACTACATAAATATGTATTAAGCATGTGTGTCAAGCATTGTTCAAAACAGCAGGGATATAATAGTAATTACAAGAAGTCATGTTCCTAACTTCATTAATTTTACACTCATTCAGTATTCACACACACATGCATCTGTACAAAATGCTAACTTTAGCAAATATACAGAGGAGTAATAAAAAGTGTTCTAAATGTCTTCAAATAGGAATTTTATTTGGTTAGAAGACAAAGCAAGGGTCCTTGAGATACCGATTCTTTAGCACAAGTTATCTAAAAAAGAGGGACCCAGGCAGAAAACTATGCAGGTAAATGTGCAGATGTAAGGTATGACAAGGACTCAGAGATGCAAGGACAGATGATTAGGGCGAAGCAAAAGAGAACAAGAAGAGTGTTGAGAAAAAGGCTTAAGCCAGACTTGTAGGTCATATGAAATATATCATATTTTTCCCTTCCCTACAATAACAGAACAATTTAAGAAAGGTCACTGTGGCTACAGTGCAAAGAACAAATTGAGAAGCAAACAGTCAATGTAGACAGAGCACTGGAAGGTTTTAGTAATGATCCAGACAAAGTGGAATGGATCTGTCCTACTTTCGGACCCTTACGTGTTCTGTCTGAAACCATCTCCACAGATCCTGCTTACTTGACAGGTCACATATTAAATGTTCCCTCTTAAATGGGAGCCTTCCCTGACCACTAAGAAAATAAAATGTTTCTTGCTCATACTCATTATTTTCTATCATCATCCGGTTTGTTTCCTTTTCAGCACTTTCACATCTTGTGACGATCACTTCCTGTTTATGTCTATCTCAACACTAGAATGCATGCACCAGCACTAGAATGCATGCACCAGAACTGTAGGGACGACGACTGTAAATTGTCAGCACATGCTACGATGGCTACTTCATGACTGTCCTCATCAAACATTAATCAAATAAAGTAATCATCTTCAACATGATATTAGCTTTCCTTTCTTCATAGTATATATGCTTCCTTTGCTCGTGCTCAATTAAACCTTTCAACACCTGTTTTATGTCTACATGCCATGTGCTAGACAAAGCTTTCAACAGGGAACAGTGACTTCCTAGACCAAGTGCTATCTATCAATGGTTTAGAGCAGTGCTTCTACAGCCAAGATCCTTGCACTTGGACTTCAGTTATTCTACACCCCAGCTGTGTCATGTTTGAAAATTTACTTAGCACCTCTAGATCTCAATTTCTTCATCAGTCAAATGGCAATATTGAGTTCTTCATAGCATTGTCTGAGCATTAAAGGCCACCATGCTATTCATCCTACTGGGAAAGTATAAAATGATATAAAATTAAAAATGTTTGACAAATGTGATATGTGTCAAGAAGGAGAATTACAGGATATTTGAAAGTATTCAACTTTCTCAGTTTCTAAATTTCCTTTCATTTTTGAAAGACCACTATTTATGGCTCCATAGTATTTCATTATATATATGTACCACAGCTTTTTAATCCACTCACCAACTGATGGACACTTGGGCTGTTTTCAGTTATTCACTACTGTGAACAATGCTGCCATAAACATGGGGGTGCATTTCTCCTTTTGAAACAGTGCTATGGTGTTATTGGGGTATATTTCTAAAAGTGGGATAGCTGGGTCAAAAGGCAGTTCTATTTTTAATTTCTTGAGGAATTTCCATACTGTTTTCCACAGTGGCTGCACCAATCTGCATTCCCACCCACAGTGCAGGAGGGTCCTCTTTTCTCCACATCCTCACCAGCCTTTTGCTACAACATGGATGGACATGAAAACTATTATGTTAAGTGAAATAAGGCAGGCAGAAAAAGAAAAATATCATATGACCTCACTCATTTGAGGAATCTACTGAACAATGTGAACTGAGGAACAAAATTGAGACAGAGGAGAGATCAAAGGAACAAGATGAAAAGAGAATAGAGGGAAAGGGGATGATCGGATGGGATAAAGCTGAAGGAAAGGGGGGAGGGCAAGGGAGATGTTGAGGGGAATATGGGGAGGGGGGATGCATTTGGGGCAACACTAGAATCTATGTAAACACAATAAATTAAAATCAAGAAAAAAACCACTATTTAGTATATCACCTTAATATATGAATTTTAATATAAAAATTTACCAAAGAGGCATTATTTTAATATTTTTCATCATCTAAGAACAATTGCTTTATGTAACATATCAAAAGAAAATGGAATATATCTAAGGGAGATTTTGATTTTGTTGCAAGGACCAATTGTCCAAAAATAAAAGGGAAACATTGATTCTGAAAAATCACTTAGGAAGTAATAGTAAACTTTAAATGTTCAAAAAGTTCTCATCTATTCCTTCATTGTTTTATAAAACCCCTTATTCTAAGGCTCCCAAGAGAACTCAATATAAACAAATTCTATGGATATGAATCAGAATTACAGTAAAAAAAAAAAAAAAAAAAAGGTACTTAAGAATTCACTTAGCCTATGCCTCTGTTTAATTTAAGAGGGAATTGAGTTGAGGGGAAAGGAGATCAATTTGTTAAGAAATGACCCAGGGCTGTGGCCTTAGACAGTCATAGGTACAAAGACCATCTTTGTCACTCAGAAATGATGACTTGGAACAAATGACCTAGCTCATCGGAGCCTCAGTTCCCTGATCTGTAAAATTGGAATAATATCTCCCTTGAAGTGTAGTTGTGAGGATTAGATGAGTAAACATATATTCAAAAAGTCTCAGCTATAACAGGTACTTCTTAAAGTCACCTAGCTAGTCAGTTTCAGATACAAGGAAACAGAAACGCCTCACTCCCAGCCCAGTGTCCTTTCCCCATGTTGTTTATGTTCACCCAGTTAAGGAATGTAAAATTTGCTGGTAATACAGGAGGTACATGTAGCATTCTTAAACTATCATTAACACAGACTGTACAGAATAAGAAATAAAGAGAGATTTGCCAGTGCCTATAAAAATAATCTGAGACACCAGTGCCAATGCCAACTACACAGACTGTCCTGGTATCTGAGGAAGACTGTAAGTGAACATATTTACACAGCGTACTCTCTTCTTCTCTTTCTCTCTTTCTCTCTCTCTCTCTCTCTCTCTCTCTCTCTTCTACATATTATAAGGTATATCATCACAGCATGTCATATTTTAACATGTCAGGATTGGATGATAAAAAAATAAATGAAAGCCAAGAAAAGAAATATCCAAGAGTGTTTTTTCTCTAATTCACTTACTCATCTACAATTTTCCAGTTCAAAGTCCTCTGACATGCTAGTAATGACTGTGATATCCTGTGAGAGCAAACACCTCTCAGAATTGATTCTGTCGTAGACCTAAAGTGTGGTGTTCCTTGGTGATAAGTGAATTTCTATTGAAGAACATTTGAAAGAGGTTCACAGCTCTCTTTCACTAGTTTCTATGCAACAAAAGCCACCCCGTTAAACTCATTCCTCCATAACATCTGTCAATTTTCTTTGGCTAGATACATTTCATCAGGCATTAGAAAGTACGTTCCACCAATATAACACTGTGCTGCCACTCTATAGTGTAAGGCTTTATTTATACGAGTATTTATAAACACTTACTCTATAACAAGCCCCCTGCTAGTATTTTATGTATTATCTATGTTATAATAAAAGGCAAAAGAGTTAAGCATAATGATAGTCATTGTACAAAGAAGTGGCAATTTTAAAAAGCTAAACTAGGATGTAAATTGACCTATAGCAAATGCCAACATCCATGCTTGGAGATTAAGTTCTTGAGAGAGCATCACCATTTACTGAATACCCATAAACTGTCAGACATTGGCATAGCAATTTAACACTCTCTCATTCATATGTGAGCTTCATTCACTGAGGGGTCTACACTTCACCACAACTTGTGAACTGAAATATCCCTAGTGATTATACAAATTATGGTCCTCATATCCTTCTAATATATTTCATTAAACTCTGTTCATGGAGAGAATTTAATTGCCAATCAAGTAATTTAGTTGTTTTCTAAGTTGCAATCATTTTAAGATTTTAAAATATTAATGCATATACACATATTTAAATTTTTATAACTAGAAATAACATATATTTGATATTTTATCATTTTCTACTTGGCTACACATTTTCTCTTTTTTCCTCATCCTATATCATCAATTCACTATTGCACCCCAAACCACAATACTGTTAAGTCCTATATCCTCTTTCTTTTCCAGAATAAATATATATATATATATATATATATATATATATATATATATATATATATATTATATGTGTAGATCTATATAAAGCACATATACACTTTATATATACAATTGGCCCTCCATATCCACAGATTGTACTTCTAAAGGTTAAGCCAACTTTGGGTTAGAAAAATATTATGTTGTTGCTGATGAGGACTATGCACTTAGGCATACAATGGTTGCATCTGAACTGTACATGTACAGACATTTTTCTTGTCATTATTCCCTAACCAATACAGTATAATGATTTACATAGCATTTATATTGCATTAGGTATTATAAATAAGCTAAAGATGATTTAAAGTATACAGGAAAATGTGTGTAAGTTATATACAAATATTATGCCATTTTAAATGAGAGACTTGAGCATCATGAATTTAGGTAAGAGGTAGAGGGTACTGGAATAAATCCTCCAAAGATATGAAGGAATGATTATACACATTCTCTGAAAATATTTTCACACACTCTAACACAAGATGAATAATCAACCATACATACACAGGCAGTATAGGTATACAGGTTTTAGTGTCATTGTTTGAATAAAAAAATGGTATCAAATATTGCATTATCTGCATTTTTCTATATCTTAATTTTCACTCATAAATATTTTTAGAATATTTGTCCAGTAAATAACCATAGATGTAATTCATTCTTTTTATTATCTATTTAATAATCTACCATGTGGATATAATTAATGTATTCAAGAATTTCTGTATGTGATGGGCAATACTTTGTTTTCACAATTTGTCATTGGAAATAGTCATCATTGTGCCTAAGACCTTAAATACTAGTGGTTTTCATTGAATGTGCTCTCAAGAGGGAGATTAATAGATTAAAAGGTCTATGTATTTTAATTTGAATAAATCTTTCCTGATAACACCCCCTACAGGTTGTACAATTTGCAATTCCACCAGTCAAATCATATAACAAACATTTCTCTAAGTCCTCCCAACAGTACTTACTACCAACAGAACTCTTTCTTTTTATTTTTATCTATATGTTTGTTAACTGATATTAAGTGCCACACAATAACACATTTATTTGCATTGTATAGACAACTGGCTAGAGAGAGAATCTTTCCTATTTTGGTCATTTGCTTCTTTCCATAATGTCTTACCTTCACTTTTACTGTATTGTCTTACCTCCCCCTCCTCCATTTTTTTACTGGGTTACTTGTTCCTTTTTTGGAATGTGTGAATACCTTTAGTACCAGAAATTATCTTATAATATTGGGATTGGTGTTTGAATAGAGGTTTCTTCCACTATCCAAAAGTATAGAGTTCTATGAAACCTTTCAAAAGCCAAACTGACATAATGCAAAGAGTATCCCCTGCTTTCAGAAAGTCCATGTAAAGTCACTTTGCTTTTAGGAAGGGCCTGTCAGTACCTGTTTCCACTAACAGAAAGAAATCAAAAGAGAATTTTTGCTTTTACAAAAACAAAACAAAACACCTAAATTAATACTTTCTTCCCAAGAAATACACCTTCTTCCAAGTTAACTGTTTTTATTATAGCAGCTCTGGCTGATGCAATGCTGTGAGAATACTCCAGTTCCCAGAAGCCTCCTAGGCATACCCAGGAAGGAAGCTCGCCCGCTATAAGGAAGTGACTTAGCATCAACCACGCAGCTCCCTGATCTTTTCAGCCATTGGCTATGAAGAACACACTGTAACACTCAGTAGGCTGAACCCGTGTATATAAGCTAGCTTACTTCCTGAATTAAGTGGATCTGCGTCACTGAACCTGGTCCCCGGAGTCAGGTATTTGTGTCTCCGTCATCCTCACCCCTGGCAGGACTTGTCCACAAGTGGAAATAGAAATAATGTTGTTTAAGTCATTTAATAACTTTCCATGAAGAGTTACCCTATCCTTTTCCACTAAAGAGATAGATAGAAACTAAGCAATTTTGAAACAGGACACTCATTTTTGGAAAGTTATACTGAAAAAAAAATTCACACTCAACCAAGCTTCTTTCTGCTTCATTTCTGCCCATTAGTCACTCTTCTAAATTCTTTTTTTTATTGTCATCATATCTCATTTATTGATTGATTCCAGAGAGAGAGCAAGAGATTGATTTGTTTATCCACCCATTCATGCATTTATTATTTGATTTTTTTTTGTATGTGTCCCAAATGTGTATCAAACCCACCACCTTGGTGTATCAAGAATATGCTCCAACTGGGATGAAAAGATGGTGATAGAGTAGGCGGACATACCAACTTCCACCTCTCAGAACCAAAGTGGATTACAAACTAATTTTAAGAACCGTCATCTGGAAAAATAAACTTTGGACTAAACTAACAGGACTCTTCAACCAAGGAACACTGAAGAAGCCACACTGAGACTGGTAGGAAAAGCAGAAATGTGGAGAGGGCTGCCCAGCTCCCCAGAGCGAATGGCAGCTGAGAGAGACTCATGTGGCAGGAAGTCAGTTTAGCAGAGAGGGGAGGGTCCTGAGTCCCAGGAACAAAGCCCCAGCCTGCAACCCCAGAGCCTAGAAGAGGTATATGGACAGTATTTAGCTGGAAACAAGACAGGATATTGTTTGTGAGAAAGAGACTGATTTCTTAAACCCAGGATTCTTCTTAAAGGGAACGCATAGAAAACCTCTCTCACAACCACTCAACCAGGGCTCCAGGGAATGGGGAGAAAGGAGAGGATCAGAGTAGCAGGAAGAGAGTGTAATCTAGGAGGCACAGGGAGAAACATTTTGAGAGACAGCCACCTCCCCAAATCTAAAGTGAATATTTCTCCTGGAAACAGCAATACAGCAAAGGGAAGCAGGACCAGACAAACAAGCTCTCCCACGGTACTCAGAGCAGAGTTGCTTAGAAGGAGGGAGCTTTCAGGACTACAGTAGTGAGTCTTAGGGACTGAACTGCAGCACCCCCACCCACATGGCTGAGGGTTCGCCCGAGGGTGGGTGGTGACAGGACATGGAATCACAGTTCTGGCAAGGGCAGAAGCTGGCTGGCCACCACTGAGGCCCAGGGTGAACTCAGTCTTGCCCGGCTGGGGAGGAAGGGACATGCGAAAGTGGTCAAGCCCAGCTGTGGGCCTCCTGCAATCCAGCCTGTGGGGGGAAGGGCAGGAACCCCAGAAAGGGTGGAGACCCACCCTTGAGCAAGGGTGCAGTAGCACAGCCTTGCCCCACCCGAGGAACCAAGGCTTGTGGCCTGACTTGGGATCTGGCTCCTCCTGCTGGGGTGGAGCCAAAAGCCCAGAATAGGCAGAATCCCACTACTGAGCATGGGCATGCATCCCACCTGGCCTGTGGAGCCAAGGCTTGCAGCTGTCCCACAAGCAGACCCCTCCTGCAGGGGCAGGGGAAAAGCCCAGAATCAGGTGGAGACCTGCAGCTGAGCAAAGGTAATCACCCCAGCACTCAGGGCCGAGCATAACGCCACCCGTGGGGGTGGGGCAAAGCCTAGGCCACCAATGCTTGTACAGCCAAGCATTGATCACAGCCACTCTCATGAAGGAGAAGCGGAAACCACAGTAATAGCCCCAGTGGGCAGGCACCAGCAACACCCATACCCAAACGCCCTAGGCAGCAACAGCAGAGGGGGTGGTGGGCCTGCAGACAGACAACACTTAGGGAACACAGAGTCCACACCCAGTGGATTCTGGTGGCCAAAATGTTCTTTTACACAGACAAAATAAGAAGGCAGAGAAATACAACACAAATGAATCTAGAGAAATCCCCAGAAAAGGACCTGAATGAATAAGATATAACAAAATTACCAGATGCAGAGTTTAAAATAACGATTGTTAGGATGCTCAAAGATATTAGAACAACAATAGATGGCTATTATGAACACCTAAATAAAGATATAGCAAATATAAAAAAGGACATTGAAATAATAAAAAAGATTCAGTCAGAAATGACAGATACAATATCGGAAATGAAGAACACAGTGGAAGGAATTAAAAGCAGGATGGATGAAGCTGAGAATAGAATCAGTGAGTTAGAGGACAAGATAAATGAAGGCATGGAAGCAGAGCAGAAAAAATAAAAGAGACTCAAAAACTCTGAGGAAACTCTACGAGAGCTCTGGGACAACATGAAGAGAAATAACATCCACAACATAGGGGTTCCTGAAGAAGAGAAATAACAAGGGATAGAGACTTTGTTCAAACATATCATAGCTGAAAACTTCCCTCAATTAATGCAGAAAAATGTCTCACAAGTTTAAGAAGCACAGAGAACTCCATTAAAGAGAAACCCAAAGAAATCTACACCAAGACACATCATAATTAAAATACCAAAGCTAAGTGATAAAGAGAAAATATTAAAAGCTGCTAGAGAAAAAAAGACTATCACCTACAAAAGAGCCCCCATAAGGATGACTTCTGACTTCTCAACAGAAACACTTGAGGCCAGAAGGGAATGGCAAGAAATATTCAAAGGAATGCAGAACAAGAGCCTATAACCAAGACTACTTTATCCAGCAAGGCTATCATTTAAAATTGAAGGAGAAATAAAAAGCTTCCCAGGGAAAAAAAAACTCAAGGAATTCATTTCAACCAAACCAATGTTACAGAAATGTTAAGGGGCCTGTTGTAAACAGAACAAGGGGGGGAAATATAGAAAAAGAGGAATGTGGATTTAAAGAATAAAATGGCAATAAAAAACTACATATCAATAATAACCTTAAATGTAAGTGGATTAAATGATCCAATCAAAAGACATAGGGTAGCTGTGTGGATAAGAAAACAGTACCCATACATATGCTGTCTACAAGAGACACACCTTAAAACAAAAGATGCACATAAACTGAAGATAAAAGAATGAAAAAAATTTCACACAAATGGAAATAAAAAAAAGTTGGGGTAGCAATACTTATATCAGACAAAATGGATTTTAAAACAAAGGCTATAGTAAGAGATAAAAAAGGTCACTACATAATGATAAAGGGAGCAATCCAACAGAAAGATATAACCATTATAAATATCTCTTCCCCTCCCGCAGCCAAGGCTCCATTGGAGCAGAGTTGGCCTGGGCGCTGAGGATGGTTCTGTGGCCTCTGCCTAAGGTGCTAGAATGGCTCTGATTGCAACAGAGTGGTGCCCCAGATGGGCAGAGCATCACCCTCTGGTGGGCATGCCGGGTAGATCCCAGTTGGGCACATGCAGGAGTCTGTCTGACTGCCTCCCTGTTTCCAACTTCAGAAAAATACAAAAAAAAAAAAAACAAAAAAAAATAAATGAATAAATAAATATCTATACACCTAATATAGGAGCACCTAAATATATAAAGCAGACTTTGATGGCTATAAAGGGTGAGATCAACAGCAATACTAGAATAGTAGGGGATTTCAATACCCCACTAACATCATTAGATAGATCCTCAAGAATAAAAATTAACAAAGAAACAGCAGACTTAATGGACATACTAGATCAACTCAATTTAATAGATATCTTCAGAACCTTTCACCCTAAAGCAGCAGAATATACATTCTTTTCAAGTGCTCATGATACATACTGTAGGATAGATCACATGTTAGGGCACAAAAACAGTCTCAACAGATTTAAGAAAATTGAAATCATGAGCACTTTCTCTGTATCAATGGCATGAAACTAAAAATCAACCACATCAAAAAAACTGAAAAATACTCAAACACTTGGAAACTAAATAGCATATTATTAAATAATGAATGGGTTAATAATGAGATCAAAGAAGAAATAATAAAATTCCTAAAAATGAATGATAATGAGCATACATCAACTCAACATTTATGGGACACAGCAAAAGTAGTCCTGAGAGGAAAGTTCATAGCATTACAGGCATACCATTAAAAGCTAGAAAAAGCCCTGGCCGGTTGCCTCAGCGGTAGAGCGTCGGCCTGGCGTGCGGGGCACCCGGGTTCGATTCCCGGCCAGGGCACATAGAAGAAGTGCCCATTTGCTTCTCCACCCCCACTCCTTCCTCTCTGTCTCTCTCTTCCCCTCCCACAGCCAAGGCTCTATTGGAGCAAAGATGGCCCAGGCACTGGAGATGGCTCCTTGGCCGCTGCCCCAGGCGCTAGAGTGGCTCTGGTCGAGGCAGAGCGACCCCCCAGAGGGGCAGAGCATCGCCCCCTGGTGGGCAGAGCATCGCCCATGGTGGGCGTGCCGAGTGGATCACGGTCAGGCGCATACGGGAGTCTGTCTGACTGTCTCTCCCTGTTTCCAGCTTCAGAAAAATACTAAATAAATAAATAAATAAATAAATAAATAAATAAATAAAAGCTAGAAAAAGCTCAAATAAAAAACTTGACCCTGCATCTAAAAGAACTAGAAAAAGGAAAGCAAGTAAAGCCCAGAGCTAGTAGGAGAAAGAAAATAATAAAGATCAGAGCAGAAATAAATGACATAATGGCTAAAGGAACAATACAGAGGATCAATGAAACCAGGAGCTGATTCTTTGAAAAAGTAAACAAGATCGATGAACCTTTAACCAGATTCACCAAGAAAAAAAGAGAGCGGACTCAAATAAATAAAATTAAAAATGAGAGTGGAGAAATAACAATTGACACAACAGAAATACAAAATATTGTAAGAAAATACTAAGAAGAACTGTATGCCAAAAAACTAGACAACTTAGATGAAATGGACAAATTCCTTGAAATTTATAATCCTCCAAAAATTAATCTGGAAGAATCAGAAAACCTTAGTAGACCAATTACAACAAATGAGATTGAAACAGTTATCAAAAAACTCCCCAAAAAGAAAAGTCCTGGGCCTGATGGCTCACAAGTAAATTCTACGAAATATTCAAAGAAGCACTAACTTCTATCCTTCTCAAGCTATTTCAAAAAATTCAAGACGAAGGACAATTTCCAAGCTCCTTTTATGAGGAGTATAATTCTGATTCCAAAACCAGGCAAAGACAACACAAAGAAAGAATATTATAGGCCAATATTCCTAATGAATTTAGATGCTAAAATCCTCAACAAAATATTAGCAAACTGGATCCAGCAATATATGAAAGAAATCATACAACATGATCAAGTGGGATTTATTCTTGGGAGTCAAGGCTGGTACAATATTCACAAATCAATCAACGAGTTTCATCACATAAACAAAAGGAAGGAGAAAAACCACATTTCAATAAATGCAGAAAAAGCATTTGATAAAATCCATCACCCATTCATGATCAAAACTGTCAGCAAAGTGGGAATACAGGGAACATATGTCAACATGATAAAGGCCATCTATGACAAACCCACAGCCAACATTATACTCAATGGGCAAAAATTAAAAGCAATCCTCTTAAGATCAGGAACAAGGCAGGGGTGCTCCCTTTCATCACTCTTATTCAACATAGTTCTGGAAGTCCTAGCCACAGCAATCAGACAAGAAAAAGAAATAAAAGGTATCCAAATTGGAAAAGAAGAAGTAAAACTATCATTATTTGCAGATGATATGATATTGTATATAGAAAACCCTAAAGTCTCAGTCAAAAAACTACTGGGCCTGATAAATGAATTCAGCAAGGTGGCTGAATATAAAATTAATACTCAAAAATCAGAGGCATTTTTATACACTAACAATGAACTGTCAGAAAGAGAAATTAAGGAAGCAATCCCCTTCACCATTGCAACCAAAAAAATAAAGTGCCTAGGAATAAATTTAACCAGGGAGATTAAAGTCTTGTACTCAGAAAATTATAAAACATTGATAAAAGAAATCAGGGAAGATACAAACAAGTGGAAGCATATACCTTGCTCATGGTTAGAAAGAATAAACATCATTAAAATGTCTATATTACCCAAAGCAATTTATAATTCAATGCATACAGATTAAAATACCAATGACTTACCTCAAAGATATAGAACACATATTCCAAAAATTTATATAAAACCAAAAGAGAACACGAATAGCCTCAGCAATCTTAAAAAGGAAGAATAAAGTGGGAGGTATCACACTTCCTGATATCAAGTTATACTACAAGGCCATTGTACTCAAAACAGCCTGGTACTGGCATAAGAACAGGCATATAGATCAATGGAACAGAACTGAGAACCCAGAAATAAACCCACACTTTTATGGACAACTGATATTTGACAAAGGTGGTAAGAGCATACAATGCAGTAAAGACAGCCTCTTCAACAAATGGTGTTGGGAAAATTGGACAGCTACCTGCAAAAAAATGAAACTAGACCACTGACTTACACCATTCACAAAAATAAACTCAAAATGGATAAAAGAATTAAATGTAAGCCATAAAACCATAAGCATCTTAGAAGAAAACATAGGCAGTAAGCTCTCTGACATCTCTCGCAGCAATATATTTGCCGATTTATCTCCACAGGCAAGTGAAATAAAAGACAGGATAAACAAATGGGACTATATCAAACTAAAAAGCTTCTGCACAGCTGAAGACAACAAGAACAGAATAAAAAGACAAACTACACAATGGGAGAATATATTTGACAATACATCTGATAAAGGGTTAATAACAAAACTTTATAAAGAACTTGTAAAACTCAATACCAGGAAGACAAACAATCCAATCAAAAAATGGGTGAAAGAAATGAATAGACACTTCTCCAAAGAGGACATAAAGATGGACAACAGGCATATGAAAAAAATGCTCAACATCACTAATCATTAGAGAAATGCAAATTAAATCCACAATGAGATATCATCTCACACCAGTCAGAATGGCACTCATCAACAAAACAACATAGAATAAGTGCTGGCAAGGATGTGGAAAAAAGGGAACCCTCCTGCACTGCTGGTGGGAATGCAGACTGGTGCAGCCACTGTGGAAAACAGTATGGAGATTCCTCAAAATATTAAAAATCGAACTGCCTTTTGACCCAGCTATACCATTTTTAGGAATATACCCCAAGAACACCATACCACTGTTTGATAAGAAGAAATACACCCTCAAGTTTATGGCAGCATTGTTCACAATAGCGAAGATCTGGAAATACTACTCAGCCATAAGAAATGATGACATTGGATCTTTTACAACAACATGGATGGACCTTGATAACATTATACTGAGTGAAATAAGTAAATCAGAAAAAACTAAAAACTATATGATTCCATACATAGGTGGGACATAAAAATGAGACTCAGAGACATGGACAAGAGTGTGGGGGTTACGGCATGGGAGGGAGGAGAGGGAGGGGGTTGGGGGAGGGGAAGGGCACAAAGAAAACTAGTTAGAAGGTGACAGAAGACAATTGGACTTTGGGTGATGGGAATGCAGCATAATCAAATGTCAAAATAACCTAGAGATGTTTTCTCTGAACATATGTACCCTGATATATCAATGTCACCCCATTAAAATTAATTTTTAAAAAATGACAATAAATTAAAAAAAAAAAGAATATGCTCCAACCATCTGAGCTCTCTGGCCAAGGCATTGTAATACTACAAATTTTAAATATATGTTAGTATATTTGCATCTCACAGTAAAATATGTGTCCTCAGGGGCAGAGGTCTTTTATTTTTTTCTACATATCAGTAGAGTGCTGAGCATATCATATCTACTCAATAAATAGTTGTTGAAAAATAAAATTTTCAGTTTATTTACTCCTTGCCTCTAAAAAGGCAGTATGAAAGGAAAGGCTGAAAACACTTAGGTGCATAATTTGATGACTGCCTTCTTAAAAGTTAATCTTTTCTAAGAGAGTTTAGAAGTTAACTCTCTCTCTCTCTCTAAGGAATTAAGAATGTTGTTCTTGTGAAAAGGAAAAATTTGCTGTAATTCTGGCTGAGCCATAATGAATTCTGTACCATCTGTTAAGGATTCAGAAGTAGATAAGCAAGGGATGGTAAGTATACTTACATCACAGATCTAATCAATAGTAGTTCAATTTACTTAAAATGCTTATAAATGTGAAGTTTTCGCTGTTGCTTTATATTTAGTATTGTAGAAAATTCATCAAAACCTCAGCAACCTCTCTCAGTAAGTAAGGCTCAATGCTTCCTCATCAAAGAAGCCAAAGTTTAGAACAAAGAATCTTGTAGGAATTTTGATTGGGTGAGCCAAGTTACAAAGAGCCAGTGTATTTACTGGACCTTAACTGTTAGTCTGGTGGTTTAATGTCACCATTGGAATCTTTTCATTGACTGTCAGATTATATTTTGTGTGGATAAATGTAATGAGAGCCTGAATAACTCACATATCACCTAAGATTTTACCTCAATCTTTTATTCTTTTTTTAAAAACTGGATTCTATAAGTTTTGCCCCTAATTTGAAATAAATTCATTTCAAATATAATTCCAAAGTCATCTGTGATACCCACAAATTTAAATAATAACATCACAACATTACCATCTACCAGTCACCACACTAGGTTGAGTATTTTACCTAATGTTCTCATTGTATACATTTCAATAGCAGTGTCCTTGAGAAGCTTGAAATCCTCGGAAAAACGCTCACACGCACACACACATAAGGTTTTCTGTTCTAAGGACAGTTTTTCTCTTATGTTTTTGATATCTCTTTGAGACAGAGTAAAGGCAGTAAGTATCCCTAGATTTGTTGCAGGTAACCCAAAACAAAAAGTTTAATTGACTGAACAGATACTTATATTCCTAAACTCTATCTCTTCTCCAAACACCCACAGCATCACTATTTTCACTCCATATTAACAAAAATCATTCACTTATTCAATAATTATTTTTGAGTACCTATTACATACCAGGAGCTATTTGGAAAGCTAGTAATAACAGTGATAAACAAAACAAGTTCCAACCTCAAAATTGTGCGTTCTAGAGCAGTGATTTTCAACCTTTTTTGAGCCGCGGCACATTTTTTACATTTAGAAAATCCTGGGGCACACCACCTACCAAAATGACACAAATTGACACTCTACCACAGTACATATTATATATATAGTTAATAATATAGTTTCTAAATGTATTTATACTCACTTAGTGTGAAACCTGGGCATGTTTCGATGAACACAAAAGGGATATCCTGGCAGGAATGGTAGAAAGACACACATGAAGCTCTTCCTCAACAGTTCTCATTCTCTCTGTTTTTAGTTTTTATCGAAGTCAAGCTTGAGAAGCTCAGCTCATATAGATATGTGGTTGAAAACGGGAGCAATATCAAAATAGCTTTGTTGGCCAGAATGGGGAACTCCTTGGCAACAGATAACCAAAAACTGTCCAAAGGAAGATCAGCAAACTTTAGATTTAAAGCTAGATAACATTGTGATGCATTGTGATACATTGTATATCACCCTCTGCGGGGGCCTCTTTTAAAAAGAAAAAGGACAAATATCTATATACACCAACAGGATAGACATAACCAGCTGAGGCTGAGGCTTCATCTAGTGGTGGCAACATTTACCTCCAGTCCTGACCAGGATTAGAAATCGGGACCATGGGGAGGAGTAGCAGCTTCAACTACTCCCCGGGGCCACACAATGACAAGTGCGCGGCAGCCCGAGCGGGGACCTTCCTGGGTGTGGATGAGAGGCGGCCTACTATTGGTTCATCCTAGTGGTCGGGATGAATCCTAGAAGGTGATTAGTCAGTGAGCGTTCCCTGTGCCTCCACTCTTCCTGTCGCTGACAGCTGGAGGGATTGTGAGGGGAATGTTTATGTTCAGATGGAGGCGGCTGGTGGTGGGCCAGATAAATAGCCTCCGCGGGCCATATAGGGCACGCTGGCCGTAGTTTCAGGGACCCATGTTTAATTTCACCACGGCATGTCTCCCGGCACACTGGTTGAAAAACACTGTTCTAGAGGAAGAAAGTCTCTTTGTATCATTTAAAATTAAATAAATATAGGTATAGCCAAGTCAAAACTAAGATAAAAATCTATGTGCGTAACAGCACCGACCTATTATGGTAACTAGGAACAAAAAAAGACATCTGTGATACTGCAGCACTGGAGACAATAGTGAGCAAAGGATCAAAATCACTTTGCAAAGGGAAATGAAAAACAAGATGACTCATTTATTTTGGAGACCTGAATACTTATTGAACTTTTACATGGTTGCTATTCTGAATGCCTCAACTTTCCTATATATGACACAGTTGAGGGAATGGTTATCTTTTGAGCGGGTTAACATAAAGTAGCTTGGTCTCAGAGCTAATTAAAAGCCCTATTGATGATGATCCACTTTAAATCAAGGAAAGAGGAGAAATCTAATTCAGGCATTTTCCCCAACTAAACTTTTCTACACTTCAGAGGTATTGTATTTGATTCAGACTGAGCAAGTTTCCTGCTTCTTGAAAGTGTAGTATTTATTGTATCATATATTTTCTGTTAACAGGAGTTTGGTTACACAAGCTGTATGTGATCTTTCTGCTCTAGGTGGACACTTCAGATACAAATGTCTCCCAGCACATTGTAGCTAAATACATGATTTATTTTTCACTAGAGAAAAGATCATTTGCTAACAGCATTAGTTTCAAAACGAGATGTATAGTGACAGACCTGCCATAAAGCAGGTGAGGGAAGTACAGCAAAGAAATCTATCAAAGGGAATAACTGAGACCTATTTCCACCATCTGACTTTAATGACTTTGTATTTTATCTTAAAACTGACCTGCTATGCGGGAAGTAAAAAATGAAACATATTGCAGACCTGGCATAAATAAATCTCTCCATCAATGATGTATTTTTACCATGTTCACTATCTGTGGGACTGCGGCCACAGAAGTTATTTAAAATATTCCTCAACATAAGTATCCTTGGTTTAGATATTAGTTTAATCCTAAGATTATCAAATCATGTGATTCCTCTTTTCAAATATACTATTACATTCCAAGCACAGGAGGGATCACTTTTACATAAGACTTGGTATCATATATATGGACAATGAGACTGTGTGCCTTAAACAAAATTGAGCATTATAAGTACTACAGAAATGAATGGCATAGACTACATTTTATTTCTCCAAAAATATAATGAACATATAGCTATTGAGCATATACTTGCTGAAAGGCTGGATACTTTGGGTGACACATATGTGTATCAGACACATCCAACCTTAAAGTTGCATATTATCTAATGATGAAAATTTGACATAAACCCTTGAAAAGTTCAATTACAACTTAGCAGAACAGACCAATTTCTCATTAATTAATGGAATAATCCAAACTATTTAAAAACTCAGTGACAGTACAACAGTTTTATCGAAGTTTTTCAATATGTCTCCTTATAAGGACACGCTGGTCAAGTTTCCAAAGACAAGCACTGCTATTTCTGTGAGGCAGCCTATGAGAATGTCATTTGAGACAGCACAAATCACTGAGCACCCATAAAAGACGACAGATTTCCACTACTTACAGCTGTTGAAGCTCTTGCTGTAGTCTCTGGTTGGGCATCTCCTCCCAACAGCAATTATATTATATCTTCTTTTACTGAAGCAGGTGTCGCAGCGTGTGGAACAATTTGATGTTGTTGAGAGATCTGATCCCATTTGCTGGAAAGGTAAGTTTGTTTTCCCAATTCTTTGAGTCAGCTAACTCATTAGGGGCCTCTGGTGAGCAGCTAAAGATGCAATGATCCTCCTGAAAGTGTCTTCTATGAAGAATACTCATTGGAGACCTGAGACTAACTTACACAATACTATCTGTAAACTGCCTTCCATATGAAGGACTGACCACTGGAAGAGAAGAGCACCCCCATTAATACCATCTGCAGGAGTGAGTTACACAGGAGGAGTGGGGCTCCCCTGCTTGTTCCTGGGGGAACTGTGATTGAGAAGAACAGGCCCTGAATATATGCTCTGTGAACTAAACCATTTACAATTAAAGTCCTCATATAAAATAATAACAGGAGTACTAGTGAATTATATTTCTCTGAATGTCTCTGCATGCTTTGGCACTCTCTGCATTTCTTTTATTTTTTTAATTATTTTTTATTAAATTATTAAATTTATGCTAACATGGATTCAAGTGTCCCACTCAATATTACAGTCTCATCCCCAACAACATGTTCCCCATTACACCCTTTTGCTCCCCTTCTCCTAACTCTCTCCCCCACTTATCTCTGGGATTTGCTGTCCCGTTATCTCTATCTATGTGTTATGTATATACAGTTTTATTAGTCCCTTCACCTTCTCTGATCCCATCCCCTTCTCGCTCTTCCCTTTGACAGCTGTCCCTTTGCTCTCTGTGACCCCTCCTCTACCTCTTTTCCATCCTCACTTCACTGATTTATTAGATTACAGGTACAAATGAGATCATATGACATTTGTCTTTCTCAGCCTGGTTTATTCCACTCAGCATAATAATCTCCAGGTCCATCCATTTCATCACAAAGGTAAGATTTCCTTCTTTTTCACAGCGCATAGTATTCCATTGTGTATATGTACCACAGGCTCTTTATCCATTCATCCATTGATGGACACTTGAGCTGTTTTCAGATCTTACCTATTGCAAACAATGTTGCAATAAGCATGTGGGTGCATATCTTCTTTTGCATCAGTGTTCTGGGATACATAGGATATATTCCTAAAAGTGGGATAGCTGGGTCAACAGGCAGTTGCATTTTTAATTTTCGAGGAAAAGCCATACTGTTTTCCACAGTGGCTGCAACAGTCTGCATTCCCAACAGTGCAGGAATGTTCCTTTTCTCCACACCATCACCAGCACTTGTGTGTTGATTTATTCATGAGAGCCATTCAGACAGTTGTGAGGTGGTATCTCATTGTGGTTTTAATTTGCATTTCTCTGATGATTAGTGATGTTGGATATTTTTTCATATGCCTTTTGGCCATCTGTATGTCATCTTTGGAGAAGTATCTATTCAGGTCCTTTGCCTATTTTTTTAAATGGATTGTTTAACTTCTGAGTGTTAAGTTTTAAAAGTTTTTAAAATAAATTTTGGATATTAACCCCTTTTCAGAAGTATCGGCAAATATGTTCTCTCATTGTGTGGGTTGCCCCTTAGTTTTGTTAATGGTATCTTTTACTGTGCAAAAGTTTTTAGTTTGATATAGTCCTATTTGTTTATTTTGTCTTTTATTTCACTTGCCTGAGGAGATATATCAGCCAAAATATTGCTAAGAGTGATATTGGAGAGTTTACTGCCTGTTTTCTTCCAAGACTTTTATGGCTTTGCAACTTACATTTAAGTCGTTTATCCATTTTAAGTTTATTTTTGTGAATGGTGTAAGTTGGTGGCCTCGTTTCATTTTTTGCATGTACCTGTACAATTTTCCCCACACTATGTATTAAAGAGACTATCTTTACATTGTATATACTCTTGCCTCCTTCATTAAATATCAACTGATCATAAAGGCTGTGGTTTATTTCTGGGTTCTCTGTTCTGTTCCACTGATCTATATGCCTGTTCTTATGTCAATGCCAAGCTGTTTTGAGTACAATGGCCTTGTAGTATAACTTGATACCAGGAAGTGTGATACCCCCTACTTTGTTCTTCATTTTCAAAATAGCTGAGGCTATTTGGGTTCTTTTTTGGTTCCATATAAATGTTGTAATAAAGGCTCCAAATCTGTGAAGTATGCCATTAGTATTTTAGTAGGAATTGCATTGAATCTATAGATTGCTTTGGGTAGTATAGACATTTTAATGATGTTTATTCTTCCTATCCATAAACAGGGTATATGCTTCCACTTGTTTGTATATTCCTTGATTTTTTTTTTCAATGTCTTATAACAGCGGTTCTCAACCTGTGGGTCGCGACCCCAGCAGGGGTCGAACGACCAAAGCACAGGGGTCGCCTAACACCACCGGAAAATACATATTTATTATACAATACATTTTTAAATAAAATATGTATTTCCGATGGCTTTAGGCGACCCCTGTGTTTTGGTCGTTCGACCCCCGCCAGGGTCGCAACCCACAGGTTGAGAACCGCTGTCCTATAATTTCCTGAGTACAAGTCTTTTACCACCTTGGTTAAATTTATTCTGAGGTACGTTATTTTTTTGTTGTTGCAATAGCGAAGGGAATTTTTTCTTGTAATTTTTCTTTCTGACAGTTTATTCTTGGTATATATAAAAATGCAACTGATTTCTGACTACTAATTTTATATCCTGCCACCTTGCCAAATTCATTTATCAGGTCTAGTGGTTTACTGACTTAAACTTTAAGGTTCTCTATGTACAGTATCATGTCATCAGCAAATAGTGATAGTTTTACTTCTTCTTTTCCAATTTAGATGCCTTTTCTTTCTTCTCTTGTCTGATTGCTGTGGCTAGGACTTTCAGAACTATATTGAATAAGAGTGGTGAAAGGGGGCACCCCGTCTTATTCCTGATCTTAAGGGGATTGCTTTTAACTTTTGCCCATTGAGTATGATGTTGGTTGTTGGTTTGTCATATATGGCTTTTATCATGTTGAGGTATGCTGCCTGTATTCCCACTTAGCTCAGAGTTTTGATTATAAATGGATGTGAGATTTTATCAAATGCTTTTTCTGCATCTATTGATATTCTTTTTTTGTGACAGAGGCAGAGAGAGACAGAGTCAGAAACAGAGAGGGACAGTCAGACAGGAAAGAGAGGGATGAAAAGAATCAATTCTTCATTGTGGCACCTTGGTTGTTCATTGATTGCTTTTTCATATGTGCCTTGATCAGGGGGCTACAACAGACTGAGTGACCCCTTGCTCAAGCCAGCAAATTTGGGTTCAAGCTGGTGAGCCTTGCTCAAATCAGATAAGCCCGCACTCAAGCCGGTAACTTTGGTGTTTTGAACCTGGGTTCTCTGTGCCCCGGTCTGATGCTCTATCTACTCTGCCACTGCCTGGTCACACTATCCTTCATTCTGTTTATGTAAAAATTCACATTTATTGATTTGTGAATATTTTACTAGCCTTGCCTCCTCAGAATAAATCTCATTTGCTAATAAAGTATGATCTTTTCAATGTATTGCTGGACCTGGTTTGCTAATATTTTGTTGAGAAATTTAGCATTTATGATCACCAAGGATATTGGCCAAGAGTTTTCTTTCCTTCTAGTGTCTTTACCTGGTTTTGTAATGAGGGTAATGCTTGTCTCATAAAATAATTTTGGAAGTCTTTCTTCCCCTTGAATTTTTTGAAATAGCTTGAAAAAAATAGGGGTTAGTTCTTCTTTGAATGTTTGGTAAAATTTGCCTGTGAAGCCATCTGGTTCAAGACTTTTGTTTGCTGGGAGTTTTGATAACTATTTTGATTTTATTTGTTGTAATCAGTTTGTTTAGGTTTTCTGAGTTTTGGAAGACTGTGCATTTCTAGGAATTTATCCATTTTGCCTAGGTTGTCTACTTTTTTGTCATATAGATCTTCATAGTATTTCCTTACAATCCTTTGTATTTCTATGGTGTCAGTTGTTACTTAGCTGCTTTTATTTCTAATTTTATTTATTTGGGTCTTCTCTCTCTCTCTCTCTCTTTTTTTTTTTTGTATTTTTCTGAAGTTGGAAATGAGGAGGCAGTCAGACAGACTCCCGCATGCGCCCGACTGGGATCCACCCGGCACGCCCACCAGGGGGCGATGCTCTGCTCATCTGGGGCATTGCTCTGCCACAATCAGAACCATTCTAGTGCTTGAGGCAGAGGCCACAGAGCCATCCTCAGCACCCGGGCAAACTTTGCTCCAATGGAGCTTTGGCTGCGGAAGTGGAAGAGAGAGACAGAGAGGAAGGAGAGGGGGAGGGGTGGAGAAGCAGATGGGCGCTTCTACTGTGTGCCCTGGCCGGGAATCAAACCTGGGACTCCCGCATGCCAGGCCAATGCTCTACCACTGAGCTAACTGGCCAGGGCTCTCTTTTTTTCTTGATGAGTCTGGTTAAAGGTATGTCAATCTTGCTTATCTTTTCAAAGAACCAGCAGTTGGTATCACTGATCCTTTATATTTCTTTTTCTTTTCACCTCTATGTCATTTATTTCTGCTCTGACCTTTATTATTTCCTTCCTTCTACTTCCTCTCGGCTTTATTTGTTGTTCTTTTTTTAGTACTTTTTTGGTGCAGGTGTAGGTTGTTTATTTGAGCTAATTCTTACTTCTTAAGGTATGCCTGTAATTCCCTCTCAGGGCTGCTTTTACTGTGTCCCATAACTTTGGGTTGTTGTGTGTTCATTTTCATTTGCTTCAAGGAAATTTTTGTTTCTTCCTTGATCTCATTGATAATCCATTTGTCATTTAATAACATGCTATTTAGCCTCCAAATGTTTGAATGTGTTTCAGTTTTTCTATTGTAGTTGATTTCTAGTTTCATGCCATTGTGATCAGCGAAGATGCTTGATATGATCTCAATCTTCATAAATTTATTGAGACTTGTTTTGTGTCCTAACATGTAGTCTATCCTAGAAAAAGTACCATGAGCATTTGAAAAGAATGTATACTCTGCTGCTTTGAGGTGAAAGGTCCTAAAGATATCAATTAAATCCAGTTGATCTAGTGTGTCATTTGAGGTCGCTATTTTTTTGTTAATTTTCTGTCTGGAGGATCAATCCACTGATGTAAGTGGGGTATTAAAATCTCCTACTATTATAGTATTGCTATTGATTTCATCCATTATGTTCATCAAATCTAATTTATATATTTACGTACTCCTCTTTTAGGTGCATAGATATTTACAATGGTTATATCCTCCTGTGGATTGCTCCCTTTATCATTACTTGTGGCCTTCTTTATCACTTACTATAGCTTTTGTTTTAAAGGTCATTTTGTCAGATATAAATATTGTGACTCCAGCTTTTTGGGCTTTTTTTTTTTTCATTTTCTTTTATGTGAAATACTCTTTTTCAAATCTTCACTTTCAGTCTACGTGTAACTTTTGTTCTAAGGTATCTCTTGTAGACAGCATATGTTTGGGTCCTGTTTTCTTATCTATTTAGCTACTCTATGTCTTTAGATGGGTCATTTAATCCATTTATATTTAAGGTCATTATTGATATGTACTTATTTATTGCCATTTTATGCTTTAAACCTATATATCCTCTTTCTCTCAATTTTTTGCTTTTTTTATAGCAAGCCCCTTAACATTTCTTGCAATTCTGCTTGATTGTAATGAATTCCTTGAGTCGTTTTTTTTTGTTTTTTTTTTGTTTTGTTTTGTTTTGTTTTTTGTCTGGGAAGCTTTTTATTTGTACTTCAATTTTAAATGATAGACATGCTGAATAAGGTAGTCTTGGTTATAGGTTCTTGTTTTGCATCACTTTAAATATTTCTTGCCAATCCCTTCTGACCTCAAGTGTTTCTGTTGAGTAGTCAGTTGTCATCCTTATGGGGGCTGCTCCATAGGTATTTAACTGCTTTTCTCTTGTAGTTTTTAGTATTCTTTCTTTGTCTCTTAACATTGACATTTTAATTATAATGTGTCTTTGTCTAGGCCCTCTTGGTTCTTCTTTAATGGGACTCTCTGTGCTTCTTGAACTTGTGTGACTTTTTCCTTCATCAGTCGAGGGAAATTTTCAGCTATGACTTCTTCAAACAAGTTCTCTATCCCTTGTTTGTTTTCTTCTTCAGGAACCCCTATGATGTGGATATTGTTTCTCTTCATGCTGTCACAGAGGTCTCTTAGAGTTTCCTAAGTCCTCTTGAGACTCTTTTCTTTTTTCTGCTCTGCTTCTGTGCTTACATTTATCTTGTCCTCTAAATCGCTGATTCTGTCCTCTGCTTCATCCAGTCTGCTGTTGATTCCTTGTAGTGCAGTCTTCATTTCTGCTATTTTATTTGTCATTTCTGACTGGCTTCTTTTTGTGATTTCAATGTCCTTTTTGATGCTTGCTATCTTTTTGTTTAAGTTCTAATTGAGATCATCTATTGTTGCTCTAAGAACCTTGAGCATCCTAAAAATCATTATTTTAAACTCTGTGTTCATTAATTTGGTTACTTCCATTTCACTTAGAGTTTTTGTTTGGGGATTTTTCTTGTTGATTCATTTGGGTCACATTTTTTTGTCTGCCCATTTTGTCTTTGTATTAGGTAGCACTGTATGACTTTGAAATTTGTTGTGGTGTCTTTATGAGGAAGATGAGCTTAGTGGTACTGACCTCCAGGCAACCTGTTTTTCTTGTTCTGAAGGTTTCTTGAGGGTAGTATTTACTCTGCTGTTGTATGTGAGTATTAAATGCAGTTGGCCCTTTCATGGCTGCTGTTATTCCTTCGGACTGGCTGACTGTAAGGGTCAACCTTGATTTTGTGTATTAAACACTGTATATTGTCTGTCCTGTTGGGTGTATTTATTCTCCACAGTGTCTGGTGCCTGCTGGACTCCTCCTCTGTTCGTGCTGCTTGTGTAGTTAGCTGAGTCTAGGGTTGGTGCTGTCTGCCACCCACTGCTGGTTGTGTTGGTTCTGGGTCTTCTTGGGTTGCCATCAACTATTGTTTTTTACCTGCTGTGGGCTACCTGTCTGGAGCTACTGCTCTGTACACTGTTTATGTCTGCATTTTCTGTGCCTGGATAGTTTGGGAGGGGTCAATTTGTGTATAGGATCTGCTTCCTCCTACTTAGAGATGACAGCAACTCCATAAAAGCCCTAAGCTCCATAAGACTTGCCTTTATTTTTCAGCTGCTCCACCTCCTCTTGCAGCTGCATGTTTTTTTCCACTTAGTCTTCTGTAGAAAGACTGTAGTCTGGGCTCAGACTGGCCTCACCCCACCAACCCCTTTACAGGTTGCAAGCTTGATGGTTTAGAGCAGCTGAGGTTGGGATACAACATTAGCCAAACCCCCTACTTCAGGGTTTTCTTGGTCAGGAACTCAGTACTGGGAAAGTGGCCCCTACTCCACAGCCTAATTTCTCAGCCACTGCTGGATACTCAAATTCTATTTCTCTCCAGCGAGGTGAGCAGCAGGTTCAGAATGGGTGGGCCAACAGTACCCTTTGCCAAATTCTTTCAGCTGGGGAGCCCCTAGACTCAGGGAGGAAGACTAAGAGAGTCTTCCCCTGGGTCTGACTGTGCCTCACCAGAAAGTAGGTAAGCCCCTAGACTAGACCCAACAATAGACTTGTGGGACTCACACTTTAAATGTCCATGCTCCAAGCCTCTCTCCCTTCCCCCTGTGGAATCTAGCCCAGGATAGCAGAATATCTAGCACCTGGGCTGGCTGACTGTGAAGCTCCACCCTATCCAATGTGCATGAGCTGCTGTGCCAATATTGACCATACAAAGCAGAACTCTCCTCTGCTGGGCCCTGTGTCTGATGAGCCCTCCCTTAGAACACGCTGCCAGAAAGGGTTGTTAGGTCCAGAACAGATTCTCTCCATAGCTGGCCACTGGATGTGCCCACCCTGGGCTTCCCAGGAGGAAATCCAGTGCAGACAAGTGGGGAACCTGTGACTAGTCCTCAGCAAACTTCTTGGAGCTACAAGCAATCCAGAGTGTGTGGTTACCTTTGCTGGGCCCAGGTGCACATGGAAATACCAAGCTTCACACCAAGGCTGGTTTTTAGCCACTCTGGGCCTAGGAGAAGGTCCAAAAAAGGCCAAGGTTCCGTTCCCTGAGCCCTGCTGCCTGCAGCCTTTGTCTGCTGGTTGCTTGTTGGGCTAGGCCAGTGGTCGGCAAACTCATTAGTCAACAGAGCCTAATATCAACAGTACAACAATTAAGATTTCTTTTGAGAGCCAAATTTTTTAAACTTAAACTATATAGGTAGGTATATTCTTTATCAAGGTAGTGCCCACATGTGGTATTTTGTGGAAGAGCCACACTCAAGGGGCCAAACAGCCACATGTGGCTTGCGAGCCGCAGTTTGCCGACCAGGGGGATGAGCCACTGAAACAAAGCTCTGGTAGAGTCTAGAGCAGGGGTCCCCAAACTACAGCCCACGGGCCACATGCGGCCCCCTGAGGCCATTTATCTGGCCCCCGCTGCACTTCCGGAAGGGGCACCTCTTTCATTGGTGGTCAGTGAGAGGAGCATAGTTCCTATTGAAATACTGGTCAGTTGGTTGATTTAAATTTACTTGTTCTTTATTTTAAATATTGTATTTGTTCCCGTTTTGTTTTTTTTACTTTAAAATAAGATCTGTGCAGTGTGCATAGGGATTTGTTCATAGTTTTTTTATAGTCTGGCCCTCCAATGGTCTGAGGGACAGTGAACTGGCCCCCTGTGTAAAAAGTTTGGGGACCCCTGGTCTAGAGCCTGGGGCAATTCAGGGATTAGGAAGGATGGTGGGTGTGGGTCCACCCCTCGGCCCCAGGTGTCACTCTGTCCAGGCTTTTATCACAGGGTTCAGTAGGGTGTGGCCTCTGAGACCTAGATATGTGGTCTTCTCATAGTATGGACAGTTTCTACTGAATCTCCTGTGGGATGGAAGCACCAGTCATAGACTCAGGAAAGTGCAGGAAAATCTCCAGCCTCAATGCCAGAAAACTGAGTCACTGACACGCCCCCTGCTTCCTGGCTGACTTGTCAGAATGGTCCAGTCTCCCAAAGGTGGGCAGTTGCTTTCCCCCAGGCTGATAGCACTTGAAGGGATTGTTCCTCCCAAGAAAGATGGCAACTGCAGTACTGGATAATGACTGAGCACAGGGGTTAGGTGGCCATCCCCCATGGTGTCTCTCCCTGAGCCATCAACGTACCAGTATTTTTGAGTTATGGGGGTATATTCCCAGTAGAGGGATTGCTGGGTCATATCGTAGTTTTATTTTTAATTTTTTGAGGAACCACCATACTTTCTTCCATACTGGTTGTACTACTTTACATTCCCACCAACAGTGAATGAGGGTTCCTTTTTCTCCCCAGCCTCTCCAACACTCGTTATTGCCTGTCTTGTTGATAATAACTAATCTAACAGGTATGAGGTGGTATCTTATTGTAGTTTTGATTTGCATTTCTCTAATAGCTAATGAAGATGAGCATCTTTTCATATGTCTATTGGCAATTTGTATTTCTTCCTGGGGAAGTGTCTGTTTGTGTCCTCTTCTCATCTTTTTTATTGGATTGTTTGCTTGTTTGTTGTTGAATTTTATGAGTTCTTTGTTTATTTTGGATATTAGGCCCTTATCTGTGCTGTTGTTTGAAAATATTACAGGATGATTGTTCTTAAATTAAGTTATAATCCAATTTGGTCCTGGGAGGTGGCAGTTGGGACTTCCGCCTACTCTGTCTCCATATTGGAATCCTCCTTCCCACATTTCCACATTAGTAACATTGCAGGCAGGAAAAGATTATTAGTTTCATATTTAGTAGTGATGGGCATGATGCTGCTTTCAGTAATTATTGAATCCTTGCCTTTGGATTTACATTTTGTCCATAGTCAACATTTTCTTTAAACTGTTAACTATCTCACCAAGAGAATGATTCTAAGATACAGATTATAATAATAAAACACAAAATTAAAAAAAAAAAACAAATAGTAAGAGTGGGTTGTCTATCTATCCATTCTTTAATCATTTAATTATTTAGTAGATATTTAGTGCATACATTTATGATGTTCCCAGAGTCTATGTTTAATGCTGAAGATAGTAAGTACAACTGGCCTGCTACCTCCCTTCACAGAACAGAAGTTTTTGAAGGAGCTGTAAGCACCTTCAGCAGTAGGTGGTAGTGAGGTACAGAGAAGAATAAAAACCTAGAGCATGGAGATTTTCCATAGATTAAACACCAGACTGAACTATGTTTTTAGAGTTGCAGGTTTTGTTTCACATTTGTCAAATTTGATGAATTCATACTGACTTCCAGAAAAAAAAATCAGTATGTGTGGGTCTCTTTGGGGCCTTGACCAAGAACATATGCTTATTACTTATGAGGAGCATTGCCATAGCCTTTAATGAATGAGCAATACTAGGAAAACATACAGAAAAGTATTGAGCAGATTATTAAAGTGATCATAATAAAGTTCTCTCTAATGCAAACACATTTCAAAGGATGAGACTGAAATTTTCTGACAGGGAATACAAATCCATCACTGTGGGTTATATATTACCAAAAATAGTTTGTCTACCTGGCTTGCAGTTTCAGTTAGACTTTTAAGCATGTGGAAAAAGTAAATAAAATTTTAATAAGACTTATCACTATCTATTTTTAAAAGACTAATTGTAGCCTGACCTGTGGTGGCGCAGTGGATAAAGCGTTGACCTGGATGCTGAGGTCGCCGGTTCAAAACCCTGGCCTTGCCTGGTCAAGGCACATACGGGAGTTGATGCTTCCTGCTCCTCCCCCTTCTCTCTCTCTCTCTCTCTCTCTCTCTCTCTCTCTCTCTCTCTCCCCCCCCCCAAATGAATTAAAAAAAAAAAAAAATAAAAAAAAAAAAAAAAAAAAAGACTAATTGTAATAAAAATGTTTAGAATGAACAAAGCAATAACTTGAGCCCAGCACAATAATTAAAAGATGTCCCAAGTTAACATCCATACATCAACCAAGAAAGCAATATAGCCAATTTATAACAAAGTGTTCTAAGGAAAAAAAAACCTAGGAAAAGGCTTGCACACAATAAGTCACATTTTTATAATACTAGAATATCTTAGTGACCCAAAGAAAGTAAATGCTTCATCTATAGTGAACAGAAAAATTGAGTATAATTAGAAATACAGGGGAAAAAAAGACAGTTATAAAAGCAGTTCAGGTACAAATATAAGCAAAGTAATATCTAACATGTTTTTTATTTAAGAAACATTCATTAAACTTTGATTATGTAGTTGTAATTCTATACAGGTGACTATATTGATGTAGAAGATAAATAAGGTTCCTACCCTATTGTAGTTTATACTCTATAAAAGGGAAATACATATTAAATATCGTATACATAAAATTATATGTAATAAATTAAAATAGTAATAAATGCTATGAATACACTAAAAGATCAATGGGATAAAGTGTTTAGAGGGATGAATATCCCCTTACATGAGGTGGTCAGCAGGCTTCTCTGGGAAGACTGAATGATGAGAAGAAACCAGCCTAGCTATTCTCTAAAGTAATGCAGGACAACAGAAAATCTAAAGCAAAGGATTAAGGCAATGATGGGGTTGCCATGTGTTAAGACTAGAAATAACAATCAATGTAAGGAATAAGGGGAGAAATATATGAGTTTAGGTCACAAAGGAAGACAGGTGCTGGTTTAGGAAGCACATGTCAGGGCATGGCCAGAGTCTCTAGGTTGGTCCAAGGTGAAGGTCAAGTAATTGGAGGGTATTATTTCTGAGAGTAATATAAGTAAATTCAAAGCATCACTCTCATTTTCATATGTATAATAGGCTCTGGGGGCAAGTGAGGAAGCATAAGACTAATTCAAATTCTGCTGTAATAGACCATGTTATTGGTACCAGGATGGCAAAAAGTAAGTAAAAATTAATAGTCATATTAAGATATATTTTTGAGGCAATACTATCATATCTGATCTATTAAAATATGACCCAGTGATTTATTACAAAGCAAAATAAAAAAGTTTTCTAAACTAAGACAGATTCTCTTTAAAATGTAAAATATCTCATTTAAATATTGCCACCTTTTGGTATTTTCACATCTGTTGCCTCTTACTCTTCCCACATAACACTCTTTTTTTAATTTTAAGACCTAGTCATTCATAATTCTGTTAATTAATGCCTTTCAAGTTGCAAAAAACAGAGACGTACTCAGGTTACTTAAGGTCACATAAAAATACACAAGGATAGCCTGACCTGTGGTGGCACAGTAGATAAAGCGTCAACCTGGAATGCTGAGGTTGCCAGTTCGAAACCCTGCACTTGTCTGGTCAAGGCCCATATGGGAGTTGATGCTTCCTGCTCCTCATCCCTTTCTTTCTCTCTCTCTCTCTCCCTCATTCTCTCTCCTCTCTAAAATGAATAAATAATAAAAAAATTTTTAAATACACTAGGATATTAAAAAAATAAAAAAGTCCAAAGCTGGTCAAACAGTATACAGTGTACTTACAAAGAATAACAAGTAAGTCCTTCCCTGCTTTAATTGCAACTCCCCTGACCCCAGTATAGAGCTAAAGACATGGTTATCATGTCATACAATAACATGTGGCTACTGATGTTTTGTAAATGATGCCTAAGAGAAATATATATTTAAGGTTCCCCAACTAAATGGCAAAGCAATACTATTTTTCTTATTGATTTTAATTTATTGTGTTTATATAGATTCAAGTATCCCACCGAATACATCCCCTTACCCCTGTGTTCCCCTCAACATCCCCCTTGGCAATATTATTCTTTAGATTGACTCATGCATGCTCAGAACCACTAATCAGTGTTTAGCTCCACAAATTTAAAACACCTGCCACTCATAAAAAATTAGCAGACTTCTAAGAAAACATAAAGATTAAAAAATTAAATGTGAGAAAGCAATTTTGTTAAAACATAATCTACTCAAAAAGAACACCTGGAGGAAAATACTCATAAAATATTAAAAATTAAAAACTAACATTAATATCATCAGAGAAAGGAAATACATAATTGCAATTTCAAACTTAGAATGGGATAATATAATGGCAAAAATGTCTGGAAAATATTATTTAAAGTATGATGGAATAATAAGATTATAGCAGGATTAGTAGGTAAATTTTAAGAACTCTCACAGAAAGTAGAGCAAAAGGCAAAATGAAAGAAAGCTATGAGGGGGCAGGAAGTTGGGGGACTGGGTGAGGGAGGTGGAGGGATAGAGCAAAAAAAGGACAAAAATCTTCATGGACATGGAGAACAGGTTGGTGATTGCTGGGAGGGGAGGAGTGGAAAGGATATGGAAGCATAGAAGGTGGTGGACTTTGACTTGGGGAGCGCGGGTGCTGAACACACAATATAATGTACAGAGATGTGTTGTAGAATCGGGCACCTGAAACCTGTATAATCATATTAACCAGTGTCACCCTAATAAACTTAATTGTAAAAGGAAAATGGAAGAGAAAAGATATTACAAAAAAACCAAGAGGTCCACAATTTGAAAAACAATAGTTCAATAAAGAGAAAACAGGACAGTCTGGAGGAAAAGAAACCATAGAGGAGATAATTTAAAAAAACAAACAAACAAAAAACAGAATTGAAGGCCATAAATTAAAAATCTAAAGTACCAAGCCTAGCCTAATTGTTGCAAATATATTCACATTAGAACATCATCATGAAATTTTAGAAGTTCTTAAACACACGCAGAGCTATAAACAAACAAACAAAAGTCAGGGTGTAAAAACAATCAGGAACATCAGTGGTGTGTCCGGGTGGAGAAGAGCAGCAGTGGAAGTGGCCCACCCTGGAGGACAGGAAATTCTTTTCACCAATATTGCTTAGATTTGTGCTTCTGTAGTGATCATGTTTTAAAAGTTGACTTGTAGCTGGCTATATTATTGTTTTAAAATGTAAACAGTGTACCCCTTTATGCTTGAACCTGGGATCGACCATTTCACTATTTCCAATATCCACTTCAGTACCACCACTGAGAATCAGAATGGCTTTTGACTAAGCAGCAACACTAGAAAATGGAAGACAATGAATCAATACATTCATTTAGTAAATAGAAAATGCATAATTGACCCTCAACTATGTACCAGGCCTTGCTGCATAAGGTTTGGAACACATTTGTGAAGAACATAGGAAGAATCTTTGCCTCTTAAGCTTATATTTTAACAAGAAGAAGACACACAACACACAAAATAAAATGCCCTTTCTATTATATGTCAAAAAGAAATAAATGCTATAACAAGAACACTAAAATAAGATATAGAGCCCTGTTTAGGGCACAATGGGGAGATAGATTAGACAGCAATTGTAAGTTAGTAAAGTAGGCCACATGGTAAAGGTGGCATTTTAACAAATGGAATGAAGGAGCTGAAGTAAGAGTCTGTAAGGTGAAAGCACGCCTGGTACAAAGACGAGAGTGGAGGCTGGCAGAGTGCCCACGTGGGAAAATGGGAAGGACGGTGTGAAGGTCATGGGGAGCCTTACAAAGACTCTGGCTTTTATATGAATAGAATGGTAAACATTTTGAGGAAAGCATAACATAATTTGACTTTATAGTTATTAAGGTTCACTCTGTATTGTGTTTAGAATATACTACAGCTAAAAGGACAGCAAAAATAGTTTAGAAAACCAATTAGAAGGCTGTTCCAATAATCCAGGCAAGAGCTGATTGTGTCTCAGAGCAGGTAGTGACAGTGGAGATGTTGAGAAGCAGTCACATTCTGTGTGTGTATGTGTAGATGCATTATATATACTTTTTAGTTCTTTCTTAGTTTTAATATAATTCTTATAAACTTGTACAATAAGGATTTAAAAATAAACATGTAAAGAGTAATATGAATTCAGCTTCTGCTTCTAGTATAGAATTTCTAAATCAAAATACTTCGTTTATTCTCACCCGCAGGGGTCCCCAAACTTTTTACACAGGGGGCCAGTTCACTGTCCCTCAAGACTGTTGGAGAGCCGCCATATACAGTGCTCCTCTCACTGACCACCAATGAAAGAGGTGCCCCTTCCGGAAGTGCGGCGGGGGCCACTGAGATAAATGGGCTCAGGGGGCCGCATGCGGCCCGCGGGCCGTAATTTGGGGACGCCTGCTAGAGAAATGTGGCAGATAAAACAATTCAATGAGTAGATTTCAACTTACTCTAACAAAGGACAGGTATTTTTTATACCATATCTCCTTTGAAATGGTACTTTTCCTCTATTTTAGATAAACTCTTTTCTCTCCAAGCCCATTTTTATTTGATTTAATCCAGTTTTAATGCATGATGATATTTACATTAAATGAAGTTGCTATGGAAATAATGTGGAGATCAGGCATTTATATGACATGGCATTACATAACTTATTTCCCTTAATTTAATAGGACACAAATTGAATTTGAATGTAAGATGTCTAAGGAAATCTATCATGAGTTCTTGTGGTTGGAGTTCTGATATGGCTCTTTTACTTCATGACAATAATAAGTCATTGTCTTTGTAAGGCTAGTGTAAAGATCATTCCTGTTATCCTTTGTCCTTGAATAAGAAAGTATCTGTTGATATATTTATTTATATTTTATTGCTTTGCACATTATGCTAAAAATCACAGGTTATGCCAAAAAGACATATTCCTTATCTTCATAAAGTTTACAATCTAGTAAGATATAATAAATGTATAGAAAAAATAACAACCAGAGATAAAAAGAGTTTAAATTAATAAAATAAATAATAAAATATGGGGGCAGAAAATGTATTTGCTTATGGGTAGATGAGTTGGAAAAGTTTAAAATATTCACACATTTTGATGGTCCACTCTGGCTGTGAAACTGAGAATGTCGACAGATAATATGTTTGAGTTTCTGAAAGTATTTGAAACAAGTAATGGGTAAAACAACAGAATTCCATATAGCAGAGGGATGGTAGTTCAAATCAGTAACGGGGTCAAGAGAAAGTTTCTTTTTCCTAAAATGAAAGAAAGGGCATGTTCCTAGGCTGACAGGACTGATTCATTTGAGAAGGATAATTTGACCACACAGGAAAGGGAAGGGAATCTTTTTAAAGACATTCTTGAAAGGGGGTAGAGAAAATTAGATCCAGTGAACATGCCGTAGGACAGGCTTTGGCCAGAGCATGGATGGTCTATCGGTCCTTCTGTGGGACGACACCAGAAGGCCCTGGATTTGGGTCAGCGGGTAGGAAGGCCCAGCTGGGGCACTCTGCGGGGCATCTCTGCTGACTGCTTCAGCTTTCCCAGGGAAGTTAAGACCATCTGCTGAGAGGGAGGCGAACGGAGGGCGATACTGGGGATCTGAGGTGAAAGGAGAAGTGTGAAATCAGCATTTGGGAGAATGAGAGAATCAATGGCTTTTGGAAAAAAAGTGTGATTTCCTGGTCACTTGAGGTTCATGTTTATGATTTTTAAGTGAGACCAGTCAGTTAGTGACAAATATTAGCTCGCACTGAGATAAAAAATGTTGTTTCTGGAAGAAAAACGAATTACAGTTGTTAACTAGTTCACTTCTGCATAGAGTTTACATTAGCATAATACAAATGCAAATGCTGAATAGAATGTTCTAAAAATTTCCTTAAAACAACTTTAGCTAGGGGGTTTATAAAGGGCATTCACGTGTGGTGGGGATAACAATAGGAGAGCTAAAATGGTCCAACTTATTCCATAATGGGAGAGGGCAGCTGAAAATGGTTAAGGTTGAAAAATTAACATGCTGAGATACAGCATTTTATTTAGAAATTAAGATCAATACCAAAACAATCAATAGAAGTGAAAGTAGCTGTCTCTAGAATATGAGCAGGGGAACAGGCAGAGAAGTTTGTTTTCCCCAATAAATGATGTAGAATCATTTTACTCTTTATGTTCCTGTAGAACTCTGTCAAAGAAAAAGGAAGAAAACAAGAGTAGTACACACGGAGGGAACAGCGTGCTTGAAAGAAATGGCAAGTAGCTATTTACTACCTTCACTGTGGCTAGAGGGCAAAATGTGTATAGTGACGGGTAAGGGGAAAAAAAGAGAAAAGTATGTTTTCAGAAAGAATGTTAAGCTAAGGAATTTTGACTTTATTCAAGAGAATATAAGGGGTTGCTGAAAGTAATGAAACAAGAAAATGATATAATCAGATTTGTGCGAAGATGATGCTAACAGCAGCATCAATTGTGGCTTGGAGGGTATAGAACTAGAAATGTAGAAGTAAGCCAGAATGTTGAACTCTATTAGTAGAAAAACATCAGTGCCTGAGGCTGCCTGTCTCCCTGCAGGGCACAGGTATCTGTTGCAGTCCCGCCTTCTCACCTGTGCGGATTCCTTTCCCATCTCTTCTTAAGCCCCATTTTTCTTCTCTTGGGTCAAAAAAGTTGTGTGTGTGTGTGTGTACTACTCTTTGCATATGCATGACACATTTGTTTTTGAAAATGAATATATAACTATAGCATCTAATTTAAAAGATACACATGTAGAAAATTCCATAAATTTATGGAGAAAAATAATTAAATTATAAATATTTATATTTCTCTCTGGGTCAATCTTTGATATAAAAATGTATGCATTTGTCACTGAAAAAAACGTTCTTTAGACCCTAAATTGTGTTTTAGCAAAAAATAGGAAGATATAACATAATTGCTTTAAAGCATCCCTTAACATACTTTCATAGGGTTGAAAGTGGGGGCTAATCTCCAGCCCATTGGCAGTGCTCTGACATAAAATACAAACTGAAGGCTGGAGCCATCTTAGTCGGACCAGCCATGGGTAGGATCGGTCCTGATGCTATTTATCTTCCCTTGTATGATGGCCCACTCCTCCCCTTAGAAATTCTTTCATTAACTGTTCATTTCGGCTCTCTCAGTTTCTGACATGATCATTTTTCTTCCCTGTGATGCTGCTATTGTATTTCATAGTTTCTCTCTTGTTTTTTCCTTCCTTTGTAGAATGCATGTGAGTTTCATGTTCTACAGCTCACTAATTTTTCTGTTGTCAATCAGACCCTCTGTCCTCTATGGATATGGCTCTGGGCATCTATTCACTCAGCCTCCATTTATCTTTTCTTTTTTTTCTGTTTTTCTGCATGTTTTTCCTTAAAAAAATAAAATAAAAGATAAATTTAAATAAAATCTCTTTCAAGTGCTCTTCTTTTACAAATCAGTGAAGCAAAGGCGACAGGTAAACTAAACAATCGTGAGAGGCTAAAAAAAATGATGTGATTTTATTTTCAGAAGTTATTTAGATTAAGTTGAAGTATCTTTTATCTAGAAAATATTTTAGAAATTCTTATTATGTGAAGAACTGGTCCCTCTTTGAGACCATGTCTGAAAACAATGATAAATATTATATAAATACAAGTCCTGATTTGGCCATTGTGACTGTGAACCCACTCTGCTATAACGGAGGGTCTGTCCCTTTAAACAATGGGGGTGGCATCTGACTCACCAAGTGCTACTGCTAAGCAGAGGACCAGGATGTGAAGCATTCAAAGCAGGGATTCTCCCCACAAGACATAGCCCTTCCTCTCGAGAAGATTACAATGAACTGTCCATGGGCAAATGTATCCAGTGGAAAATAGTAGTAAAGAGCTAAGGCTCAACCATCAAACTCACTGGGTTTCATCATGGCTCTACCACTTCATGCCTGTGTGAAGGTGGTTAAGTTACCTACTGAGATCATACTGGTGGAGCACTCACTTCCCAGCCTGGCACATAGATAGTACTCAATAAATGTGAGCTATCACTATCTAATTAAGAAACAATATGCCATTGACATCTCCAGGGAAATATATAGAAATGTATTTTAAATTCCTGTTGCTCATGGTTATAATACTAAACTCAACCTCAGGGAAAAAATCAGATAATAAGATATCCAATAAGACGTAAGAGACTGACTATAGGAAAATGGACTACCCAAAAAGCTGCAAAAGAAGATGCAGAAATAGATCAGACACTCCCTGATACCATCTCTGCTTTCTCATTTCAGATGAGGATACAGCTGTTTATTTGGTGCAGGGAACTGGGAAGACCCATGATTTTAAAATATTCCTTTAAACTAAATATTACAGAATGGCAGTGCTCTTTTAGAATGTTTATGTAGGCTCCAAGTATAACAGAGACAATTACAAAATGTTAAATCAATAAAATATCTTAAGTTCATGAAGTTGCCAATAGAGTATAATTAACAAAAAGTAAACAACAACTGACAGTTGGAGGCAATGACTCTTAATCTTTGCTGACACTGAATTTGGATAGAGAACATAGAGGTCCTGATGTCTGAAAACCTTCAGTCAAATGTAAGCAATATTCTCCTTGAATAATGATATAAGCAAAATTCTTTAAGGAGTATGACATAGCAAGAATTGAGCTTTCTTGTGCAGATCATAGTATCAACAGCTATGGATCCCATCAGATACTCTGGGGCCCAGGAAAACCTCTCCCCCTCTCTATTCCTCTACTTTTCATGGGCATTTTATTCATAAGAAGGCACTGTTTTATTGGCTAATTAAAACAGGAACTTCATCTAAATATATGTGTTTCTGTGTTTTTTGTATGTGTGTATCATGGCATATATACTTGGTTTCTTTTCACTAGATCATAATTCATCAAAAATTTGGCAAAAATATCTTCAATGGAGCTATCTATACCAGTGGTCCCCATCCTTTTTTGGGCCACGGACTGGCTTAATGTCAGAAAATATATATTTTCACGGACAGACCTTTAGGGTGGGACAGAAAACTGTATCACGTGACTGAGACAAGCGTCAAGAGTGAGTCTTAGACGGATGTAACAGAGAGAATCTGGTCATTTTTAAAATATAAAACATTGTTCAGATTTAAATATAATATAAATAAAATGGAAATAATGTAAGTTATTTATTCTTTCTCTGTGGACCGGTACTGGTCTGCGGCCCAGGGGTTGGGGACCACTGATACAGTCTCCTTCTTCAAAAAAAACTGAGGTGCAGTTGTGGAGGTAGAGGAACCATGGACCTGAGCCTCTCAGCACCCGTCTCACCCCCTCCGCCCTCCCACTCAAGACTGGGCACCATGTCTCTCTTTCTCCTCAGCAGAAGGCCTGAGCTGAAGCAATGTCAGAAACCATAAATGTTGAGGAGCTGAGGAAAGCAAAGTTTCAAAACCTCAAAGCTCAGGATTTGGCCCTCTGGCCTTTCCCTCAACTAAGGAAACACTGAATGGGCTAACAGACCTCTCTTAACCCAAAAGATCTTTCTGAAAGCTGAAAAATTATATGACCCTGTCCCCATATCCATGGAGTTGTTAAGCCCCCATTTATTCATTCATAAAAAAAGTGTATGAAGAATAAGAGAATATATTTGAAATGAATTGGTATTCTATACGTAAATAGACTCACAGTGAGTCTCATTTGGCCAAAGGCACAATTCTTGGCTGTCACACTGTATGAGCTGTGACTAATGATCTTCTTTTGTGGAAAACTGATTAAGATTCAAAATATTAAGTTAATTTTATATTTTAATATGCATATGTGCAATAACAGAATTACAGTTTTAATCGTATTTAACACATACACACACAAACTATTCCCCAGAGTACCATCCAGGAGAATTCAGAGAGCCTTCACCCTTAGCTGGAGAAACAGAACTTTCTGAGGTACTGTATGGAGAAAATTTGAACTCAGCAGTCTCCTGCAACAGGCCTGAAATAAATTCACTTCCTTGCAGATCTGCCCTGGTGTCCAGAGGACTGGATTCAATTTTACACTGACTTAAAAGGGTATAAACGTCTATGTGTAATTTTTTTGGAAAATGCTTCAATAATACGTACTTCATTTTTAAAAGGTATTTCAGGAACACACAAAACAGTGTAAGCAAAGCAACTTCAATTTGGGTTTCCATCTGTGAGTGTGGGAAATGGAATAATGCCCCCCTTACACACACACACACACAGAGGCCCACGCTCTAATCCCCAGAATCTGTGTATACCTTACCATACATGTGCAAAAGGACTTTACACATGCAGGTATGTTAAAGATCTGGAGATGACAAGATTATCCTGGATTATCTGTGTGGGTTCATCATAATCATAAGACTCCTAATAAGAGAGGGAGCCGTAGATGCTCTGAAGAGGGAAGCGAGGGTGGGTGAAGAGGAAGGAGAAAGATTTAAAGACACTACACTGTTGACTTTGAAGATGGAGGAAGGGACCATGACCCAAGAGAAAGCAAGGAAAAGAGTTCTCTCCTAGAACCACAAAAAGGAAACATCCTTGCTGACACTTCAATTTTAGGACTTCTGACCTGCTGGGCTGTAAGATCATAAATTAGTGTTGTCTTAAGTCACGAAATTTGTTGAAATGTGTTACAGCAACAATAGGAAATGAATCTAATGAGTCACAAGAAAGGCTCCAAGAAAAATACATTAACTTCACCTAATTATGGGGGGAAAAACCTGTAATACTATTCAGTCTTCAGATTTTTAGTAGAAACTTGGTTAATCAGAATCTGTTGTCCACCACTGAGCCTAAAATAATGAGACATAATTATTACATATAAACTAACCAATAAAATTATGGAAGAAATAATTAAAACACAAATAAATTATAGCCATGCACATGGACTTTAAATAAAGGCCAAATGGCTTCTTACTTTTCAAAAATGCAAACTTGGTAAAGAAAAATATGATCAATATATAATTATATCAACTCAAAAAAACCGTAGTGTCTTCTGGACCTGGTGACCTTGCTCAGCCTCTCTTCGAGTAATCTGTGGCTGTTGGAGGGCACGCGGAGAAGTAACAGCAGCATGTTTCTGGATACTCGTTCCATTTCCCTTTCCTTTAGCTTTGCATAAACTGAGCAGATTCCACATAGAAATTACACAAATAGTTGAAGGTGGCATGAAGGTTGGAGCAAGCCTATTTTTCTGGAGAAGTATATTTTTGCATCTGAAATCAGTGCTGGCTTAGCAACGCCAGCTTTCAAAACATCTGTGCCTAGTGAAGGGCTGCATAAGCTGTTGTGCTCAGTGTACCCAAACAGCACTGAGCGGTGGCGCTGCCGGGGTGGGAAAGGGAACGTTCAATTTGCACACACTGATATTCTTGTTATCGCTGCTCTTTGGAATTGTTTTCGATTGAGAGCATCGTGCCTTTAACATTCATTTAGTATTGTAGAGAGGATATGTTCTTTACGTTTCATTTTGAGATGGTGCCTATGATCACTGAGATCACTCTTACTGAAGGGTGACGCTGAAGAGCAGCTTTGGAATTGAACAATAGGGAGCTTCAGCGTCATCTCCTGGCTCCAGTGCAACTCAGCTTCTCCAGTCATCAGAGGGAACACATACTTTGTTCCCTTGTTGGGCTCCCTTGAGAGTATGCGATGCAGGTCTTTAAGCCATTTTAGGGCAGAGAATAGCTTGTGTCTCATCTTTTCTCTGGCAGTCTGAGAGGAGGATGTAATTTATCTTCTCCTCAACCGGGCGCTCCTCGCTGCTGACTTCCACACATCTTCCTCTCACCGGAAATGACCAGGTATATTAAAAACCAGATGCAAAATAGCTGGGGAAATACTTGGTTGCATTGCCAAACAGATTCAAATGAACAATGGAAGCATTTACGGCACAAATACCTACGGTTAAAGGTCAGGATGTTGCCAAGGTCACCCTGAAGAGCAGGTTTTCCGTGCTCCAGGGTCAAAGCTGGAGGACATTGGTCCATCCCAAATGCTTTCTTGTTTCTGTTTTCCTACCTTCCTCCTGCCTTCTTCCTGCCGTTCTTGGAAGGAGGTATGAGTGCCGAATAGAGAGTTGTGGAGAAGAGCGGGGACATTAAAAAAGAACATGTATCTGGGTGCTAAACTCAGCCCTGCCGTTTTCTGGTTGCAACACCTCGAGTACAGTCGACATTCTCTCTGAGTTTTGGTTTCACTCGTCTATTAAGTGAAGTAACACAACATGGTTTGCAGCGTTGTAGGGCAAGTGAAAGAGAGAACCCCTGTTAGCTTCTTTCACACTCCAGAAAGAGTAGCTATGGCGACAATCCACAGACATCTCTACACTGTTAGGGTCTGCTCATTCCTTCGGGCTCCGCCTCGCTAGTTGAGTATTTTCTTAATATAAGTTGTCCGTGACTGAGATCGCAAAGGTCTCTCAAAATGCAAAGGAAGCTGCTGCCTAACCTGGTCCATCAAGTATATTCCATTCTGGAAAGAGTGGGAGGCTTCTCTTATTAGAGAAAGAACATTAAAAAAAAAGAAGCCAATTTTCCATGTAGAAAAATTAACTGGTTAATTCTGAGTGACTAGTCAAATAGATCAAATTTCCTGCGGCCTGGAAACCCGCAGCTCCAAATACTGACTCTCACTCCTACCACCACGTGTTGGGTTTGGTGACTACGTTGTGCACTTGCCTGGTATTCATGAATTCCATTTCAAACTCCCAGGGACAGCCGCTTTGTTTGGCCTGCTGGAGCTCGCAAGGCGTGACTGCCCTCTGGTGGTGTCTGCCTTCCACACACCCAAACGTAATACATTTTTTTTCTTTCATTTCACTCCCACTGTAGAACGAAGGTGGCTGACCAGTTCGTTTCTTGTTTCTTAAACGGCAGCTCCTTGTGCAGCCTTCTAGTTAGAGGGAATCATTGACTTCAAGCTGCATTTTTCTGCCAATATTTCTGTCCAATTGTTGAAGACATTTCTTGTTTCTTCTCTGCATTATATTTTCCAAACGAAGGTATCTCAGGTAAGGTAGCATCCAGATGTTTCATCACCTGGCTGCCTTTGGAGTATTGCCAATGTTCCTTCTAAAAGCTGACAGGGAGAAGCGCATAGGTCGTGCAGCTGCAGTCTAAACAGTGGAAAGCGGCAGTGGGACGCTGCTTCCCAGGCATCAGGACCTGAAACCACATGTAGGCCTGGCTCAGGAGCTCTTTAAACCTGCCTCTCCAGCTTCCTCTTCCTTGCACTTCTTGCAGCAGAAAAAACATCGCTCACCTAGGTGGCCTGCATGCACCTCAAATTCCATATTATAAAATCAAATTCCTTTTCCCTTGAACCTGTTCCCCCTCCTCCTGTGTTCAGTGCCTTGAATGCGGGTCTGTTGCTTGGGCTCCACAGCTGTTCCCTTCTGGCTCTGCCACTACTGCCCTTATCACATCTGATACCCAAACTCCATAATGAGAACCCCCTGCTTAAAATAACTTTTCACTATCTAAGGATAAAACTCAAAATACAAGGCACGCTGGGCCCTTTACAATCTGGAGGATGCAGTCTGTCCTCCCAGGCTTATCACCCAGCTCACCACACCATCGCATGGCCCTTCCCCAATTGTACCGCGTGCATTTCTTCCTCTACATAGTTAGCATTCAATCTGGCCAAAGTCCATCTGTTCAGCTCGAAAACTCCACTCTGAATACTATCTGTACCTTGGAAATGCTTCAGGTCCTTCTCCAATGATACAGAACTAATGATTCTCACCTCTGAAACCAGTATGTGTTGACTCTGTGATGATAGGACACATCATCTTGTGTCCTAGCTGCATACAAGTCTTCTCCACCTTCTGAGGCTCTAGGTTCCCTGGAACCACAACCCGTCTTGTAAAATTTTGTAAATCCAATTCCAAGCAGAGTGCTGGTGTTTGGTGGGTGTTTAAAAATGTTCTGTGAATTAAATTCACCTATCAGCACTACTTGGAATTACATGAGCTTTTTAAAATGTTGCAATTATACTTGTGGCCAACTAAATTTTCACCTATAAAGTTTTCACCTAAATGAATAGAAAGTCAAATCTCCTGTTCTTGCTGTTATGTAGGTGATTCCTTGGCAGGGAGGAGGGAAGACGCTCACTGTTGGAGGTCATCTGTGTACCTGAGTTTCAGTCTGAGCATGATGGTTGAGAAGACAGTCTCTGAAGTTAGATGTCAACATTCAAACATAACTCCATCTTTTATTAGACCTTACCTATGTTACTTACACCTTTAGAACTGGTTTTATGTAATCTGTAAAATTACAATAAAGAAATTACCTATCAAGATAATTGCAAGGATTAATTGGAATAATACAACACACACATATTTACACAGTGCCTGCCATATAAAAACTGCTCTATAAATGTTAGCTGGTGTAATAATTATCTTCCACACACCCAATGTCTATATGCATACTTTTACATGACATTTCACAAGGAAAACAATGTGAGTTGTAGAGTGGAAATCCCTTGATGAGAAGAGAATTCTACGAAGAATTTCTTGATTCTATGAGTGTTGCTAATTTGGCTTAATCCACTGCAGATACTAAACGTTGCTTCTCCCCAGTGAAAACGAACCCTTACAAAGTGCCCACGTTAGTAAGTGAATAACATACAACACTGAGCCACAGCTTTATGAGAGCTAGGTTCCAGAGAGCTGTACTGCAGTGCAGTAAATAAAGCATTTCCACAGCTGGAATCCAGTGCTCCAGAACCTAGAAAATGAAGGTTCCCAAGGTGAAATGTAAAATTTCATTATTCTTGTTGTATATGTGGATACTGCAATTTTTTAAATGCAGCAAGAGACCCCTGGTAAGTGCTTAGTAACTTCATGCCTCAGTTTCTTTACAGGTAAATGGGGGATATAACAGAGATACTTTGAGGATTAAATAAGTTAACATATTTAAAGTGCTTAAAACATATTTAAAGTGCTTTAAATAATTCCACTATTATTTTCATAATAAATATTATGATGGAGATTATAAGATTACTGTAAAAAATCCGTAACACATGGATATACAAACGTCAAGTTAAATAAATAAATAAGAGGAAACCAGCCCCTTTGCATTCAACTTGAGCATTTGCTATAAGAATTATATGACAGTGACGAAGACAGTAGATATGATTATTTAACATATGTTTAAATACATTAAAATTTACACAGAGAATTTAGATATTCCGGACCTTAAAATGTATACAAAGAGTATTTGAAAGCTCATGGGAAACAATTTTACTTTCCTCTCATCTTGAAAAACACAAACAAAAATTATCAGAGAAAAGAAGCATTTGTTCTCCTGATCTATTAAGAATTCATTCAAGTCTACTATGTATGGAATTATAGAGGCAAAATTTATTCAAAATATATAAAACCATTATCAGTGGCTAATATTCTTTGCAACTCTCACATCGAATCCTATAATATTTCCCTTGGCATCCTGAAAGATACTCCGACTTGGCTGATCAGAAACTCCTCAGATGATTGCTAATCATATTTTGCCCCAAGGTACCACACCAGACCTACTATATCAGAAACTCTCCAGATGTTTCCTAGAAATCTGTATGCCTAACAAGCACCCTAGAGACTGGTTACCATTAGATTTGGGAGTAGTCACTTATATGCCTGGCACAAGCTTCTGCACATAATAGGCACTAGGTAGGATACAATTTAGAGTTTGAATTTAGAAACTCTTACTTCAACTTCTGGCTTTATTACTTGTCAGAAGGGTGATTTTGGACATTGATATTTTTAAAGTCATCAGTTTCCTCAACTATGAAATGGCGCTAATCATGCCTATCTTATAGGAAATTAAATAAAACCAAAATTAAAGTGCAAAACACACTATTGACACCTAATATATGACTGATAAATGTTAGTCCATTATAAAGGTGGTATCATTTTCAATAAATACAGTTGGAATGGGTGACACAATTTCTTCATTAAATGGCATGTGCAAGAACCCTCAAATATTATTAATTCATTCCCAGGAATTCTGTAAAGAGAAGTGGTATTATTAAATAGTTCTTCCTTTGCCCACCCATGTTAGTATTATCGTTAATGACACGCTATTCTGTAGACTGCTACAATGGCACTTCTGTCTATCCTTGTGCAGGCAATGGGACTAGAACATTGATAGTCTGGTAATGATAGTTTTTGAGGGGATGCTATAAACTAAAGCACAAATTAAAATATTTCTTAAGAATGCTAACATAATTACTTGAAGTTTTCTCTAAAATTAGACAGAAATCCTAGAATAGAGGTTGAGAGAACTCATGGGAGTTTAGGGTCCCCACTGGCTCCATGTAGTCTATTTTTCATCTATCAACTGATCCTAAAGCTTCTGTGCTACCCCTTCAAAAAGTCCCCTCAGCAATTTTAATCAAGAAAAAAGACCTAGCCTTGGCCAGGTAACTCAGTTGGTTAGACCATCTTCCTAATGCACCAAGGTTATGGGTTCAAATTCAAGTCAGGACACATACAGGAATCAGCCTATGAATGTATAAGTGGAGCAAGAAAACAATGTTTTATATTAACTAAAAAAAAAAGACCTAATAAAATGTAAGCTTCTCAGTAACAATGCGCCTTACTTATCAACCTCCCATTGTTTTCTTTGAAACCTAGAATGCCAGAGAACATTGATCCTGTCAAGTTGTACAGAAGAAAGTAGTTTACATAATGAATTTGGCTGTTTCATATTCACACTAGATAAAAAGCATCAATTAAAGTATCATCTAAATTCTCTATGTAGACTCCTTATTATGAAATATTAACATCTTTGAGATCATTAAATTTCTGGTTTATTGAGCCTGGCTGGTTGGCTTAGTGGTAGAGCATAGGCCTGGTGTGTGTGGATGTCCCGGGTTTGATTCCCAATCAGGGCACACAGGAGAAGCATCCATCTGCTTTTCCACCTCTCCCCCTCTCATTTCTCTCTCTCTTCCTCCCCTGCAGCCATGGCTTGATTGAAGCGAGTTGGCCCCAGGCACTGAGGATGGCTCCATGGCCTCTGCCTGGGGCACTAAGAAGAGCTCAGTTGCTGAGCAATGGAATAATGCCCCAGAAGGGCAGAGCATTGCCCCTAGTGGGTTTGCTGGGTGGATCCTGGTTGGTGGGCATGCAGGAGTCTCTCTCTGCCTCCCATTCTCTCACTGAATAAAAAAATAAATTAATAAATATTAAAAAAAAGAAATTTCTAGTTTATCATTGTATAGTAAAATTAAAGTTAAAACCAGATGTAATCTCTTATTTTGACTTAGTGCTAAAGGAGGACAGTATCTATAAGCAGTCAGAAATCTATATCAGACACAAAGAGTTTGGACATGGAGTTGTGGGGAAGCAGGCAACATAGAATCAAGGATACTGGACTAGGACAGAACTGAGCTCCTATTCAAGCCGTGCCACTTGCTACCCATACAGCCTTGGGTAAAGCATTCAATTCTCTGAATATCAGGGTGTTTGTCCATTAAATGAAAAAGATATATTTTGCACTATTGTTGTAAATATTAAATAAAATAGAATATGTTCTACTTTTCAACAGTACCTGACATGTAATATGTGTAATAAACAATAGCTATTAGTGGCTCAAACCAAATGTCAACATAGAAAATAACTCTCATAAAAACAATGGAGACTACATCTTTCTAAACAAATGTCAAGCACCCTGTGGTTTCAGGTATCTATATAAAGAACTATTATTGTATATTCACTTTATTTGTAAAAATGTCATCACTGCTCCATTGCACATAATAATTCAGGTGGACAGTGTATATCTACAAAAGGAGATCATTAATGTAATATATTTTAAGCTTCTAAACTATGCTGGCACAGTCACTGGCACTGTGGATATGATACAGTCACAGCCTCTGTTCTTGTTGTGTTTACAGTCAAGTGGAGAAGGCAGATTAGGATAACAAACATAAATGTAATAATTACAAATTCTATCCTTCTGTGATTCTGACTCCCTTGAACCTATGGAGGTCCAAAATGTCCAGACTTGGTTGACCTTGGTTCCATCTCTTTTTTATAATATGGCTTCTAGAGCATGGAACTCTTCACATTTCTACTATACTAAGATTAAATTATTTATATGTAATTCCTTAGAAATTCACTGTTTAATTTTTAAAAATGAATTATTCATACTTCAGTGAACTGTTTAATATTTATTAGATTTCTTTTGTTTTATATTAACTGAAAGACGGGGAGGTAGAGACAGACTCCCACACGCACTCCAATCAGGATTCACCTGGAAAGCCCCCCTACCAGGTACTACTCTGCCCATCTGGGATGGGATGCTGTTCTATTGTTCAGCAACCATGCTATTTTAGTGCCTGAGGTGAGGCCATGGAGCCATTCTCAGCACCAGGGGCTAACTTTGCTCAAACCTTTTGAGCCTTGGCACTGGAGGGGAAGAGAGAGAGATGGGGGGGGGGGGTAGAGAAGCAGATGGTCACTTTTCATGTGTGCCCTGACCAGGAATTAAACCCAGGACTTCCATGTGCCAGGCTGATGCACTACTCTACAATTAAGCTGACAGGCCAAGGCAAGACTTCAAATATATAACGTATAAAGTGTTAACCCAATGGCCACATTTTCTCATAAATATAGCCTGATAAATTTAAGAAACACAATCTCCATCAAGACCTCATCACAATCTCTTCCCTGGTTTTCACTTTAGTGACAACAGCAGTATGACAGCATCACAATATCCTGAGTACACTTATTTTGTAGAAGGAAAGTTATTTGAAGAATGCTCTCACAACAAAGAATTGTGATTGTGTAAAAGAGAAACATAATTTAGATTGCAGAATGCCATGCACTACTACCTGAGAACATGATATTTAACCTGAACCCTGAAGAATAATTTTGCCTCAGAGTGAAGAAAAACATATTTCTGACAACAGGTCCATCATGGTAAATTTATTAAACAAAAGTAGGTCACATGCATTTTGAGAATCTTTAGGTGTAAGAAATGTGGTTGAAGAAAAGGTCAATGGAGTTGGCTGAGGCCAGACTGTGTGGCATCTTGAAGGTTTTGCTAAGCTCTACTTAAGTGCACAGGGAAGCTACTCGAAAATGGGGCACATGCGTCAGACAGTCGGAGCAGATTTCTGCTGTAATAAACGAGTTCCAAAGTCCTGGTGGTTCTCAAAACAACAGTGTATTTTTCCTCACATTAAAAAACATCCATTGTGCCCTGGCCGGTTGGATCAGTGGTAGAGCGTCGGCCTGGCGTGCAGAAGTCCCGGGTTTGATTCCCTGCCAGGGCACACAGGAGAAGCGCCCATCTGCTTCTCCACCCCCCCCTCCTTCCTCTCTGTCTCTCTCTTCCCCTCCCGCAGCCGAGGCTCCATTGGAGCAAAGATGGCCCGGGCGCTGGGGATGGCTCCTTGGCCTCTGCCCCAGGCGCTAGAGTGGCTCTGGTCGCGGCAGAGCGACGCCCCGGAGGGGCAGAGCATCGCCCCCTGGTGGGCAGAGCGTCGCCCCCTGGTGGGCAGAGCGTCGCCCCTGGTGGGCTGCCGGGTGGATCCTGGTCGGGCGCATGCGGGAGTCTGTCTGACTGTCTCTCCCCGTTTCCAGCTTCAGAAAAATACAAAAAAATAAAAAATAAATAAAAAAAATCCATTGTGGTTCCATGGGGCCTCTGCTCTGTGTCTATTCCGTCCCAGTACAACACTGAAGGAGAAGCCACACTCGCCATAGGATCAAGAAAAACAGAGTGAGGACAAAGTCCCTCAAAGCCTCTTAAAAGTTTCTTCGGAAGTGGCCCATATTGCTGCTACTCACATGTCATAGTCCACACAATTGACATGGATCAGCCTGACCACAACGGAGTCAAAGCAAAGTCCTCCCACAAGGATTCCCTAGCAGAGAGGGGCAGAAACGGTTTCCGAACAATAATAAAATGTGTCACAGAGCAGAGAAGTAAAAGATTCAGATTCTATTTTTAAAAGATTAGTAACGCCATGATGAAGAAAAATTTCAAGGACACCAAAGTCAGAAGGGGGGCAACCCACTAAGAATTTGTTATAGGACTGAAGGTTAGAGAAGGTGGTGATTTTAACTGCGGTGCTGGCTGAGAGAAGAAACTGCATAGACCCTGAATAGATTCCGGTGGTAGAACAACAGAATGACTTGGCTTCAAAAGTTTAGACAAATGAACGTGAATGACATTAACTCAGGCTGTATGGACGTGGTGTTTTTACAGTATTTACCATTTCAATCTTCCAAAAGGAGAAATAAGTGAATTTAAACCCAAATACAAGAATGAGCTTGGTAGAAATGTTCAGTAGTAAACCCTGTGAGTGGCTGGCCACTTTCTGCCTTCTCTGCTGATGTTAGAATTACAGAGCATTGTGCGGAATTCAAGATAACACAAGCAAGCTATTTTATCGCATTATGCCTCAGTTCCCCATAGGTAACTACTTTTCTTCATTCACGGGACTAAAATGGATAAGATGCTGTAAAGATATAAAATCTTCTACCTTCTACAATAATATTTCTCTGCTAATCACTTCAAAAAAATAAATGACAGAATTCCTTGAAAAGGAAATATGGTGTAGAAAAGGCATTAAATTTGACATCAGAAGATCCTGATTTAAATTTGGCTGTGACTTTTATCTATTTATCTTTCAAAAAAAGTACTCGTTATAATAAAAAACATGACCTTAGAAAAATTATTTAATTTACACGGCATCAATGTTATCATCATTAAAAGTAGAATATTAATTACCTACTTGCTCTTATGAGAATTAAATGAGACTGATAGTCAATTAGTTCAGGATTAGTTGAGTCTGAATGGCATGGAATTATCAGGTAATGTAATTTTTGATTGCCTTTTAATTTTTAGATAATTGGATAATTGTAGATTTGTATTTAGTTGTAAGAGATAAGAGATTTATAGTTATGGGTATTCCCCAATCATAACATCTTGCAATACCATATAATACAATATAGCAACCAAGATATTAACACTGATTCAGTCGAGAGAGATTATGTCCATCATGGCAAGGATCTTTCATGGGGTCCTTATGTAACCACACCCCTAGCCCTTCCTTAATCTCAGACAACTGCCAATCTGTTTTTCACTTCTGTAAATTTGGCATTTCCAGAATGTTAATAAATAGAATCATGATTTATGTAACCTTTTGAGATTAACTGGATTACTTAGCATAGTTCATCCAGGTTGTTGTGTGTATCAATAGTGCATTACTTTTTCTTGTTGAGCGGTACTCCATTATATGGACATGTTACAATTTGTTTAACCATTCATACACTAAAGAATATCTAGGTTTCTAGTTTGGAGCTTTTATAAATAAAGAAGCATAAATTTATATACATATTTCTGAATGAAAATAAAATTTTTATTTATTTGGAATAAATGTCCAGAAGTGCAAATTATGGTACAGGAAGCATATTATAGTTGTGTAGGAGTTCTTGGGTTTTTTTTAAGAAATTGTCAAACTGTTTTTCAAATGAACTGTACAATTTTACATGTTCACTAGCATTGTATGATCTAGTTTCTCTTCATCCTTACCAGCATTTAGAGTCACTTTTTAAAAGCCATTCTGAAGTATATAGTGATAGCTCATTGTGGTTTTTAATCTGTGTTTCTCTAATAGCTTAATGATGTTGAACATCTTGCCATAAGCATAGTTGCCATCTATATATTCTTTTGTGGGGATATATCTCTGCATGTTTTGTTCTTTTTATAATTAGATTATTTTGTTTACTATTGAGTTTGTGAGTTCTTGATATATTCTAGATAACATTCCTTTGTGGGATATGTGGTTTGCAAATATATTTTTCACCCTATAGTTTGTTTATTCATCTTCTTACTGAAATCTTTCATGGAGAAAAAGTTCTCAATTTTGATGAATTTCAATTCATCAATTTTTCCGCTTAAGGATCATACTTTTTTTTATCAAAATTAAAAACTTTTTGCCAACTCTTAGGTTCTCAAGGATTTTTCTTCAAAACGTGGTAATTTTGGGGGAAAAACAAAGAACATTTCTCTTATTTTTAAGCTTTGTAGTATTTCATTTTATATTTAAGTCCATAATGTATTTTGAGCTAATTTTTGTATAAGGTGTGAAACTTAGGTCAAGATTCTCTTTATTTTAATGGGTGCTAAATTACTCCAGCACAATTTGTTGAAGGTGTTCTCTTTCCTCTATTGAATTGTTTTTGCACATTAAAAAAAAATCAGTTGGGCAGATATTCATAGATTTATTTCCAGGTTCTCTATTATTTTCTTTTGATCTATGTTTGTCCCTCTACCAATACCACTACAGTCTTGATTATTATAACAATATAATAATTCTAGACATCAGTTAGAATGATTTTTACCATTTTATTTGCCTTTGACAAACTGTTTTAGCTGTTACATTTTCTTTGCCTTTTTATGTGAACATTAGAATAACTCATACCTTGAGTCTTTATGTCAATTTGAAGAGAACTGGTATCCTTCCTATATTGATATTTAGTCCATGAACATGTTATGTCACAGTTTATTTAGATTTTCCTTGATTTATGTCATCAATATTTTGTAGCTTTGAGCATATAAATCCTGTGTAGATTTTGGTGAATTTGTACATAACTATCTCATTTTATGAGCAATTATAAACATATTTTTAATTTCAGTGCCCACATGTTCATTGCTACTAGACTAAAAATAATTGATTTAATTTTTATATGTTGATTTTGTATAAATGACCTTAAAGCACTCACTCATTAGTTCCAGGAGGGTTCTTTTATTATTATTATTATTATTATTATTGATTCCTTGGCATTTTCCACATAGACAACTGTCATCAGCCAATAGAGACAGTTTGATTTTGTCACTTCCAAGTTGTATACCTATTATTTCTTTTTCTTGCCTATTGCACTGCCTAGACTTTCCATTATTATGTTGAAAAAGAATAGTGAGGGCAGATATCCTTGCTTTGTTCTTGATCTTAGGGGAAAGTATCCAGTCTTGCACCATTAAGTTTTTCACAAGTAGCAGGTTTTCTTTAGATCCTCTGTATCAAGTTGCAGAAGTTTCCCTTTCTTCCTATTTTCCCAAATGCTTTTTCTGCACCAGTAGATACAATCAAGTGATTTTTCATTACCCTTTTAATATAGCAATTAAATTGAAACAGCCTTGCATCCCTGAAAAATACCGCACTTGGTCATGGCACATAATTCTTTTATATATTTCTGCATTTTATTTGCTAATACTTTGTTAAGAATTTTTACATCTATATTAATGAAGATATTAGTCTGCCATTAGTTTTTTTTTACTAGTTTTGTCTGGTTTTACTCTCAGGGTAATACTAGCATCATATAATGAATGGAAGTAGTACTTCCTCTTCAATTTTCTGGAAAAATTGTGTATAATCAGTGTTAATTTTCTTTCAATGTTTGCCAGAATTCTCCAGTGAAACCACCTAGGTCTGAAATTCTTTGGGTGAACTATCAAATTAAAAATTCAATTCCCTTGAGAGTTATAAAGTTACTCAAATTATATATTTCATATTTTTTGAGTATGGCATTTTTTTCAAGTAATTGGTGTCTTTCATCTAAATTGTCAAATTTATGTGTGCAGTGTTGTATATAGTATTCCCTTATTATTCTTTTTCCACCTAAAGGGCTGTTGTGATTTCCTGTTCCATTTTTAATACTGATAATTTATGTCTTCTCTGTTTTTTCTTTGTTGATCTTGTCAGAGATTTGTCAATTTTATTGATCCTTTCAAACAACAAACTTTTTATTTTATTGGCTTTTCTATATTGTTTTCCTGTTTTCAATTTGAATGTGTTCTGGTTTCATCATTTAACTTTTTTCCTTCTGCTTGCTTTGGAATTGCTTTGCTCTTTCTTTTTCTAGGTTTTTGAGGGAAGAACTTATATTATTGATTTCAGCCTTTTTCTCTTTTCTAATGTATGCATTTAATATATTATCCCTCTGAGAATTGTTTTAGCTATGTACCACAAATTGTAATATGTGGCATCTTTATTTCTGTTTAGTTTAATGTATTGTTTAATTTTCTTCTCTTCACCAGGCCTCCACTGATGCTCAAAGAACTTAAATGATTTGCCCAAATCCACATAGGTAGCATGTGACACTTGTTGGATTGATACTCAGCTAGTCCAAAGCCTGTCTGCAAAACTATACTTCCTGATTCCCTAGGGTTCTTTGGTCAGCCTTAATGTGCCTGATATCCACAGTAGTGCCTCAGTGCTGGTTTCTGCTCCCCGCATAATCCCCTCCACTGTGGGTGAGGAAGGATGATTTCATTTAGCTGGACATTGCTGGGGTCCTGAATCTCCACTTGGCATCATTTGACACCACCCCAGCAGGGAGAGTGGAGGGTGCTTCATTACTGTGCCTCTTCTCTGACTCTTTAACAATAAGCTTTTGTTGGGCTTTCTCCTTTCAATGCATAATGGTATTTTCACATGGCCAGCTCCTTCTGCTTCAGGTCTTGGATGTATGTAGCAAAAAGAAAACACAGGGAACTCACACCGAATTGTTCCATGGGTCCCAATGCCCACAGTCCATCCCCCTTCCCTCTATCTTTCAGAATGTCCTTGCGTTCTTCTGTATTCCATATCCAGGATTTCTACTTGTACATAGGCAAAAGTATGTCTGCTGCCTCTTCTTGAAAGCAGAAGTCCATATTGTATCAATTTTCAAATATTCAATAAACAAAATTTTCTTTAGACTAAACATTTTTGAGAGTAGAGTGCATTTTTCTACATTAAAGTGAAACAATATTTTTTTTCATTGGAGATCTGAGTTCAGGTTCCCTACATTTATACTGATGGTTCTTACCAGCTGTTTCTCAATGCTAGACAGCACTTACTGCGAGTATGACACCTGGGCTTCTACTTTTTCTTCAGGATAGGAAAGGACAAAGAATTTCACTTACAAAAATGTTTAGAATGGAGAAAATTATTGGGGACCTATTCAAACACTGACTTGAAACTAATGGTAGAAGCGTATTCTGGCTAGAAAGTACCAGGACCATTTGACCAAACCTATAGATTAAAGTGCACATGCATCAGGCAGTCTTTCTGGAATCAGTTGTTTGTGAGACTGAGGCTGGTTTAGATTCACTTGATGGCAGAGTTGTAGCTGCCCTAATTTTAAGTAGTAGATGGCTTCCACTGTTTAGTGCCATTACCACAAAGTGATGTGACACTTATCACAGCAGCTGCTGCAAAAGTTCTCCTCCTCCCACAGCCTGTGCTCTGTGAATTCCAGATGATGAATATCAGATTGTTTGCAATGAGAAGTGGTTTTGACATTATGACAGAAAACATATCTCCTTGTTTTTTCCACTGATAAGAAGGTTCCCCAAATTTAATATGAGTGTGGGGCTGGTGGAGAATTCTAATTTCAATACAAGGACTGTTCAATTATTTGTTTAAACAGCCATTAATTCCCTCTCCCCTTCCAACAGCAGACACAGCAAATTAATTGCCTCACATTCCCTATTAGCCCGAGTACACCATCAGCAGGGTGGCCAGATTTAACAAATGAAAATATAGAACACCCAGTAAAATTTGAATTTAAAATAAATAACAAATAATTTTTAGTTTAAGAAGTATATCCCAAATATAGCATGAGATAAATTTATACCAAAAAAAAAAAAAAAAAAAAAAAAAAGAAAGAAAGAAAATGTCTGTTGTTCACCTGAAATCCAAATGAACCCAGGCACTTTATATTTAATCTGGCAACCCTACATCAGAATCCTCCTTAACATGATACTTCAGGTAACTCCTGTCAATCAGTTGAAATCTGCCTGTTAAATAAAACATATAAGGTGTAGAAAGAAAGGAGGACAAGCAAGAGTATTAAAGGAGGGAACGACGTAATAAAGTTATGTATAAAAATCTGAGGTGCTGGCCATATCTTTTCTATAAGAGTAAATTAGAGCCTGACCAGGCGGTGGTGCAGTGGATAGAGCATCGGACTAGGAGGCGGAGGACCCAGATTCGAGACCCCGAGATCGCCAGCTTGAGTGCGGGCTCATCTGGTTTGAGCAAAGCTCACCAGCTTGGACCCAAGGTCACTGGCTTGAGCAAGGGGTTACTCGGTCTGCTGAAGGCCCATGGTCAAGGCACATATGAGAAAGCAATCAATGAACAACTACGGTGTTGCAACAAAAAACTGATAATTGATGCTTCTCATCTCTCTCCCTGTCTGTCTGTCCCTGTCTATTCCTCTCTCTGACTCTCTCTCTGCCTCTGTTAAAAAAAAAAAAAGAGTAAATTAGAGCAACCTCTGTGTTTCCTACCTGATGCAGCAAAAATACTGAATTTATTCCAATTACATGTGTGAGGATTACATGTGTGAGGGAGGAGAAAACTCCCGGCTTCTCCTCCTGGTTCTTATGTCTGGTCACATCATTAAAATAACATAAGGCAGATTAATTGAAGAAAATTGAGTTTTAATAAGTATGTGTACAGGGCATCCACATAAGTGTAAAACTACCAAAGATCATAAGACAAAATGAGGTATATATTACTGTCATTCTAGACTAAGGAGAAGGAGATAGGAATCTGGGATTTCGAAAGGAAGTAAGGCAATTCACAAGAAGTTGAAGAGTGTTAATGTTTTGTAAATAAATGTTTGCTAGGACATCTAGAAAAAAATGGGTCACAGATAGGACTTTGAGCAAGCTGGCCACGTGAGGTCCCTCCCTGTCTGTCAACCTACTTCAGATCACACCATGAGGTCTGTGGTGGTCATTTTTTACAAGAGCAGGCCTTCTATCTTAAACTCTTTTAGTCGGTTTGGAGGAAGGTCAAAGGTTCTTCCTATGTCCTTTCATTATTTCTTCAAAATAAAATAATCTTTTTGCCAGAGAGACACATTTTGGGGCAGCAAGTCTTTCTGCCCTACAGATACTAATCATTTGAACATTATTACTAAAGACAAAGCCCTTGCATGAGGTTGAGGGTTTGTCCGTTTGTTTGAATATAGTCGTTCTCAAAGCATAACCCATGGACCAGCAGCACCGGCATCACCTGTTAACATGTTAGACATGCAAAGGTTAGTTCCCATCCCAGACCTCCTCAAACAGAAACTCTGAGTTGTGAAGGCCTGAGGAAATTAGGTTTAAAAGCCCACAAGACACATCTGATAAATCAAACTTGATCAAGCTCAAGCTTGTGTGTCAGCACATCCAAAACCAATAGTTACCCCGCTAAAGAAATCCTACAATAGGAAGACTCCTTTCATTTTTATGCTCACCCAGGTGTCTGTAATTTTAGAATGAGAAAAATCGATAAATTTGCAACTGGTTCTAATTTCAGCTACATATCAACTTGGTACAAATCTATTATCTTCCCCCAGGAAAGCTCTAAACCTCAAGCAAATACCATGACCACCTTCATCCTATGTCCCTGCTGGGGAGATGGGTGACTGACATTCTCTGTTGCCTGATCAGAGGTAAAGCCTGGGTACCATGACCTCCCCAAGCATAAGGAATGCACTAAAGTGTCCCTGCTTCTAGATTCAGTGTTTTCTTTAGTGGAATCAACAACAATTTTAAGTCTTCTCTTATCTAAATCAACACATCTAGTCAGACATATTATCATTATTTAAATTGACCTTGGTACCAACTACTGGGGAAAAAAATCAAAACAATAACAACAAAATGAAGATGCAAAGTGATTTCACTTTTATTGACTAACATAAATTGGGCACCTTACAAATATGTACAGTATATTATTTTAATTTACATGACCATCAGGAAAGGTAAGGTCTTCTATCTCCAATTTATGAACAAGAATTCAGATTCAGAATGTGTATATAATTGACTAGAGGTCACATAGTTGGAAAGCAGCACAAAGTAATGCAAAGCCAGGTCTGTCAGTTTCCAAATACTATTGCCCTGTCCAATAAAATATCTCCCTTCCATATAGAATGCGTTCACGGATGGTGTAATCAAAGGAACAGAACTAATTAAAGATTCGGTGACTTGCATGAACTATTCCCTGTAGCATCTGATTAGTATCTAGAGGATGTTTTGATGTGTTCTCCAAATCCTGTGCTTTCTTTGAGGTTCAGTCTAATTTACATTTTATATAAAGAAATTGCAACTCACAGTGGATTCTTCTTAATGCAGACAGAATGCACTGTATTTCCTTTCTTTGTAATTTAATTATATGCTAGTCCCAAATAGTTATTTAATCTTTCCTAGTTTGTTTTTAGTCTATAACAAAATGTGTGAGGTCAAGAGCTGTCTTCCAAGAAAATCTGCTGCGTAAGTTTCAGCATGTTATGGAACAGTGTCTACTGTAGAAGTTATGTCAAAGAGGTTTATTGACCAAAGGAATCCCAGGGTTGCAAAGATAAAAATACATGGTCCCTGCCTACAAGGAGTTACAGTGTAGTGGAGAGGTTTATGGGGGAAAGAATCAAATGCTGTGGTGCTCTGATACACTGGCCATTATGCCATGAGAGGCATGAAAGAAAAGCCACTAGGAAAGTCTTGTACAAACTAGCCCTTGAAATGCAACTAAAGAAAGAAGGAGGAAGTTGTCAAGACACATGAGGAATAAAATTCTAGGTAGAACGAATCCTGTCTGCAACATATTTAAAGGAAGAGGCTGGACGTATGTAGTTCAGCATAAGAAGGGAAAGTCTAGTGGTTTGAATTGTGCTCTTCCCAAAAATATATCCAAGTCCTAGCCCTCCAGGACCTATGAATGTGACCTTACTTGGAAATACGGTCTTTGCTGATGTAATTAGGATTCTTGAGATGAAATTATTCTGGATTTAGGTAAGCTTAATGACTGGCAATCTTGTAAGAGAAGAAAAGAGAGATTTAACTGAGAGAGAAAGGAAAAGGAGGCCATGGAAAGATGGAGGCAGAGACTGGAGTTTTGCAACCTCCAGGCAAGGAATGCCAAGGGTTACTGGCTGCTCTCAGGAGCTCAGAGAGAGACATGACTCTCCCTTAGAGCTTCCAGAGAGAATTAACTCAGCTGACCCCTTAAGGTTGACTTCTGTTCTCCAGGACTGTGAGAAAATAAATATTTCTGTTGTTTCCAGCTGAGAAGTTTGTAATTTGTTATGACAGCCCTAGGAAAGTAATAGAGAAGGGACTTAAGGAGCAAAGTGATAGGACATGAGGCTAGACAGATAATGAGGTCAGATCATAAATATTTGTGAATGTCAGATGCTCAGCAGCTTGGGCAGTTTCCAGCATTTTAGTGTAATTCTTGCCGGTAGGATTTTCTCTTTGTTTAATGCAAGTGCCTGACTTAAGCTTCAATTGCCCAAGCATCCAGTTCAAAGATGGCTCTCCTGAATAAAGACAGTGGCAGCTCCAGGACCAGGTAAAGTGCAAAGGCACTTCTCTCTTTCAAACCCTTCCTCCCCTCCCCAAAGGATCCTTTGCTTTAGAGATCTTGGTTGATTTGGATAACTGACCATTCAGGAAGCTTGTTGTTGTTTTCTTCTTCCTGTGTATTAAATTATATTACCAGACTTTTGTTTTAATTCATTAATACAGATTTGTTACAGTAATATAATGTTATAGTAATTAAATGTTTAGGAATATAGAAAAAATATAGAAGATATGTAGAAATAAATTAGGATATAATATTAAAAGCCATTAAGGCCAGTGAATAAGGTTACACCCTCTAGGTGGGAGCTAATCTAGTGTGTACAGATATGATAGGCAGACTATGCTTTTTGTGCAGGGCCCAGCTACTATGGGTATGAAAGTATATATAGATAAAAAGAGCTCCCTGGGAGGAACTCCCTAAAAGTGGCTTGATGTGATGAACCCGTAGAAGACATATGCCAGAAAAGGGTACTAAAGCCGAGGGGCCCCCAGCTGCAGTCAGTCATCCAGATTCCAACATTGAATGTGGACTGTCTCCAAGTCACTCTAAGGACAGCCCAGAGGAGCATGCCGACGGGACCCCATTAAGCTGTACCCAGGCACACCATAGGATTTGTGAGTAATAAACTGCCTGTGTGATTCTTGCAATTAATTTGTGTGTCAGTCGTGTCTTTCCTTCGGTGACTACTGGTCTCAGTACCAATAAGTAGAATCCCCATAGCCGCCTCAAGAGTAGTCTCAAAGAGGCTGCTAGCCCTGCTGTTAAGCAGGAGTACCCTACTTCATGGGGAAGTCAAATCAGAGATGCCTGATCCATGTAGAGTTTGGGCTCCACTGGGACAAGATTGAACTCTGTAAACCTTAGGACCCTACTCTTGACCTAGTAAAAGCAGGACTCCAGGGTAGCACTCTTGTCTCTCTCCACCTGTGACCTTGCTGTCTGCATTCAGGGCTGTTGTGTGATCTCCAGGACCTGTAAGTAATAAACCATTTTTCAAAGTTTCCTGGTGGTTATTGCCCAATGACCTCTTGCAATAATAATAAGAACCACAAGGGTTGGTCCAGTCAACAAATCAAAGCAAAAGACTCAGAAAGAACTTTTGACCCCCCTGCTTCTTGCCCAAGAAATTGAGATGGAAAGACATGCTCCAGGAAGGGAATCTTGGCAGGTTCACCTACCTTGAACTGAGTATAGTAAATAGGAAAGCTTCAGGCATGGGCCTGTTAGCTACGTCCCCCTATGTCTCTCTGTTTCTGAGCTGCTTAGCAAGAATATGCCTGCATGTGAGTTTCCCTCTTCCGCACTACTTAAGTCACTCATGTAATATCTAAAATCTAACATCCTGTTCCCCACCTTCCCTCCTTGTCCAAAATGTCAAATATACCCTATTTTACCTGTCTTTAGAATGTTCATGCATATGCGAATTTCCCATGCTCACCTATTAAATTTTGATTTTCTCCCGATAATCTGTCTCTGTTAATTTATTAGCCCAGAAAAAAAGTACAAAGCAACACACCTTCCCTCCTTGTTTCTGGTTCCCCTAGCAGGAATTGGTTTACCATGTGTTCAGCTCTGTCTTGTCTACACGTAAATTGCCTATCTCCCCTTTGAAATCCCAGACCCCAGCCACCTTTCTCCTTTGTCGATAATGGCTTATCACCTCAACTGTCCAACACCTCGGGGATCTAATTCATTGCAGCACTCCTGAATGTGCATTAGTACAATAAACTTGGATATTATCTCCTGTTAATCTGTCTCTGTTAATTTGATTATTAGCTCAGGTAGAAGAATTTAGAGTGTGGAAGTAAAATTATGGGTTTTTTAGCCCCCACAATATCATATGTGCTATTTTATACTTATTATATGTGCTGTTTTGTAAGCTATTGTGGACAACAAAGGGGCTGTAGCATCCACTGGGTATGAGAACAAACGTCGGAGACTTTCAGGAGTTAAGATGTTACTTTATTGGCCAGTTTAACCTGCGCAGGGGCGAACTCCCAAGATGTCTGGAGACACCATGCTCACAAGAAGCTGCAAACGGAAGCCGCGCCTGGTGCTTACAGCCAGGTCCTTATATATCCTAAGTGAGCAAGCATATACAGAAGCAGATGTGGCAGTTTAGCTATTGGCTAGGGAGGTTGCATGCAGCATAGCAACAGGGGCCGGCATAGCAACAGGGGCCGGCTTAGCAACAGGGGCCGGCTTTAGCTTAGTGGCGAATTTCAAACATAAACTTCTGATAAGGGTCTCTGACTTTCTTTGTTCTCAGCCTCACAGGGGCCATATTAGCACTCCCTGTTCCTTCAATAGTTACACTCTTGGCAGCCCTAGCATATCAGTACTCCCTGAATCTAACAGGGGCCACATACTAAACCTGACAAGCTCAGGGGAGGCATGCATGGTGACCTTCTAAACTCAGAGACTTAAAGTAACTACCTAGGCCTGACCCAGTGGCGATGCAGTGGATAGTATTAGACTGGGACACAGAGGACTCAGGTTAGAAAACCCCGAGGTCACCAACTTGAACGCAGGGTCATCTGGTTTGAGCAAGGCTCACTAGCTGGAGCCCAAGGTTGTTGGCTCAAGCAAGGGGTCACTCGGTCTGCTGTAGCCCCCTCATCAAGGCACATATGAGAAAGCAATCAATGAACAACTAAGGTGCCACAATGAAGAACTGATGCTTCTCATCTCTCTCCCTTCCTGTCTGTCCCTATCTGTCCCTCTCTCTGTCTCGCTCCGTCTCAGTCACAAGAAAAATAAATAAATAAATAAATAAAGTAACCACATTGGATGGTATGAAACCAAAATTTTCTGATTTAAAGCAGGTCATGGCAGATAATCAAGTCCTGGGCCAGATTTCCCTGACAAAGGTCAATCTTTACATTAACTGAGCCTGTCTTATTGTCTTTATGTATCTATGATAACATACTTTTTGAATGTCAGGGTGATTTCCTTTATCCAGACCCATCAGGGCACAATCTCCCACTAGAAAAGGAGATTACAGGGCCCCTCATAGATATTGTTATCTTGTTAATTGTTAACTATCCTATACTCACCTATGTAAAAGAGGTATGTGTCTATTTGTTTTATATTTTATCCAATCAGAGTCACCAGTATGCCTCAAATGAACTCATAAAAATTCTTACAGGTTTGGATATTCCCTATGTTTACACTAATATCTCCACTTAGCAATATAATGTGACATAAAGAAATGACTTTAAGCCCTGGCCGGTTGGCTCAGCGGTAGAGCGTCGGCCTGGTGTGCAGGGGACCCGGGTTCAATTCCCGGCCAGAGCACATAGGAGAAGCGCCCATTTGCTTCTCCACCACCCCCCTCCTTCCTCTCTGTCTCTCTCTTCCCCTCCCGCAGCCAAGGCTCCATTGGAGCAAAGATGGCCCGGGCGCTGGGGATGGCTCCTTGGCCTCTGCCCCAGGTGCTAGAGTGGCTCTGGTCGCAGCAGAGCAACCCCCGGGAGGGGCAGAGCATCGCCCCCTGGTGGGCAGAGCATCGGCCCTGGTGGGCGTGCCAGGTGGATCCCGGTCGGGCGCATGCGGGAGTCTGTCTGACTGTCTCTCCCAGTTTCCAGCTTCAGAAAAATACAAAAAATAAATAAAAAAGAAAAAAAAAAAGAAATGACTTTAAATAGCCTTATATATATCATTTAATAACTAAATTATATACCTTCATAGAGATGAACCATAATTTGTATAACCAAACTTGTATATTTTTGTCAATTTTTAGGTATTTTTATCTTATAAATAATATTACAGTTAATATATTTGAATATATATTTGCACACTTCTGGTTATTTCATTATATCCTTATAATAAATTTAGACTGAGAAAAATTATTTCTTTTCTTACTCTTTATTTTTACATATTGCCATTTCCCCCTTGTGAGTTTTGCTCCTTTTTATTAATTTAAACATCTACCAGTCATGCATTGAAGAGGCTATATATTCTCTCCCAGAGTATTGACATTCTTAAAGATTTTACATCTCTGATGGGGGCAAGAAATGACACAAATTGCTGGGGTTTTTTACATTTCTCTATTTATTGTTAGACTGAACAGTTTTGTAAGATCTATTTATCAACTCTTTGCTCAAATTTCCTTCTGGCAAGAGTACCCATAGTGCTACTGGGTCTTTTTTCCATTGATTCTCAAGAAATGTATTACATATTAAGTGAAGGGCAGAAACTGTGGGCCAAACCAAAAACACAAGGCTAGTGTGTTCCAAAAGGAAAGTTTATTTTAAAAGTGCCTGGGTGCAGGCAGGCTGAAATCAACAAAGGGTGTCAGCTCTGAGCTGAGGGAAGGAGTGTTAGATATAGGGATGGCTGAAGGCATTTGCTGGCATGGGGTTGGACGCACCTGGATATACTCAGATTTGCATATCGGGGTTTGTAACCTTGGTCACTGACTTGTCCATGAGCAGGAGGAGGGGGATTCAGCCACAGAAATACAGAAATTCTTTCTGATGTAGCACAGACCTAATCAGCATGGTTCTTTCTGGTGTCCTTGGTAAATCTTGAAGACAGCTGAGGTCAGTAATATACCAGGAACAGCTGGGTCCTGGCAATCCTGGGCCTGTGGCTAGGCTTTTACAAACAACCATTGTGATTCAAACTCCCCTGTCAGGTCCCTCCCCAATGTAGGCTTTCCCTGACATTCCTGCAAAGGCAAACTTTTTGATACATTTCAAAGTAAAAGCCAGGAAGCCATTAAGAGAGAGAATAGCAAGCAAATGAACTACAACCTTACAGTGGGAGGTGAGAATGAGAATGTTCTGTTTTGAGCCCTAGTGGGAAGTTGAGTGAGGGGAATTTGAGTTTTAAAGGAGCTCTGAACCTAAACCTAGCATTAAGTATTATGATTCTTTGTCAATAATTATTGCACATATTCCCCAACATTTAAATTTATTACTTGTATGTATGACCTGCTACAGTCTGAATACACAGTCTGTAAACATAGTTTACTTCTCACAAAATTCATATGTTAAAATGCCCAATCCCTACTGGGGAGAGCTTTGAAATAAAACCTTTGGATTGTGATCAGGTCATGAGGGTGGAGCCCTTATGAATGGGAATACAGTCATCCCTCACCATATTGCAATTTACTTTTTGTGGTCTCACTGTATTGTGGATTTTTAAATTGTATATATTTAATTTTGTATTATAGCTTTTTTGCTATATTGTAGGATTTTGCGGTGTATAGGTATTTTTATATATTTATTATTTTAATTATTTTTGTGGTAAAATAAACTGTTATGCTCTTTCTGGCTGTGCAGTACATTCAATGCATTGTCATCACCTTCATCATCATCAGTACTGCACAGCTAATTCATCACCATCTTCATTGTTCAAGTTGCAGAATATTCACTGGTGAGTACCCATATAGAATTTTATATGTTGTTAAAATTATGTAGGTTTAAGAGTGCAAAAAGTGTTTAAGAGCATAGGAAGTGTTTATAAGAGTGTGAGAAAGGTGAATAACATCATGAGAAAGGTTTATAAGAGTGTGGGTGAGTTTATAAAGCCTTAAAACATATATAAATAATAAAATAAATATAAGGTCACTACTTTGTGGATTTTTGCCTATTGTGGGGGGCTCTGGAACCTAAATCCCATGACAGACGAGGGACCACGGTGGTGCCCTTATAAAAAGGGACCCCAGGCCCTGGCCAGTTGGCTCAGTGGTAGAGCATCGGCCTGGCATGCAGGAGTCCCAGGTTCAATTCCCGGACAGGGCACATAGGAGAAGTGCCCATCTGCTCTTCCACCCCTTCCCCTCTCCTTCCTCTCTGTCTCTCTCTTCCCTTCCTGCAGCCGAGGCTCCATTGGAGCAAAGTTGGCCCGGACACTGAGGATGGCTCCATGGCCTCTGCCTCAGGCGCTAGAATGGCTCTGGTTGCAACAGAGCAATGCCCCAGATGGACAGAGCATCACCCCCTGGTGGGCGTGCCGGGTGGATCCCGGTCGGGCACATGTGGGAGTCTGTCTGACTGCCTTCCCGTTTCCAACTTCAGAAAAATACAAAATAAAATAAAATGGACCCCAGAGGGCCCTCCCTACCTTCCATAATGTGAAAACATAACTAGAAGATGGCAATCTATGAACAAGGAAGCAGAACCTCATCCGACACTGAATTTTCTAGTGCCGTGACCATAAAAATTTTTCAGTCTCTGGAACTAAGAGAAATAAATATGTCTTATTTAAGCAACACAATTATGCTATTTTTGTTATACAGAAGACTGAATGGACTAAGACCAATATTTTAATTCATTATAGTATTCACTTTCTTTGGTAATTGAATCTACAAATATTTTCCCTTATGAATAATGCCTTTCATGTCATCTTAAGAAAGGGCACTTCAAAATTTTGTAAATATTTTTGTAAATATTGTCTTCTAGTACTTTTTATGTAAGTAGTTAATTCATCTGAAACATCTTTAGGAAAAATAGTCACTCTTTTCATCATATACTTAGCTATTGAGTTAACATATGATATTTGAAACCATAATAGGTTTTTAATAATGACCAACCAGAAGAGAGATATTCCATGTACTGTGAAGTGGTTCTCTTATCACTCAGTAGTAAGATGGCACAATTGTGGATGGAAGCCTGATTCGAATGGATTCACAACAGGATGGCAGTGAAGTTTGGAAACAAAACATGAGAACAATATTTTTTAAGAGCTTTGCTATAAACTTCAGCAGAGTAATGTGGTTGTAGCTAGAAGAAATACATCCAGAACTTGTGAATTTACTGAAATAATTTTTCAAAGAGGTTTTTTATTTTCTGGTGGTTGGATGAATGAACAATTCTAAGTGAGAGGTGTATAGATACAGATTGGACGACAATGGCTCTTGCCATCCATGTGGTCTCTCTTCCTCTTCAAGATCCCATAGAAATGGTTGTAAAAATATTCAAAACCAACTCATGCACGGCAGTGTGAAAAGCATAAAACTATGTGATTTTCAGGGCTTTTCAGGGCAGGTGTCCTGATTAATTTCTGGAAGATAAAACACAGGTGCATTGATGGCTTAACCAAAGCAGAAGAGATCACAAGTGTACCACACAAGTACTGATCTTCACAGTATAGTTATAAGCAAAGAGTAACCATGCATAGCTCCAAGCAGAAACATGTTCAGAAGCAGCAAACTGGTGGATAAGAGAATGACTGTCTACACGTATGGCTGGTACCCCCAACTCCATTCACTAATCATTATGGAAGATTTATTTAAGTAGTTCTATTGAATAATTAAATGAATGATTGGAAAGAAGAGTGATAAATGGCAGATCCTGAGATATAGCTGAAGTTCCACAAACACCCAGTAATTGAATTGCCAATTAAAATATTAAAAATACAGGATGTATATATTTCAGATATAGAAACAAAAAACATTTTTAGAATATTTCATGTAACATACTCATATTACATTATTCATTGTTAATCTAAAATTAATATTTAACTAGAAATCCTGTAAAATAAGATTATACCTTGCATAAAGTATATCTTCCATTATATATTAACCACTCGAAATATATGTCTTGTTGAGTTTCTTTCATTGAAATGTATTATCAATAAGTGTATTTCTCTAGCCAATGAACTGTTACAGTTTCTCCCACTCCCCCAAGGTAGGATTTTATGAGTTCTGCTGTAATATTGATTGGCTCTATTTACTGGATCCTCTCAGAGTGGAATCTTTTTTGTTAATTCTGTTATTTATACAAATGCAGAGAATAAATTTTCTCTAAGTTATCAAACAAGAAAAAGGAAACAAATGTTTCTTTCATTGTAATACAACTTTGTCTTCCAGTCCTTGTCTTTACAATGGCTTATGGTTATTTAGAAGATGCTGAAGAACAGTTTGCACAATCCCATTTATTTACCCTAATTACATATTTTCCCCCTTCCAATATGCAAAATTTCAGGATGATAATCTGTACAGTATCAAAGGATGATGTATAGGTTTGGGCATATCAACTTGTTTAAATTTTCAAATGGTGTTTAGAAACCTAATTTTATTTATTTAAAGAACAAAATTTACACACTGGAAAGGGAAAAGAATTACCGATATGAGGGGGGAGGAAGGGCAGAAGGAAGGAGAAAATTGAACGTAGATAGGTCTTCTCCATTACATCATGTCACATTCTATTTTATTATTTTGACAATCGTGCCATCTAGTGGATACAAGGATTAATATCAAGGGTGTCTTGGTGTCAGAATTCACTGCAATTGTTAAAAGCAAAAAAATCTAATTATACAGACACAGAAAATCGAGGTTTTATAGGTCTTGAAATTCACTGACCCACTTTCAGATACCTATTCATCTGCCAATAAAATTCCACACAGAAAGGGGCTTTATTAATTAGAAAGTCTCACACGCTGCAGAATAGGAAAAATGTTATCAGTGTAGCCTCCAGCAAGGTTAAGCAAGGTTACAGATTCTGAGGCTGGTTAGCAAACATGTACTCTGTGTTTATCATTAAGACCAGACACAACCCCATTACCCTTCTCCATTGAAATATTAAAATTCCAGGACAAAGAAATAATAGCATAATGCTTGCTCCCTGCATTAAAAAAAAAAATCTATATTTAGATGGAAACCAAATTTAGAGGGAATTATAATGGTAACAGCAGCCCTCACTACCATTTATAAAGTGCCTTTTATTTCGCAAACACTACTCTAAGAAATCACTATTATTCTTAGCTAATAGAGGAGGCATCTGAAGTGCAGACAGGTTATACGCTAAGGTCATAACACTGTAACTTTGGGATGAATACACAGTGCCCTCCATGTGCCAGCATATATTACAGTCAGAAAAACATGTGTTCAAATAGATTTTAATAGTTGTTTACTTTTGTTTAGTATTTGCATTTTGTTTTGTGTTTGTTTAGTTTTAGTGAGGCAAGTTTAGATTTAGAAAGCATTTTATTTTGATATGTTGTTTAATGTTCCTATTTCTTAAACAAGAGTGACTAAAAAGAGCACTAGAGTTGAAATGAGACACCGCAGATATTGTCCAAATTCTGTTTCTCCCAAGGGAGCTGTTTGTTCTTAAGAAATTTACTTAATTTAGCTGGGCTTTTATGTTTATCTATAATCCAGTAAAATAATCAATTCAGACTCACTGTAAACTATTGTAAGAATAAATAAAATAATGTATGTGAAAGCATTTTGAAAACTGCAATGCACTGTCTTAATTAAACATTATTATGATCATGACATATTCATAAAAGTAATCAGGCTGGTTCTCATTTCTGAAGCGAGGTCAAAATATGATCTAGGTAAAATAAGCTCTTGATGAGTCTTTCAAATTGTTGTTACAGATCCTAGAGAAAAGCCCAAATTTTGTTATAAAGTTAGGGGAGAGGAAATTCCCCTAGAATTTATATATATAAATACTAGAATTTATAAAGTTTGGCATAGAGAAATATTTACATTTTCATTTATATCTGTGGGACAAGATGTACAGTCATCAGTTTCAGATGATCAGGCTGGTAGAAAACAGGCAAAGTAGCCTATCCCTTGTAGGGAAGCCATTTTGTTTCACAGATGAATTCAACTTTATACTTATTTTAAAGCCAGTACTTTATAGAAAGTATCAATAGTAATAACGGGCTTATTATAGTCACTACTATATCCATTAAGCTTGATTTCTTGCTCCTTATCTGACCAATTTCTTTTTCTTTTTTTTTTTACAGAGACAGAGAGTGAGTCAGAGAGAGGGATAGACAGGGACAGACAGACAGGAACAGAGAGAAATGAAAAGCGTCAATCATTAGTTTTTCATTGCGCGTTGCAACACCTTAGTTGTTCATTGATTGCTTTCTCATATGTGCCTTGACCGCAGGCCTTCAGCAGACCGAGTTATCCCTTGCTGGAGCCAGAGACCTTGGGTTCAAGCTGATGGGCTTTTTGCTCAAACCAGATGAGCCCGCGCTCAAGCTGGCGACCTTGGAGTCTCAAACCTGGGTCCTCTGCATCCCAGTTCGATGCTCTATCCACTGCGCCACCGCCTGGTCAGCCCTGACCAATTTCTTAAGTAAGAAACACACACACACATACACACACACACACAGGCATGATTTTTCATTTGCCTAATTTCTTCCTAAGTAGAGAAACATCCTACTTTTTAAAAAATATACATTGGTTTATTTGACTTAAATAAATTCATTTGTATTTATTGAGCAGTACAGTATTTACAGCATTATAATGTATAATGCATTATAAAAGAGGTATGGGGCAAGGTACTAAATATCAATAAATTCACAATATTATTGAGAACAAAGGGCTTATACATCTTGTACTTTGGCAAACATTTTCAAATTACTAGTATTCATCTTAAGGCTTGTACTGATCATTTCCTTTGTTACTTCTATATCAGGAAAGTTGTTACTAATCAGAAAATGATGGCATGTTCAACTTCAGGAATATGAGGATTGTTTTAAAAGAAAATTTGCTTTTGTGACTGAGCATGGAAACTGTTAGGAATAGTGCAGCTAAGAGGAACAGGGAAACTTCTAGCCCTTTAGCCTGAAAGAGTGGGTGGAGGAAATGGTAATTGGAACCTAGACAGAAAGAGACGGAAATGAAGAGAGAGAGAGACAGAGACTTAGAAAGTAGTGCCACCTACTTTGCAGAACACTATTCAGGAACCTAACCAGAGACAGCATCTCAGGGAAGAAACTGGGAATATAAAACCAATTTCAACCTTTACATTTCTTCTTTTTTTTTTTATAATTTTATTTTTTTAATGGGGTGACATCAATAAATCAAGATACATATATTCAAAGAAAACATGTCCAGGTTATCTTGTCGTTCAATTATGTTGCATACCCATCCCCCAAAGTCAGATTGTCCTCTGTCACCTTCTATCTAGTTATTTTTGTGCCCCTCCCCCTCCCCTTTCCCTTTCCCTCTCCCCCTCCCCCCCCCTAACCACCACACTCTTATCAATGTCTCTTAGTCTCACTTTTATGTTCCACCTACGTATGGAATAATGCAGTTCCTGGTTTTTTCTGATTTACTTATTTCACTTCATATAATGTTATCAAGATCCCACCATTTTGCTGTAAATGATCTGATGTCATCATTTCTTATGGCTGAAACAAACAAACAATCCAATAAAAAAATGGGAAGAGGACATGAACAGACACTTCTCCCAGGAAGAAATACAAATGGCCAACAGATATATGAAAAGATGCTCATCTTCTTTAGTTATTAGAGAAATGCAAATCAAAACTGCAATGAGATACCACCTCACACCTGTTAGATTAGTTATTATTAACAAGACAGGTAATAGCAAATGTTGGAGAGGCTGTGGAAAAAAAGGAACCCTCATTCACTGTTGGTGGGAATGTAAAGTAGTACATTTCTTTTGATCCCTGCCATTGCTCACCACTAGCTGGACACTCCATGAGCTGGGGAGTGTGATTGGTCAAGGGAGTCTGCTAATGTCATTCAGACAGCTCAGGCTTTGGGGCCACATGGGGAAGGTGGAGAGTGGATCCGGAAGGACAACTGAACCAGATCCATCTCACCAGCATGTGCTGGAGCTGGCTCTTGACAATGTGGGATTATACTAATTTCCTCCCAACTCCACTTACAGTGACCTCACTTGCTAGTTTGGAATTGGCCATGATAGGAGTATTTACAACATGGAAGTCAGCAAATACTACAAATCAAGCATGTTTAATTTTTTTTTTTTTAACCTGGGATGCTTTTTTTTTTTTTAACCTGGGATGCTGTTTGTTAAATATTTACAAGCACAATACTGGTTGTACTCATCACAAAACTTGAGGTGTATACTTGTTGCAAATGTCTTAATACACTTTGATTTTAAAGTGTATGAAAGACATTTTATAGAAAAAAATTAATGACTAGTAAATGTATATTTCTTCTAACTTTTATAGACTGAAAGAATGTAAGAGTAAGTCTGATATTGGCATTGACTGCCAATATTTGTAACTAAAACTAATATCTAATAACAGGACTCTAAACAATAAATGATAATACATATACACAATGGAATACTAGGCAGCGATAAGAAAAGTATAAAGAAAATCTATGCACTGATATGCAGAGATGTCCCAGATACTGTATACTTTACTGATGCACTCTTAACTGAAAGTGGCAAGGGACAGAATTTTATCTGTCATATCATGTATCATTAATTTATAAGACTACAAGCACAGATTTACTATATTTATAAAAAGAAACATTGGAAGGATAAACCAAACTTTAATAAAAATGGATACCTAAGGGGAAGGAAAGGACTGCTGAAGATGGTGATAAAGTGAGACTGTTCTGGATAAAACTTAATAAATGGTTTTTGTCATAAAGACTTTAAAAACAATTCCTAAAAAATAAAACCAACAGAAACAAGTGAATCTACGAGTCTATCCAGTGGATGACATAATGACACAGAGAAAAAGATTTCTTTTCCAGAACACAGCCTTGGGAACTATATTTTAAAGGAAAATAGAGCTGCAACAAAATCACAAATATCACCAAGTAGTCTAACTCTTTGTTATAATATTTTATTACTTTAAAAATATTTTAACATAATGAAATGTAATGCAAAAAGGTAAGTATGTTAATGTCAGAAGCTATGATATTTAGTATAGAAAAGATAAAACAAAATAAAATGAAGTTACATAATGTTAAGTTTGATTGGATATATCTAAATAAATTGTTATTTTCAAATTTTGTTATTGAAAAGGCTGAGAAACAGAAACAATGAAGAAATCCAGGGCCCTAAATACCCTTCTCTTTTAAGAAGAAACAAGACTTCTTTGGGGAACATCTGGTTCTATGCCTGGAGCAGGAAGCATCAAAATGACCCAGTGTATTCTGCTATGCAAGAAAGCAAGGGAGTTTATTGAGAAAAGCAGTCTCATGAGTTCAGTCTTTTTACAACCCCCACTCAGCCACAAAATTATGAGTCTTGGGTCCCTCTTTTGTCTTATCAAATTAGAACTTTCAATACCATGTTAAACAGGAATGGAGAGGAGATGTACTTGTCTTGTTCTCAATCTTAGGGAGAAAGTATTTTACCATTAAGTACAATGTTGCCAGCTGCAGGGTTTTGGCAGATGCTCTTTATCAAATTCAGGAAGTTTCTCCTTCTTCCTGGTTAGCTGAGAGTTTTATCATGAATAGATGAAGTTTGTTGAATGTTTATACTGCAGCTATTAATATGATCATATATTTTTTCTTCTTTACACTGATGATACGACAGATTATATTAATTGACTTTTTGAATTTTACCCAGCGTTGCACAACTGGAATAATCTCACTTGGTCATGGCGTATAGCTTTTTTTGTTTGTTTGTTTAATACAATGATAGATTTAATTTACTATTATTTTCTTAAGGATTTTTGCATCTACGTTCATGAGAAATATTGGCCCAATATTTTAATTTCTTGTGATATCTTTAATAATTTTCATGTTTGTAACATGCTGGCCTCATAGAATGAGTTAGGAAGTATTTCCTCTGGTTCTACTTTTTTGAAGAGATTAAAGACAGTTGGTAGACTCTTCTTTAAATGTTTGCTAAAATTCATCAGTGAACCTATCTTGGCCTGGTGATTGTGTTTTAAAGACTGTTAATTGTTGATTCAATTTTTTTTTTGATAAATAAGTGCCTATTCAGATTATCTAGTTCTCCTTCAGTGATTTTTCATAGATTTTTTTTCTTTCAAAAAATTAACCTATTTCATCTTAATTATCAGGATTGTGGGAATAAAATTCTTCATAATATTCTTCTATTATCTTAATCTATGCCCATGCAATTAGTCATGACGGCTTCTTTTTAATTTCTGATATTAATGGTTTATGACTTTTCACCATTTTCTTAGTTAGCCCACATAGAAGTTTAAAAATTTTATTGATCTTTTCAAAACATCGCCTTTTGGTCTTACTGATTTTCTCTATTAACATCTTGTTTTCAACTTTATTGATTTCTGCTCTAATTTTTATTATTTGTTTTCCTCTACAGTCTCTGTTTACTTTGCCCTTGTTTTTTTTTTAGTTCCTAAGGTTGACACTAGGGTAACTGATTTTAAATCTTTCTTTTTTTTCTAATATATAAAATAATATTTTTAATATATTCAATGTTATAAATTTTTCTCTGTTTTTGCTGCTTTTCAAAACTTTTCATTGTCATTTATTTTATTTTATTTTAAAAAAATTTTAAATGTTTATTGTTTATTTTATTGATTTTACTTAAAAGAAAGGAGAGTGAGACAGAAACATCAATCTATCCCTGCATGTGGCCTAACCAGGGATCAAACCAGCAACCTCTGAGCTTCAGGACAATGCTCTAACCAACCAAGCTATCTGGTCAAGGCAAAATTTTTATTTTCATTTAGCTCAAATTATTTTCAAATTTCTCTCAAAACTTCTTTGACCCATGTGTTAACTATAAGTATGTCATTTAATCTCCAAATATTTTGGGTTTTTCTAGCTATCTTACTGTGATTACTAGTTTAATTCTATGATGGTCACAGAACACTGCATAATTTCTATTCTTTTAGATTAGTTATGATGTGCATCAGGTCTTTTTGTACTGTTGTAAGGCAGGGGTCTCAAACTCAACTCAGCATGTGGGCCGCAGAGCAAGATCACAGCTGTTAGGCAGGCTGCACTAGGTCTACAAAAGGCAACTGTTATGCAACACTTTTCTCACTGCAGTTGAAAACAAAAAAAAATCAGTACAACAAGCACAATCGTACATGCAGTTTACTCAGTGTCACCAAACGACCAGAAACTGTAGTTCGCATCACAACTGCTGTTAACTAAGCTAATATCTAGCTAGGATGCTAGAGAAATGAAAAATACAAGTAGGCCCCTAGGCTTACTTAATTTTATCCAAAATATTTTGAACTTCGTGGATTAGTCTGCGGGCCACACAAAATTGTTCGGCGGGCCGCATGCAGCCCGCGGGCCGCGAGTTTGAGACCCCTGTTGTAAGGTATCAAAAAGCTGCAAAATTAATACTGATATTCTAGGAGGAAAAGGTCAGGCTTTCCTGTCCCATCTTTCATTTGGGGAGGGGAGGGAGAAGAATGTAGAAGTTTCTAGCTTGCAAGAACAATGGGTCATTTAGTTTTAAATCTAAAATAAAAATTAACTGAGAAACTTCTTCTCTTTCAATGGGAGACAGAAATTACATACCACCTTTCATTGATTGTAGTTCCTCCCCCTTCCTGGAATGCTGAGAGTAACATACCACTAGGCAAAGGAACCCTAAAAGATTTGTAAACATCTTTGATTGTATTACCTTGAAAGTCTTAATGTTTCTATATATCCCCTAAACAAATGTTGTCAGCTTGTGCCATGATGTCATGCTCTCCCCTGCCGCTGAAATATTTTTGGCTTGCCCATGATTTGGGCCTCCAGACTGCCCCATGTAAGCTATATGTGGCTGGCATATTTAATAAATCTCCTCCTTTAATAAAACTCTTCAAAATTCACCTGGACTTGGTGTCTCTATGTAAACCCACGGAATTGAGGTACAGGTACTTTACAACAGTACTGCCCTGAACGTCTGTTTATTTTCTAATTTTAATGATTGAAAATTAAATATGCTCCACAAAATCATGTCTGTAAACAGAGGCAGATTTAACGAAGGGCTCAAGTGGCATGTGCCCTGGGCCCCAACTTCTGAAGGGCCCAGCAAAACCCCAACTTTACACTTTCTTCTAATGACACCAAGTTTGGTTTCATATGTGCAACTTTAACATTAATAGTACATAATATTTTTTATTTATCTAAAAATATGGTTAAAATGTATTTTTATTTTCACTGTCTCCCTCTCTCTTTTTAAGGGGCCCAATATTTTCTTCTGTGCCTGGGACCTCAACTGACCTTAATCCACCTCTGTCTCTAAATATTCCGAAATTTCAAAAGATTTTGCTGACAAGGAGGAGACCAGCAGAGTGAGGAGGACTTTAGAGAAATGTCTCCAATCCTCTTAACCATGCTCCTTGGCCATGGTTTTAACCATCAAGGTTGTCAGAAAGGATGACAAAGTGCTTTTGTAGGTTAGAGGCATGCTGGGCAAATAAGTTTATAAAATGTGATTTTTATACTCACTTTGTTAAAAATGGCACTGCCCATGTGAATGATGCTGCCCAGGTGAAACTGCTAATTACCTTCCTGCTTGGGAAAGAGGTTTGTTATGCTAATGTGTGCTGGAGGAGGGGTTTTTATGCCAAAAAGTTTTAAGAAGAATGAGAAATGAGAAGGTGGAAGCCATGTTTTTGCAGAGTGAGAGCAGGGAGGAAGTGTGCTGAGGAGAGAAGGCAGACAAAATGGCAGGGTGCTGAAGGAGAAGCCAGTTTGTACAGAGTCTAATAAGCCATGTTGGCATATGGGGAACCAGAGGTCATTTGGGGGGCCTTTGATTCTTGGAAAAACCGGAAAAGAGTCTCCTGGTTATGGAACTGGAGAACACGTGAGTGGGTTTTGGTGCCCTCTGTATGTTTATTTTTACTCACTGGTTGGTTATGAGGCTAGAATAAAGGATGGCCCACCATTTTTTGACTCCACTGTTTCTTTACTATCTGTCCGAATCTACTGGGAACCTGAACCTGCACGTGCCTGGCTGTGATGGACGCGGCTACTGGCCACAGAAGCAACTGCCTAAACATCTGAAGTTACCAGTAGAACTAAAAATATAAGCACAGAGCAAAAATTGGAGGCCCTCTTTTTGCTTTGGTAAAAGAGGATGGTAATTGAACACTGCGTGTGCCCTTAGGAAATTATGAAATATCACAAAGTGGTATTATGAAAAACAAATAACTTGAAATGCTCTAAGATGTGCTAGAAAAGTTGTGAGAGAGGTGTCTTCTCTCTCTCATCTTCATACCCCATCTCTTCCATTCAGGGAAACTTTGAATGAGCTTATATTTGCATAATAACTTTGCTGTTCTTTTATAGTTTCTGTTTTCCTAAAGATTTTCTTTGTAACATTAATTGCTAAGTTCTAAACTAATTGCTGGAAACAATTTAGTTGGGATCTGTGATAGGGTCTGTAAGCAGACATTACACATTGTAAAAAGGCCAGAGTTATGGTCTCACCTATCCGATATGCGGGGCATACCCTTTAGAACTTGAATATATGACAGAGGACACTGAGTTTTCTTATCACAGACTGTAAAAGAGAAGCAGGGCCCTGCAGAGAGACAGGGTAAGGAATGTTCCTTCCTGCTTTTTTTTATTATATAAATTGTCATGAATATGGGAAATGAATTCCGCTGGGGAGAAAATCTGTTTTGTTATTATACTTGATGCTTTTAAATCTCAGAGCTTCTATATCTGCATCAGAAGGGCTGTGACAAGGCCCGAGTCTCACGGCAAGGGGTTTGTCATTAAATCTCCAGAGATGGTTTCTGACCAGATGGAGTCTTCTTCTTCCAGCTGTTTGGTTTTCTTTGTTTTTCAGTTCTCCAGATCCTCCAGGCCCTGACAGCGGTAACAATACAAATGCTGTTTGTCATTTTTTTTCTTGGAAATGAACTAGTGATTTAACTTAAAGTAAATTTAATTTAAGAGGTAATATGGTTTTTATTTACCTAAGGGGACTTCTAGAAAAAAAACGTGTAAATTAAATGATAGTGAATCCTTATAAGCCTTTGTGACAAAAATTGTATCCACTTTGTAATTGGCTCTTTTGATTTGTTTCAGGAAGCATTAGGAGGAACTGACTTTCCCATGCTGACTTGTTAAGGACTCTTACTTCCTCCTGCTTCTTACATTTTGGGCATCTCATTGCTCATTAGACTCTCCACCAAGAATAATGCAGGGGATAGAAATGAGAAGTGAACTGGTGAAAAGGATTGTCACGATGATTGATATAGGGGCTAACAAAAGCTTGCCAGGTCTACAGGAATTTTCTTATTATGATGTCTCCTCAGGGTTCATAGTGAGCTGAAGTCTGATTATGCACACAGGTACTTATTTTACATTCCAGGGGTTGTCATTATAATTCGCAAGTAGTTTTCTTTGTGTACAATGTCTAATATTGTTTGCTTTGTTATGAAGACTTTTATTTTCTATGCATGAAGATCTCCAGTTTCTGTGAATCCTCAGGATCCAATAATGCTTGTCATAAGTTCCAGTCCTCTTCCACATTAAAAATAAGTTTGGTTGGCTTGAACAAATATTCACTATTTTTTTAAATTTATTTATAAATAAATTTTTATTTTAATGGGGTGACATCAATAAATCAGAGTATATATATTCATAGAAAACATGTCCAGGTTATCTTGTCATTCAATTCTGTTGCATACCCATCACCCAAAGAGAGATTGTCCTCCATCATCTTCTATCTAGTTTTCTTTGTACCCCTCCCCCTCCCCCTCTCCCTCCTTCCCCCCCCCCCCCCGCCCCCTGTAACCACCACACTCTTGTCCATGTCTCTTAGTCTCGTTTTTATGTCCCACCTATGTATGGAATCCTGCAGTTCTTGTTTTTTTCTGATTTACTTATTTCACTCCGTATAATGTTATCAGGATCCCACCATTTTGTTGTAAGTGATCCGATGTCATCATTTCTTATGGCTGAATAGTATACCATGGTGTATATGTGCCACATCTTCTTTATCTAGTCTTCTATTTTTTTTTTACAGTGATTAAAGCCTTTAAGCAAACTCTTGGCCAATACAGCAAGAATCCATAAAAGAGTAGTGTCCTTAACATGTTCACCAAGTCCAAGTTGGCCCCAACACCATGCCAAATCCCTGAAAAATGCAACCCAACCCCAGTTCAGTCTGTTAGGAGCTGTCACAAGGAGCAGGAGTCCAGGAAAAGTCCACATCCAGGCAAAGTCCACATGGCACTGGAATTGTTGTCACTATTTTTTAAAGGTATGAGTTTTCCTACTTAGGTAATCCTAAAAAGTAAAAGCCAGTCAGCAAGAATGTGTTTCTTAAATTAAAAAATTAGCCTGACCTGTGGTGGCGCAGTGGATAAAGCGTCGACCTGGAAATGCTGAGGTCACCAGTTCGAAACTCTGGGCTTGCCTGGTCAAGGCACATATGGGAGTTGATGCTTCCAGCTCCTCCCCACCTTCTCTCTCTGTCTCTCTCTCCTCTCTCTTTCCCTCTCTGTCTCTCTTTCTCCCTTTCTCTCTCCTCTCTAAAATGAATAAATAAAATTTTTAAAAAAAATTTTAAAAAAATTATATTAAAGTTGATTCTTCTAGACTATCACAGTATATTCTTTTTAGGGGGGCAGAGACAGGGAGAGACAGAGGGACAGATAGGGACAGACAGACAGGAAGGGAGAGAGATGAGAAGCATCAATTCTGCATTGCAGCACATTAGTTGCTCATTGATTGATTTCTCATATGTGCCTTGACCAGGGCAGGGGGGGGGGGGCGCACAGCAGACCGAGTGACCCCTTGCTCAAGCCAGCGACCTTGGGCTCCAGCTGGTGAGCCTTGCTCAAACCAGATGAGCCTGTGCTCAAGCTGGTGACCGTGGGGTTTCAAACCCGGGTCCTCCGTGTCCTAGTCCCACACTCTATCCACTGCGCCACTGCCTGGTGTGCCACAGTATATTCTTAATGTATATTTAATTTGTATTTTAAAAGGAAAGAGATTGTCAATCTAATAGTAAGAAAATCAAACCTTAGGTAATTTACATATTTTAAAATTTATTTATGATGGTACAAAGAAAAAGAAGTGGAAAACTATAAGGGAATATTATTTAAGAAATATGTGAAGAGGTAAGCATAAGCTTAGATAAAGGAGATAAAACTGAAGAAGCATCAGTTGAATCCATTAAAACCTAAAAGTTGTGCCATTTATGGTTGGAGACTTTTTTTAACCACTGAAAGTACAAGAATCGTTTACAAAGGAGGCAAGACCTCACCTTCTCCCATACAACTAAGAGCAAATTGGTCTGAAGAGACTCGGAAGTTTCAAGGGAGAGCACATTTACCTAGTTGCATTTTCTGTAAGGGTCTCACAAGCCTCCCATCTCACCAGAACAGGAATATGGACCCACTTGTCAGTTAGCCTGCGATGTGAGTCCTCTGTACCATAAAATAAACTCATCTCTTTTTTAGTCAAGTAGGAAAGTTTGTTAGGGCAGAAACTGAGGTAAGAAAGAGGACGTATCAGTAATTTGATGCTTTGCTTTGCATTTGGTGGATGAAGCAATCAAGGTTTAATAAAGGACAGAAGCCTGATTTCAAAGACAGGATCTTGTTCCTAGCCAAAGGGCTGCTGTGACAGGCAAATATGGCCTGGGCCTGAGTTCACTGAAACAGGGAAGCGTATTTGTGGGGTGGGGTGCAAGAGGGTGTTCAGTCCCACAGTGGCTGCCTGCCTTTCTCCCACGGCCTTCCTTCTGCCTGTGGTTCCTCCTCTGCAACCCCCTCATTTGGGAACTTCCTAATGTCTCCATAGAGCAGAGGAATGGTTGGGATATTTCTTACTGTGGCTAGAGTGTCTCATGGGAGACCAGCTTTATGGAATCCCTATCCCCACCCCTTAGCTTTAATGAAACATTTCATTTGAATCTACTTTGTATGGTTATGGAAATAGCCCCGGAGTATGCCATTTTAAGCATTAGCATCAAATTAATCATGGAATTTTATTAATGCTGCATTCTAAATATTTCTTTATTTGGGATAAACGACATCTTTATAAAATTAAGTTTTTCAATCCATTAATTAGCATATTTCTCCATTTATTTTGGACTTCAATATTCTCAGTAATGTTCTGTAGTTTTCAGTGTGGGGTTTTTACGCATTTGTTAAATTTATTTTTACATTTCTAATTTTTAAAACTATTTTATAAGTGCTAATTTAAAATTTGCCTTTCTAAGTCATTTTTATTTGCTGCTCTATCAAAATGCCATTAATGTTTGTTTATTGGCTTTTTAATCCAGCAATCTTGTTCAATTATTTCTAGTAATTTCTTTATAGATGGCTTTGCTTGCATTTTTAATACACACAATTGCTCTAAATATAAATATACTTTTATTATGCCTTTTATTTATATATTCCTGTTGTTTCTTAATTTTTTCTCTCTCCCTTTCTTCCCTTCCCTTTCCGGTTTTTCCCCAGATTCTGCTAGCCGGGACCTGCTGCACAGTGAGGTTCTGAGAGTGTACTTTTTTTTTCTTTCCACATATTAGAGGGCAATGATTTACTATTTCATCAGTAAATATAATATTACCTGTAGGTTTTGTATAAGTGTCCTGTGTCAGTTTGAAAAAATTCCTTTCTATCCTAGTTTCTTGAAATTTTTTTTTTTTAAATTTCATTTATTGATTTTACAGAGAGAGGAGGTGGGGATGAGAAGAATCAACACATAGCTGACTCACTTTAGTTGTTCATTGATTGCTGTGGTATGTGCCTTGACCGGGAAGGCTAGGGTTTTGAATGACAACCTCAGTGTTCTAGGTTAAAGCTCTATTCACTGCACCACCAAAGGCCAGGCTTGAAATCATTTTTTTAAAGTTTTTTTTTATCTATTGATATGATTATGTTTTCTTCTTCATTATGTTATTGTGGTAAATTATGATGACCAACTTATGAATATTAACCTAAGCCTACTTTTCTAGAATAAAACTTTAATCATGATAATCTTTTAAAATACATTGCTAAATTTAATTTGCTAATAATTATTAACAATTTTTGGAATAAAGAATATTATTTCCAATTATCTTTTACTGTCTTTGTCAAGATTATACTGGTTTCATAAACAAATGTGGATGTGTCTTTTCTTCCTCTGTTTTGTGAAATATATTGCATAAGATTGGCATTTTCTTTCTTAAGTATTTAGAATAATTTATTTTTAGGAACTTCTATCTATTTCTACTAAGTACTTCCATTTGCTTAATGCTTTATTTCTAAATTCCTTAACATATTTGTAATAGGTATTTTAAAATTATTGTCCAATTATTTCAACATCTGTAGTTCTAATCCTTGAAGATCTTCTTTGTTTTGAAAATTGTAATGGGTAGGGCTTTCCTTCTTTTGTTTTCTTTCTGCTTGACTAGTACTTTCTATTATTATTTGCTGGACATTGAAGATAATATACTGTGGAGGCTGGATTATACTACTGTCCTATTTGTAGGCAGTTAAATTAGAAGCGGGTCATTTTATCCAGTTCAGACTTGTTTTCTTGGCTTTTCAAGGGTAAAATTCATTTCACATATGCTCTTAGTTGCTGGACAAAGTACTTGTTACTATTTGGGGGCCTTAACTGAATTCCTGGATTAATTATTAAGGTGTCTGGGCTGTCGTTGGGTCAGAACTCCAACATCTTCCCTACATTCTATGATCTTTGTGTGATCAGAAATGTCTCCTCAGCTGTCAGCCTCTCATCAGCAGCTCCGTGTACTGCGCCGTGTGGAATTTCACCTTGCACCCCAAGGATCAGAGGAGAATCCCTTTACAGATTTCCAGGGGTCTTTCACAATGGTTATCTCCACCCTGTCAACATACTCCACAAATTCCAGTCATGTTAACAGCCTCCAAACATCAAACTCTGTTCTGCTCCACCCAGGGAGAATTCCCCTTTCTGCTTTCACGTATCATGCATTGGACATTGCCTAGGGCAAAATGCCAGGGTGAATAAATTATGTACTTTTTTGCCCTCAAGGATTTCAGCCTTATACAGATGGCTATCCAATTCCTAAAAATATTTGCTTCCCATAATTGGTCTAGTTTCATAGTTGTTTAAGTAAGAATTTAAGTCTAATGCCAGTTTCTCTGACAAGACTAGAACAAAAAGTCCTGCCTCTAATATTTTTTTCTCTTTCAATCCATTTTTCATACGCAGCCAAAATGATCTGCCCAATGTGCTAATCTAATCTTGTCATTACTATCTTAAAATTATTAAATGGGTCCCTATTATCTTTGTTATAAAATTTATATCCATTGTGTGCCTTTAAATTTCCTGAATAATATGATCTCTGCTTACCTGCCCACCCTAATGCTCATCATTCTCCATCTTACAAAGTTCTTTGTTCTAGCTGCACTAAAACTTATTCATTTCTCATTTCTAGATCTTTACACATGCTAGCCCCTCCTCTTTGGGAAACTAATTTCTCTTTTTTTGCTGGATAGCTCCTATTCATCATACAAGATAGCAGCTTTAGTTGCGACGCCTTTCCCAACCTCAAGAATAGGTTAGAACCACTCAATATAATGCCGTCTAAACTCTTTATAATTCTACTAATATATCATTTGACCCATATTTTGTGTTTGTTTAATCATCTCACTCTGTTGTAACCTGTGCGCAAGGTCACACCTCTCTGATTTATTCCTATACTCCTAAAGCGTATTGCAAAACCTGACACATGGTAGACATTCAATAAGTACATCTTAAATAGCTGATTACCTATTTTGTTCATTTCTAAGTGCCTTTTAGAGCATGTGCCTTTACTACTTATCTTGGGCTAAAACAGAAGTTAGTTTTTAAAAATATTTACTATTGTCCCAAATGTATTCTAGTTGATATGAAGGTTTTCAAGGAACTATAGGTGAGGCTTTATTACTTCATGAAAATCATCTTTGAAGGGTCAGTCAGTTTTCAAAGCATTTGAAAAAATATAAAAAGATGCCAAAGAGTAGTTACAGGAAATATGTTTTGTTAAAGTTCAGAGTTCTAATAGTAATTTTTCACATAAATAACTTTCATAGTTTAAAAATCTTTTGATTCTTTAGCTCCCCTTGAAAGATTTTCTTTCGGGGTTGTAATATTCTTATTCACACATAGTAGCTATTTTTAGGAACAAGTTGGTCAGAAGCACTGGGTTTCTTCATTCCTTTCCCATCACAGGGGTATAGTACTTCCAACCCAGTTTAAGAGTGCCTCCTCCCTTTCTCTAACTCCCTTCAAGACAGTCTAAACAGCATTTTCCAGGCTTAATGCTCAAATAAAAAGTAGCTCCCAGAGTTGAAATAGTAGGAGATATCATCTGTAATCTCTAGAACCAGGATCTACTTGGAAAATTATGGGAAATCAAAGTTTCTTATAAAAGACGACATCAGGCACCTGACCAGGAGGTGGCGCAGTGGATAGAGCATCAGACTAGGACGCAGAGGACCCAGGTTCAAAACCCGAAGGTTGCCAGCTTGAGTGCAGGCTCATCTGGTTTGAGCAAGGCTCACCAGCTGGGTCCCAAGGTCGCTGGCTCAAGCAAGGGGTCACTCAGTCTGCTGTAGCCCCCTGGTCAAGGCACATATGGGAAATCAATCAATACATATGAAAAAGCAATCAATGAACAACTAAGGTGCCACAACAAAGAATTAATGCTTCTCATCTCTCTTGTCTGTCTGTTCCTATCTTTCCTTCTCTCTGTCTCTCTCTGTCTCTGTCACACACACACACACACACACACACACACAATAAATAAATAAATTAATTAATTAAATAAAAAAAGAAGACGTCAGGCAATACTCCAAAAGTAAAGATTTCACATAAGAATGTGTGGTTTAGATCTCTTGGAAAGAAATTGACACTCAGCTAAGGCATGTCACTTAAGAAAGAGTGGACTGGCTTTAAGAATACACTGCCTTGAGTCTGATGATCCAAGGTGAAAGAAAACATGTCTCCCTCAGCTCCACAAAGTCTGTCACCATGAAGAATGGCAGGATCCGTCTACCTTCTTTAACTTGGAAAAGGCAAAAGTGCTCAAGAGGAATTATTTTTGTTCCAAGTGAGAAAGAAGGCCCTTCTTCTTCTAGACAAGTGTCTATTTCCTCTCAAAAAAGAAAAAAATAAATAAACCATATGTACAGACTAGTGATAAAAACAGAAATTTCTATGTTGCCTCCTTTTAAAGCTTCCAAAGATTCAGAAGGGGAAAAATATGAGGATGCTTAGCTGAAAAGAAATCATACGAAAGCTGGATAGATTCTCTCAGTTCCAGGCTATATATAATGCTGGGGTATGGTTGGGGCATCAGCATTGTTCTGATGGCCACATGTCCCCAGAAATCTGGGTCCTTTGTGGTCAGAAAAGGAATAGAAATTCTGTCAGAGGACACAATAATTGCAAGAATAATAGCACAAACAATGTGCATGTTCCGGTCCAAAACCTTTCAGGCAGGACCAGCTTGTAACAGAAATGACTCTGAGTAGAGAAGTGCCCAGATCCCAACTGTGCTGAAACTTTGGGCTACCCAAGCACATCACAGGTTGGCAGACATTCAGATGCTGGGCTCAATGGGCAAAACTACTAATGAGTGCTTCTAGGAAAGGTGGTAGATTGAACACACATGTTTATCTCTATATTCCTCCTAAATTCTGTGAAATGACCCGAAGGGTATAAAATCAATCCTAATATACAAAAAGAAATAAAGAGGAGGTAAATGATACCCAATTTTGGAACTGGAAACAAAAGGGCAAGGAGTTTCTGACTCAACAGAGCAGGTAAAAAATAAAAATAATAGAGTATGCAAAGAGCTAAAACCAAAAACAAGCCAATTCACGTTACAGAAACCAAAGTTTACAATTTAGAGACACCAATTAGTTCTGAAAGTGAGGGTTTAGTGATGAAAACCATACAAAGAGGCAGGGAATTTTGTTCGTTTTACAGACAGACATTTCTATACTACATAAAACAGAGTTTGGCATGTAGTAGGTACCTGGTAAATATTTAGATTTATTAAAGAAATAGACTGATGAGTACAAGTCTGAATAAGAGCAACTAGACCCCTATAATGTGATAGGACAGAGGGTTTAATTGAGGAGGTAGAAGAGAGGGACTGTGCTTTTAGAGACACCAGACACAGCAGACGGTAGGAGAGGGGAAATAAACATCTACATACTGAACAGTCGTGCCTCCAGTCTCCTTCTTATGGCCCCAGAACTCTGACACCTGCTTTATATTCATTGGGAAGAATATAAGAGTATTATTCTTTGAGAAAATAATCCTAATAGGAGAGACCTACAATACAGACAAGACAAATTACATAGCCACACCTCCCACAATGAGTCCTACTGAACAGCCTCCCTCTGTCTCCCTGCCTTCCTCTCCCTTCCCGCTCCCTGACTTCTCCTTCGCCCCTTCCTGCCCTCCTCCTTTCTTCTCCCTTCCTACCCCTTGTCCACTTTTGTGTATGTGTACACAAGTGTGATTGGTGCCACAGATCCCCAGTCATTTTAGGAAAGTTCCTAAAATTATAAAACAGAAAATAAAAAGTGAGTCTTGGAAAATAAACACAGTATGGGAGGCTGAATAGAATTAGAGGAACAAAGCTACACTATGCTCAGAGAGGTAAGTGGAGTTATTGTCTCCATGAAAGAACAGACTATTTCAAAAAAAAAAGGAAACATTTAGAAAACAAGAGAGCTCTTGGAAAAATAATAAATATGAAAAATAAAAAATTCAGAAGTTTTGGAAAATAAAGCTGAGCAAATCTCCAAAGATCCATACAAAGAAAAACAACTTCAAGAGAAAAAGAATTCAAAAGTTGACTCAGGAGGTCTAATTTACAAATAAAAGATAAGTTAGAAAAATAGAGGGGGGGAAAACATACGACAAAATTTAGTGAACACAATTGTAGAAGAAATAATTCTTAAAAAGATACAGCATGATTCTTGTAAAACTAATGAAGAAATAATGAACCACATTAAGACAGAAATGAGTAACTTCATAACCCTGGATACAAAAAGATGATCCTAAACACTTTGAAAGAAAACAGTAGGTCATATATAAAATATCAGGAGTTAGAATTATGTCAGAATTCTCCAAACAAAACAGGAAAAAACAAGCAAAAATAAATATTTACACTGGAAACTAGAAAACAACAGAATATTGCTTTAAAGTTGTGAGGAAAAATGAGATTCAAACTAGAAGCTCTTTTTCAGCCAAGTTATCATGTTTCAAAAAAACAAAAACACCCCAAAATTTTTTTTTCTTTGGAAGGTTCAAAACAGTTTGTTCCTCAAGTGAAGATATAACCCAAGAAAATATACGGATTCTGGGTACACAAACAGGAAAGAGTATAGAAAAATTCCTGGAAGACAGTTGGGCAGTAGGCCCAAAGGGTCACTCATCCAGTGCGAGTGGGAGAATGGGTTGTCTCAAAAAAAAAAAAAAAAAAAAAAGAAATGAAAGAGACAGATAACCTCTGTTGTTTGAAAGTGCTGGGAAAAAATTTCATGTCCGAGAGCTTAGGGAAGATTTACTGATAAGTACATAGAAACTTAAGCAAAATATCCAGCAGATCATTATTAAGTCCATTAAAAGCAAAATTTATACAAGAAATAATTAATATAACATCCAGATACTCCGAAGCCATAAAATACATCTCATCTACAAATAATATTTAAAAATTATAATGGTGCACATGCTGACAACTGATCAAACCATTTGTGAAAAAAGTTGTTATGTTTATTAGGTGGGGAAGGGAGCATGTGCTTATGTGTTTGGAAGGATAGTTAAAAGAAGCTAAATCATCATCTTGCACAGTAGAAAAGAAATAGGTATTATATAAATTTGACTAAGAAATATGTCCATAGACATGCCAGGTAGAAATAAGAAGGTAAGTAATATAGGCATAGTTTACAATGTTAAAAGTTGTCTCCTGTAATGCATGGGAATTTTCATGGGTTGCAAAGGGAATAAAAAGAACTGCCCTATAGAACTATCGGATCATGTTTGACATGACTCCTAAAAACCTATCCAAACATAGCTCTGTTCAGTGGTGGGATTCAAATAATTTAACAACCAGTTCTCTGCCCTAATGACCATTTTAAGTATAAAAAAAGATATACTGAAAGGTAGTGTATTATTTCATGCATTTAATATTTAAATAAGAACAATAAAAGAGGTACACAAAACTGGATTGTTATAAGAGTTTTAAAATATTAATAAAAATATTAAATAATATCTGACAAAAACCAATAAAACTGTTATTTAAGATTATTTCCAATGACAGCTTATCATCCCTGGTTGTTTAACACTTTTTCTTTTTACATTATATATTTGTTTACTGAAGTAACAAATTTGAGGGAATTAAAATGTATTACTTCATCAAAGGTATAATGAGTTTTATGAAATGAATAAATAAATATTACAAGCATAGTTTCATCAAATTTTTTTTAACCTCTGGACAAAATGAACATTATTACAGGTGCTTAGAACACTGTGTTATCTGCTGTTGTGCAGATAACTTTAAAAAAGAGTGAAAAATATAAATTTGTGGTTTTCACATTGAGAGAACCCTGATTACAGGTGCCATTTTAACAACCAGTTCACTGAACTCAACAAAAAGTTAGGTATTGGTTTGACAAAACTGGTGCGAAGAGCTGAACCCCACCACTGTTGCCTAAATTCAAATTAGTTTGTTGTCATCTAGTTGTACCAGTGAACTTTTTAGCTAAGGCTGAAATAATTCAACAGCACAGGGATTTTCCCACGGGACATGGCTTGCACGCGCAAGTGCACACACACAAACATATACAAACATTTCCTGTATATGCTTAAAAAAAGGTTAGAAAAATAAACAGGAACTCGTAAACCTGGTCTGGGAGAAGGATTGAGATGCTGAGGTTCAAGGCGACTTGTGCATGCTTTGGATTTTTGTTTGTTTGTTTACTACGTGCCTATTTTAGCTCTTTAGTTTAAACAAGGCTCTTATTTTTAAAAATTACAGAAAATTTAAGGGAAAAAATAATTCACCAAAAATCATGGCCTCATGTTTTCTTTCCCCTCTTATGACTACCTATTTAATATATATTTTGGTATAGCTGCAAATCTATGTGTTACAGAGGACTTCTGAAGGCTCTGTTTGTGGCCAGTGCATAAAACAATAAATTAGAAAGGAAAAAAATTTAAATTCACCAATTCAGGTATATTTCCTCTTTCTCCCAATTCTTAATCCCCTAAAGAAGCATTTGCACATTTGTTTATAATATTGTAATCTAATTTTTTACTCATTGTTCCAAAATCCACGTTTCACCTATTCTTCTTTTTACAACAGGTCTGCACAATGTTCTATTTTGTGCGTGCACGTTTATCCTTTAACCATTCCCCTACCACAAGCGGACTTTTAAAACCAATCTGTTCCGTTTTATCACTGCATAGTTTCTGTTCTATATTCTGTTGGTTTACCAGTAGGTGGTGCTGGAGAGTAGCAGTAAATAATCTAGTTTTAGAACATTCCTGTGCTCCAATAATACACTTTTTGTAGGGTGATGGCACTAAGCCAAATCAGGAAAGTCGTTTGAACTGTTTTCTAGGAAGTGAACATGGCTTTTCCCACTATTTCATCCATATTCTCCTGTATTCTTCTCCATGTGAGTGATTCGAAACATATTTTCAAGATGACAGCTTGGAATTAGGTTGATTGTCTATAGTCATGAGAGAGCTACATAGGAAGCTTCAAGAAGTACACCATTTCTTGATAAAGCACCTGCCTCACACTTTATCCCAGTCCTTCGCTGTGCTCCATTGCTCCAAACTTTCAAGCATCAAGCACAGAGCCCTGCTTTGTGACAAGACTTGCTCTGAGTCCTTCCCATGGATCATCCCAAAATATTTCTCAACAACTATATCAGCTCTGTATTTTTATCCACCTGTATAGATGAGGAAACAGAGGCCCGCAGCAGTTAAATGATCCATTCAACTTTTCTACAACTGAAATGTTGCAAAAGAAAGAATATAGCATTTGTAGCCAGAGAGACACAGGTTTGATTTCTGGCTCTACTAAGTAAGTTCATTTCCAGCAAGAATTTAACACCACCAAACATTTTTTGGTGGGAGGATATATATATTTTTTAACTCAGTGAGAGAAGAGGAGGCAGAAACAGACTCCTACATGCGCCCTGACCAGGATCCACCTGGCAAGCCCACTAGGGGGCAATGCTCTGCCCATCTGGGGCCCTTGCTCTGGTTGCTCCAATTGAGCTTTTCTTAGCTCCTGAGGCAGAGGCCATGGAACCATCCTTAGCACCCAGGGCCGACTCACTCTAGTCAAGCCATGGCTGCAGGAAAGGAAGAGAGAGAGAGAGAGAGAAAGAGAGAGAGAAGCAAGAGGGGGAGAGGTGAAGAAGCAGATGGGAGCTTCTCCTGTGTGCCCTGACTGGGAATTGAACCTGGGACATCCACACATCAGGCTGATGCTCTACCACTGAGCAAACTGGCCAGGGCTTATTTTTAAATTTTTGTGTGTGAGAGAAAGGAAGATAGACTCCTGCATGTACCCAAACCAGTATCCACCCAGAAACCCCTGTCTTGGGTTGATGCTGAAATCAACTGAGCTATTTTTAACACCCGAGGCTGATGCTGGGACCAACCAGGCTATCCTCAGTGCCCACGCTGATGCTTGAGCCAATCTAGACACTGGCTGCTGGAGGGGGAGAGGGAGAGGGAGAGAAAAGGGAGAGGAAGGGGCAGAGAATCAGATGGTCACTTCTCTGTGTGCCCTGACAAGGAATTGAGCTCAGGACATCCATAGGCCTGGCTGATGCTCTATGCACTGAGCAAACCAGCCAGGGCTCACATCACCAAACATTTATTTAGTGACCTACAAAGTGGGGATGATACCATTAGTCACACCAAGTTATCCTAATATCAAATGAGAAAACATATGTATGGCTCTTAACACATTTACAGGCTTAATATATATTCCCAATACAAAATGAAAACAACAACAAATGATTAATATTCTTCCTTTCTGACTCAAATGCCTTCCAGACTCACTTGCCTTTCCCCTTTCTTCTAATTTAAGATTCAGAGATTTTACTCTTTATGCCATCCTTAAAAATTCTATTTCTTTAATTTGCAGTATAACATAGTCTTTCTCACTCCAGATTAACTTCCACTGTCCAGGAGAAAGCAGAAGCAGTCATTTTAATCACAGGTTACTTATGCTTGACAGGTGTACCGTAGTCTCCTAGGATTGCATGTGGAGGGCGGCAATGTGTCCCATATGTGGTCCCACCCTTTAAATCCAGACTAGTGTTCTATCTTTACTGGCGATATCTAGGTAAATAGTATAGTCATTACTTCTTTTTGCTTTTTCAGGCTGGGGAGGGTAACTTCTTTTTAATTGTTTCTTCTCATAGGAATTGTTCCTATGTGATATTTATAGATTTTGTTTACCTTAAGGCCCCTCCGTTAGTGCTGACATGTTTCAGGTGATAGTAGGAGGCTCATTGGCATCATTTATCATGTCTGTTTTCTCATCACTGAAGCAACCAAAACTTTGTAGGTTAACCTTTCCAAAATGTTTAATCAGGACATGTAGCCATTAGTTCTCTCAAATCATTCACTTTCTGGAATCCAGTTTTTAAAATATCTGTTTAGAATGGTCCTTGTGTAGCTGGCAATTATCCAATTTATTAGCAAATAAACACTTTACAGTAAGGTATTTTACACCTACTTCTAAAGAGCAAGAAGATTTTATTTTCTTTCTTCTGTAAGTCTTCATGGACCATGCCCTGGCTTTTGCCTTATGCAGTTGCCTTGTGCAAGTTTTGAAGCTGTGTATCTTAATAAAATTTTTGGATAAATTTAATTTGAACATTTTGGGCTGGCTACTGGTAATTGTATTTATTCATCTGTGAATATAGGTAGTTTAAATGTTGACCACTTGTCATCAAACAGAAATAGGAAATATAAGTTCTATATGAAAATGGCCAATATTTTTACAAAATTACTAAAATTTTATTTATAATTGAAGCAGCCTTTCCAGTATGCAAAACTTCAGATGTCAACAAAGCAGCAAGTTCAGAACTACATAGTATCTCCTGGCTTCCTAGTATTTGACAACTTCACCACCTAGAATGCTACCAATTCCAAAGCCCTGGGCTTCCATGCTCAAGGGTAACAAATCAACATGGATCAAACTGGATCAGATTAATTAGGACTATAAGTTTAACTCAGGGGACTCTCCTGGGAGCCACTAAGTAAAGAAGGTAGTTAAAAGTACCATTTTCAAGAAATGGTTTGTTTGTGTGTGACTTTGGATACATCTACTGGTGGCTCTGTGACTATATAATACACAATACAATACTTGACAAAGAGATCTGGTCATGTTCTTGCTACTGGCAGATGCACTGTCCAAGAAAGATGAGGTGGGCAAATTATAAGGCTATATCTCTAAACCTACTGACTACTGATTCCTGCTATTGGATTTGTTGTTATTCTTGACCTCAATATGATAAGATGAGTCATGCAAATGGTGTTAGCCCAAACTACATCACAACCACCAATGGAAAAGTAAGTAGCCTACCAATAAAGGAGCATATATTGGAGGTTGTCCTACATATCCACTGTACCTTGGTTTTAGGCATTAGATAGTATATTGAATTTTACTGGATCACTTATAGGATATACCACCTCAGTATAGACTAGGGACAAGTAATAGCTTTGTGAATAAGCTATGACCCAGCTCAACTCAAAATAGTGTAACACAGTGGTTAAGAGCACAAGTTTCAGAAACATTTTGTATTATCTTCACCCTCCTACTGTATAATCTTAGAAAAATTAGTTAACCTCTCTGTTAGTTAACCTATGTTTTCCCATCTGAAAAAGGGGAATAGAGTTGTTGTTTTTTTACTGGACTGTTTTAAAGAGGAAATAAATAAAAATTTAAAGCATATTATTATATATCTAGCACAAAAAAATCTTTAGAAATGTTAGTTATTATAATGTGACTAAATTAAATATGTTCCTATAAGAGCAAGAGATCGATGAAACTCTCTGTATCAGGCCTCACACGGTGACATTTCTGAAAAGTAGAGTAATTCCTCATGCTTCACCCACGTTTTCCTATGGTCTTTTCCAAGCACTTGGAAACACTACACTTTCCTTGGTGTTTTATTAATTTCAGCCCTGATCCAGGTTCCAGGCCTTTTGGTTAAGAATACCAACATATATTAATCATCTCCCCAAAATAAGATTATTTATAAAAGATATAAGTTTTATTAAATGTACGAAAAGTCCTGGCCCTTGCCAGTTAGCTCAGTTGGTTGAGCATTGTCCCAAAATGCCAAGGTTGAAGGTTCTATCCTTGCATATGGGAAGCAACCAACAAATGCACAACTAAATGTGGAACACAAATAAATGCTTCACTCACTCTCTCTCTTTCCCTCTTGTCTCTGTCTCTCTCTTTTCCCCTTCCTCTCTGTCTCTCTAAAATCAATAAAAAAAGAAAAAAAAATGTCCTAAAGGTTTTTTTTACACATATAATAATTGTACACATAATAAAAAAAAGTACATTTAGGAAGGTCATTAGATAATTTCTTTTGATTTGTTGGTTACAACTAGAAAATAAAAATTAAAGACAATTTGCAATAGCATCAACATATCAAATATTGACATACAAATTTACTGAAAACATGTAAAACCTATATAAACATGATGGAGAGAAATGACAGATCTGGATAAGTGTATTTATATACCATGTTCATTGTTTGAAAGACTATCATCAAGATGATTATTCTCTCTGTATTGGTATATAGGTATCAGACTGCAGTACAGATCTGCCAAGAGATAGTTTTCTGTCACTTGCTACTATAGCATGTTTGATTTTTCCAGTCTGCTGCTGAGCTCTACCTTGGTACCAACATCTAGCAATGTTTTACTAGAAGCCTCTCCATCTTCCCAGAAGAGAACCAGGGCACTTTACAACAAAACAAGTCACCTTTATATACTCCTAATGACCTGTGACAGAACTAATACATGCCATTTCCAAGAAATGCCAATTTTCTATTAATTTCCAGACTCATGATCCAAGTCTACAAAATCTAGACTTTTACAACACTGAACCATTGTCCTATGAACACTTCTGTCTATCACAGAGAGAACAATAAATGGAATCAGAAGTGGAATCACTGAACTCCAGAGTATAAGACATTTATTTATAAAACAAGCTCTAGCCTGTCTTTAAAAGAAAGCAACAAACACAACTTCTCTGTCCTTCAATAAACCCCCTGTTATTGATTTCTCTGTATCATTTTGCATTAGCTCAAATCTCTCTTGTTGCTGGCCTTACAATGTCTTGTAGCCCATTGGTTGTCCACTTTCAGGTTTCCTTTCTCTCTTTCTCTTCCCACAGCTTCTCTGGCTTTGGTATTTCCCATTATCTTGGGTGAGAAAATTCCCACTGTACTAGCAAAATCTATCTAAGCTGTCTAGTCCCTCAAATCATAAAATCTTGGAGCAAAGATGGCCCGGGCACTGGGGTTGGCTCCTTGGCCTCTGCCCCAGGCGCTAGAGTGGCTCTGGTCATGGCAGAGCGATGCCCTGGAGGGGCAGAGCATCGCCCCCTGGTGGGCAGAGCATCGCCCCTGGTGGGCGTGCCGGGTGGATCCCAGTCGGGTGCATGCGGGAGTCTGTCTGACTGATTCTCCCCATTTCCAGCTTCGGAAAAAAGAAAAAAAAAAAAGTAAAAAAAAAAAATCATAAAATCTTGATAGATGGGAAATGGAAACAATAACCTAGAACAAATAGAGGGAGAGGGAAAAAGTCATAAAAATTTATTTCAGAAAGTTAAATCCCATATAGGGAAAGCTTGAATAACTCACTAGTGATAACCACATGGTGTCGAGAGCTATGTTCAGAGCAAGAAAAAGCAAGAATAGATCATCATAGTGCTAGAAAGCAGATAAAGATGTGACAAAAGGAAAACAAACCTACTCTGTCTTTTTCATCAAGAAGAATAATCTCCACACTCAAAAGAGAGAACAAACGCCTTTAAGAGGAAATTGAAACTCAGGACAAGTAAGGAGAAAGTGAAGAGCTCCCAGAAGGTTTAAGTAAATTTCTGTGTCTAAACCAAGATGAATTGCACATCCTAAGCATTGAGAGACAAGGTACAGCTATGGTTGCCCAAATGTTGCCAGTGATGTTTAAGAATCATGGGAAATGGCCTGAGTCCTACAAAACTGAATATAAGTCATATTCTGAAGAGAAATAATGGTCTGCAAATTACAGATTAGATAGCTAGATGCCATAACCTATTGAATTTCCCTACTAGAGGGTTAAAAAAATGATAAAAAATATTACTTGAAATGTGCCTCATATAGTAAGAAAGTTTAGCATATACATTAACACATTTTATTATCACAATATTCCTTTATTTAAGACAAGCATTATTATTTCTGATAACTTTTGTTTTGTTTTACAAATATGACAATTGATATTTTGGGTTGGTTGAAATATTTTGCATAAGATTGCATGATACTATTTGCCAGGACTGTTTTTATTACAGCTATCCAACCCTCTCCAAGTTCCATTTTGAAACTGAAATGCTGTTGCAATCATCTGTTGTTCAATTAGATCTAATGAGAATTGATTAATGATCAAATTAATAGTAGAGAACATTTTTCTAATGTAACAGCACACAACATTTTATATACATATGCAAAAGACATGTTAAAGGATAATTTTGTGCAGCATATGACTTAAATAAAACAGTATCTTCTGTCAAATCAAAAAGAAAGTTAAATCACTCAAAAAAATGAACAAATAGAAAATTAACATATAAAAAGATCATTACCAAACATGTAAATGAAATTAAAACAAAAATATCAGATGGCCCTGGCTGGTTTGCTCAGCAGTAGAACATTGGCCCAGCATGTGGAAGTCCTGGGTTCAATTCCCGGCCAGTGCACACAGGAGAAGTGCCCATTTGCTTCTCTACCCTTCCCCCTCTCCTTCCTCTCTATCTCTCTCTTCCCCTCCTACAGCCAAGGCTCCATTGGAGCAAAGTTGGCCCCGGGTGCTGAGGACAGCTCCATGGCCTCTGCCTCAGGCACTAGAATGGCTCCTGCCACAATGGAGCAATGGCCCAGATGGGCATGGCATTGCCCCCTGGTGGGCATATGGGGTGGATCCTGGTGGGGTGCATGCGGGGGAGTCTGACTATCTCCCCACTTTTAACTTTGGAAAAATTCAAAAATACAATAAGAAAAAAACAGATGGACAATAATTAGATTTACAACTCCCCATGCTAGCAAGGATGTAAAGAAATGAGAACTCTTATATACTGGAAGTGGTTGTATAAAATCATTCATGCTTTCTAGTGGGCAATCTGGTAATGTATTCCAAAATTTTAATTTGTATTCCAAAATTTTAATTTTAATTTACTTCTGAAACTATTCTATTCCTTACACTGTATCTTAAAATACGCTAGGGCAAGTACACATGTATAGCTGAGTGTGTATGTATCATGTTGCTTATAATGAAAAAAAATTGGAAACAACTTAAATGCCAATGAATAATGAATACTAGAATAAATACTTTACACTACAATATATTCATGCAGTTTAATAAAATGCACACATTCAAAAGGACAGAAATATTTATCACATTTTAAAATGGAAAGAATATATGCATTAGTGTTAGGGTAAATATCATTTATATAAAAATATGTGCATTAAAATTCTGGATAAGAAACAATAAATTGTTAATGATGGTTAGCCATGGAAGCAGAATTTCTGGGAAGTATTTGATTGCATTGAAGTCTTTTCTTTTTAACTATGTTGTTTTTTCAAGTGCTATTACCATCTTGAAACCAAGAATAATATAACTAGACTGTGAAATTGTAAAACTCAGCACTTGACTCTTTTTCTAAATACCATTTTAACCACAGCCTAAAGTCACACAAAAAAAGTCTTTATAAATTTTTGTTGACCCAAAACCTGAAGGTCCAATTCACAGGTAAGATTATTAAATTTAACGAATTATCTAAAGTTAGATAATAAATTGAAATCCAAAACAAGACAATAAATATATTTATTAATTTTCAAAATGATTAAAAATGTAAGTTAGAATGAGAGATTATACCATTATCATCTTTATAAAAAAGCTAAATGTTTTAATTAGTGATTAGTTAAATATGAGCAAATAACGTGACTGCTAAATCAAAATTTCTAGTGGGATTTTAGACTATCTACATTAAAGAGAAGAGAATGTTTGGATCTAGGGAGGTAAATCATTTTTTCAGATATGCACTGCTGAGCACACATAGAAACACCATAAAGACCGGAACTACTTTTCTTTCCCTTTTAGCCTCAATCAATACCTAGAATGATACAAAATAAATGCTAAGTAAAATTTTTTTGAGAATAAATCAGGAGCAGCAAAAGTATTATATTCTCAATTGCATATCACATTTGAAGAGAGAATTTCATCAATTAAACTATGGCCTGGTTATTTAAAAAATATATAAGAAATGCTTAAAGGATTTGAAAGTCTCCAATTTCCATCTAGAAAAACAAAGAGAGTACATGGTAGCAGTCTGTCTTCAAAGGTCTGAAAAAGTGTCCTCTGCAAGAAATACCACACTAATTCTGTGTATCACTAGAAGACAGAATACTGACACAAGGGCTTTAGATTTATGAAAACATATATCTCATATGAATATAAGTTAAATTTTTCTAAAACTTATGAATGTCCAAAAGTGTAAACACTAAACTCCCTATCTCTAGTGTACTCGAAACATCACTTCTAAGGAGGAATAAATCTTTAGGGCATTCCTGCATTATATAGAACTTTGAGTAATAACTAAATCTGATAGTTAATTCCTTCTCACTCTACCTATTGAAAAACATTGCACTCCGTGTTTTTATCTCAGCTGAAATAATGCTAAGCTACTGGAAAGGGACTTCAAGGCAATGCTTTTAAATTTCCTACCCCTCCTTCTAGTAAAGCTATCATAATAGCTCTCTAACCCTTTAGTAATAATGAACCTGATGTCACAAGGAGAGACCCCTCCGGCTCCCATAAAATTTCATGGGTTTATGACTGCATGCATTTGCACATTCACAAGTGCATGTGAGTGCACGTGCACACGCATGCATATACACACAGAGCAAAAGGTATTTTTTATTGAGTGGTATTTACAACTTTACATAAATTAGTTTTAGAGACAAATCATGATGATGTGCTAGTGCTGGTTTTAGAACCTTTTCATTAATCAGAGAATTTAGAGTTATGTGTTAGCTTCATCATCTGAATAAAAAAAATCTAATAAATCAATTCCACTAAAGGTTCAGTCCATCATTTTGAGTAACAGTGACTACAGAAAATTATGGGCTTATGTCTTGTCTGGGAACCTCGTAAGTCAGGAGTACAATACACTTAAGGCGCTTTGAGGCCTCTCGAATAAGACACATAAAGCTATTACTCACCGCAGTCTGTGAAGCAGCTCTATTGTGGCTTTCAATGGTAATTTTGTAAATATTTCAAATTTTTACGCTTAAAAAGCTTCATTTAACTCAATGCTATGTGATATATATATATATATGTAAATACACAAATGCACACACATAAAGACACATAAAGACATATTTTCTACATACATACTTACCTGTTGTTTGCTCTGAAAGAGCCATTAGGAGGAATGACATTTATGCAAAACTGCAGAATAAAATATGGTAAAGGATGCTAAGTTACCATCAGTTCAGTTTCTCCTCGGATCGTTTTTAATGGTTTTTGATACCCCTGTGAATTAAGTTCATCTGTAGGCCAACTTATTTTACTTTAATAGTGTTTGGTTTCTTTTCATCCTTTTTAAATCACCCAATTTAAATTTATGAAAACTTCTTGATGTAAAGCATGTGTCGGGGTATCAGGAATATCAGGATGCTAATCCTGGCTGTCACCCTGCGGCTCACGAAGGCTGTGACCTTGATCAGAGCACACGCCCTCTGTGCTCAGTCCCTCATCAATAAAACAAGGCCACCAGACGGGTGGATCACTAAGGCCTTTCCAGCACATTCTCTATCTATGACTGTTTAAACACAAAATAATTTAGGATTTGACTGACAACCGAGGTCAATATTATGTACCAAGGATATGGAAAGCATTTAAAAGCCTCTTATGTGAAACTGCATATGTCACGTAAAGTTCCCCAGACACAGATCTGAATCAAGGATTCATGCAAAAGCCATTTGTTGGAAAAACTAGGAAAAGGAAGTCATGTAAGAAAGATACAGGTGGAATTCAAGGGAGAGTGTGGAACTAAACAAAGTCTCACTGGGTACAGTTACTTTGGCTCAATTCCCCACGTGAGCAAGGGAGATGAAATATTCACACTCCCACGCACACACACACACTCATCAGACCTCGGTTAAGGGCTTGGACCCCAGAGAGTTATAAATCTCTGGCATTGAGGTCCTGAGCATCTCTACTAACCCAAGGGCAACATTCGACAGGAGATGCAGAAGCAGGATGCTAGGAGTGAAAGCACTCAGGGAGCTGAAATGCACTAAAAAAGTAAAAGGATCCAAAAGGCCATGAGTGGAGGATGCACAGGTTAGCAGATCAGCCTTCACCTTCACCTTTTCCAAAACAAAGCAATGAAAGCAGGCTAAATTCCTCTTTGGTATAGGTTTCGGAATGCTGATAGATTTCTGACAGTATATACAGAGGAAAACAAAACAGGTACGGTCTCCAGACTCCTGGACCTTACAGTAAAACGGAGGGAACAGACTGTAATTGATCATTCTGTGAGGTACCATAACCAGGTGCAGTGTGAGAATGACAGGAGGGGTTCCTTATAAAACAAAAAAGCAAGGAAAACTTATATGAGATAACGACATTTAATCTGAGACCTAAAAGATGGGCACAAACAGCCAGATAAAGAATGGAGGAGGATAGTTTTCAGACAGAAAATACCATATGCAAAGACGGATACTAGAAGGAACTTAACATAGCCAAAGATCTGAAATAAGGCCAGCATGGCTGGAGAGTTGTGAGCAAGGTGGGGAAGATGAGTTTCAAGAGGTATATGAGTCAAGTCTCTCAGACTATGCAAAGGTTACACAGAACACAGACTTCAGAAGGAGGGCCAGTGAATAGGAAGTATGGAAGTGGAACACCTGGGGGAAACTAGAAATTTGGCGCTGTAGTAAAGGAGAAAGATATACTGTTAGCTAAACAACTTCAGTTAGTGCACAGTGCATATAGGTTTTATGGCTCTGATGGTTACCTATGTAGCCCAAATGACTGGTAAATGCTGACAAAAATTGCAAGTGTTCTGCAAAGTTATGTCCAATTAAAAAATAACTGAACTTCAGACTGACCAGGCGGTGGCGCAGTGGATAGAGCATCGGACTGGGATGCGGAAGACCCAGGTTCAAGATCCCAAGGTCACCAGCTTGAGCGTGGGCTCATCTGGTTTGAGCAAAGCTCACCCAATTGGACCCAAGGTCGCTGGCTTGAGCAAGGGGTTACTCGGTCTGCTGAAGGCACACGGTTAAGGCACATATGAGAAAGCAATCAATGAATAACTAAGGTCTCGCAACAAAAAACTGATGATTGATGCTTCTCATCTCTCTCCGTTCTTGTCTGTCTGTCCCTATCTATCCCTCTCTCTAACTCTCTCTCTGTCTCTGCAAAAAAAAAAAAAAAAAAAAAAAAAAAAAAAAAAAAAAAAAAAAAAAAAAAAAAAAAAGAGATTAAAAAAATAACTGAACTTCAAAGATGTAATTTTATATTACTTTTTAAAATGTGTTTGCTAAAGTGGAAGAAACCTGAGCACACATTCATTCTGAAGGGAAGGCAGGAAATGTTGAAGATACAAGCAAACTCAGGGACTGTGGGAATGAGAGAGCAGAGGAGTCTGGAGGGGAAGTGATAGGCATACAGAAGAGGGATCTGCCTTGATCAGAGGAGAAACCTTCCTTTCCCTCAGTGGCCGAGAGGTAGGAAAATGGTACAGGTTTGTGAGAAGCCATTTCCTCGGAGTATGAAGATGTTATTCATTTGTCCAATATTTATCAAATGCCTATTGATTGCCAGCCACTGTGCAAGGTGCTAGGTGAGCAAATTCAGGTACGGTTCCTGCTCTCAAGTCACTCAGGCTTTGCAGAAGTTGAGATAATCATTAATTAAATAAACACATACTTATGACCATTCAATAGTAAAGAGCAGTAACAAGGAGAAAAGCACATCTTTTTTCAGAAGAAATGCATAAAATACTTACTCTACACTGAGCTGAGGGAAGACTTCCCATTGAAAGATACGATTGAATTAATAATTGAAGAGTAGGCCCTGGCCGGTTTGCTCAGAGGTGGAGCATTGGCCTGGTGTGCAGGAGTTCTGGGTTCGATTCCCAGCCAGGGCACAGGGGAGGGGCACCCATCTGCTTCTCCACCCCTCCCCTCTCCTTCTTCTCTGTCTCTTTCTTCCCCTCCCGCAGCCAAGGCTCCATTGGAGCAGGGTTGGCCCAGGCACTGAGGATGGCTCTATGGCCTCTGCCTCAGGCACTAGAATGGCTCTGGTTGTAGCAGAGCAGTGCCCCGGATGGGCAGGGCGTCGCCCCCTGGTGGGCATGCCAGGTGGATCCTGGTCGGGCACATGCGGGAGTCTGTCTGGCTGCCTCCCAGTTTCCAACTTCAGAGAAAAAAAAGAAAAAAATAATAATTGAAGAGTAAATAGAGTTAACTAGGAAGGTGAGATAGGAAGGATATTCAGACAGGTTGGTGGCCTTTGGGACATGGTGCTTTAAAAATGCTCAGAGTATTTTAATTTTGAATTCTGTACATCTTAAAAACTCATTGTAGCAGGTGGGTGGGTGGATATTTGGCAGCAAAATGGTTCCTAAAATTTCATCTTTGCCTGTGCACCTTCACCACCCCACATTACTCAAGGGGATGGAGGCACTAGTAGGTGATTTCAGTAAGTTTTTTTGTTTTTTGTTTTTTTTACAGAGAGAGAGAGTCAGAGAGAGGGACAGACAGGAACGGAGAGAGATGAGGAGCATCAATCATCAGTTTTTCGTTGCAACACCTTAGTTGTTCATTGATTGCTTTCTCATATGTGCCTTGACCATGGGTCTTCAGTAGACCGAGTAACCCCTTGCTCGAGCCAGTGACCTTGGGTCCAAAGCTCACCAAAGCTGGTGAGCTTTGTTCAAACCAGATGAGCCCGCGCTCAAGCTGGTGACCTCAGGGTCTAGAACCTGGGTCTTCTGCATCCCAGTCCTACGCTTTATCCACTGTTTCACCACCTGGTCAGGCTACAGTAAGTTTTAATGGGAAATTAGAGGCCTCTCAAAGATTAATGTCCAATGATACACCCTTCTTAAGTTCTGAACTATCACACATATTAGTCATACAAGTTCCATACATACTAATTTTAAGGGCTATCTTTAGTTACAGCTACCAAGCCACAAGCTACATCTACAGGAGGGTATAAAATACATAGATTAAAAACATTACAAATTGACATAATGCAAATTAATATATTGTTTCACAACAAATTCTGTTTTCCTCCATTTCTCCATTGATAAAAACACCAGTAAACATAAAGTGATAAAGTTGTCAGAGATATCAGGGATCGTTTTAATTAGGCAAATATTTTCATGGGTCTCTATTCCTGACATAAATTCCAAAATATATATAATTAAGTGAGTCATTATTAATTACCTATGTAATATTCATCAATAAAAACAAATTTTCTGCAGCAGAAATTTAAATCCTGAATCTAGCCCATGAAATAGCTATTGGGGAAATTCCAATAGTTGATTTATTATAGCCTTTGCAAAGAAGGAGAAAGCATATTGCTAATAAACAGCAATTAGCCACATGTTTTAGGCCAAGTGGAGACTATTACTCACTCTGGGAGTTTCTGAACTTTGAATTATCTACCTTTTATTCACTCAGTTTGGCAGGTTATTATTTTTAGAAGGCATTTGATATAACGTTCATATGCACAAATGCTTCCTTGTCTTTGTCAAAGGAAGTTTGAGACAAACCAACACTTATACTGATCTAAATAATTTTTTCTACTTATTACTGAACCCAAATACGATTCTAAATCAGGCAGTTGGGGAAAATAACATGATCCTGGAGGCATTTTCCAATGGGTCTGAGCTAATAAGACTCAAACTTACACTGAATTTAGGAAACCAGGTCTAAATAAGAGCTAGAAATAGCATTAATCTGCAGTGATAAACTTCTCGCCCCCTAAGTCTATGGAGCCCATATTTATGCCATATTCATTTTTTCAAAATATATTTAATTTTATAAACTTAAAACTGAATCTATAACTATACCATTTCAAAACAGATGCACTTATGATATTATAATATAATATATATAATATGTGTATATATAATTTACTGCAATCTCAGATGAGGCTACTAAATTAATTATCAGAGTCTTACATTAAAAAAAAACTAGTTAAAATAATTAACAGTACAAAATTAGAGTTGTCTTAGAGTAGAATAATCAGCCTTGAAAAATTGTGAGTTTTCTGTTACTGAAAGCATTTAAGTGAAGGCCAGATATCCACTAATCAGAAATGTTGTGGAGGCTATCAGGCACTGTTTAAGGAATTGTTAAAAGTATACCCTAGTCTTAATTAAGAATAGAACTACCATATGACCCAGCAATACCTCTACTGGGTATCTAACCCCAAAACTCAAAAACATTGGTACATAAAGACACATACACCCCCATGTTCATTGCAGCATTATTCACAGATGGCAAGACATGGAAACAACCACAGTATCCCTTGATAGAAAATTGGATAAACAAGATGTGGTACATATATACAACGGAATACTACTCAGCCATAAGAAATGATAACACAGTGACATTTACAACAACATGGATGGACCTTGAGAATATTATACTGAGTGAAATAAGTAAATCAGAAGAACTATGATTTCACACATAGGTGAGACATAAAACTGAACTCATGGACATAGATAAAAATGAAGTGGTTATCAGAGGGTGGGAGCCATGGGGGAGGGGCAGAGGAAGATAAGTAAAGAAGGACAAATATATTGTGATGGAAAATGATTTGACTTTGGGTGATGGGTACACAACATAATCAACAGTTGAAATGCTATAAAAATATTTACCTGAAACCTACGTATTCTTCTTGATCAATGTTACTCCATTTTCTAAATAAAATTTTTTACAAATGCCAAAAAAAAAAGGAAAGACAAAAAAAGATATACCCTAGTCTAGGGTTACTCTCAATTTTTAGTGGCTACAATTCCAGGGAAGAGATAGATGAAAAATATTATCTAAGAGTTATTTTAAATAGCCTATATTTTTAAACAAGGTGTACAACATCCAGGTTCTTGACCACAAACACCCGCTAAACTTCTAGGTAACATAGAAGAAACTAGTTATATGTTGGTTTATAGGTTAGAATAAAAAAAAAAAAACAAGCATGGGGCCCTGGCCAGTTGGTTCAGCGGTAGAGCGTTGGGCCAGTTGGTTCAGCGGTAGAGCGTTGGCCTGGCGTGCGGGGGACCCGGGTTCGATTCCCAGCCAGGGCACATAGGAGAAGCACCCATTTGCTTCTCCACCCCCTCCCTCCTTCCTCTCTGTCTCTCTCTTCCCCTCCCGCAGCCAAGGCTCCCTTGGAGCAAAGATGGCCCGGGCGCTGGGGATGGCTCCTTGGCCTCTGCCCCAGGCGGCAGAGCGACGCCCCGGAGGGGCAGAGCATCGCCCCCTGGTGGGCAGAGCGTCGCCCCTGGTGGGCGTGCCAGGTGGATCCCGGTCGGGCGCATGCGGGAGTCTGTCTGACTCTCTCCCCGTTTCCAGCTTCAGAAAAATACAAAAAAAACCCCCAAAAAACCAAGCATGGGAAAATGGGTAAAAACCAAGGAAGTAGACTCAAGAAAATTATAACCACAATCAAGTTCAGATCCAACGTCTCATTTGAGGAGAATGTTTTTGGTATCATGACCATCTATCCTGCTGAACCTAGCCATCATAGAATATTTAAAACCAAGGGATATCTAGCCCACATAGAATATTTAAAACCAAGGGATATGCCAATCCTGTTGCTGGTGCACAACTTACGGGATTCTGTGAAGCTCTTGCAAATAAATTCTGTCCTTTCGCCTTTGTATCAACCTCGCCAGAGTAGAAACTTTCATGGAAGCATCAATCTGACAAAATCAGAATCAGGCACTTACATGCTAGCTAGTGTACAGAGAGAGAATTTGTATCCATTTAGCTAAATAGTGGGGATAAGGCACTTCTCCAAAATGGGAAGGGAATATGAATTCTGATTAGTCAAAATAAAGGTGAACATCTATCTTTTAATGAATATTTTAATATTCAGAATTTTGTGTCTTTATAATGTTGGTCTTTGATCCATGGGGCAAAAAATAATTTTGTCACTTTTGTGTATTTGGATTTTTCTCACAAACTTTTTTTATTTCCCATATCCCAGAAGTATTTTCTAGAGCACTTCTCTAGTTTCTCAGTAGAATTCAGTAAGTAATGATTATTCATCATAGTCTAGCCTATACTTTTATATTCTCTGAATAGAACAAAATAATCAATTTTAAGGAAATAGATGCTTCTCCCCAACTCAAGGATTCCAATTATAGGTCTCCTGGGAAATGCCGGGATTGCTTATGGCTGGTTGTTAATGATCTGAGGCCTCCTATTCGGCTAAATGTTAACTGTAGTACAGAAATGTGATGGTGTATGTATTAGAGTTCACTAATCAAAATAATTGTATCTACTCTGCACATTTCACATGTCTTCACTTAAATAGGATCAAGTATCATTTAACATGAACCCTTTATACAATACTACATTCTCAAGTGGCTCCCTCCCCTTCAAACTGCATGAGCTCAGAGTCTCTTACAGAAAGAGCGTTTGTATAGATGTGAAGGACTCTACATTGCACTGCTGGCCTATATGCTACCACTACAGGACTCCTCCTCCTCCTGTGATACCACAGTGACATAGAGACTACAGAGACCAGTACACTTGCTTGATTTGGGGAAGCCTTATTGAAAAAGCAATAAATAAAACTCAGGTCAAGTTCAATTAATTTGCCCCTGTGCAACCCCCATACCCCTAAGCCAATCACTAGCATAGACATTATCCCATAAGAGGAGCAAGGAAATATTAGAAAAGATTAGAGGAGCCAGTTTCACCCATAATTTAGAGGTATTTTTCATGGAGCTTTCACCCAGTAATATTTTCTCCTTTGTTCTCCTACCATCTTATGATGCAAAGCATATGCTAATGAGCACTGGAAGCTTCCTGGCAATCCTTCCCCCCTAGTACTAAGGTTATTACTCTGATTTACATATATTGATCTTCCTCAACAACCAACATCCATCATTCCACAGACAGGACAAATATCAAATAGCATTAATTCTATACATTAAATAGAGGAAATGTAAAGAATTGCTCTTACCTATCAATTTCACCATGCTCACAGAAGGATGCTAGAGCCATATTCAAGAACGGAAAGGATTGTCAGATATCACTGGATGGTACCATTTATGATTTTTTAAGTGGAGAGTATTCAGAATTTGAAAAGCACTGCATAAGGGGACAATGAAAGGAATGTGGCCAAATATGCCTCCTGGTAAAGTTGGAAACGTCTAACTAGTATCTGCTTTTCAAACATCAAGGTACTATGTGATAAAAATAAACTTCTGTCTTAAATATATAACATATGACTTAAGTGGGTCTCATCTTCAAAGAACATCTGAAAACTTCTATTATGAGTTAGTTCAGGTCCTTTGAGAAGTAGATGCCAAGTTGTTGTTAAATGTTCAAGGATTTTATGAGGACAAAAACCTGTGTGAGAGAAAATGGGCAGGAGCTGTAAAGACTAGGTCAGCCATCAGACCCAAAGTAAGTTTTACTTCAACAAAGGAGAGGGTGAAAGCACCTTAGAAACTTTCACAGTTAAGAAGCAGACGGGGCTCTCAAGGTGTCCAGGAGCAAAAGTTGTTGTACCACAGAAATATTCTGCCTTACGATTCTTGCCATGCTCAGTCATTATATGAACTGTCACAGAAATGGTCATAGATTTTGGAGCACAGAAGGTGGAACCTTCTTTCAAATATTCCTTCCAAAGTTTTGCCCATAGAATGAGATTTTTCTGTGTCATTGAAATGAATCAAAAGCAAAAAGCATCTGAGAACTCCTCTTACATAGTATAGTCATGGTGTAGGGGCTAGTGAGAAATCTGGGTAATTGCTATTAGTTTTGTCAATCTCCCTCTATTACGGCTCTATAACTGGATTCATTTTAAGACATTTTATCCTTTTTAAAAATTTTTTAAAAATATTTTATTTATTGCTTCTACAGGGATAGGGTAAAGCAAAAAGTACCAACTCATAATTGTTTCATTTAATTGTTCATTGACTGCTCATGGTATGTGCATTGACAAGTCAAGGTTTTGAAGAGGCAACTTCAGTGTTCTAGGTCAACACTTTATCCACAGCATCACCACAGGTCAGGCTCTCAAGACATTTTAAAAGTCACCTATACTTTAGCTTTTACTTTCTTTCAAAAAGTACTTTACATGGAACATGTTCAAAGTCCAGTAAAGTCTCTGGACCAAGAGAGGTCACATCAGACCAAGAGAGATGACAAAATCATAGACTCTGAATTTAACGCTCTGAGGGAATGTGACTTTTGATACTTGTGTGAAGGGGAGAACATGTTTCACACATGAGAGAGATGTGAATAACTATCCTCCCTGAGGACAGGGGATTGTGAGATTAATTACATAGCTAACTTTATCTTTTTTCTGTACACGTACCTTAGCCAAGTAATTATGTGGTTCCTCCAACTAAAAAGGTAGAGTCGATTTCCCCATCCTTTCAATATGGGTTGCCTTTGTGACTTGTTTTGTCTAGTGGAATGTGGCAGTCCACCACGTGACTGACTTAATCTAAAAGACTAGTTCACAAGAAACATAAATCAAATGAATATTTACTGCTGCATGCCACCAAGGTTTTGTATTATATAGCATCATATATGCCCCATTCTGCTTCTTTATTTTTTCATTACTACTTTATAACCTTGTAACCTTCCACACAGTTGGTTATCACTGTATCTCATGTACCTAGACTGGATAAGACATCTAATAAAGGCTCTATATTTTTAAACTAATTTAAACCCATTTAATTAAGTAAATTGAAATAGAATGTTTGACATATCTGTGTCCTATTTTAGATACTTATGTTTCATTTTAGATACTTCTGTCTAATTTTAGACATCTTTTGCAAACATTGAATTACAGGTTTGTTGCCCATCACAGTGTAACATTAGAGAGAACTCTCAGAAGAAATAGAATAAACAAGCATTAGGCATTATATCATCAGTATCTAATTCATCAGGACCATCTGATGCAGTGATTACCTCCTTGGTATTGAACTGATCTCTTGTTTTCAATTGTTCTTATTTCAAATGCCTCAACTTCGAAGATCTGTAGATAGTCAGTTTGATGGTCTCTAGCAAATCTTTCCGTATTGACAATAATAATCTCAGCTCAAGCTGCCAAACCAACTCAATCAGTTCTTCCTAAGATCTGTTTGTTATTTGCAACCTATAACTATTAAAATTAATGAATAGACATTTATGTATTAATTGACTCTCAAATAATCATAAATTAAGTGAAATCATGCCAATTTACACTTTCTTAGACTATATCTTTTTCTACTTTTCTCTATTATTCACATAAACTATTATCACTGCCTGTGTTTGTTTTGTTTTGACATTCTTGTAGACACTATATATATAAAACATAAACTAGTAGAACAATAAACCAGATAAGAACAACGGCATTTATTTTTCACATTCCATTAGTACTCTAGTAATAATTCACATGTTATTTGAATTTGAAGCTAAGTTAATTAACAAAAATATCCCAAAGTTACATTGTTGTCTGTTGCATTTTCAATAGATTGTTATCTGCAAATAAGCACATACAAACCAAGGACAAATCATAATAAATCTAAGTAGTCAGGTACAAGCAAATTGGACTATGAAATTGGCATGTTTCTTTGCTTAAATATCATTCACAAATCCCAGAAAGATATGCTTAGATTAAGATAATTGGATTTGCCATTTCCTTCCAGTTTTATGTAGGAATAACTATAGTTATATAAGATTCTACTATCCCTGCTAAACAAATTGATTTATTAAGCTATTAGAATCTATAGATCATAGGAATTGGAAAACATCTGGCAATGTTAGTTTTATATTTAGCTCAGTAATTACGTTCTGGTAACCATTTTCAAATGGTCCTTATGAGGTGAGATTGAAAATGTTGACACACTTTATACTTTGAAATGAGTGACCCAGAAATTATTTCTTGTCATCACCTCTCACTTCCGGTTTGTTTTCGGGTTTTGTTTTCTTTCTTTTTTTTTTTTTTTTTTTTGTATTTTTCTGAAGCTGGAAACGGGGAGAGACAGTCAGACAGACTCCCGCATGCGCCCGACCGGGATCCACCCGGCACGCCCACCAGGGGTGACGCTCTGCCCACCAGGGGGCGATGCTCTGCCCTTCTGGGGCGGCACTCTGTTGCAACCAGAGCCACTCTAGCGCCTGGGGCAGAGGCCAAGGAGCCATCCCCAGCGCCCGGGCCATCTTTGCTCCAATGGAGCCTCGGCTGCGGGAGGGGAAGAGAGAGACAGAGAGGAAGGAGGGGGTGGGGGTGGAGAAGCAAATGGGCGCTTCTCCTATGTGCCCTGGCCGGAAATCGAATCCGGGTCCCCCGCACGCCAGGCCGACGCTCTACCGCTGAGCCAACCGGCCAGGGCCGGGTTTTGTTTTCTTATTGCTGCTTTTCCTATGCTTCAGCAGTGTTATGGGCTAAATGGTTGTCCTCAAAAATTCATATGTTGAAATCCTAATCCCCAGTACTTTATAATGGGAAAAAAGGAGTTTTACAAAGGAAAATGTGTTAAAATTAGTTAATATGGGTAGGTCCTAATGTGGCTGGTGTCATTATAAGAAGAAAAAATTAGCCTGACCAGGTGGTGGCGCAGTGGATAGAGCATCGGACTGGGATGCAGAGGACCCAGGTTCGAGACCCCAAGGTCGCCAGCAAGCTGTGGGCTCATCTGGTTTGAGCAAAGCTCACCAGCTTGGACCCAAGGTCGCTGGCTTGAGCAAGGGGTTACTCGGTCTGCTGAAGGCCCATGGTCAAGACACATATGAGAAAGCAATCAATGAACAACAAAGGTGTCGCAACGAAAAACTGATAATTGATGTTTCTCATCTCTCTCCGTTCCTATCTGTCTCTATCTATCCCTGTCTCTGACTCTCTCTCTGTCCCTGTAAAAAAAAGAGAAGAAGAAAGAAAAAAGAAAAAGAGGAAATTAGGACACAGATATACACAAAGGAAAGACTATCTGAAGACACAGGGAGAAGATGGTCACATATTGTACAAATCAAAAAGAGTAACTTCAGAAGAAATCAACGAGGCTAAAACCTTGATCTCAGACTTCTGAATTCCAGAAATGTGAGAAATAAATATCTGATGTTTAAGCCACCCAGTCTGTGGTACTTTGTTATGGCAGCTCTAGAAAGCTAATACAAGCAAATGCAACATAGTTTTGCCATGATAGTAATTGAAAATCTTAAATTTCTGGCATTTAGGGAAGCCAGAATATGAACTATTCAGGTCCATATTTACATATCTGAGCAGTAGAGGGCATACATTGTTTTTATTTTGACAAAAACTACCTTAAAACATATCACTGACAAGGATTCACGGGATAAAGCATAAGTCCTTGGTTATCCAGTGCCCATTCTTTCTGTCTTCTTTACTGATAGAATTTCAATTGTTCTCAGAGCTGTAGTGTGACTGCTATAATTAGGGATAGACATCTGACCCAGTTCTGGCAAATGATATCAAAGGGAAAATCTAGGGGGCAAATGTTACAGAAGTCTATTTTTTCCTCATGTAAATAAAATAGAGTCAGCTGGCAGACATATTTTGTTCTTTACTTTTCCCTCTTTCTTCCTGCCTAGATTATAAACACAATGGTTAGAAGCAGAGAAGCCATTTGAAACCATGAAAAAAATAAATAAATACCATGTGAAAAAAATAATAGGGACAGGAACTTTTAAAAATTTTTGAACCTTCCTTGAGCAGTTGTACCAATTTTAAACTAATTGTCTCCATAGTTCTCATAATTTGAGAAAAAAATGAACCTGTTTGGTTGAGCTATTATATATACTTACATTCTTATTCCATGTAGTCAAACATAATACAAACTGATGAAAGATTTGACTAGACAAGATCACTGTAATGGATCTTAAAGCACAAATTATGATTAGCTATGTTGGTTAAAGCATTAAACTACTGCTATTTAGTATTGAATTGAATCCCCATTAGAAATGGTTAGCTTTATGCTGAGAGATTCTATACAACGCAGCAACAATGAACGCAACACTTGCAAACTCATTTTCATAATGAGACTAAATGTAAGATATATGATCAATGAATATTTACTCAGAATTACATAAACAGTGAATTTAGAAAGTAAAGGCAAGTATAATACAACCTAATTGAAATATCACATTTTATACTTTCAAATAATGCAAATTCATTTGCTAATGTAAAAATTTAATTTTTCACAAGGTACAGTAAATTTCCATTAGGTTCTAATTTACCATTGTGGAATAAATATATGTGCATGATCATTTATTTAAAAAGATAAACCACATGTAGCTCTATGAGTATATTGTATATACAATATCCTTTCACTCAAGGAGAGGGAAGGAATGCCTAGAGGGGAAGGAGCAGAAAAAATATATCTCTTTGGATATACTTAAATCTAGGTAAGTATTTTACATAACTATAATACAAAATTAAAATTTAAAGAGTCACTTGTTAAATATCTGAAGGAAAATAAATCATATAAGCCAGTGTATTTTAACTGCTGGTCTGTAGACCAGTGCCAATAAACCCAACTTTGTACTAAATTGGTAGCATAAACACAGAGAGAAAAATTTCAGGTGACTATGAAACAGTATTTTAACTGAATATACCTACTGTGATATTGCTGAAAGACAAAAATAAATAGAAAATCAAAATCTGAAATTGCTTAGTAAGTGCAATGTTGATGACAATGTTGATATTATTATACTGAAGCTGTTCTGCCTGTATTGTGAAATAAAGCAAATGAATAATCAGTTTACTAATATTGAAGTACAAAGAAGAGAAACAGACAAGATCAAAGAAGTTTAGTAAAAGTGTTATAGTCCTATGGTCTAATTACAGTTTAACTTACTTATATGAGTTATTTGAATCAATTCTTTTTCTTTTTTTTTTTTTTTTTTTCATTTTTCCGAAGCTGGAAACGGGGAGGCAGTCAGACTCCCGCATGCACCCGACCGGGATCCGGGATCCACCCGGCATGCCCACCAGGGGGCGATGCTTTGCCCCTCTAGGGCGTCACTCTGTTGCGTCCAGAGCCATTCTAGTGCCTGAGGCAGAGGCCGCAGAGGCCACAGAGCCATCCCCAGCGCCCGGGCCATCTTTGCTCCAATGGAACCTCGCTGCGGGAGGGGAAGAGAGAGACAGAGAGGAAGGAGAGGGGGAGGGGTGGAGAAGCAAATGGGCGCCTCTCCTGTGTGTCCTGGCCGGGAATCAAACCTGGGACTCCTGCATGCCAGGCCAACGCTCTACCGCTGAGCCAACCGGCCAGGGCCTGAATCAATTCTTAATGTTTTTTTTGTTTGTTTTTGTTTTTTTGTATTTTTCTGAAGCTGGAAACGGGGAGAGACAGACAGACTCCTGCATGCGCCCAACAGGGATCCACCTGGCATACCCACCAGGGGCGACGCTCTGCCCACCAGGGGGCGATGCTCTGCCCCTCCGGGGCGTCGCTCTGCCGCAACCAGAGCCACTCTAGCGCCTGGGGCAGAGGCCAAGGAGCCATCCCCAGCGCCCGGGCCATCTTTGCTCCAATGGAGCCTTGGCTGTGGGAGGGGAAGAGAGAGACAGAGAGGAAGGAGGGGGTGGGGGTGGAGAAGCAAATGGGCGCTTCTCCTATGTGCCCTGGCTGGGAATCGAACCCGGGTCCTCCGCACACCAGGCTGACGCTCTACTGCTGAGCCAACCGGCCAGGGCCTCTAAAGGACACGCACTTTTTTTTCTTTTAAACTATTTTTTTTAATTATTCATTTTAGAGAGGAGAGGGAGAGACAGAGGAGAGACAGAGAGAGAGAAGGGGGGAGGAGCTGGAAGCATCAACTCCCATATGTGCCTTGACCAGGCAAGCCCAGGGTTTCGAACCGGCAACCTCAGCATTTCCAGGTCGACGCTTTATCCACTGCGCCACCACAGGTCAGGCTCAATTCTTAATATATTAAATAATTACATGAATATACACTTAGGATGTAAATGACATAATATGAGAGAGTACTTGTGGTGGGTAGAGTGATCAGGAGATCCCTTTCAAAAGTCACACTGGAACTGAAAATGGAATGTTATGAATTTGTATAAACTATACACCCCTATGTGATGGTATTAGGAAGTGAGACCTTTGGGAAGTACTTAGAATTAGCTGAGGTCGTGAGGGTGGATGCCTTCATAAGGATCATGAGAAAGTTTGCTTCCTCTTTCTGCTCTCCACCTTGTGATGATATGACAAATTGAGTCTGCAACTCAGACTCAAAGAGGGCTCTCATCAGAACTCGACCATGCTGTCACCTTAATCTCAGTCCTCCAGCCTTTAGAACTGTGAGCAACAATCTTTTATTATTTATAATTTCATGATAGTCTGTTGTAGCACCCCAAACAGGCTAAGACAGGATGATATGTACCTATGTAGATAAGACTGACACAGTATCCCAGGAGGTGAGAGCAACAAGCGGTAGGATCCTAAGGCAGTATAAAGGTTTTTTTGTTTTTTTTTAATTATTTTTATTTATTCATTTTAGAGAAGAGAGACAGAGAGAGAGAGAGAGAGAGACAGAGAGAGACAGAGAGAGAGAAGGGAGGAGAAGCAGGAAGCATCAACTCCCATATGTGCCTTGACTGGGCAAGCCCAGGGTTTTGAACCGGCAACCTCAGTGTTCCAGGTTGACTCTTTATCCACTGCGCCACCACAAGTCAGGCCAGTATAAAGGTTTATATGTTCAAGGCAGAGGAAAAGGATCAGTGTAGCTAGAGCAGAGCAAGGTGGCAAAACATTCACAAGATGTTATTCCAATATCTTGGTTATTCCGAGATATAAAAGAAAAGAATGTTTTTAAGTAGGCAAATGATCTAATCTTATTTTGTTTTGAGAAAATAACTGAACTTAGAGTTATAAGCAAAATCACTTATGATTGTTTCCACGGTTACCAAAACTCAATATCTAGTCTTGGTGTCAGGGTTTCCTCACTTATTCAAGTGTTGCATGTATCAGTAGTTCATTTGTTCTTTTGTTTTAGATCAATCATTTTTAAACAAAAATTTTTAAATTTTAAATTTATATATAGCTTAATGGACAATATGCCTATAACTTTTGATTCCCTTAAAACTTAGTTGCTCTAGGACTCTCATGCATTCCAAAATCCACAGATGTTCAATTACCCTATATAAAATGGCATAGACCAGAACATACTGTTAGCTCTCTGCATCCATGAACTCTCAAACTCACAGCAAAATTAGTATAGGTATTTACTGGAAAAAAATACATATAAGGGTACTTTCAGCAGTTCAACCCCATTGTTGTGCAAGGGTCATACATATTACCTGACTATTGCAGTGCCCAGTGCCCCAGTCCAGGCCAACTCCACAGCCCTACGTGGCCCAGGCAGGCTTCCCTGAATGCAGGCCCCTGATCCACCCTAGTGCTGAGAGCTCCCACAGCCCTTGAGAATCCAATGTCACCAGGCTCTCAGCAGACTCTTATATGCCCAACTATCAGTACATTCCAGCACCAACTGTCTTACATGACTTCTGTGGCCTCAGGGTCCCAATCAACCCCAAGAATCCAAGCTCTGACTCTGTCCAGGACTAGGCCAACCACCACAAACCCAGGCACCCAGCCCACTCGAGCACCAGACTAGTCCCATGGCTCCAACTATGAGGTTGGCACTCACAAACTCAGGTTCCTGTCCCCACAGACAGAACTGCCAGGCAGCCCTTATAGTCCCAGCTTCCAAGAGAGCTGAAGCAAACTCAAACTCTTGGTATGTTCCAGGACCAGACCAACACTTACAGACTCAGACAATGGGCCCACCTCCGTGGTCCTGGCATCTAGGCGGCCCCTGTGGGCCTCAAATCCAGATCTTCCGAAACAGACCCAGGTCCCAGGCCCATCACCAAAGATCCATGTACCAGGCCCACTCCAGATGAATCCAGGCACCAGGCCATTCTCATCACTCACATTCGACAGTACTGAAAGTTCTAGCCAGAGCAATTATATAAGAAAAAAAAAAAAGCACCCAAATCAGGAAGGAAAAAGTAAAAATGTCTCGGTCTGAAGATGATATGATCTAATACATAGAAAACCCTAACAACCACCAAAAATATATTAGAACTAATAAGTTCAGTGAAGTTCAGGATTCATAATTAATATAAAGGTACAGGATACAAAATAAAAAATGAGTTGCATTTCTAGACACTAACAATAAACTACTTGAAAAATAAAAAAAATAATACAATCTCATTTACAATAGCATCAAGACACAAGAAATACTTAGAAAAAAAGGTAACCATGAGGTGAAGATATGAAAATTACCAGACACTGATGAAATAAAAGACACAAATCAATGAAAACTATTCTCTGCACATAGTTCCAGTTCATTCATTTCCACTGATGTATCCAACCCTATGTTTCCCTGTGTTCCCTTCTCACTGCTTGAAAGCAGTCATGATTGTTAATAATAATTAAATGCTTACAATGTCTCAGGCAATATAAAGAGTTTTGCATAATATTTTATTGGATTTCTAAAATATTGCTAAACATTTTTGTTGATAAATATTACAATTTGAAAAAAGGTCAAGGACTATTTAAAAAGTCAAACACCTACCACTCATAACAGACAATGATTGACTACTATTGACACTTGCTTGTTTATATTTTAAATAAAAAAACGTAATTGAAATAAAAAGCCCTTTACCCATCATCTCCTGTACTACTTCTCTTTTACCCCAGTCTTCTGAGGTACCACTCTCAAGCACATGGAGTACTTCTTATCAACCAATTTTATAAATGTTTACATGAATACAGGGTGGGGCAAAAGTAGGTTAACAGTTGTGAGTCCACAAAACACAGAGTTTATTCTCAGAGTACATGTTGTTTACTTTTTATGTATGTGTGGTAAATCATTTAAGAGTGACCAACCCTTTTTGCATATTTCAAGTATACAACTCAGCACTGAAAACTGTAGTCGCCATGATGTACATCAGCGGTAGTCAACCTGGTCCCTACCGCCCACTAGTGGGCATTCCAGCTTTCATGGTGGGCGGTAGCGGAGCAACCAAAGTATAAATAAAAAGATAGATTTAACTATAGTAAGTTGTTCTATAAAGATTTATTGTGCCAAACTGAGCGAAAATCTGACATAAAGTACTTGGTAAGTAATTATTATTATATGCTTTAACTTGCTATAACTCTGCTTTATACATTTTATAAAGTAAAGTTACTTCCCTACTTTATAAATCATCATTACTGTGGAACCACTGGGTGGTTAGAAAATTTTACTACTAACAGAGATACAAAAGTGGGCGGTAGGTATAAAAAGGTTGACTACCCCTGATGTACATTATACATCCAGGTCTCATTCACCTGGCCCAACTCAATCCTTGTACCCTTTAACAAACATCACCCCATTTCCCTGTACCTCAGCCCCTGGCAACCACCATTCTACTCTCTGCTTCTATGAGTTTGATTATTTTAAATTCTACATATAGGTGAGATCATGCAATATTTGTTTTTCTGAATCCAGCTTATTTCACTCATTTTAATCTTCTCTAGGCTTATCAACATTGCCTCAAATTGTAGTATTTCCTTTTTATATAAGGCTGAATAATGTGATATGTATATATAATCTTATTATCTTTATCTGTTGACAAACATTTAGGTTGCTTTCATATCTTGCTACTGTGAATAATATTGCAATGAACATAAAAGTACAGGTAAAACATTTATTTTTAAGAAAAGTTTTTCAAATTGTTCATTTTATATTTATCATAGCACGTAATTCCAATACATTATAGAGTTTATTTGGCTGTATTTCTACTAATGTATTACATGTAGAGATAATGTTATCTCTAATGGTTTTTGGTATTTTGGTTTATATCTTTTTTCAATAGAAAGTTCCTTCTCTCTGTGTACACACTTGCTCATCTGTGTATACTTTCTCTAGTGTCTTTGCAACTGCTACTAGCCAATCTTTTTTGCACCGCACACAGAGAGGGGTCACATATCAAAAGCACCTGCATCATCATATATTGAAGATGTCATCAATCATCGAGTCAGCAGGAAATTTAATTATTCACTTCCTCATCCTGTGATTGTACTTAGATTCTCTTTTCATGAAACATGATTTAAGCAGAAGTCCTAGTTAATTTTCCTCTATAAACAATCTCATTCTCTTACTTTCAGCAACCAAATTCCTGGCTATATCAGCCTGTTTCTTGCCAAGAACCTGAAAAGCAGGTTCATGATGACTTTAGTGCTGCTTACCACTTTCGGTTCCTGTATCGTCGAGACATTTATCTTACCTTTGAGCATGGTTACCCCTTTTAGATTTCCTCATTCCACATATTATCTATACATCAAATGTGTAGAGCAGAGGGGGACCTCAGGGAATTTATAATGCCATATGACTAGAAATCTTATTCTAATTTTTTAACTCAACAGTATATCAGGGACATCCCTTCATTTTATTTACACTCTTAGTATGTTTAATGGATACATAATGAATTGTCTGTTATGGTGAAAGAAGAATTCCAGAGTGCATATGCCATTGTTATTTAACAGATTTTATACTGATGAATATTTAGGTCATTTAAAATTGTTTAAAAATGCAGATAATATTACAATTAACATGTATGAACATATATTTCTGTCTCTTTGTCAGATCCTAACTCTAGGAAAATTTTCCTTTAATGGAAATGAACTAGTAAATGCCTTCAGGGATAAATGAGACATCTACGAACATCTGTTTTATATGCAGCCACAACCTAAACTCAGATAAATTCTCATTATATGCTTTCTATAAGGAAACAGTATAGCCATAATCCCCCAATATTTCTCTTCCGTATAACTCTCTACAAAGCCCCAACCATTAGAATTACAGGGGGCAGTATGAAACAAAAAAGAACAAAACAATAGTAATTTAGTTTGTTTTTCCTTCTGTCACATAGGAGTTAGTCCATAATATGATGCTTCTACCCCATGAAGTTTTTAGACTCAGGTTTTTCCACCTCACTATTTTACCATCTCTAGGATATGACCTCACAATCCTATCTTATTTTTAAAAATCCAGCCACCTGCCTCATAGCCCAGGAAACAGGATAGGAATTATAGGAAGTGTCAATGGGCACACACCAACTCTTAGAGGATGTCTTAGAAGCCACACAAAACATTTCTGCTTACATATTATTTGGCAGAAGAAGTGCATGGCTAAGTTTATAGAAGACAAAAAGTGTAATGTTTAGTCATATGCCTCAGTGAAAACTGAAGGTTGTATTTCTAAGGAAATAAAGAAAGAACAGCTATTAGGTCACAAAGATATTAGGTTAGTCTCTTCCATACATCCAAACAAATCTGAATATGTAAGCTTTCATCAGTTGAAACGGTCTCCTAGTCTAGGGCTTTTTATTAGCTTGGGGCTTCTCCAAAGGGTTACATGTTAGAAAGGAGGAGCCACTGGAGTGTCCAAAATTGTTTTACTTAAATGCCTTTCTTACTTCATCATCAAATCTTCAGAGATGATTTCCTTATAACTCAACATAGGGGACACTGACTTATGCGTACAATCTCTTTGAGGTATAGTAGCCCTTTCTTATCCATGGGGAATGGGTTCCAGGACCCCCAGTAAATGCCTAAAGCCATGGATAGTACCAAACCATATATATATATATATACACACACACATACACGCGCGCGCGCACACACACACACACAGTATATTTTTCTCTACACATACTTACACTTTATGGCTTCTCTTTGGCATATCTGAATTGCCGGTATCACTACTCTTGCATTCTAGGGCCATTATTAACTAAAATAAGTGATACTTGAACACAAGCCCTGCAATCCTGTGACAGTGTGTCTGACAACCAAGACAGTTACTAACTAACAGGTGGTTAGTGGTTGCTGGACAAAGGGATGATTCATGTCATAGGCAGGACAGAGTAGCATGGCGCAGGATATCATAATGCTACCCAGAAGGGTGCACAGTTTAAAACTTATACATTGTTTAGTTGTGGAATTTTCCATTTAATATTTTCAGACCATACTTGACAGCAGGCAACTTAAATAGCAGGAAAGCAAATTGCAGATAAGGGCGGGGGGGGGGGGACTACTGTACTTCAACCTACATGGTAGAAAAGTAAAAAAAAAAAAGATTATAAATTCTTTGTGTCTTTCATCAGTGTAACTAAAATGCTCCAATTGCTCACAACCAACGGATGTAACTGTTTTTGATTAAAGCAGACACACACGGCTTATCAAAGACATAAACATTCAGTTAAATAAGGGGAAGGGGTATAAAAAAACAGACACAATAAAAATTCTTTGAACAAAAAAGAAGCATAATGCACACAAGGGTCTTAAAGTGACAAAAAGAAGGAAGAACTGAAACTGCTGGGTAATTTTTATTGCTCAAAGACAACCTTCCTTTGAATTTGTGGTAAGGAAGTCTAGTGGCAGGAAAGAAATGAGGTACAGAAATCATGTCCTAATGAGCAGCACATCAGAAATAAGTGTAAATGGGGACACAGAGTGAGAAAAGGCACTGGGCACAGTCAAGATAAAGATGGAACAAAAGTGGAATTAAGATAAATAAATGAAACAAGTATAGAGTCAAAGAAATCTGAAATGAAAAGTGAGTCTTGACCATGATTTCCAGAGGGACAGGAAGAGGGTGATGAGAGGCTCTGAAGGTCAGCCTGTACATATTTAGTCAGGGATAATAAGGAAAAATTACTTCCTCATTACAAGGCTGGGAATGATGTTAATCATCATTTCTTTCCATTTCAGATAACTGCATAAAAGCTATGATTGGTATGAGGAAGCATGGGTGGCACAGTTCAGACCTTGCTCAATGGGAAAGCCCTAGAGGCATGTGCCAAACTGGATGATAACGACAGCTGTGACTATCAAATTATGCAGCCTGCCTTTCAGAGCAGATAGGCGTCAACTCCAGAGACCAGATGGGTTATGTCTAGGTCTCCAAGGAGGGAAGTAGGAACTCTTTTCCTGAATTGGCCGTAAAAATAACAAGTTTATTTCACAGGTATGGAGAGGGTGTGAAGTCCTGTATATATAGTAGGATATTTTTAAAGATAAAATTATTTTTTAGAAGAGATTAAGAAAATGATTCCTGGGTTCTTGACATTGTATTTAATAGGAATGTCACTAATTTGATATAAATATCTTATTTTCTCATCTATTCTTATTATATGAATCAAGAATCAAAATGGGGCTTCTTCTCTTTCCTTAAATGTCTAAAAATTTTAGGTACAAACACAGACAAGTGAAGGTCTGAAGCATGAAACCCAAGACCTATGGTATTTGTGAGTTGTCTGATTGTTATTAAGAGTTTGTCAACAGACTAGTGTTAGAAAAGTCTTTGCATCATGAAGAAACAACATCATAATGAGAGAAATCTCCTTTTGGCTTTATGATAATTTATATAAATTTTTTAAGTCACAAATTAGTTTATATGAAGTGCTTCCAGTGTTTTACAAAGTAAACTCCAAACACACTTGTGTACAAGAGTCTGATAGAAACCTATTTACACTCAGAAATTTGGACCTAGATTAGCAATCTTACAGAAGCTGGCTTGATCCCAATGAGTTGTCTTGCCAGATCATGCTAACAGCTGAAATATCCGGAAAAGAGTCACAAGGAAAATATTTCACCCTTTAAAAGGTGATAATATAATCCATATGTCTTTTAGTTATGTAACACCTTTGCTCTAAAGATGAAACTCGGCACTGAATCCCCGGGGTCTTGTGCACTTGTCTACACAGTACGTGGCCATATATCACTTTTCCTTTTATGAGCATAGACTCGCCATTGTAGGTCCCAAATGCTTAATGGTATTAAACGTGGTAAATCTCTACAGAACTCAGCCAAAAAATAAAAAAAATAAAAGTTTCATATACAGAAATCTGTTAGGGTCCCTAAACATTTGGGAAATAATAGAACTTCAGTTTATGTGGCTTTCCAGTAAACTTAAAATTAATGGACATTTGACCCATCAATTAATGCTTGCTTTCTCAGCAAACATCCTAAACTGGAGAGAACATCTCATTGCCCTTAGTGTTTCTATATCACAGAATATTTTACCGCTTAAAAATAAAATGAATATTGATTTGCTTCAATCTAATTTGTTTATTTATAGATCCTCACACAAATACCTGGAACTCTGAAGTGATTTGGATTTCAATGAATTGACGTCTTTGGGAATGGCAAAATTATTCTAGGTAATTTAATGGAGTACAAAAGCTTTTCTTTTTTTTTTTTAATACCCCTTTCTGATGAAAGTAAGGGTTTAATGAACGCCATTGTTCCTTCTCACAGGCAGGTACAGATGGCCTACTCTGGCTGCACACATTGTTAGAGTCCACATACTGTGTGAGAAGGCACAAGGCATGTTTCTTTTCTGGGCGGGACTTACAAACTGCTGCAGAAGGCAGGATTGTGTGCAAAGGGAGGCAACAGTGACAAACAGCACTTGTAAGGGATCCAACAACAATGCAGGACTCCACAGGAAAACAAGAACTGAACCAATGATGAAGCTGGGATCCACAAAGGTCTCATAGGGAGTCCTGAATTACACTTGCCTTACAGCAAGGCAGGGCTTTGACAGAGAGGTAATAAGAAAGGAGGACATTTCAGGAGGATCTGACCTCAGCAGGAGAATGGAATCTACCAGCCATATTCAGGGAATGGTGAAATACTTGAGATGGTCCATTGCACAAGGTTCTTGGGATCTGAGAATATTAAAAAAAAACAATCCACCTTTTGAGGTACTTCAAACATTGTTAATAAAGAAAGAATATAGCCTGTGTTTATGGGTTGGGAAGACTGAAGTTGCTTTTGAAGGAGAAGCAGTACACATTGCTCACCACAGAATGTGAAGCAGAATGTGGTTAAGTAGGCAGAAGAGCTAGCAAAAGGTGATTAAACCTGAATGAAAAGGCAGAAAGACTATGAGAATAATGAGAGGACACCAAGTAGACTGCTCCTCAGAAGTTTCCCTACCATACCTATACATGTAAGGGGACTGCATATTGAGGAGATCACATGCCCTCTGACATGTGGCAGAGCATGCAGAAAACATCAGGGCTACACTCACTGAATTCCATATTGAAATGGTACACTTTTGCAATGTTTGATAATATTATTTCTGATGTTAATTGTCATAAATAAAGAAATCAATTACCTGCTTAATTCAATAATACCATCTTTATACAGGAAGCTCAAGGTATAGCTAAATTTCATTTTTATTCATGTTTTATTAATATACTTTGGAGCACAAATAATGATGAACTTAACAACCTCAAAACATTTAAGGCCACTGGATAAGAAAAAGTCAGCAGTATGCTTTCAAAAAGGTTTTGTTTTGTTTTGTTTTGTTGTTTTGAGAGAGAAAGAAAGGGAGAGGATGAAACAAAACAAAGCAGGAATCCTTGAAGAAGTAGTTGATTCTAAGACCATGGCAGAGAAAAGCTAGATAAGCCTGGAGCATCTCCCAGTGGCAGTAAGTGAGCAAGTGCTACAGAGGTGGTCACAGGAGCCACCTGCGTGAGCTCTCAGGGACAAAGCTAGAACAATCAGAGACACAAATTAAGTAACAACAGAATTAGATTATAATGAACAGAATAAAAATGTTAAAGTCATGAATGAGTCTATACTAATATAAATAATTAAACATAGAAGAAATGTGGGAAATAAAAAAAAAAAACATTAGAATGCCATAATAAGTGTTGAAAGAAGATCTACTAGTGAATACTGAAATTAATGAATAAAAACTTGAGAAGAAACAGCATATTTGCTGATTCTCAAAGTAACTTCCCTATTTATTATTATATGTGGAAAAATCATAAAAGTACAGAAAACCACCAGACACCACCTTACCCAAGTGATCAAGGTGAACATCACCAGTAAAAAGACATAATTTACTTCATTGATAAGATGCATTGAGAAGGGCATGCCACCTCTGAGGCATTCTTTCTGAAAATGAAACCTCAATCTAACCATAAGGAAATATAAGACAAATCTAAAATGGGTGATATTGTACAAAGTAAGTAACAAGTACTCTTCAAAAAATGCCAAGGTCATGACAGGAAGAGAGAGATGAACTCTCACAGATGGAGGATATCAAGGAGACACAATAAATGCATGCAATATGGGATCCTGTTGATAACCTGGAATAGAAAATGGCCGTGATGAAAAACTGGTGACAATAAATAGAATCTTTAGTAAATTAATAGCTCAATGCTACCTTCTTAGTTTTGATTGTTGTCCTATAATAATAAAATATTAACATTAGTGAAAGCTGGGTAAATGTTATGCATGAACTTTCTGGACTATTTTTTGCAAATTTTCTGTAAGTCTAAAATATTTCAAAATAAAAAGTAAAAAATATATATTTGAAAAAAGAAAAAGCATAATTTTGTGTATTATCAAAATGTTGGCTTTATTATAAGGATTAAATAGGATACTGCAGAAAGTAAAATTAAGTCCCTTCCTTACAAGATATATTTTTAAAATTTACAGGTATACAGAAAACCCAAAAGGAAAAAATATTTTAAATTAAAATGCAAAGAACACCAAAGTAAATAAATAAATAAATAAATAAATAGACATTTGCTAAATCAAAAATTTAATTCCTAATTAAAAGATCTATAAACATTGCTGCCTGAACTATGATGAAGCAGTAAATAAAGTGCTGATCTGGAATGCTGAGGTCCCTGATTTGAAACCCCAGGCTTGCCTGGTCAAAGCACATATGAGAAGCAACTACTTTGGGCTGATGCTTCCTGGTCCTCCCCAATTTTGTCTCTCTCCTCTCTCTAATCTCTTAAATCAATGAATAAAATCTTTAAAATAAATCTATAAACACTGTTAAAAAAATCAAACAGCTTAAAAAATTAAAGTCAAGAATATATAAACAATTCCAGAGTCTCTAGAGCTTGAATGGAAATAAAATTACATATTTATTGTCACTCTTCAAATACACTAATTGAAATTTTAGCATTTTTTTTACAATAAATATAGACTACAAACCAGAGTGTCATGAGATATATCCGAGCCTGTTAAGATTATAGTGTACTATTTTTTTATGTAACATCATATTTGCTCAAAACTCTTGAAATATTGTTTACACCCATCACTTTCTCCAAATTATAGTATAGATTCACCACTAGATATTATTGTGTATTATTAAAAAACAAGTGTTATTATATTACTTTATTTTTTAAGATTTTTCTAGCCTTGCTTTAATATAATTGAGTTCCTTAGTAATATTATATATTTTATAAGGAAATTTTCAAGTTTACCCTGAAAGGGAATCTATTAGCTTCACCAGGCTTCTAAAGGCATCTATGGCACAACAGAGGTTAGGGCCCTGCCCGGTTGGCTCAGTGGTACAATTTCTGGTCAGGAAACACAGAAAAAGTGCTTATCTGCTTCTCCGCCTCTCCCTATCTCATTTCTCTCTCTCTCCCTCCCTCCTACAGCCATGGCTCAACTGGGGTGAGTTGGCCCCAGATGCTGAGAATGGCTCCATGACCTTTGCCTCAGGGACTAAAAAGAGCTTGGTTGTTGAACAGCAAAGAAACACCCCAGAAGGGCAAAGCATCACCCCCTAGTGTGCTTGCCAGGTGGATCCCTGTCAGGGCACATGCAGGAGGAGTCTGTCTCTCTGCCTCCCCTCCTCTCACTGAATTAAAAATAAATAAATAAATAAATAAATAAATAAATAAATAAATAAATAAATAAAATCTGGAATGTGTGTTGAAAAAATAAAGAACGAACCACTGAACTATGTTGATATAAATAAAATGGTATAAACCAGCATGAGGAAAAAACAAGTACTGTCATACTAATGTATGTACTATATGATATGATTTATATATTTATTTTTTAATGAAAAACAGAATAATACCATGTATTTTTCATGAAATTATATTAATGCATAAAAATCTGTAAATATAAATAAAGGAGATACAATAAATTCATAATAATTTTGCCTCTAGGAATGGGAGAGATGAACAGGATGTGAGATGGTGAATAAAAAAGACTTAATACTCAAGACACCTATCATTTTCAACATCTGTAAATTCTGAGTAATGGATACACCATTGGGTGTTTTTTAAGTTTTTTTAAAAATCTCAAAATAAAATTTTGATAAATTTTTAAAATTTAATTCTAAATTAGAGTGCTGGAAGTTCTAGCCAGAGCAATCATACAAGAAAAAAAAATAAAAGGCATTCATATTGGAAAAGAAGAAGTAAAGGTTTCACTTTTTGCAGATGATATGATCCTGTACATCGAAAACCCTAAAGACTCCACAAAAAGACTACTAGAAACAATAAACCAATACAGTAAGATCACAGGATACAAAATTAATATACAAAAGTCCATTGCCTTCCTATATGCCAACAATGAAACATCAGAAAATGAACTCAAAAAAATAATCCCCTTCATGGTTAAACAAAAACATAAAAATTCCTAGGAATAAACATAACAAAGAATGTAAAGGACCTATATAATGAAAACTACAAAGCTTTGTTAAGGGAAATCAAAAAAGATACAATGAAATGGAAAAATATTCCTTGTTCCTGGATAGGAAGAATAAATATAGTCAAAATGACTATATTACCCAAAGAGATATACAAATTTAATGCAATTCCCATCAAAATTCCAATGTCATTTTTTAAAGAAATGAAACAAAAAATCATCAGATTTATATGGAACTATAAAAAACCCGAATAGCCAAAGCAATCCTTTAGCAAAAGAACGAAGTTGGGGGCATTACAATACCTGACATCAAATTATATTATAGAGCCACGACAATCAAAACAGCATGGTATTGGCAGAAAAATAGACACTCAGACCAGTGGAACAGAATAGAAAGCCCAGAAATAAAACCACATATATTTGGTCAAATAACTTTTGATAAAGGGGCCAACAACACACAATGTAGAAGAAAAAAAAGACTCTTCAACAAATGGTGCTGGAAAAACTGGAAAACCACATGCAAAAGAATGAAACTTGACTACAGTTTGTCCCCTTGTACTAAAATTAATTCAAAATGGATCAAAGACCTAAATATATGATCTGAATCAATAAATTACATACAAGAAAACATAGGTACTAAACTCATGGACCTTGGTTATAAAGAGCACTTTATAAATTTGACTCCAAAGGCAAAGGAAGTGAAGGCAAAGATAAATGAATGGGACCACATCAGACTAAGAAGTTTTTGCTCAGCAAGAGAAACTATCAACAAAACAAACAGACAGCCAACTAAATGGGAGATATTTTCAAACAACAGCTCTGATAAGGGCCTAATAACCAAAATATACAAATAACTCATAAAACTCAACAACAAACAATTCAATAACAAAAAGGGAAGAGGAAGTGAACAGATACTTCTCCCAGGAAGAAATACAAATGGCCAACAGACATATGAAAAGATGCTCATCTTCATTAGTTATTAGAGAAATGCAAATCAAAACTATAATGAGATACCACCTCACATCTGTTAGATTAGCTATTATCAACAAGACAGGTAATGACAAATGTTGGAGAGGCTGTGGAGAAAAAGGAACCCTCATCCACTGTTGGTGGGAATGTAAAGTAGTACAACCATTACGGAAGAAAGTATGGTGGTTCCTCAAAAAATTAAAAATAGAACTACCATATGACCCAGCAATCCCTCTACTGGGTATATACTCCCAAAACTCAAAAACATTGGTACGTAAAGACACATGCTGCCCCATGTTCATTGCAGCATTGTTCACAAAAGCCCTTCAATAGATGACTAGATAAAGAAGATGTGGTACATATATACTATGGAATACTACTCAGTCATAAGAAATTATGGCATCGGACAACATACAACAACATGGATGGACCTTGATAACATTACACTGAGTGAAATAAGTAAATCAGAAAAAACTAAGAACTATATGATTCCATACATAGGTGGGACATAAAAATAAGACTCAGAGACATGGACAGGAGTGTGGTGGTTACAGGAAAGGGAGGGGAGGGAGAGGATGGGGGGAGGGGAGGGGCACAAAGAAAACCAGATAGAAGGTGATGGAGGACAATTTGACTTTGGGTGATGGGTATGCAACATAACCGAATGTCAAAATAACCTGGAGATATTTCCTCTGAACATATGTACCCTGATTTATCAATGTTACCCCATTGAAATTAATTAAAAAAATAATAATCCTAAATGAGAAGTCATCTAAGTTGAGAAGGAAGTAGTAAAAGTGTCTCTTTTAGCAGATGACATGATTCTATATATAGGATACCCTAAAGATTCCAACAAAAACTATTAACAACAATAAACAAATACAGAAAATCTGCAAGATACAATGTATAAAACTCCACTGCTTTTCTATGTACTAACAATGAAACTTAAGAAAAATAAACGACAACAGCAATTTCTTTTGCAATTGTAACAATACCTAGGAATAAACTTAAAAAGATATGAAAGACCTATAAACTAAAAACTACAAACCATTATTAAAAGAGATTGAGCCTGACCAGGCGGTGGTGCAGTGGATAGAGCGTTGGACTGGGATGCGGAGGACTCAAATTTGAGACCCCAAGGTCGCCAGCTGGAGCGCGGGCTCACCTGGTTTAAGCAAAGCTCACCAGCTTGGACCCAAGGTCGCTGGCTCGAGCAAGGGGTTACTCAGTCCGCTGAAAGCCCACGGTCAAGGCACATATGAGAAAGCAGTCAGTGAACTAAGGTGTTGCAACGTGCAACAAAAAACTAATGATTGATGCTTCTCATCTCTCCATTCTTGTCTATCTGTTCCTGTCTATCCCTCTCTCTGACTCTCTGTCTCTGTAAAAAAAAAAGAGAGAAAGATTAAAAAAAACACAATTAAATAAAAAGATAGCCCATGTTTATGGATCGAATCAACATCGTTAAAATGGCCATATCACCCAAAACAATATACAGATTTAAAGCAACCCCCATCAAAATCCCAATATCATTTTGTTAAGAAAATATATAACAAATAATAATTAGATGTGTATGAAACCACAAAGGACCTGAAACAACCAAAGAAATTCTCATTAAAAAAAAAAGAAAGAAAACACAAAGCTAGAGGTATCATACTACCTAACTTCAAATTATACTACAAAGCAACATTAATCAAAACAGCATGATATTGTCAGAAAAACAGACACAGACGAATGGAACAGAATTGAGAGCCCAGAAATAAAACACATGTATATGAACAAATAATTTTTCACACAGGAGCCAAGAACACACAGTGGAGAAAAGGAAGTCTCTTCAATAAATGGTGCTGTGAAAATTGAAAGGCCACATGCAAAAGAATGAAACTAGATTACAGTTTGTCCCCATGTACAAAAATTAATTCAAAATGGATCACAGACCTAAATATAAGATCTGAAACAAGAAATTACATAAAATTTAAGAAAACCAAAAACACAGGAACTAAACTTATGAGCCTCAATCACAGAGAAATTGACCCCAATGGCAAGGGAACTAGTCAAAACTAAATGAATGGTACTATTTCAAACAAAAAATTTTCTGCACAGCAAAAAAAACTGCGGAACAAAATAAAAAGGCAACCAACTGAATGGGAGATGATATTTGCAAACAACAGCTTTGACAAACAGTTAATATCCAAATATATAAAGAACTCATATAATTCAACACCAAACAAACAATCCAATTAAAAAATGGGCAGAGGGGCCCTGGCCAGTTGGCTCAGTAGCAGAGCATCAGCCTTGCATATGGAAGGCCCGGGTTCGATTCCCAGCCAGGGCACACAGGAGAAGTACTTATCTGCTTCTCCACCCTTCCTCCTCTCCTTTCTATCTCTCTCTTCCCCTCCTGCAGCCAAGGCTCCATTGGAGCAAAGTTTGCCTGGGCTCTGAAGATGACTTCATGGCCTCCACCTCAGGTGCTAAAATGGCTCCAGTTGCAACGGAGCAATGGTCCCAGATGGGCAGAGTATCGCCCCCTGGTGGGCATGCCAGGTGAGTCCCGGTCAGGCACATAAGGGAGTCTGTTTCTCTGCCTCTCCACTTCTCACTTTAGAAAAATACAAAAAAAAAAAAAAAAAAAAAAAAGGCAGAGGACCTGAACAGATGCTTCTCCCAAGAAGACATACCAAATGGACAACAGATATAAGAAAAGATGTTTAACTTCATGAGCTGTTAGGAAAATGCAAATCAAAACTTCAATGAGATATCACCTCATACCTCTTAGAATGGCCATTATCAATAGAACAGGTAATAACAAAAGAGGTTGTGAAGAAAAAGAAACCCTCGTTCACTGCTGATGGGAATGTAAACTGGTACAGCTAGTATGGAAAACAATATGGTGATTTTTCAGAAAATTGAGAGTAGAGTTATTGTATGACCCAACAATCTCTCTTCTGGGTATATACTTGAAAAATTTGAGAACATTTATTTGCAAAGATATATGCACACCTATATTCATTGCACCATTATTCATAGTGGCCAAGACATGGCAACAACCAAAGTATATGTAATTAGAGGCTTGGATAAAGAAGATGAGGTTTATATACACTATGGGATACTACTCAACAGTAAGAAAAGATGAAATACTGCCATTTGCAAAATATGGTGGGACCTTGAAAAGATTATGCTATGTGAAATAAGTCAGTCAGAAAAAAGCTAAGAACCATATGATTTCACTAACATGTGGGATAAAAAAGTGAAACTTGTCGACACAATTGGTTACCAGAGGAGAGGGGGTGGGAGAGTAGTAGAGAGTAAGGGGGACCAATTATATGGTGACAGAAGATAATTTGACTTTGGATGGTGGGCACATTGTGTAATGTATAGATTATGTATCATAGAGATGTATACTTATAACCTATAGATATGATTAACCAATGTCACCCAATACACTTAATTAAAAAATAAATGGCTACACAGTAAAACAAATTAATTCAAAATAAGATAGGGCTTCCTCCTGACCTGTGGTGTCACAGTGGATAGAACATCAACCTGGAACGCTGAGGTCACCATTTCAAAACCCCAGGCTTCCCTGATCAGGGCACATATGAGAAGCAACTACTATAAATTGATGCTTCCTGCTCCCTCCTTCTTTCTCTCTCTCTCTCTTCTCTCTAAAAATAAATTAATATAATCTTCAAAATTATATTTAAAAAATAAGATAGGGCCTTAAAGTAATTTGCACTATTCTTAATATATAATAGGCATTTCACAACCTTAGCCATTTCTATTATTAATATTAAAGATTTTTTTAAGTGTTTAGAAAAAATGGAAGGGTTTGGCCTTCCAGTAAAGGAAAACTACATGAGTAAAGGCACATTAAAAAGGAGCATGTTGAGTTAATGAGATATTGTCAACAGTCTCTTGTAGCAGTCCTCCAATACTGTAAGTATTTCCATGAACTCTCTGTCTTTCCTGTTTATGACTCAGAAAATAGTGCCCTGAATTGGTTATATAGGCACAACTGGGCCTGGAAGAATTGGAAGCTCAGGGAAGACCTTGATAGTCTGAGGCATAACTGCGCTTCCTCAGCAAGAGCTTGCAGAGTAAAGCTGTGCTAGTCCAGCTGACTCAATGTCATCTCACTGAGTCATCAAACAGGCCACCACACCAAACAGCAAGGGCTCTGGTTGAGCACAGAGGATCCTTGTTTGCGATGTTGCTAAGCAAGATAAAATAAATTAGGGAAGGCTTTGTTTGAAAAGCACTTGGTTTGGTGCAGAAGGCAGACACATTCCAGCCTGTGAGTGCAATTCTGAAAAATAACACTCCAACTTTCTTTTTCCTGTTTTTTTTTCTTCCTTTTTCTCTTTCTTTTTCCTTCTTTCTTTCTTTCTTGCTTTTTTTTTTTTTTTGCATGTGTTCTCTCCAAGAGGAATGCCAGAGAAGAAGCTTTTTGTAATTAAATAAGATAGAAAATATGTAGTACATAATGCCTTCTCCTCCTAGAGAGGCATGATATATATATATTATAATATTCTAATATATATATATATATATATTAGAATATTAAAGGCTCTGAGAATTCCTAGCTCCTTTTTCAACACAACATCTCCCAACCTGATTATTAACATCTCATAGAACTTATATTCATTTTTGAAACACTTTTCCAATGTCTCAAAAAATCAAAACAACTTTAGCTATTTTTAATAGGGGAGGGAAATTTCATAAACATCCAGTTTACACTTGAAGCGTGACATTAAAAGATGATTACAAATCTGTTAGAGCACATAAAGCGGGATGAATTTCCAAGGCAGCAGGTTATCTCAGAGGTCTGATCATTGTCAAAAGTCTCTTTATGGTTTATGATCCTGTCTGCAACCCTCAGTTCTCCCATATGTACATATATGGTACTCTTTCCTTACCAGTTAATTGTGCCATAAATAATTTCTTCTTATCTGCATATCGATTACAAGGTAATGAATGCCACTTCGTATTATGTGAAATACAAATCAAGCCCTAGACCCCATGAGATAATATTCTTGGCTAAACTCCCAGGTTCTGTACTTGAGATGAACTTCAATTGTGTCTCCAGGGTTAGTGAGTGTTATGCTTCTAAGTGATATGTTTATTTTATGCCACATTTGCAAGCTGCCTTTTCCTCAAATGTACCATTAAGCAGTATACTGAGATTTTTGAAGGTGTTCAATTCACTTTATTTTTGTAAATGTTCTTTATTCAAATTTATCTCAATGTAGAATTTGCTCATACCTCATCCCTCTAGAGAGCTTTGAGGTTACTCTTTCCCTACAGGGAGCTTACAGGAAAAAAAAAATACCAGTTAAAATTCACAGTTGACAAAGACATGTTTTCTTCTTCTTCCTAATATTTAACATGCTTTCTCCAATGAAAATAATGGCTTGCTTGGACACATACCAAAGAAGACTTCTCGTTCATTGACTTTCCTCTTTTTATAATGTCACATACCTGTGCCAGTCCTTTTTAGATATGCTAGTACAGTTTTCCCCTTCTTTAAATAAAACTTGGGGTGTCAATTTCATATTGGAAATTTATTTTATATCAGTGAGAGAAATGCTACTCCCATCTGAAAGCTATTATCTTTGAGATTGAGTCAGGTTCCATGCTGGGAAAAGGAGCAAGGAGCTATAACAACTATTGAAGAAGTGAAACTCCATGTGTAAAATATTTTCAAACACAGCACCAGCAAATGGTAAATATGAAAAATTAGAAAGAGCATTTTCCTTTGACAATCTTCAATAGCTGCATCTTTATTTCAGTGCTGAAATGCTGTGTGCATTTGCTTAATAATCATTTCTCCCAACATCAGTGTTTAAGTAATTTCTTCCTGAAGTATCCAATAAAAAAGAGGCACTAAATGTATATATATACACATATATATTTATATATAATTTTTATTTTTATTATTATTATTAAGTGAGAGGTGGGGAGGCAGAGAGACAGAGTCTTACATGTGACTGGGATCCACTCTGCAAGCCCCCTATGGGGCAATGCTCTGCCCATCTGGAGCCGTTGCTCCATTGCTTGGCAACCGAGCTATTTTAGCACATGAGGAGAGGTCATAGTGCCATCCTCAACACCCGGTGCCAACTTGCTTGAATGAGCCATGGCTGCAGGAGAGGGAGAGAGGGAGAGAGACAGAGACAGAGAGACAGAGAAGGGGAAGGGGGTGTGGGGAAGCAGATGGTCGCTTTTCTTGTGTGCTCTGACCAGGAATCAATCTCGGGACTTCTGCACACTGGGCTGACACTCTACAGCTGAATCAACCAGCCAGGGCAAAAAAATTGTATTGTCAATATTAAACTCAACTGCTTCATTCTGAAATTCAAACCATATCTGACTCAAAGAGATTTATATTATTTTCTGAGATCTAGGGATTTCCTTTTGGTTACCAAACTCTGACATTTTGTCCTTAGGCACAAATTAGAAATTTGACCTAAATTCATACCCCAAATCCATCAAGGTTTATGTAAATGGTAAACTATAAAACTCGTAGTTTTGGGAACAAAACACATTTTAAAATACTCTAGGCCCTGGCCGGTTGGCTCAGCGGTAGAGCATCTGCCTGGCGTGCAGGGGACCCGGGTTCGATTCCCGGCCAGGGCACATAGGGGAGGCGCCCATTTGCTTCTCCACACACCCCCTCCTTCCTCTCTGTCTCTCTCTTCCCCTCCTGCAGCCGAGGCTCCATTGGAGCAAGGATGGCCCGGGCTGTGAGGATGGCTCCTTGGCCTCTGCCCCAGGCGCTAGAGTGGCTCTGGTCACGACAGAGCGATGCCCCAGAGGGGCAGAGCATCGCCCCCTGGTGGGCGTGCTGGGTGGATCCCGGTCGGGCACATGCGGGAGTCTGTCTGACTGTCTCTTCCCGTTTCCACCTTCAGAAAGGTACAAATAAAATAAAATAAAATAAAATAAAAAAGTACTCTATAAATAATATTCCTTTGCTGTTCAGAAGAGGGGTATCTGTGATGTTTTTAAATGAGAAGACTTAATCGCAGGATCACCCTGAAAGACCATATTTCATAATCACCTCTTGAGATGCCACTTGGTTTTCAGCCTAGGACCCTAATACACCTGAGCTATGAATGATTACCTTTTGAAATAAGCCAAAGAAAGATAAAATATTGCAAAAAAAAAAGTGAATCCAAAGATATAACACATACTTATTATAGCAAAAATACTTTCAAATTTTGTTAAATTGAGGGTCCATAAACATGTGGAAACTTTCACATGATCACAGTTGAACTCAAATGCATTTTCGTGATTGTTGGTGTGCTCATTAAAATACATCACCGAAAACTTACAACTATTTTCATCCTCTTTTATTCTGTTTAACTGCACAGATTCCAAGTTCTAACTTTTTTTTTTTTTTTTTGCTTTATTGACCTCATCACACAAATAAGATTGGTATAGCTAGAAACATAATTCTATGGAGAACATAATAGATTCTAAAGTCTATTATTGGTATTATATTGCTGGCTCAATGTTAAAAGTAAATTTTTCCTAACACTGTTGGATTAATGAGTTTTTCTTATATCTATTTTTTTATTGTGTGTCTTTCACACTTTAATGTTTTCATGTAATTCATTCAGTTACACAGAGAATAATTGTCTAGATTGTCCTTTTAATCATGGCTTCTCAAAGTAATAAATTTGCATTTCAAATAATATACTTTATTATTTGTAAAATCTCATAGCTTGCTTCCCAATCAGTATGTTTGTATGCTAGAAAATATTTATATATTTGAATTATTTATATATATATATATTACATATATTTGATATATATATATGTGTGTATGTATTTAAATATATGTATTTGACCTTGAAGGAGAAACTTGGAAATATTTACAACTTTCTCTGCTTTCACATTCTCTGCTTTCCCTTCATTTGAGATGCTAAAAAGCAATAGTGGAGACTATAGATATTGCTATAAGAAAATGCATTATCAGCAACCATTGGGCCAGAAAATGCCTTCCAGGCTTGACCACAGTCTTAGAGATAATTGAGAAAGTGAAGCAGTTGTGTGCCTGGTAAGGCATCTGGTGGAATATTTACTCAGTGCTGAAGGGACGTTGGAAAGAGAAGATACAAGGAGGGCTTTAAAAGACTCCGTTATCTAGGAGTCGTGGTTCTGCCTAGTAGGTCTTCTCTTGTCTCCTGACATTCCCTGTGTAGGTAAATAAATTTATACTGTCATTTATATTTATTCTTTATGTTTTCAATAAATAGGCAATAGGGTTGAGTTCACAAAATCAAATTCTTCCACTTGAGCTTGGGAAAGCTACTTGATGCTAAACCTTGGATTCTTTTATCTGAAAAATGGAGAAATTATCACTTCACTGTTAAAGTTATGAAGAATAAGTGATTTAATCCCTACTAGCATGAAACATGGTCAATGATTATGAAGTCTTCTGTTATCAATTTCCAAAAATAATGTTTACATCTCTGAAACTCTTTATCTTCATTATCAGTATAGTGGGGAAAATATTGTCAATTTTACATAGTGTTCTGTAGGTTGAATGAACTAATCCATAATTAAATACTTGGCAATCAGCATGGCATTCAATAAGCACTCAAGAAAGGTGAATTCCCTTCCTGCCTTCTAGAACGATGGCTATACTCAAGACAGAAAGTATATAACACTTGGCTATATATCTCAGATACCCATTTAAAAAAAAACAAAAACAATTCTCTAGCCTAGCATTGGTTTGTAATAAATCTGTCATTATGAAAATAGCAAAACTAAAGAATTGACAACCTTATTTTTACTTTTCTGGTTTCAGATGTTTCTGTCCTGTTTGGGATGGTTGCTCACACTTTGGGTCTGTCCTCAGTATCAGTCATGGTCAGCTTTAAGCATTAAGAATTTCCTGATTTAGAAAGAAGATGTTCTTAAATATTAGGGAAAAACAAAAGATTCGACAAGTGATTAAACAAAAGGTCAAAATGATGTTTAAAATAGTAGTCCATACAACTTAAGCACACTGTTGTGGGAGAGGACACCATAGAAGGATGGGCATTGGGCCAAATGGACAGTGTGCTGGAGAAGGAACCAGCAAGACCGAAGTCCAGTCATGGGGCCACCACCACCTTCCCTGACTTGGGAAACTTGCTTCGGCCTCTCTAGAGGGTCTTTCCCAGGCTCTGAAATGGATACATATTTATCTCGCAGGGTTGTTCTGAAGATCAACTGTGAACTAGGTAATAATTTAAGTAGAATAAAATGATATACTGTTATGCATTTGCTGGGAAAAGGGAACAAAGGGCAGATGCATAGGAAAGCAATAAGTCCTCACGGGCCATGGAAAACAAATTTTGAAGAAAATTAAAGTGTCTCAACTTATTGAGCCAGTATTTGCTTTCCAGAGTCCATTTTTTCTTCTTCTTCAGTCTTTAATACTTTCTTCTCTTTATTCTGAGCAGAGGCATGTCCCCTCTCTCCCTACAGACAGTATATTGTGATCCAACCTGAAATGTGTTTCCAGATTGTCCCTAAGCATTTCAATGTAAAAAATGAAGCAAACTTAAATTGAGAAAACATAAAGAAAAAGGGGCTGATTCTTTTTCTAACCTGAAAACTTTCAAAATGCAAACTGAACCAATATAGATTATTTTTAATAAGCTCTAATTATAAATACATTTGTGCATAATTTAATTTATTGGAAAACTAATTTTAGTTTTTTTCTTTTTTAATGTGAAAGCAAAACCTCCAATATGTTGTCATAACACAATAAAAATAATTTTTCATACTGGAAACCATGGCAACAGTTTTTAATAATAGAATATGATTGGCTGCATATGAAAATATAAAACCACATTCTAAATAATTAAATTGTTTCTCAATATAAAATAATAATATCTCAAGCATTTTCACATTTTTATGTGTACAATGTGATACACTGTTTCAGTCTGCAGGGAAGACTATAATTACCAAACTATCTTTTCATACACTGAATTCTTTTTGTCAGTAATCCATGAATTAAAATGATAATTCAAAAAATAATAATAATAACCTGTCTGGAAAAGAGAAACCTGAGAATTAGTTCCTTTAGAATGAATTCATTTTATATTGGTTCATTCAGTTGAATGTTTTTTCTATGATTTTTTGAGAAATGGTTTGATCATTTTTAAAAGGGGTTAGGACAGAAACATTGTTTTAAATCAGATGCCTGTCAATTTGGCCTCACATATCTGCATTCATATATTCCAGGGAATTAAACAAATAAGCAAAGGGTTTTCACTGATACAACATCTACGCAAGCAACAGGAATCTGTTGAAAAGAAAAAATTTTAACTCAAGCAACCAGATGCATTAGCTTCCTAGTGTACATTTGGCATCACCACAACACAGCTGCATAAAATTACTTGCTTCTCTCCTGCATTGCTTGGCAGGACCTTCCAAAAAATGTGCCATCATGGAATCACTTTACCAAGTTCCAAGACAGAATTTAAACTCACTCCCTAAATGTTGTTCAAATGTCTGGTGAAGTAACGTTATGGCAATACATAAATAAATAAATGACTGGATAACAAACGAATGAATAATTCATATACATGAAAGGTTCAAGCAGTGATATTCATAAATATGGTCCCTCTAAGTGAAATAGAAATTCTTACATTCAACTATAGTGTCTGTACCATAACTAGTGAATAATGTTGTATTTCTCCAAAGGTCAATAAGATATTACTGAGTCTGCCAAATTCTAATAGCTATAGCCCAGTCATTAGTGTGAAAGTCAGAAATGGTAGTAATGATTTTGACCCTAGAAATTTCAATCCTATGTTCAATGAGTTAATCAGAGGAAGGCATACACCTCTCTTCAATATCTTGAATATGACATATTTGAGTTGCTGTTCAGAATGAATTTCTCAAAAGCATGTGTGCTGTTAATAAATATTTATGGGGAATATAAGAGTATATTCACATGTTTCTCAACACATTGTGATCCATCTTGTCATTTCAGCATAGATTCTGTTGTACAACAGAACATTTAATTTTCATAAGGGGACTGACCTGACCAGTAAATCCAATCTTCTTGTCAAGATTACTAGAACCTTTTTTTATTATAAATGTTTACTTTTTTTTAAAGGTTTCTCTTTTAGAATCCCAACTGTAACAAGAGCTGTCTCCCATGTTGTTTATTTATACTAGAAACAGTCATGTTAAGACTTATTTTTAAGTAACTGTATACTGTACTTCTTTTATATAGATTATTTAGCATCTATTACCAACTCAGCTGGGCCACACAGAAAGAAGGAAAATGGACACTGTAAAAGTAGAGAAGCACTGTAAATATTACTATAAGCTGTCCATAAAGCAATGGGAATGTTACCAGATGTGTATTTTGCTGACCAGTACCAGATCCATGTGTGCATTTCTGGTAGGAGTAGATATATGAGGAATACTGATTTAACATTTCAACTGCTATATTAATTCTGGTTTTAATTATAAAAATATAGCAAAGAACATAGCTAATCCATGCTTTCTCTCACACCCACTTTGAGTTTAGCCCAGGAAATCCCAAAGTTCATCCTGTGAAACTCAGAGACTTTAAAGATTTCAATACTACATACAGATAAGCATTCGTTTAGAATGAATTTCAACTCACATCTTTTATAATTATTTTATTAAAATGTTACATTTAGAGTACTCTTGAAAATTTTATTTTTAAATTGATTCCTTAAGTTTATTTGAAAGGTAATTATAGTTATATTATTTCAGAGGTCATTTTATATACACTTGCAGAGACAGAAAAAATACTTGGTGATATATTTGAGGCACTACCTTCAATTCATCTTAGTATATGGAAGAATGAAAGTCATATGGACAACTGGTATACATTTTAGAGATATTGATAAAATTTTCACAAAGAAAGGATAAGAACATTAAAGTATATTACTCTGCTTTCAAAGAAAAGCATATATTTTGTAATTATTTAAGGAATTTAAAATATTTTATTGTAAATTTAGATAAATTGTTTCAAAAGCATACTTTGAAACATTTATATTTAATTGATAAGTGAATTTCTGCTATAAAATGTGCATTTTTGTAAATATGAGAAATAGTAATTTCATGCTATTTCCAAATGCTTAAATTTTAAGTAACCAATATATGTAATAATGTACATATTATAAATAACTTCTTGAATAGTACTTAAGTGTTATTTCAATAGCAAATATAAGAAAACCTTAAGTTTATTTTTTTTCTTTTTCCTATCTACAATAAGTTTTAAATGAGAAATTATTCTTAGAATTCACACTTTAAAGTGGAGAAAAAAGGAAAAGTTATAAAATACGTTAGGAGTTAAAAATCTGTATTCTGATCAGTAAATTTTATGACTCAAAGCAAGTCCATGGGGTATCATTTATTATAGCTAAAATGATTAGAACTAGGGGCCCATGACACTATTACCTGTTTCTGTAGATTTATTGAAAATTAGCAATTCCATTTATATCTATGAGATTTCAGGGATAACACTGTTATAGACTAAAAATTGATAGATTTATGAGTCTAGTGAATCTAGTTGTACTGACTAATACTGCAACAGAGAAAATTTAAAGGTTTGTACTCCTAAAGGAGTTAACCTTTGGATAAAGAAACATTTTTCAAGTAGAATGTGAGAAATTATTGAATCTATAAATTGTCACTGCTGCAAAGTTGAGGGAGGGAGAGAGAACCAACCACACAAGTTTAACTCTTGTACTTGTATGTGAGAAAGAATGAGAAGCAAAAGTTTCCAAAAACAATTTGTACTAATATAAGTACTTATGGGTATTTTTGCTGAATAGTATTCCTTGGTCCTAGGTTTTCTTTTTGGCTGCCTTGCTTCAAGCTATATGGCATGGGTTGTAGGAATTTCACAACACCTTGAATCACACATTACACATCACATATCCTTCCTAACCCTTAGCAATGTCCCTGGCATAAAGTAGACATACAGTAAGTATTTATTGTTTATTTGTTGTTATTGTTAAATCAAATACATACTGCCTGCCTGTGATTTAAGTTAATACCAGAGATGCCAACTCAATTTTTAAATAATTGTATGGAGGTGGTTGGCCTCCTGTGGATCTTGACCAGGGGTCCCCAAACTATGGCCCCGCGGGCCGCATGAGGCCCCCTGAGGCTATTTATCCGGCCCCCGCCGCACTTCCGGAAGGGGCACCTCTTTCATTGGTGGTCAGTGAGAGGAGCATAGTTCCCACTGAAATACTGGTCAGTTTGTTGATTTAAATTTACTTGTTCTTTATTTTAAATATTGTATTTGTTCCCGTTTTGTTTTTTTACTTTAAAATAAGATATGTGCAGTGTGCATAGGAATTTTTTCATAGGTTTTTTTTTATAGTCCGGCCCTCCAACGGTCTGAGGGACAGTGAACTGGCCCCCTGTGTAAAAAGTTTGGGGACCCCTGATATTGACCATATCCTTTATGTTAGATAGTGGCCATATGATTTATGTCTTTAAAACTTTATTAGGCATACAAGTTTATTAACAGCATATACTAGTGAAATTTCCTTACTGTTTTGTTCCTTGTTTTATTATTTTTCAAAACCAAACAACACACACATATAAGTACCTTATAGCAGAGCTAATAACTTGTTCACACAGCATAAATATACTGGGTGTTGGTAACCAGCATCTGTTAGGCGAGCTCTGGGCCCATGCCAAATCAGTTAGTAGGTATTTTAAAACACTTTTCTGTTTTAGAGAGGAGTATAGAAAAAGAAATAACATATATATGGCATAATCCCTACCCTCTGAAACACTAAATTTTTTTCAAATGAAAAGATATTTATACACACAAACATATACACACATACATATGTGTATGTATACACACACACATATATATACATATATGTATAACATATGTTCATTTATATGTTTACAGACACACAAAAAAAGCAACAGAAATTCAGGGTGTCACCTGGAGATGGGAGCATATTCTAAAAGTAATGGGGCTTCATTTGGGTCTTGAAAGATAATGAGATTTTCTTAAAGTTGAGTGAAGGAAACATTTCACACAGGGGAAACTCCTAGTTTAATATATATAGGTCAAAAGGGACATTTATTTTTTCTTTTGTGGCTGCATAATTGAAGAAGAACTGGCAGAAATTAGTACGAGATAAACATAGAGGAAAATAATTAATAGGCATATATCAGTTGTTAACTTTCCTCCAATTTTCAACCTGACAGTTGAAATGCCTGTAGAAAATTTAGGCCCTGGCCTGTTGGCTCAGCAGTCAAGTGTCAGCCCAGCCTGTGGAAGTCCTGGTTCAATTACCAGTTAGGGAACTCAGGAGAAGCGACCATGTACTTCTCCCCACCTACCCCACTCCCATCTCTATCTCCTTCCCTCTCTCTTACCCTTCTTAATGGTTCAAGCAAAGTTGGCTTCTGGGCCCTGAGAATGGCTCCATGGCCTTGGCCTCAGGCACTAAAATAGCTCAGTTGCTGAGCAACACAGCTGCTGCCAGCCGGGCAGTGCATCACTTGGTAGGGGCTTACCTGGTGGATCCCAGTCAGAGCGCATTTAGTAGTCTGTCTCTGCCTCCATGCCTCTAACTTAATTTAAAAAAATAAAGAAAAGAAAGAAAGAAAGAAAAATGTATTAGACAAAACTTTTAAAACATTTCTGATCACTGTTATAAAGCAATGTTGCACAGGTAGAATTTAAACAAGATGCATCTAATTATATTCTCCTATCATACAGCCTCCTTATTTCCTGCAAGTATCCTGTGTAAGACATTAAATTGGGTTATTCAGACTTAGTCTGTTTCCACTTATATCCCCTACAGAATTCTTTTTGGATTGATACTAAGAGGTGACAAATACCATCACATAGAAAAATGTAGGAATAAACACCTCAGTTTCATAAATACCTTTTTGAAAGAAAGTCCACATAATTTTTTTAATTAAAATTCACAACATGAAAGCCAATTTTTGTTTTCTTAACAACACATGAAAATTGTTTCTTAAGGTCTTTACATGCCAGCATAGTGCCTTTTCTCTGGTCTAATGCCAAGTGACAGCCCCTGTACTGAGCAATTTCAAACCAGGTTTTCAATTTATGGCAGACATGTCAAAATTTGTGGTAAATGAAACAGATATTAATGACACCTAATATGTAGTGATACAGCATAATAAAGGTGATTTGGCTTAGAAAACACTTGCAAACATTATGTCACCAGAGCAGAGCAGCTGAAAGCTCAGCATAATTCTATAAAATATTCAGCTACAGAAAGGACTTACTTGAGAATGTGAAAATTACCCTGGAACCTCCTTCGCTATTTGTATTCCATCTTGGAACATACCAAAGTGCTGCAGCTTAATTTCTTTGTTCTCTCTGTTGATTGGATGTTCTTAGGTTTCAGGAGAATAAATACTTGTTTATGGGTAAGCATAGTTCTGAATTTAAAAGGAAACGCTCTTCTGATGAAGAACCATCAGAATATTAATATACTAATTTTGTATTAATATTTACACTGTGTGTGGTAAAATGATTAAATATCCTTCATTTTATGTAGTTAATGGTCTTATTCTCTTTAATTGAAAATGTGGATATGTGTGTATATACATATATAGACAGAAATATATTTGAAAAATATAATAAGTAAAACATATCACTAATGATTACATTAATCATCAATATACACTGTTACTGTCTTGATGTATTTCTTTATAGTCCTTGGTATGTGTGTGTGTGTGTGTGTGTGTATGTATATATATATATATATATATATATATATATATATATATATATATATATATATAAAACACTTTTCCCTTTAAAATGGAATTTTAAAATATTTGGGATACTCAAACATGGATTTACACCAATCTTTATATCCTTAATCAAAGAACAGTTTTAGTTTATTTTTTAGTATTTATTTATTGGTTTGAAAGTAAGAGAGAAAAAACCACTTATTTATGCATTCATTAGTTGATTCTTGTAAGTGCCCTGTCTGGGGATCGAAACTGTAACTTCCAACCAACTGACCTACCTGGCCAAGGCCAGAACAGTCTTATTTTATATGAACACCATTCTTCTCCAGGAAATGAATACAAATGAAACAACAGGAGAGGAAAGGGGCATTTGCCCAGCAGGTTAGATCAACTACATATGTACTTACAAAGAAAAGCACAGAGGGTCTCAGAAAAGGAGGAAGACACAGAGAGTTAAATAGAGATTATATACGGTATTCTATACCATATATAGAGAATATATATACATTCTATTCAATATATATACATTCTATTCAATGAGTAGGGGTCAATCCATAAGCAATCCAAAGGAGAAAAGTATTTAAAAGTGTCAGAAACAGACTATTTATTGAGAAGGTCGTTTATATTATACTCAATTTAAAAAAACAAAACAAAAAAACAACAACCTGGTACAGCCTGATTCACCCTGCATGAGAATAAGAAATACTCTTCTTTTCCCTTTTTCTTTTTCTTTTTTTTAAGGGGATGAGAGTGGAAACCAAAGAAAGAAGGAAGAGAAGGTGAAGGGGGAACAGAGTCCTCCCAATAATTTCTCCTCCCCAGCACACCCTACCCACCTAAGTCTCACACAGATGATCAGAAAACACAGATATTTGCTTGAATGAGTTTCTTGTGGGAATCCATGAAGGTACTGTGATCTAAGTCCAGGTGGTTCAGGACAAAAAAGGAATGCAGTTGAAGAGAGCATGATGAAGACAGTGTAGGATCCACAGAAAGCAAGGAGATGGCTTCTGCACTCCTAGAGAGCCATGGATACTAGGCTTGCGTCAAATTTAACTGGATCTCTGAGGAAAAAGGCCCTAGTTGAATACAGGTTTTTATATTGAAAACAATATTTATATTGGTTCATACCTTATGTTGTTTATAAACAATTATATCTCCCACACCATTAACATTTTTGCAAATGTTTTATTAGTTCTATAATATGTTAAAGCATTATAGTTTTTATATCCACCCTTTTCTAATTGTTTCCAGTTTTTTACAACTCAAAACAAAACTGTCAATGGTATGTACTTATATGTAAATTAGGCAAGCAAGTCTAATTATCCCATTAGGATGGATGAATGCGTAATTTTGTGTTGAAAAGTAAATGTTTACAAGTTATGATATACATTGCCAAATCCCTTAGACAATTTGTATTAATTTCCACTGTCACCAGTGGAATACAGATTTATCAGTTTTATTATACCACTACCAGTAGTATTATATTTTAATAGTATTTTACTCTTTTAACACTAAAAATATAATGTATAGGGATATAATTAAAACCTTTAAAACAGTGTCAGCCCTCTCATTTTGAATTGGAAATTAGAAGTAATCAAAGCAAATTTAGAAAAGTGGACAAAACTGATAGGTTGAGCCAAAAAGTTCTCATTAATTAGGGTTAAAACATACTCGTTACTTATGTTTTATATAAATGAGTGTTTTATATTCTCCTGAGGGAAAACAGAGATTCAGAACAGGTCCCAAACTGAGATGGGAAAAACATGGTTTTCTGGTAAATGAGATGTAGGGCAACACTGTGAGAGCCATGCGGCCCCTACATGGAATAAGCTGAGATGCTAACTAACATAGACAGCTGAGCAGGCTTGATTCTGACTCAGATCATCCATCAGAGAAACCAAAGTGATACTGATGTCAGAATGGCTGGAAAAACTAACTATGGGGAGCTGGTCAGTTGTATTTTCCTTTTCTATTACAGTGACAGAGGATCTGAAAATGTCCAACAGGGGCTATTAGAAGAGCCATAGGTAATACTGATCAGTGTGGTCCCCTAATGTTCCAACCAGACCAGTATTAGAGCTTCTGGAAAATCAGAGTCTCAGGAAAGAGAATATGTGGGCAAACAGAAAAATGTAAGATAGGACTAGTTCTGGCCCATCAAGCTTCTCTCTTCTTGTGTACTGCTCTCCTGAGCTGTTCATTCAATATCAGGTGGAAATCAGATAGAATATATATATGTGCTTCCATGTCTAATCAGCTTGGATGAAGCTAAGCCCACATAGAAAGAATACATAAAACAGGTGACTGCCACAAGAAGCTACATATGAGACTGGAACAGAAATTATAAAAGTCAATACCTTTATGAGAATGAGGGATCTTGTTTTCAAATTTTATACAACTTAGAAGCTAATTCCTGATTCTCCTGGTGAATGCACAAAGAGGAGAAACACTTGTTTTGAGTACACTATTGGCAGGTCACCAACAGACAAAAAAAAGGACAGTAGGAGAGCAGAAGAGGGAAGGAGAGAAAGTATAAATAGTAGCAGTTTACTCATTCCTTACATCCTCCCAGACACCTCAAGAAAAGGCAGGAAAAGTGAAGAGCAGAGCACTCTTGAGAAGGAGAATGTATCTTCTCTGATCAGATCAGTTTCTCTGTTTTAGCTTTCTGTAAGTGTTTGGAGATGAAGTTAGGACCTCCATTTTACACATGAGCCTGCATGCCTCATTTTCAAGGCTCAGCACTGAGGATGCAGTGAAGAAAAGATAAACCTCACACTTAGCCCATGCACCTTGAGAGATAGGTATGGAGGTGTTTTTAGGTCCCCTATCACCCAGCATCTACAAAAAGTGAGATGCTCTGAGCATACTGTTTTTCATAATTCATAAATACTTTGCATCATTTTCTCCAGTATCTGAAACAAATTTTACTGGCCCCTATAGCCTAAGATATGAAGAAAGAAATTTTTTTTGTGCTGCACCATTAAGCATTTCCTATACAGTTAAATCTAAAAATGAATCATATTTGAATCTCTTAAAGATGCTATTACTAAAGAATTAACCTCTTACTCCATAAACAAGTTTCCTAGTATACAATGCTTCTAAATATACTGCAACGGAGTTTCCCTCTCTCTCTACTATGTGCCTTGTGACAGGGAACACATAGACCCTTCCTTATTCCCTGATGACTTGATCAAATATACTTTGGTATGGTTAGAACAAAGACATTGCTGAAGGACATTCTTTGGAACATAGGCAAACACATGGGCAATGCACAGCTCTGTAGCAAGCCTTTTATCCTTGTTAATGTTTTAGGGCAGCGGAAACACTACAGCCAAACTAATGGCATAAAAACATCATTAGTTTGTGAGATAAGAGAATAATTTATCTCAGGATAAAGTTAAAATATCTGCTTCTCCTTCATTTGGATTAATCACTGACTATCTTGTCTCCTCACTTATATATCTGATTAGTTTTTTAACAAATGAAATTTAGTTAGGTGTTCAAAACATCTCATAGCTGTTCATTGTTTCAGAGTAAAATATAGGTACTATGCTATAAAAAGTATTTTGAAAAATTAATCTCCTCTATTCATTAATGTTGTCTCAAAATTTCCTCTTCCAGTGACACATGACTACTAAAGACTGATGCAGGCATGGCTGCTCTTCCTTGCTGAGCAGCTGTGATTTTTGGCCCATGACTCTATGATATTATTCCTCAAGCTCATAACTTTTTGTAATTCTGCTTCTGAGAATCTTAATATGCTTAAATTTTTTTGCCCCCAAAGACTTCTTCCCACTGGTAATAGACTAGTCCAACAGCAATCAGTGTTTCCAGGAGGGCCATTTTCTGAGACTATGTGGGTACACGGACTTCAGTGACATCATGCTCTCAGCACCTGGTATCCACACAATTTGGAAACTTGAGCTTGTTCATTGTGGCTATACAAACCCACTTTATGATTTAATGGTCATCATTTACTCACTTTTCAATATGATATCTTTCTGAATGTGAATAAAAACACACTCGTTAATACAGCATTTATTCTTTTATTGAGTAAGTACTGACTAAGTATATTTTAAGAATCTGGTACTCTTTCTTCTGAGGATAAAACCCCTGCCCCTACAAGCTTACATTCTAATATCAAAGGGAGGGAAAAAGAGTAAGGATGAAAAAGTAATAAGAAAGAAGCAAAAAGGCTGGAGTGGGGTGAGAAAGGGAAAAAGTAAAAGGAAATTAGGTAAGACAGGTAGTCTAGAAACAGTTGTGTGTGGGGACCAGCTCAAATAGGGTTACCTGACCCTGGCCACTTGGCTTAGTGGTAGAGCATGGCCCAGCATGTAGAAGTCCCAGGTTCGATTCCCAGTCAGGGCACACAGGAGAAGCAACCATATGCTTCTCCACCCTCCCCTTTTCCCCCTCCTTTCTCCCCCCCTCTCTCTTTCTCTCTCTCTCTCTCTCTCTCTCTCTCTCTCTATCTTTCCCTCCTGCAGTCATGGCTCAAATGATCAGGTTGGCCCCAGATGCTGAAGATGTGAAGATGGCTCCATGACCTGCCTTGGGCCCTAGAACACCTCAGTTGCTAAGCAACAAAGCAGTGGCCCCAGATGGGCAGAACACTGACCTCAGATGGGGTTGCCAGATGAATCCCAGTGGGGGGCAGTGCATGTGGGAGCCTGTCTCTCCTTGTCACTATCCCTTCCACAAGTAATCACTATCTTTGCTTATAGCACTCAATATCATGTGGTTGTATAGCAATATATCCTTTATTCTCATTGCTTTAAGAACACACCAAATGCATTTAATCTGTTATACCACTGATTGACATCTGGGTCACTTTCTATATTTGTCTATTATGAACAGTATTGCTGTGAACATTATTTTAAATACATTTTGATTAAAAAATGCATATTTATTTGGGAATATATATATCTAGGAATAGATGTGTCAAAATATACACATGATTAACTTTGGTATATATTGCCAAACAGAACTCAAGAGTGTTTTTGTTGTTTACACACCACCAGCGGGGTAAAAATTTCCCATTGCTCTACATCCTAATCAATATTCGGTATTGTCAGTCTTTTCACTTGAATGCTATTGCGATGTATATATAACAATATTTTTGGCCTTTTATATTTTTATTTCCTTGATGATTAATGAGAATAAGCAATTGTGCATACACTCATTAGCTATGTAGATATCTTCCTTTGTGAAGTGCATGTTGAAGTCTTTTGACCATTTTCCTATTGCATGAATTTTTTTTCCTTTGGTCCAAGTTCTTCATTTCTTGAAAATATGAGTCCTTTGTCCTCTCTATATGACATATATTTTCACTATTTCAATGATGCTGATTAATAGGTATACATTTCTAATAGAGTATAATTAATCTTCCCCCTCCTTCACAACTAGTATTTTTGTGTACCATTTCAGAAAACCTTATATATCCCAAGGTTATGAAGATACTCTATTGGGTTCTCTTATAAAAGCTCAATTGTTTTTATCTTTCACATTTAGAAAGGTAATCCAGATTGAATACATACTTGTTTATGGTGTGAAGTACAAGCCAAGGTTAACTTTTTCCTATATAATGATCTAATTTACCTAGGACCACCAACAGAATAGGTCATTCTTTTCACTACTGCCAGCCATATCTCCTTCATCATAAATCAACTGGCATATTTGTATAAGTCTGTTTCTGGCTCAAACACTGTGCTAATGCTTGTTTCCTGGCTTCCAGTATTTCTCTCTGTGATTCCTTTTTCTCCAGGTTCTTAACCTGAATAGCATCCCACCGTCTCCAAGTAGATGGTTGTCATTCATATCTCACCCACCTCCTCCAACTTTTTACAACAGAAGCACTGTCCGCCACAGCATAAGTGTGCCTGAACCAGAAGTCTCCATTATCATCATTCACTTATTTTATAAACAGAGCTCTTGGGAAACTTAAAAGTAGTATTTTGTTTGCCAGAAAATACACATTATGACAACAACTCAGAGAGGATACATGCTGAGCTCCCACTTTACTTCTAATTCTTTGTTGTGTTACAACTAATGTATAATTGCCATTTCTTAAACATTAAAAAAATCTACTTTAAAAATTAAATTAAAAAACACCTTATTTAATCATTTATTTTGTTTAGGAACAGCAAAAGTAAAGACTAATTTTTAAAAGTTGAATAAAGAGTTTTAAAATCACTTAATAAAGTGATTTTTGAAATATATAAGTGTATTTCAGGAACAAGGTGACTTGAAGTATCATAGTGACATAAGAAATATGAATATGGAAGTATAGAACTGACCAAATAATTACACTGTAGTTATTTGATGTTACTAAATGTGGAACAATTTAGTAATATGCAAAGGGACCAAATTATGGCTCCTATAATTGTACAAGACTGCATAATTACAGTTAAATATTTTTTTTTGTCTAGGTTCTCAAGTGCATGTAACAGTTAGGTTCCCAAGGAAATAAATGGTATACATAAATTACAGTAAATAAGGACAGGTTTTTTCCAAAGACATCCCAAAGGAGATATTACAGCAGCCTGCGATTAGCAGCAGTAAAGCTGTTGTAACTTCTTAGACCTAAAGAAACAAAGGAAAACCATTACCAAAAATCAAAAGAAAAGAGGCATACGGAGAAGGCCATCTTAAAAGGAAGTGAGTTTAGTTCGAGGTTCATAACCAACACAAGAGCACCCCTTAGGAACAGCACTTTCCCTACAGGGCAATAAATAGCCAGAACACTGACCTGATTCCCCTTCTTCCTCCAGGCCCCAATGACCAAACCCAATAGAAGTCAGAGGGCCTGAGGAGCCACCGGTAGAGTCCATCCATACCAAACTCTGGATACAAAACAAAGCCAGGCAGAGAAGATGGAAAATGGAGAATATCCAAAACAAAAGAGAACTGAGATTCTAACTTTGCTATGTTTTTACCTTCTTGGCTCTTCTGCAGGTTTAATTATTATAGCTAAAATGTAATTTCAAATCAATTAGACATTAGATATTTAGGCCAATTAGATTCAGATAAGGAGTGCTTAACTCTATGTAAGTGTAAATGTGTATTTATGCATGTAAGAGATCAGGAATGAGTTCTGGGTGAGAGGCAAGGGATACAGCTTCATCAGAATAATTCCTCAGAAGGTTCTACTACAACAGTTATGGAAATAAAAGGGCATAATTAGTTCACCTGGGAACATTTTTTAATCCTTTAAAAACCATTTGGCATTGCAATTCCCTATAAAGAAAACTAGATTAAAGAAACCAGTAATTAAAATAGAGTGCTTCAGATGTACTTAATGGAGATGTTCTTTACTGAAATACTAGAAATATTATTGGCTTGAAGCATTACAGTGATTTAAGAAATAAAAAGTAGGAGGCACAGAGCTGGCTAAGGTGGAGTATTTATAGACAGTTTGGGGATGTAAATCAAAACTCTACCAGAAAGGTTTAGGAAGGAATGGATACTTTATTAGGTAAGGTTCAGTCTACAACTGTGAGTCAATTGAAAGTTAATAGCAGCTTTGTTAAAGGTCATAGATAAATGGCTACTGTAGTTTTAATGAATATTTTATTCATGTCACCTCTAAATTAGTTAAATTTGAAAAGAATAATGATATAATGCCAAAGGCTCCTTCCTGGAACACTAAAAGCAGAATTCAATTTTAAGGCTTTAGTACTGGTTTACATTCTCTAATATAGGTTTTAAACTATTTGGTGCCTTTTTTTTAACATTTATTGCAAGTTGAAATTTGTATATATATATATATATGTTTTATATCAATAATATAGCAGAAAAAGCAATAAATTTTCAATAATATAGAACTCATGTTGAACCCAAACTTCATCAATTATTCAATTATTACCCCAGTAAAATTAGAAAAAAAAAATTTAATTTCTTCGAGACTTAGTTTTCTCTTCTAAAAAATGGGAAATACTCAAAATTTTGTGCATTAAGTAAGACCTCTCCAGTCTTATCTTTGTACAAATAGAGCTTCTGTGGTACAGTTCAACAGTCAGCAAATCTAATAAAATAAAGATGTGATACAGAGCATTAAAAAAACTGAAACTTGTGAATTATAAAGGCCTGTTTTAGTGAACAGGATATGTGGCAGATGCAGTCAGAGAAACAATTTCTAGATGAGTCTCTCAGACATTAAATGGAAGGAATCTAAGAGAAGAGGGTGACCCTGGCAAATTGGCTTAGTGGTAGAGCATTGGGCTAAAGTATGGATGTCTGGTGTTCCATTCCCAGTCAGGGCACACAGAAGTGACGATCAGTTGCTCTACCCCTCCCCCTCCCCCTACCCCTTTTCTCTCTCTCTCCCTACACCCATAGCCATGGTTTGATTTGTTCAAGCGAGTTGGTCCCCTGGCACTAAGGATGACTACGTGGCCTCTGCCTCAGGTGCTAAAAATAGCTCAAGTGTGGAGCAATGGAGCAATGTTCCAGATGGGCAGAACATGGCCCCATAAGACCACGTGTGCCAAATGGATCCCAGTCAGGGCACATGTAGGAGTCTGTCTCTCAGTCTTCCCTCCTCTCACTTAATTTAGAGAGAGAAGAGGGTAGACCTGCAGTGTTAAAACCAGACTCAGTCATGACTCAGAAACAGGTGTCAGAGATGAGAAATAGAAAAACAGGATGAGGTAATAGGAGCTAAGACAATGGAGCATGATGCTGGGGAATCCAGTGTATTCAAGTGCATAGAGGACGCAAGCCATGGGTCACTGGATAAAGCCAAGTGACCACTCACACTGTTCAGACTCTGATAGGTCTTTGGGGTCCCTAAAGGTGTTATTCTGACTGAAATAAGATGCCCTAAAAAGCCATGACAGTGTGGATAATTTCAAATGCTTTCCTTAGTAATCAATGACTGAAACTTTATTAGATAAAACTTGTAAGGCATTCTAGGATCAGATAATAATTTAAGCAACTAAAAATTATCTTGTTACTTGCCCAGATATTATATACTGCTCATCACTTATAAATGATAATTGTCTTCTAAACAGTAATTTTTCAAATAAAATATGAACTATGAAATAACTTCTTGAACATTTGAAAAACAAACATATAGCTTAAAAGTTTGCTAGAAACTGCCTCTAAATTCCATAACTCCTTGTGTTCATTTGTCTAAATTGTTAGTAAAGCATGATTCAAAAACATATTTACATTATTTATAAAGTAAACTTACATTCTATACATAATTAATAGCTTTTGGAATTACTAGGCAAGGAGGAAAGCAATGATTTCTTAATGGGCTCCATTAAGAAAGGCAACTTACTATCAAGTCTCAAAAAGTATAATTAATGCTTTTTCAATTATTCAGGAATTAACTCATTTAATAAGTATTTATTTAGCCTCTACTTTATGCTCTGCCTTGTTTTAAGAAATAGGAATACAGCTGTAAAAAGACAAAGTGCCCAGCCTTACTGTGCTTCCATTCCAACAAAAGAAGACAATTGATTAAGGCAAACAAATAAACAAAAATAAAAGCAAATAACATACAATATAAAGTCAGGTAGAAGTTAGTGGAGAAATTAACCAAAGTGAGAAGATAAAAAAACGACAGGGATTTTAGGTAATATGGTTAGAGAAGGCCTCTCTGAAGAGATACTTTTGAACAGAATCTTGAATAAAGAGAAGAAGCAAGCCCTATACCTCTCTAGGGAGAAAGCATTCAGATCAGAAGGGATCGCATGTGCAAAGGGCTTGTGGTGAGAAGTTGTTTGATAGGTTCAAGGAAGAGCAAGAAAGCATTTAGCTAAGGTGAGAGGGGCAGTCAGGAGTTAAATGATAAGGGTCCTGTAGGCCTTAAAGAGATTCTTTCAAGGGAGAAATGCGATTTGTCTTATGTTTTAAAAGGACTGCTTTTGGGTTTCTTGGAGAAAAGACTTACAGAAATAGGGGGATCATTAGGAAGTAAGGGGTCCATTAACAAGCACTACAGCAGCCCAAGATAAAGGTGGTGGTGTTATAAATTAGGAGCAGCAGTTGAGGGGATACTGAGGACTTGGATTTTGTACATATTTGGAGAAATGGGATATGCTGATTCACTGGGATTTGATTATGAAGGAGAAAATGGAATTAGAAATGACAAAATATTTTTAGATTTGCAACTGAGAAAATTCTTTGAGGTGCATAATGTTAGGGACAAGTAAAACTTAGGGAAAAAATACAGATTTTGGTGTCAGTTATATTGAGAGATATACCTATTACCTACCCAACACTGAGATGTGAGGGGGACACATTTATCTCAGAGTAAGGCCCTATGGTTGTGATTGCTTTCAAGGCCCATCTCAGGATATTCTATTGTTCTGAAGATGATGGCAGGCAGACCCAGGCTTTTTGCAAAATCTTACATCCACAAAGAAGGAAAACTAAAAGTGGCAAAAGCTATAAGCTGGATGCTTTTCTAAGACAACCCTGAAAACAGATGAAACATTTTTGTTCAAAGACAAATTTGCTTCTAAACACAAATGTCTACTGTAATAATCACTTTTAGTTATTTACACTTAAGTTAATTTAAATTTTTAAAATGTACAAGTCAGGTCCTTGCCAGGTTGCTAAGCCTTAGGGGATAATGCATCATCTCAACTCACTGACATAGTGGGCTGAATCCAGTGGTGGGATTCAAATAACTTAACAACCAGTTATCTGCCCTAATGACCATTTTAGTATAAAAAAAATAATATACTGAAAGGTAATTTATTATTTCATGTATTTAATACTTAAATAAGAACAATAAAAGAAGTACAGAAAACTGGATTATAAGAAAGAGTTTTAAAATATTAATGAAAAAATATTAAATAATAACTGACAAAAAAAAATAAAACTGTTATTTAAGGTATTTCTACTTTGCTTCTTGATTAGTGTCCTCACTTGCAATTTTTTCACCTATGGATGGAATGAACATTACTATGGGCTCTTGGAATACACTGTTGCACAGATGAATGTTAAAAAAAGAGTAAGGAATGTAAATTTGTGATTTCCACATTGGGCACCTACCCAGATGCCCACTTTAGAGAGAACCCTGATTATAAGTGCCATTTTAACAACCAGTTCATCAAACTCAACAAAAAATTAGGTATCGGATCTGCTGAACCAGTGCAAACCCACTGAATCCCACCAGTGGTTGGATCCCCCACCAAGTCACATATGAGAAGCAACCAATGAGTATACAACCAATGAGTACACAACGAGGAACAACTAAGTGGAATAATGAGTGGATATTTTTCTTCTCTCTCTCTCTCTCTCTCTCTCTCTCTCTCTCTCCCTTCCTTACTCTCTCTCTCTCCCACCCCCCTTTTCACAATAAATGAAAAAAAATTTAAAGTAAAAGTCATTTTCTCATTTTCCTTAGCCATATTTCAAGGGTTCAGTAGCCTCATGTTGGTAGTGGCTATGGCATTGGAAAGAGAGTATTTCCATCATCACAAAAGTGTATTACAAATTAATGGACATGGCTGTTCTACTGTTTGTCATTAAATATCAACTTGTAAGTCATGGAATTTCTCAAATTATAAAGTATTTTAGTTTTTTGCCCTCTCTTTAATCCTGTTGTGTTCTATATTAGTTCCATCAATTCTGCATATCAAAGTCTTTTCTAAGACAATGTTCCAAAGCCAGACCTGAATTCTTTGCAGAGATTGATCCATTCAATCAGTTCTGAAGGAGACTGTATAAACCATATCTTGTTAGTTTGTGTGGTGATCATTTCACTCTTCACCAGTTATGCCAGTAGTCTTCCTTTCACCCCTTTTAATTAAGCTAAGTTATATGTTTTGGTCACTAAAATGTGAGCAAATTTAATGTGTGTGTCCTGTAGGAGAAAAAATTCAATGCTACAGCATGATTTAGGATGGTGCTTTCCCTCTGCCCCAATCAACTGGCAATGCTTCTGATGGTGGAAGCTCTGAGAGACTGGGCCCCTAAGGGAGAGCAAGGCATGGAACATGTAAAATGGACATATAGATGAACATGTAGACTAAGTGAGAGATAACTTTGCTGTTTGTATTAGTCAGCTTTGCTATTTGTATTAGTCATCTTTCTTAGATAAGGCTGCAGGAACAGAGACTCCAAAATTGTAATGGTTTACAATAACAAATGCTTATTTCTCTGTTACATGATAGCTATGGGTCAGCCACCACTCTGACCATCTATGTATATTCTCCATCACAGGATGCAGACTTAAGCAGAACTTGTCTTGAACTAATGTTAAGGAGAAAAGAGCCAGGTTAGAACCATACATTGGCCATTAAAATGTCTATCTGAATGTGGGATATACCATACCTATTCATATTTCATTGGCAAAAGCAAGACAAATGGCCTAGATTCAAGTCAGTGAAGTAGGGAAATTGCATGGGAACCAGAGGGATATATGACCCTGTGACAGGAAGAAAAGCAAATAATTGGAAAAAGTAATATAATCTACCACATTATTGCTGAGTGTGTTTCTTCAGCATAATGTAGCTGGCTTTTTCCAATGCAGTTATTAAAAATTTCAGATAGTAGACACTGCTCTATCAATTAAAAGCAATTTATTGATTATCTACTTATTATTTAATGAAGGTAGATGTTAAAGAATTCTGAAACTCTGCCCTTAACAGGCTAACAGCTAGCATAGATACATTTATGTTGAACTGATGATAATATAGCAAAAGGTCACTGGAATACTTCAGTAAACATTATTTAGCACATAATAAGGTGCCTGGAATTGTGAATAATGTTTGTTGGATGAATGAGTGTAATGAAATCAGTAAGCCCTGTAATACTCATCACTAATATATTAGATCTCAATTTGATTAGGAATACATCATCTCATTTGCTTTAAACCCATATATCTTCCTCTCTATCTAATGAAGACCTAGGTTAATTACCAGTCTGTCAAAAGATAATATGATACTCTAGAAAATATTATAGAAAAATGACTAGTACAGCTATGAACTGTTCTAAGAAATCTTGTGACAGAAAGAAATTAACTCATGCCATTTGTACACTGCAGGCAGTAAGAAGTTCAGAAATAATTAAAGGGCTAAAATCAAGTAGAATCTTCAGACTTGAGTAGAATCTTCAGACTTGCCTAGTTACATGGAATCCAGCAGATTTACCAAAATGACTTCTTCCATGATCCACATTCCCATTGCTTTTGGTATCCAACCCCCCATCCCACTTTTGGTCTGTATAATACCAAGAAGAGTTTGTTCACTTGAACATTCATTTATTTACAAAATAAGCATTGCATTCTTCTTGTATGTCAGGCACTGAGGATAGCTGAGAGATGAAGAAATCCACTGCCTGTCCCCTGAAGCTTCCACATGGGACATCCAGAATACTCTGTTTCATTTTTATTTCTGAAGGCAAAATATTTTACATATTTTAGGAGGAAAGTCTAGTTCTAATTAATCCACAAAAGAATGGCCATAAAAATTATTTTCAACCAAACTAAATGAATTGAAGTCAGCATATCTTCCTTACTTTTTAAGTAGCACAGAGTTTGAGACCCAGGTGCACTCTTACTGATTTTAAGCTTTTCAAGTTCAGAGTGTCATTTCAACTACTACAATTTATGTGATCTCTCCACACTCACAACAAAAAATAGTAAAGCTTTACTATTAGCTGAAAATCATGAGGTAGTCTGAGTAGAAAGTATAAATGCAACATTAAAGAGGCAAATGTATTAATAAGATCAGCAAAGGGAAGCAGAGTGACCTCAGTACCTTTCAAATCTCTTAAACTGCTGAAAGTGTAGAGAAGCAGTGGTTTAGCGATGGTTTCAACTCATTGAATATGAATTTTTAAATCCACAGAATAGTACCAAGGCTTAGCCCACTTATCTTAACCCAATCACAAGCAAATTCTAACTACTGATATATATATATAAACACATCATTAATCAAGCCATTATTTTTTAAATATATGGTTCATAGCAATTACTTGCCTTATAATATTGTTTTGCCATCTTCACTAACCCATTTTCTGTAAAATACAACATATATAAAAATATAGTAAAAAATTTTAGTGACTGTCATTAAGAGGTGAAAAACAGTATTGTATAACAGAAAGAATATAGAAATCAAATTCACAAGACTTTGATTTCTCTGCCAGCATAATTGAAAATACTTTCACTGAGTCAGTTTCCAAATTTCTAAAATAGATATAAATAAGGTAAAATGTGAATAATGCATTCTACCTTCACAATCTCTGTGAGGACATACAGGTGGAGAAACAGAAGGAGATAAAAATTCAGATATAGACCCATATAAATATAAAGTAGGATCTCATTATCATAAAAATAGACATATCCAGGTACAGGCTTGTTAGGTATAGACCTTAACAGTCTCAAAAAGCATTAAGATGTGTACATAGAAACATTGACTTTGAACCTGAAGCAATTATTTACTTGGTAGGAAGATCACTTAAAAATGAGATTTTCATTTGCAGGTTTATAGGAAAATGCTATGAAAATATGCAATTAGAATAACAATTAGAGACAGGGAGGTGCCCTAGGGCAAAAGCCCCAAGCAAAGGTGAGAGTCAGGGGCCTCTCTGACCTGTACCTGAAACAGCATGTGCTGGAAACAGCAAAATAGCAGGATAAGATTCAGTAACAGGAAATGTTTAGGCTCTCAGAACAGAGATTAGAAGTCAGCATGTTCCTTGTCCTTTACTTCACCCCATAAAAACTACTTCCTTGAGTTATTTCTACTGGCTAATAAATATCTGAGTAAGGCTGGGGATGGGCCTTCAGTCTGCTGACCAGAGCTTTGCCTCCCCTTGACCCCTCGAAACATTTCATCTGGTCTCAGAGTAGTTCATTTTCACCATGACACAGGTTATGGATATTTAAAGTATATAGGGAGAGATAAGGTTGAAGAAAAACATTTTAAGGCATTGCTTTGAGGAGTCTTCTCTCTGAATTAAGTTCTGGGTAAAATGTGATTCTTCCTGCTGAATGAACTTGATCTTACACAATAACAGAACTTCTATAAAATATAGCATAATTTTAGCCTACATATTATAGGAAACCATCTGGATATTCTATTCTTGAAATCCTTAAAAATTGGATCCTCATAAGACTAGAGTCCTTTGCAGGTGAGCAAATCATAGAATAAGAATAAAAGTGTCTTTAGCAATGGCCCTGCTTTTAGTTCCTGTTCATTCCATGTGTTAGCTGCTGTGAAAATTTTGAGGGGCTTCAAAATCCAGCTTTGATACAGTGGTTTATGAAATACTTAGTTATCAACCATTTATTTATTAATTTAGCTGTTTATTTTTTTATTCTTATTTTTAATTTATTGTGTTTACATGGATGCAGTTGGTTCTTTAATGAGTATGGTTATCCCTTCAGGCTGGCTGGCTCTAAGGGTCAACCTAGATTATGTGTATTACACACTGTGCAATATCTGTCTTGTTGGGCGTATTTATTCTTCACAGTGTCTGGTGCCTGCTAGACTCCACCTTTGGGTGTGCTGCTTTGTAGGTAGTTGAGTCTAAGATTGGTGCTGTCTGTCACCCACTACCAGTACCATTGGCTCTAGTTATTTTTGGGTTGGTATCAGCTGTTGTTGTAACCAGCTGTGGGCTACCAGTCTACAGCTACTGCACTTTTTTGCTGTTTGTGTCTACTTTTTCTGTGTCTGGGTACTGTAGGAGGGGCCAACCTTTCTATAAGGATCAGCTTCCTCCTGCTTAGATATGACAATAGCTCCATAAGAGCCCCACGCTCTGGAAGATTTGACTCCAATCTTTAGATGCTCCTACTACTCTTGCAGATGCCTGGTCTTCCCAGAGAGTCTTCTGTAGAAAGACTGTAGTGTGGGCTCAGACTGGTCTCACCCAACCAACCTCTCTACAGGTTGCATGCTTGGTGGGTTAGGGCAAATAAAGTTGTAAAAACAACGTTTGTGGGACCCTCTATTTCAGGGGTCTCTTGGTCAGGAGCTCAGTACAGAAAATGTAGACCCTACTCCAGAGCTTGATCCCTCAGCCACTGCTGGATACTCAAATTTTATTTCTTCCCAACAAGGTGAGCAGAAGGCTCAGACCAAGTGTGGCCAACAGTCCCCTCTGCAGAAGTTCTATCAGCTGTTGAGACCCTGTTCTCAGGGAGGAAGACTGAGAGAGTCCTTTCCTGGGCTGGCTGTGCCCCTCCCAACGGTGGCTAAGCCCCTCAACCAGATCCAACAATAGACTCACAGGGACCCACACTTTAAATGTCCATTCGCCAAGCCTCTCTCCCTTCCCTCTGTGGAATCTGGTCTAGCAGGACAGAATATCCAGCTCCCAGGCTGGCTGACTGTGAAGCTGCTTGCTATCCAATGCACATGAGCCGCTGTGCCGGTGCTGATCATAGAGAGCGAAACTCGCCTCATCTGGACCCAGTGTGAGGAGCTTTTCCTTAGGATACCACTCTAGCAAGGGTTGTTAGGTCCTGAATCAATGCTTTTCGCATCTGGCCCCTGGATGTGCCAGCCCTGGGCCTCCCAAGCAGGAACCCAGTGCAGACTAGTGGGAGACACTGCCTGTGACTGGTCCTCAGAAGCCTTCTTGGAGCTACAAGCAATTCAGTTTGTGGCTGCCTCTAATGGGCCCAGGTGTACATGGAAATACCAAGCTGCACTCCTAGGCTGGCTTTTACCCACTCTGGTCCTGGGGAAAGTCCACTCAAACAGCCAAGTTTCCCTGACTCTCACCTCCTGTGGCCTCTGTCTGCTGGCTGATTGTTGTGCTCAGCTGCTGAAAAAACCTCTGCTAGAGCCTGCAGCAATTCAACGATTAGGAAGGATGGTGAGTGTGGCTCTGCCCCTTGGCCCCAGGTGTCAGTCTGTCCAGACTTTTTCCACAGACCTCAATAGGGTGAGGCCGGAGGAGTCTGGTGGGTGTGGCCTCTGAGACCCAGAGGTATAGTCTGCTTGCCCACAGTTTCAACTGAGTCTCTTGTGAGGTGGAAGCACCAGTCATAGACTCAAGAGAGTGTGGGGGGAGCTCTGGTCTCAACACCAGAAAACTGAGTCACTGACGCACCCCCTGCTTCCTGGCCTCTCAGAATGACCCATCGCCATGCTGAGTAAGAGAGACTCCTGAGGGTGGAGCAGCTGCTTTTCCCCAAGCTGATGCCACTCAGAGGGGATGCTCTGCTCAAGAAAGATGACAACTGTACTGGAGAATGATTCAGCACAGGGGTTCTGGTGGCCGTCCCCCACAGTATCTCTCCCTGGGCCTCCAATTTTATACTCTTCTCACACAACTCCAGTCCTCTCAGCTCTCCCCTGCTGGAGCCCCAGGTAATTGGCTGTGAACAAGGTTTTCTGTGCAGGCTGTTTAAAACAGAGTCTACATCTGCATGCTGTGTGTCTTTCTGGCGAACAGAAACCCAGCTCTTTTCACAGCTAAATGCTGTCTGGGCACCTCTTCTAGGCTCTGGGGCTCCAGGCTGGGGCTCGGGGCCTGGGGCTGAGGACCCACACTTCTCAGGGCAACCCACCTTGCTGTGCAAGTCCCTCTGGACCCTCAGTCACCTCTCACTGGGGCAGCCCTCTCTGCATCTCCGCCCTTCCTACTAGTCTGGTGTGGCTTCTTCTGAGATCCTTGGTTACAGACTCCTCTTTGTTTAGTCCCAAGTTGATTTTCCAAAATGATTGTTCTTAAATTAAGTTGTAATCCAATTTGGTCCTGGGTGCTAGCAGTTGGAATATCCACGGACTCCATTGCCATCTTTCTTCCCTCCAGTTATCAACCATTTAAAATAGCAGATGAGCAAACTAATAGATTTCAGTACATTTTGAGGTGATTAAATTTTAGCTTTTAGCAATACAGTGGTACTTCTCTATCCTGGGGGTTATATTCCAGAGTCCCCCATGGTAGGTGAAAATCCATGAAGCAGCAACCTTATATTTATTTTATTATTTATATATATTTTAAGGCTATATAAACTCTCCCCACACTTTTATAAATCTTTCCCACACTATTATTAACCTTCCCCACACTTATTTTGCTTATTTTATTGCAAAAATAATTAAAATAATAAATATATAAAAATATCTATATACTATAAAATCCCATGATATAGCGAAGTATCTGCAATACAAAATTAGATATATACAATTTAAAAATTCACGATACTAGGAGACCATAAAAAGTGAACCACAATATGGTGAGGGATGACTGTATTATGTAGATGTATATTAAATGTTATATGACATAATCTTAGCTAAATATTCAGAGTGTGTGTGTGTATGTATGTGTGTGTAAAAAGAAAACTAAGAAGCAACACACAATATTTACAAAACACAAATACTGAGTTTAATAAAATAAAACCTGTATAATTCAGTTAAATAAGATATTACTTTAGATTTATTTCATGATATAAATTATTCAGTATTATATTGATATCTCTTAATTTTTTTAGTGTTCATATCATTGTCCAAAATTACTGTAGTAAATTTTCTTAGATGTGAAAGTCATATGAAATCCAATTCAGTAAGGGCTTAATCAGTACAAGAAAATTAATATATGGACACTTAGTTTTTAATATCTTACACCTTCATAACTACCGCCAACCTGTGCTATTAATATACACATGCACACTCATATGCCTTGCTCTAACTTCCTATGCTGTATTTTAATACATATATATTAATAAAAGCTATGTGTATACATATAAATACAAAACTAAGTAGATGAGGTTGTGATAAAAAAAGTAGGATATTTACACCATCCCAAATTATATCCCCAAAAGATATTTAATAATTACAAAATAGTAAGGTGGTAACCCTGCAGTGGAGAAACCTTGAACCAATAAGTCTTCCAACCTTTGTCAAAAGGCCTTCGAGAGTTGCCCTGGCCGGTTGGCTCAGCGGTAGAGCGTCTGCCTGGCGTGCGGGGGACCCGGGTTCGATTCCCGGCCAGGGCACATAGGAGAAGCACCCATTTGCTTCTCCACCCCCCCCCTTCCTCTCTGTCTCTCTCTTCCCCTCCCGCAGCCAAGGCTCCATTGGAGCAAGGATGGCCCAGGCGCTGGGGATGGCTCCTTGGCCTCTGCCCCAGGCGCTAGAGTGGCTCTGGTCGCGGCAGAGCGACGCCCCGGAGGGGCAGAGCATCGCCCCCCTGGTGGGCAGAGCATCGCCCCTGGTGGGCGTGCCAGGTGGATCCCGGTCGGGCGCATGCGGGAGTCTGTCTGACTGTCTCTCCCCGTTTCCAGCTTCAGAAAATATAAAAAAAAGAAAAGAAAAGAGAAAAAAGAAAAAGGCCTTCGAGAGCTTCAAGGCTCCAGCGAATGAAAACTCTGCCTTACCTTTCACTTGAAAGGCCCCATGTTTTAGCAGAAGTGAGAGACTGGGTGTTCCTAATCTTGGGTCTTTCATATGTGCACAGCCTTATGCATGCACATGGTGTTCTGGAGTCCCAGGAACATGCTGAACATTCCGAAGTTCCTGTGGACTTTTCATTCTACGGATCTTTGTAAATTTTTTGGTTCACCACTTTTTTGCCCCAACTGGTATCAACACTTCAGGCAACAGCAATGTTAAGCATTTGCTGCTGATCAACAAATATACCAGGGATACAATCCATTCTTCCCCTGACAGAGGATGTTATACTGCTGGTGCTTAAAAATACCATGGGATTGGTGATACGGTAGAAATAAGGCAAGTTAAAATTCCATGAATCCCGCTCAGCTCAGTAAGAATCCCACTGTTCTTACTGAGATGCAGTCATTTTGTTGAATGCACTCTCTTTGAATTTTTTTAAACATTTGGTTTATTTCCAGAATTGTGAAAAACCCAAATTTGACTATTTTTGCCAGGTTTTTTATTACTCTAAGTGAAAAGTAGATTTTTCAGAGGTCCTTATTCCACCATTATGAATGTTCTGACCCTTTCATACTTATTTTCCAATTATTCTATAGGTCTAAAATTATTTTAAAATAATAAATTAATATACACATACACATAAATAAAAATATTTGGTGAAGAAAATTAAAAAGTATGATTTGTGAAAAAATATGTTTCTATCCATTGAGTGTGTCTCCAAATATAACTTTGGGATACTATGACACCTTATAATAATGTTTCATCTTATTTTTCATTTTGACCTAACTATACCTAAGAATACTTAAGATACTAAAGTATAATGTAAGCATGCGTGTAAATGAAACTGATAAAATTTACAAAATTATTTAGCACCAACAATATCTAGGCAAACAGAGATCTGATTCTGACAGGTATAATTCAAATTTGGATTCATAAACCTCTTCTGTAAGTTTCATAGGAAAGAAAAAAAGGTATATTAAATGTATTCTTTAACATATTGATCTTTGATTTCCCCAGATATCATACATAACAAGTTACTATTTTGCATACTTATGTTTTTTAAAAAAAAGTTTTTTTACTACTATGACTAATTAAATAATAATTTACTCTTTTAGCTCAAAGATTACAAAGAAGAAGTAATTATTTTAAAAAGATAAAAAATGTCTCTATTCAGTAAGCAAGTTAGTTGCCCAGACAAAAGGGAATTTCAGGTGAATTCTTTTATAAGGAAAATATGTTGCTTTTACAGCATGTCCTATTTCATTTCCTCATATTTATTTTTGATGAAAAGTAGTTACAGAATATTCCTTAAAGAAAACAAAAATTTCAGTGTTTTTTACTTTTACACCACCAAACCTTTAAGTAAAGAAATCTTGAAAACGAAGCCAGTCTCAACAGCTGCTGTTCAAATGATGCCTAATTAAATTTTCACACACAGATTAAAAGGATATGCTAATATTTTGTGTGCTCTCAATGAAAAATTTTAAAGCAATTTGGGCAATCAGAATTTACAGAGTATTGAGAGATACTCTTAAATTTTGTTGCTGTTACTCCAGGTGCCTTAGTGGCTGTGTCTTGCACACTGATATTCAACCTGGGTACACAATAGAACCACCTAGGCAGCCTTAGAAAAAAATTCTAATGCCCAGATTCTACCATTCATCAGACCTTGACTGAATTGATATGGATCAGGGGTCCCCAAATTTTTACACAGGGGGCCAGTTCACTGTCCCTCAGACCATTGGAGGGCCGGACTAAATAAGAAACTATGAACAGCCTGACGTGTGGTGGCGCAGTGGATAAAGCGTCAACCTGGAAATGCTGAGGTCGCCGGTTCGAAACCCTGGGCTTGCCTGGTCAAGGCACATATGGGAGTTGATGCTTCCAGCTCCTCCCCCCCTTCTCTCTCTGTCTCTCTCTCCTCTGTCTCTCTCTCCTCTCTAAAATGAATAAATAAAAATTTTTAAAAAAATTAAAAAATTAAAAAAAAACTATGAACAAATCCCTATGGACACTGCACATATTTTATTTTATTTTATTACATATCTTATTTTAAAGTAAAAGAACCAAAACGGGAACAAATACAATATTTAAAATAAAGAACAAGTACATTTAAATCAACAAACTGACCAGTATTTCAATGGGAACTATGGGCCTGCCTTTGGCTAATGAGATGGTCAATGTCTGGTTCCATATTTGTCACTGCTAGCCGTAACAAGTGATATGATGCGCTTCCAGAGCCGTGACGCGTGCGGATACATCCTGTGCTCCTCACTGACCACCAATGAAAGAGGTGCCCCTTCCGGAAGTGTGGTGGGGGCCGGATAAATGGCCTCAGGGGGCCACATTCGGCCCGCAAGCTGTAGTTTGAGGACCCCTGATATGGAGTGTGGTTTTAGAACCAGGGTTTGTTTTTATAGCTCCCCCAGTGATTCCAGGATGCAGCATTTGTCTAGATCAGTTTTCTTAAACTTGATTATGCATATGAATCACCCAGGATCTTTTTGAAATGCAGAATCTGATCTAGTAGGGCTGGACTGGGTCCTGATAATCCACATTTCTAAGGTCCTAGGTGACTCCCAGCTGTTGGTACATAGACCACTTTGCATATGACAATACCAACAGAATTAAAAAGAACACCAAAAATACAGTCTATAAACAGTATAGTATCTCAAAGTACATTTGTGACTGATCTCAGAACAAAAAAAAAACAACTACCTTCCAAAACGACTTTGACTTCTCCAGTTCTTTCTTTGAACTCTTAAATTCTATGCAGCTCAATATTAAATTTTCTTTAGTTTGCCATTAGAAATAAGGGCAAGGACTATGTCCGATATTTCCCTCAGAAAAGATTAAGCACATATAAGGCTCAACACATACTTGCTAATTAAATAGTATCGAGACATACCTCAGGTGTTTTATAGATACTAGGATACTTTACCTAAGAAGTTAGGTTGTAAGAAAAAAGTGAATGGTTTACATGAGCTGCTGTTTTACTTTTACAACTTCTATGTGATTGAAGTACTATGCTACACTTTTTACAAAAATAGGATCACATGGTACCAGTTCCCTGTTGACTTTTTCTTCAAGATATCTTCAAGATATTGTCAAGATACTGAATACCTATGTAAAACACATCCTGTACTAGAATCATGCTTCAAAATGAGGGCATTAGAAAAGTCTTTATGGACCCTGAACTTCTCTCCCATCATTTAACTGAGGCATTAAATTCTCTTTTCTGAGCTTCACGCCTTCAGCTTCTATCCTACAATCTTATTAAAAAGTAACTATCCCTGGATGGGGAAACATTTCAAAATGTATTCTTTGTAATCTATAAGTCTGAGCGAAGAAAGGTCAAGTTTGGTAAGAAATGTAGGAATACAGAAGAGGGAACAAGTGGGAGATAATTCTGAACACTGTCATTCCAGAGAAACCTAATGTTCCCCACATTGATACTTGGCAGGTTAATTACAGCTTCCATTGAAATATCAGCTCAGAGTAAAGCAAAATTACTTCATTCACATGGTTAGAATGTGCTTAGTGCTCACTATATATATATATATATATATATATATATATATATATATATATATATATATATAGCTTTGTAAAAAGTAATTATAATAAAATAAAAGTGTTCTCAAAAGAAGAAGTTACTCAAATTAGGAGGTAAAATGATAGAAAGTAAGGGAGTAAATTTATCAACATTAGGCAGAGTTATTGGATGAGGTGTCTTATCAAGGTAAAGATGTTAGCCATTTCTTTTTTCTTTTTTTCCAAAGTAGCAGTGTCCACATCAGTAAAGATGACATAACCCCTGATCTCAGTGAAACATTCCAAAGTCTGGTCACATTTTGGGGGTGTTTATTAGTATTTTACTACATGTGCTTTTAACTTTGCAAAAATTTTCTAATTTTTAATTGTGCAAAGCATTTACATTAAACTTTTGTCAAATATCAATTTTATAAAGCGAATACATTCAATCCATATTTAAGCAATTTCTTGATTGGTCTCAGATCTATTATCCTCTGAGTTTTTTTCTATTGACAATGTCTAAAATGGCTAAAGGGGTAATAAATTGAGAGAAAAAAAAAACCCTGGAAAATACATACATGCACACAAGATATAATTCAATAACTCATAGTTAATAATATACACAAATGAGAGCTTCAGAAAGTTCTTGATCAAAAACCTACCACATCCATGAAACCACCACTGCAATCAAGATAGGGTGCATTTCCATTCTGGTTCCCATCTGTTATAGTCAACGCTTACTTCTTCCCTGTCCAGCCAATTAATTGTACATCTCATTATTTATTCTATATAATAATTTGCATATTCTAGAATTTTATTTTACATTTGTCAAAAGGCATCCCACTGTACACTTTAAGTGAATGCAATTTGTAACTCATAAATTATTCTTCAAATATATTAATAAAATTAATAATAGAACAAGTTTCTAAAATTTTAAGCTTTTTAATCAAAATCCTGTTCACTGAGTTCCATGATGTCACATGGTTCTACTCTATATTTCTTTCTCAAGCCTTGGGGGGAAAAGCCTTGGAAAAGATTGATTGACTAGTATCTAGAAGGACTACTCAGCCTTCCTTAGGAGCCAGTAGAGATCCCAAAGAATTATTAAGAGTTACCTTGGTAATTTAGTCTCCATGTCTATCCCTATGTGTTTATTCAATTAAACTATGAATAAGAGCAAATTATTCTAATTTCTTTAATTTGACTTCCTGGTCAAGCTGGTATAGCCAACACACACCTAAATCCTTCCTTCCCACTGCAAAAATAAAAATGAAATTAAATGGAAAATTAAGTCCTCTAATTTAAGAACCTGGTTAAAAATAATTCTAGAGGCCCTGGCCAGTTGGCTTAGAGGTAGAACGTTGGCCTGGTGTGTAGAAGTCCAGGTTCAATTCCCAGTCAGGACACACAGGAGAAGTGCCCATCTGTTTCTCCACCCTTCCCCCTCTCCTTCCTCTCTGTCTATCTCTTCCCCTCCCACAGCCAAGGCTACATTGGAGCAAAGTTGGCCCAGGCACTGAGGACAGCTCCATGGCCTCCGCCTCAGGCGCTAGAATGGCTCCGACCACAATGGAGCAACGCCCCGGATGGGCAGAGCATCACCCCCTGGTGGGCATACCGGGTGGATCCAGGTCGGGCACATGTGGGAATCTATTTGACTGCCTCTCCACTACTACAGAAAAAACTAATCTTAGTAAAGCACCATCCAAATCAAGGCTAAGAAAGCAGGCTCTTGTGATTTCCTTGCTATTCTCTAAAAATGGTGCCATAGCATTAGAGACCAGTGTCTTTCTTTTTTTTTTTTTTTCCTGCTACAAGAGGTAGTGTTGAGTATTGTTTGACGCTATCTCTTCCAGATACCCCAGATTTTAATCACCACATAGTGCTTTCATTAAAAAGGAGAGATGCTTTGCCTTGGAGAATTGTATTACGGTATTACAAGAAGATGTGGTAGAAGAAGAATTAGCATCATCCAAAGATATTTGGAATCAGAGTAAGCAACATTTCAGAAAGGTCCATGGGACTATAGATTTATCTCCATTTGTACGGGAGATATTCCTAAATAATAAGTAAATCAAACTCCACTTTTAAAGCTAGACAATCTAAAATTTCCCCAGAAAGAATCCTTTGGTTAAGCAAGGAATCACTTTGAATTTTAACTGCTTTGGAATTTCAGGCTTCAAACTACTTTCTGATAATAGGCTCCATTTATAAAGATTTGTATTTTCTCTCTCCCCTTACTCCCTTTCTCTATCTTGTTTTTATTTTTGATGCCATCATCTTCAGTTAACACCACCCACTTTTTGGCCAGATTTTTGCCAAGAAACAGAAAGAAAACATGGTCTTTTAAAAAGTCAAAATCTTGATTAGTGAGATTTGATAAATCTTATTTCATTGTGATGAAACACCTTTGACATCTTGGCATTTTTAACTCACATAGTTCTTCTGAAATATTTAACTAATCTTCTCAGAGTCCTCATGTGGCATACTGGTATGTTGAGGAAGCAAGTATTGCAAAGTTGCCAAAAGACCGACTCCAATCTAATTAGGACTTGCGCTGCTTCAGTGAAGGCTACATAAACACTCTGTTAATATTCACAGCAGCAGCCCTGTCAATAACTCCTCCAGAATCTTTAAATTTATCATGGAAATCAGCAACTATTGATTCTCTGACACTGATAGATCTTTCCAGATTCGCTGCCTCCTTTCTCTCACCTCTGCCCCAATAGAGGGCAAAAATGCCCATTGCTCTAATCAGTTCCTAAACACTGAAGGATCATTATTAAAGTGTAGCTGGCATCCCTGATCATTAATTATAATCTTGCACGCATATGCAGTGTGATTGCAGGAAATAATCAGCTTTGTCTGCCAAATTGGCAACATTTAGAAACCAATTTGTTATGACACAGCATCAAAGATATTTAAACAACAAACTCAAGGCTCTGCTGCTCTGCGTACATTGTTAAAATATCAGATAACATCATTAAAAAATAGTTAACATATCCAGAGGGAAGTGGTATGTATCCTTAAACTTCCGTGTAAGTGAAATTATCAAAAATAATTTTACGTGCTCCCAATCCTGCAGTCCACATTTTGATAATGCCCCTCCAGAGAGCCTGCCGTTGGAGGGGGGTGGCTGCCTGAATGAGCAGCTGTTCATCTAGAGTAGTGAAGTGGGCTAGGGGGATTCAGAGTGTACCTATTTTTCTTTTGGGATACACTAGAATTCATTTACCTACATAATTCTCCAGGTTCCAAACCTGGAGCAGATTCCTCAGACTGATATGCATCACAGTGAAGGAGAGGACATGGTTGTTAAGGTATGGTCATTCCATGTCCAAATCACTCTACAGCAGGGGTCGGGAACCTATGGCTCGCGAGCCAGATGTGGCTCTTTTGATGGCTGCATCTGGCTCACAGACAAATCTTTAATAAAAATAATAATAACATTATAATATAAAACATTCTCATGTATTACAACCCATTCATTTCCTACCACTCATGTTCATGGTTGCGGGTGGCTGGAGCCAATCACAGCTATTCTCCAGGACAACACCAAATTTTTATTGGATAATGCATAACGTACACGGGTCATTGAATGGCTCTCATGGAATTACATTTTAAAAAATGTGGCGTTCATGGCTCTCTCAGCCAAAAAGTTTCCTGACCCCTGCTCTACAGTGAGGACACTCAATGATGAACATTGCACGCCCTCCCCTAACCTTTCACTCTGGACAGCAGCACAACTGTCCTAACACCAGGTTTCCACCTGGTCATTCAGGAAACTTAATTCTACATCCTTCCTCCACCGTTTCCCTTTATCCTACTCATCATAATCAAGCCCTAGTCATAATCAAGTTTCCTTCCACTGTCAAGCCGCCTCTCTTAGCTCCCTAATACCTCTCAAATAAAAACATGAGGATTTTTCATTTCATTCCCATTGCATATGAAAATATAGATGCAAAGATACTCTGTAACAATTACTAAGGATTCTAATTACATCTCAAAATATTGTCATCAATTATTTTTACCCCCCCCCCAAAAAGCAGTTAAATATAAAATACTGCCAATAATATGCCTTTACAAAGCAAAAGTCTTGAGGGCAACTTTCCCCTGCCCTCATTCTTGAGTGGAGCTATGGTTTGGCTTCTCTCTATCCTTTCATGCACTCCTTCTGGGTTGAGAATGTAATTTGGGGGAAAGTAAACAAGGCTTATATAGCCAGTACATCCCTTTGTCCCTTTGAGGCTGCACTGCCCAGAGAAGCAGCCACCTCCCTCACCCTCCTCCACCAGCGCGGGGCTGTCCGTGTCCAGCACGGCCTCTCATGTACTGGTTGACTCGACCTCATTTGGAACTTCTCTAGCAGGTGCATTTGCCCCTCAAACTGAGCGGTCTTTCATTTATCACTTGCCAATAATAAAATTGGCATTCTTATCTCTGTTGGCCACCCTTTAATTTTCAATTTTTCAAATCCTGGTAAGGAAGTAGAATGCTATTTATTGGACACACACACACACCCGCGTGCACGCGCGCACACACACACACACACACACAAAGGTTACAACCTTTGCTATATTGTCCATAAAAAATAAAAACAAAACAGTGGAAACTGGGAGAACAAAATATAAAATAAAGAAGCTTCAAGTAAGGCTGGGCTGTGAGGAGGCTGTCTAGGGTTCCACCAAGCAGGTGTGAATCTGCCAATCACCAGCAGACAGCCTCCAACTTGCCTCTTATTAGTCTAGAGGTTGACATTTCAGGTTCCATCTAGCACTCTTTCTTTTTCCCCCTAGAACTTGGGTGGGAAGAGGATTTTGAAGAGAAGTTAAAAAGACAGAAAAAGTAAAGCCTGAGCCTTCCCAAATGGCCAGAACTGTGGAAAAATTAGTGGTTGTTGTCTTAAGACACTAAATTTTTGGATAATTTTTGGAACAGCAATAAATACCTGATATACTCCCCCTACAGTGGTCACTTGGAAGCATAGATAAATGTGTCACTCATCTACTCAAAGGCTTTTGGCGACTTCTCACCACAGAATGAAATTCAAAGTCTACTCCATGACTGTAGATGGTGAGACCTACGCTGTGTAGCTCCTGGTCTCACCTTGCTCCCTGCCGCTCTCCATGGACACCAGGCTCCAGTCATCCTGGTCTCTGTCTGGGTGGTCCCGTTAAAGAAGCAGGGCGCATTCTCACCTCAGAGCTTGTGCGCTGGCCCTTCTCTTCCCATGCACTTCTCTTTCAATAAATATTGGCCTACTTTGCTTCTGCACCTCACCTATGTCTTTGTTGAGATGTCACCTCCTCAGAGAGGCCTTTCCTAACCACCCCATCTAAAACCAAAAACAAAACACAACAAAAAATCCCGACTCTGTCCTTTTTTTTTTTTTTAATAATTTTATTTTTTTAATGGGGTGACATCAATAAATCAGGATACATATATTCAAAGATAACAAGTCCAGGTTATTTTGTCGTTCAATTATGTTGCATACCCACCACCCAAAGTCAGATTGTCCTCTGTCACCTTCTATCTTGTTTTCTTTGTGCCCCTCCCCACCCCCTTTCCCTCTCCCATTCCCCCCTCCCCCCCGTAACCACCACACTCTTATCAATGTCTCTTAGTTTCACTATTATGTCCCACCTACGTATGGAATAATGCAGTTCCTGGTTTTTTCTGATTTACTTATTTCGCTTCGTATCATGTTATCAAGATCCCACCATTTTGCTGTAAATGTTCCGATGTCATCATTTCTTATGGCTGAGTAGTATTCCATAGTGTATATGTGCCACATCTTCTTTATCCAGTCATCTATTGATGGGCTTTTTGGTTGTTTCCATGTCCTGGCCACTGTGAACAATGCTGCAATAAACATGGGGCTGCATGTGTCTTTACGTATCAATGTTTCTGAGTTTTGGGGATATATACCCAGTAGAGGGATTGCTGGGTCATAAGGTAGTTCTATTTTCAGTTTTTTGAGGAACCACCATACTTTCTTCCATAATGGTTGTACTACTTTACATTCCCACCAACAGTGTATGAGGGTTCCTTTTTCTCCACAGCCTCTCCAACATTTGCTATTACTTGTCTTGCTAATAACAGCTAATCGAACAGGTGTGAGGTGGTATCTCATTGCCGTTTTGATTTGCATTTCTCTAATAGCTAAAGAAGATGAGCATCTTTTCATATATCTGTTGGCTGACTCTGTCCTTTTAACCTGCTTTTCCTCATCACACATACCCGATAGCATATGAGAGTATATGTGTGCCTAGGTATTCATTGTCTGTGAGGGAGGAAACTTCTGCTTACTAGTATTTTCCCAATACCTCGAACAGTGTCTGGCACACGGTCACTGACAGTAATGAATGAATGGTGTAGCTTGGCTACAGAACAGGTGAAGAGTAAGTAGTGGGAAACAGGCCTAAACAAGGTAGGGAGATGGCGACTCCGATACGGATAGAGGTGCTGAATATTTTGGTGCTCTGTCCATCTTCTTCCAATTTGGTGCACTTACTGCCCAGCCTCTTTGTGCTCTGCTTCTACTGGCTCGCACCTGAACCCTTTTCCTAAGGACATCACTTGGGTTACAGTAGGTGCTTCAACAACACAGGCCAAAATCCAGAAATGCTAGGAAATATATGTCCCTCTCAAGATGGCTCAGAGCCAATGTCTGACCAGGAATATAAATCCAGCCATCTCCCCTACCTCAAGGTGGAATAAACTTTGAGGCCTAATGCAATCTGCAGAGCTCCTGGGAGATCTGGTTGGTGCTGAGACATCACCTTAAATCATACCTTTGCTTGGAACTTTCCCATTCCCTGTCCTGATTCCTACACTACACTCCCTATTTCTCTGGGAAGCATTTTGCCAGTCACGTGCACATGAGACCTCTGCCCACAGTCTGCTTCTAGGAAGCCCAACCTAAGAAAAGAGTCTTCCTTTTATGGACAATGTAAGTCATTGCTGGCCTCTGCAGAGGAAAATGATAATGGAAGGTACTTACTGGTGTTAAATACTCAGTCCTACAGTAGAAACTTTCCATGTATTATTTCTTAATCCTCACAGCCCTATTATTATCCCATTTTAGTGTGACAAGTATTTGAGTTTAGCAAGTTTATTCAAATAGCAGCATATAGGATTATTAGCTGGAGAGAAAGACCAGTAAGGAGGCTCCTGCAATTGTATAGGCAAGAAATAATGAGGATTTAAATTGCCACTAGCAATAGGTATAAAGTAAGGCAGGTACCCGAATCTAAAGGAATAGAATTTGGGATTGGCCCTGCCCATAATAAATGGTCCCTTCAATTCTCTTAGCCTTCCTTTTCTTAGCTGTAAAGTAATAGGTTTGGGAATAAGTTATCTCCAGATCCTTCCCTCCAGGAAATCTGGTTAGAATTCTGGGGGTGAAGTCTTTGAAAATGAATAGGAACCCCCTGTGATGCCGCACAGCATGGCACAGTGGATAGAACATGGCTGCAAAGCTGGTCATGCTCCTTAGGATTCACATTCAGGTTCTTTTCAGCTGTTTGACTTCAGATAAGTTTCTTACACTTGAGCTTCAGAGCACTTCTCTGCAAATTAGAACAATGTACACTTTACATGGTTGTTGCAAGGTTTAGAATTCTATGTGAAATACTCACAGAGTGCCTGGCAAGCAGTAGTTGAGTTCATTAATTTGAATTTGTAGCCTTATCTCATCTTTGGTTCTTTAAATCTAATTTTCTCTAGCTCAAATTTTTTAATAAAAATCCTCATTAAATTTTGGTCTTTTGTTTAATTAGAAGTACCAGAACAAATTTCTTTCTTCTAGTTTTAATGTAAAATAAATTTATAGATTGCATTATGAATTAAATAAGATTTTGGAAGCTGGCCTAGAATACAAACTATCATTTTTAATATTGTATCTATTTGAAAACTTGTTTTTCAAAGGACTAATTCCTTAAATGAGACTTTGCTACAAATTCACTGATGGGATCAGATTCATTTATATACTTTCATAAAGAAAAATGTGGAGTGAGACAGTTTTAATGAGGTCATGATAAACTGTTGTTTATCTTACTGATAAAAACAAGAATAAATGGAGAAAAGACAAGAAGCAAAGGGAAGAGTATAGGAGAGAAGTCAATCAGGCGAACTATAATACTGAGTCCTCTAATTCCATAATATGGTATGTCTATTAAGTCTGTAATTTCAGCAATGTTTTGAGGTTTCAATATAAAGGACTTGCCCATCTCATTAAATTTATTTATAAAAGTTTAATACTTTTGATTAAAGGCATTCTAAAATTTGTCATTATCTATTGTTTCCTAGTCTATAAAAACAATAATTGATATTTGTATATTGACCTTGATTCTAACCTTACTGTAGTCAGTGCAGCAATTTGTATGTCCTTTGATTTTAAATGTATACAATCATATTAGCTGAAATTAATGAGTCTTGTGTCTTTATTTATAACTTTATTTCTTTTTTGTCTTATTGCACTGGCCAAGATGCTCAATACAATGTTAAATAAATATCAGTGACTTTAGTGGACTTGCTTGTTCTGTTCTCAAATTTGGAGGAAAGTATTAAATATTTTGCGATCAAATGTATTTACTATAACTTTCTTACATGATAGCTTTTATCATATTAAATAATTTTCCCTGTGCCTCTAGTTGGCTAAGATTTTTTAAAATATAAATGGGTATTACATTTGATCAAATGTATTTGCTACAAATATTGAGATAATCATGCTAATTTTTTCTCTTATTTTGTTAATGATGATCAATTTTAAAATGCTAAATCAATTTAAAAGTGAAATTGACTGTACAGAATTTCTCCTTGAACACTAATATTTGAACCAGACTTTTGAGTAAGATGCACTTCTAGTATATCATGAAAAACACTTATTTTTTCCTAATGTTAATTTTAAAATATATGTAAAATATATTCATACTGTAGATACTGTATCTCACATTACTCAGCTTTGTCTAAGAAAACATAAACAAAATGATACATGGATTGTCTTTTCTAGTTCGTCTTCCTTGAGTGATAAGCGGTCAGGAGGAACAGCCTGAAACAGACGTCAGGAAGTAACGCCGAGCAGGAGGCACCCGGGTCCTCGGTGACGTAGATGAGTTGCCTGCCTAGTCCTCATATGCCTGTCTTCAAACTTCACGTTATATGTGGTAAATCTACTTCTTGATTATTTAATTTCAATAATTTAAAGTCAAACACTATTCTGGCTGGAGGAGATCACATATATTTGAAATAAATTCAAATTGGGCAGAGAAAAAGTATATTAAAAAGTTAACAAGGAGTTAACTCTGACTTGCAAAAATATGATTGGTGATTTTCCCCCTGAATTCATTATAATTCAGAAATGCAAGGCCTCACCTGTCTGTCGGTCCAGCCAATCCATTCATGTACATCACACTAGTGCTTTATCTCAGGTTATCACACCACTCCCACAGGCTATTCACTCTCACCTGGGAACCAGGCATGCAAAGTCTTACACTCTTGGAGTGAAACTGTGACTAATATGAGGAGGAAGCCAATTGACAAATGATCCTCTCCTTTTTTCCCCTGAGGGACTGTCAGGAGGCACAGCTTCTATGGCTTCTTGGAAGACCCTGCTAGGGGGGTAAGCACTCAGTTGCATTTGGGAGTGGCCAACTAAATAATGAATCATCGCCTAACCTGTGGTGGTGCAGTGGATAAAGCGTCGACCTGGAAATGCTGAGGTCGCCAGTTCGAAACCCTGGGCTTGCCTGGTCAAGGCACATATGGGAGTTGATGCTTCCAGTTCCTCCCCCCTGTCTCTCTCTCTTTTCTCTATCTCTCTCTCTCTCTCCTCTCTAACTTGATTAAATAAAAATTTTAAAAAAAATAAATAATAAATAAATAAATAAATAATGAATCATCACGTTGCTCTTTTCCTTTCCCGATTTACTACCTTACCCCTCACTCCTGCTCCATAGGATTGCATAATCCAACAAAATGCGTAATCCAATAAAATAGCAGCATGCAAGCCCTCTGCTTCAGGCTCTACTTTCTGACAAACCCAAACTAAGACAATACATTTCTGTGTTCTGGGTTTGTAGTCACTCATACACATCACCAAGTCAAGTAATTATCGGGGAAAAAAAACAAAAAAAAACCAAACTCATTTTTGCTATCTTGGGGAAAACAGCTGGGTTAGGCTTGCTCACGGGTTTACTGGCTGCAAGTACTTCGCCTCATTGTTGCGTGAGCGTCTGGCAGCGCCACTTGTGTGCGGTCTGTGTGAGGGTGAGGTGCTTTCCCCTGGGGGCGATTCTCCCAGATTGCTCTCCTGCCACCGTGAGGTGCGGTTTTCTCTGCTCCTTTCCCCTTCACTGTGAAAAGTAGATTATTCTTTGTTTTTGAGCTCTTTCCCTTTTGTTTATTTGCTTGCCTGTCTTTGCTCGCCTCCAATAATCGGGAATGGCCCGATACTTTCCAGCTCCACAGTTCCTCTGCCGTCTGCCTGAATCCAATGAGAACCTGCCTGTCCTTACAATTCGTGTTACAGCTATTAACTTTTACAATTTATTTTAAATTTCAAAAAAAAAATCTCATCCTCTTCTTGAAACCAATCAAGTTTATCCAGAGGGGAAAATATGCCATTACTTTTTAAATCAGAGAATACACTTTTTAAAACTATGTAGTCCATTTATAATCCTTCAGGAAATATTTGTGTTGTATTTTCACTTGAAAAGCAAAGATACACCAGAAAATCCTAGGTAGTATCAAGTGTATGATTCTAAATGATTACAAAACTTATTTTCTAACTTGTAAAATTATGTTTATCTGTTCTTTTTTCATTTCATCAATTGCATTGTGAAATCTATGTGATAATTTAAAATTTTTTAATATTCATCACATTCAATGAATATATCATTTATCTTTCAAATAAAAAATATGGTGTATATATTTTGAATTCACATACTTAATATCAGAGTGTAAATAACAAAAATATTGGTTATAAAACAAAATGTTTTTTTAAATACTCTTTTAAAATAGACACGTTAGTTTTTATTTCTAGGCATGAAGATTGTGCTTAAAAATATGCTTCAAAATTGGGTTCCTTCATATTGATCTGTAAGAGTGACCCTCAATTATATGAGAGATTTTCAGATGGGCAATAACTAAAGAACTAGACAACAACAAATGGTTTCTCTAAAGACCAGGCTGACATATATAAAATAAAGCTGGTAGAAATGGATATCCTGCCTCAAAATGTTAAGCCCAATCCGGAGGGACCCGAAACATTGAAGACATGGACAAAGTCGAACAAAGTCCGACGATTACACAGCAAAGCTTTATTGTCTAGCTTGGGCAAACGGCGGCAACTCCCACAGAAATCTGAGGGAGAGCGTGCCGGCCTTTTGTTCTACTTAGTTTTTATAGTTTTGTAAGTGGGAAGTACAGAAGCAAAAATTGTAATTAGGAGCCCTTTACCACTATTGGTTATAGTCATATGTGCTTTAACATGATAGGACCATGTTCAATTTGCAAGCCATACATCATTTTGGAGAAAACAAAATTTACAAATCAACACAATAGTAGAAAGATGTCTCTTTACATATTAAAAGGCATTCCTATATTGTCTAGTGTTTATCTGCCATCTCTTTGTCCAGAGTCACACGTGTTAACCACACGCATTTACATAGGAGAGGTAGTTTCTGTGGGGACAAATGCCCGCAAATGGCTCATTGCTATAAGAAAAGGTTTATTTTGGCTTTTCTCTCCGTGTACCTGGCTAACCATTCACCCCTTTCCCCACAGGCATGGTGGAATGTCTGGACATCAATGTTTTCCTCCCCTTTGCATTTACAATACAATGTCAAGGGCCATCCTGGTCATGCCAATCACACAGTACAGGGACTATTTCTCACAATTTCTCTGCATACCTTAACCCAAATTAATAAAGTGTTCTTCAAGCCTCCCAAAATATTAATATTAATTCTGTAGCTTTTGGTACTTTACAACACCTGCGGGTGAAGTGGCACAGTGGCTCCTCACAAAATACTTCTCAATCCATATTGAGTTTTAATTTAATAATTTTTTAATTTCAAACATTATCTTATTAAGATGAAAAAGCCAAACGGAAGGAATAATGTTTTAAATCATAGTATTTACAAAGTTTCATCATAAAATCAATGTTTCACCATAAAGTCACCATAAAATTATTACTATTCCTTTATTTCCCTTAAATCAAAAGAATATCACAAAGCTTCAACATCTATCTTATCTACAAGATTTCATTCCAAATCAGAGATGTTTACCTGAAACCTATGTATTCTTATTGATCAATGTCACCCCATTTAATTTAATTTCTAAATAAAAAACAATGAAAATATTAATCAAATTATCTTCTTAAGAACAAGTTTTCACTATCAATAAAGATAATCAAAAGAACATAAGCCAAATCCTGGCTGGAATTCTCAAACTATTTTAAGGAAAAGCAGTGACTATGAAGGTGAAAGAAAAACTATTATTTGGGATGCATATGATATCTGATGGTATTTTTCAATACATACACTTTTTTTACAGTTAAGACTTGAATACCTTAGTGTAAAACTTTTAAAATCCATTTGTGCAAAGCTAAAACATTGTGGGAGAAGTGAGGGCTAGAGGAAAAAACATAGCACAGGTGTTTGGGGCAGTATGTTCAACCTGCTGCACAGGTATGTAGAGGGTTATTTAGGAATTTAACAGGTGGGGTCTGCTATAATTTTCTTTTCTTTGCTTGTTTCCAAAGAAAATTCCTAGGCTGATATCTACTGTTCAGTGTGATTTATGTCACAGCAATATTTTCAGTCATCTGAGATGTTTCATCTGGAAGCAGTGTCCATTGATAGGTTTTTGATCAAGGTAAAGAAATTGGACCTAAGTACATTCAGCTGCTCTCGATAAAGTAATATTTTCTAAACAGCTTTCATTTCTATATGTATGGGCCCCTTGCCCACTTTTGTAAACCACAGACTGGCAGGAATGTCTATCCCAGGAAAAGGCGGGATTAAAAATAAGAGCAGAGCCGCTAAAGCAACATACTTCAATTGTGGGATTGCTTCCCCGTTCTTAACACAATTGCTGCTTATTTGAAGAGATTATCCTTCATCACAATGTCTACTTCAGTCAAAGCAGTTTATGCAATAAGTTCCTACAGTTTCCTATATTTCTTAGAATATACAGTTCTATATTCCTAAAATTGCATTCAGAAAAAGTTTTATGCAAGCCATTTCTCTAGTCAATTGCTATCATCAACTATTGAAGTAAAATAAAGTAAATCTTTTCCCAATATTGTACAATATTTTCTAGCAGTCTATTAATATTAAAACATTTTAGAACATCTGAGTAAAACTATGTATTGTAGATTTTTGTTGTTGTTGGCTCATTAGTGATAAACATTCTTTTATAACCTACCCACCTTAACGTTTGATGTGTAAAACTAAGTCAGTCATTTTGAGTATATTAAAAGAAGATTCCTCAACACATTTAACACAATTTAAATCGTTTCCTTAAAAAATGCCTGCAGCGCCTGCATGAGTAACAAATGTATTTTTTCTTTGCTCTGCGTTATAGAAATGACATATGAAATTAAAGTTAGCACCTTCTCAAAACAAAAACTGAACATGTTTAAGTCTGCTGGATACATTTTACTTCAGCTTTAGCCTTTGAGCTTTTAACATTTTCCTGTCCTATTTGATTGTACATAATAAACAGTGAGTAAAGTACAAGGCCATTAATTATCCCTAAACAAGGACATTCCCAAATGTTGTTGTTTGAGTTAGTTCACCATTTCAAAAGAGAAGTTTGAACTTTGCTGTAGAAATGGGCAATTATTTATAATTTTTACTCACACTGTTTTTTTCCCCTTCTTGAAGCCTATTAGCGGGATTCTAAGCCATCCTCATATGCAGATCTGAAGTACTTGACAAGAAACAGAGACATGCACTGTATATTTTGTTGACTACAGAGAGTTTTCTCTTCTTGATTTGATCTTAAACTAAGACCTCTATATGAAATGAATGCATCTGCATGAATTGGCTATACTTCTCTTTTATGTTTTTTGTCCTGTACTCAAAACACCAGCCTTAAGGAGGAAGATGGCCCTTGAAAGTTACTATTTCATACAAACAGCTACACAGTAAAATGTACATTATATGCAAAAAGAGTTTCATGTAATCATATAAACACTGATTTAGCATGTGAGTATGGACAAAAATGATAATCAAGTTGCACTGTAGAGATCTCCTGACTTTGCAACAAATTAGGACATGAGTAATTGTAAATGGATTTGCATTCATCCTTGGAAGTTCTAACAATAATAACTCTCTATAGTCTATACTACTAAGAGAGCTTCATGTATCTGATTCTCTTACATTTTCCTAAAATATTAGTGTTACAATGTTTTCTATGTTATTTTGTGCTTGCCAGGCAAAATGTTTCCTTAACTATTATTTTAATAATAAGGCTAAATTGTTGATGTCCTAACTGGAATTTTACACAAAACATATTGTTGGTAGATGGTAATTACAGCACAAATTTTAATGAAATAAGAAAGCATTCTTCCTGGGTATAGACATTCAGATTAGCCAAGATTTGTAATATAATTCACATGAATAGAATTTTTGAGGAAGAAATGGATGTGTGATGCTTTCTTCACGATGTCCACCATTTCAACATTCAACTTGACAAATAGTAAAGAGAATGACAATACTGTGTCATTTAAAATGCTAAATAGGTTCAAGTCAGTTCGAAAAAATGCCCATATTCTAATGAAAAAATAAATTACAAACATTCTAATTTTTATATTCTTAATATAAGATTATTGTGATCAATCACATTACACATTTTATGGTATACTGTCATTATTGGTCACCATGTAGTCCCTTGTTGTTGTTGTTTTTTTGTCTTCTTGTTGCTCATCCCATTCCTCCAACTATTTTTTAGGCATAAGTCTTGCACACTTAATGTGCATCTTATCTATTTACCTTTCATATTTTTGTTGACATAAATTTTCATACATGAATAACATATAGTGTAGTTTTGATAATAAAATATTTTACTTTACATAGTCTTATGCATCTTACTTGTATTGCTCAATACTATGTTTTTGAGATGTATCTATATTGACATATATCAGACAACCTAGGAACAAACTGACATGAATTATTAGCTCACACAAATAATTGTATAGGTTTATGTGTATGTTTGTGTATTTGCATACACACCCCAACTGAAAAGGCGACCAATTAAAGCAGTAAAAAAATCAGCCCAATGAGTTTTTTTTGGTATTGAGAGATGATAACCAAAGACTGATTAATTCACCCAGAAACAATCAGTCTATTTAGGTCAAATAACTAGTTGATGGAATTTTTGTCTCAATTGAATGGCTGTTAAGACCTTTATGAAGGGCTTACAGTGTTGTTCCATCTTTGCTGCCTAGTAAAAGGTCCGTTAAAATAATGACTTGATATTTAACTGGAAGTCATTAGTCTTCCTAGAATTCACTTGCCAAGCTCTTCGTATTTTTATTAATATTTATAACATTGATATTTCAAGGATAACATTTTAAATCAACAAAAGGACAGAGACCTTGATGCAGCATTGTGTCCCACTAAGCAATGCAGGTGTCAGTGATTCAAGTCTCTAATTAGCATAACATCAATGCATCGTCTCTCCTATCCATTGAAGCTTCACTTTTAAAAATTCTGTAAGTTTACATTTTCCGATGCTAAGGGCCTTAAAGTGAAAACAATAAATCAGTTCTTTACATAAGAAGTAAGTGTACTCATTACTTATTAGTCTGCAAAAAGACCCAGCTTTCTTTTTATAAGCATCGGTGACATTTAAATGAATCATAATCAGATGCTTTATAAACATAATGTGTGTAAATAGGAAACAAATATTTAATTAATTTAAACAAATAGGATACCAATGATTAAGTATAGTTAATTTTAATTAAATTTTTTAGTGACTGGTATCCAAGAGATTGATTCATTTAGTTGCTTGGTTGTGAGTACCTGGAAGCCTTGCTTTTCCTTGAAGAAAAAGCTAAAAACTTTAAGGCACCAAGTCTTCAGAAGCAGTGGGCCTATATAAGGTCATTTAGGGAGATTTTCAAATCCCATCTATTTTCTGCATTCACTTTGGGAAATATATTCTTTTGCATAGGACAAGAAAATGGATGTATTTTTAAATATATGTAATATTTAATATGCCAAACTCTAAATCTAAATACCACACTCTAAATAAAAAATTCCTAGGCTTGTTTTATTACATGAAGAAACAGAACCAAGATATATGGTAACTTGTCCTGAGTCACGTAAGGAGCCTGTGAGCCAGGATTGAACTAAGGGCTTTGTGATTCCAAAGCTCATGGGTTTTCCTTTGTAATACTCAGTACCCACATTTAAGGAAATGGTTTCATTTACAATGAAGTAAACGCTGAGACATATTTGGACCTCAAAAATCAGCCCTTGAGAGAAGTGAGCTTTCAAATTGCCCTCTGAAGTTTGCCAGGTATCAAAATGACTCTCTTGAAAAAGGATATAGAAAGAGATTATGATCTTATTGATGAGACTATGGGACTCTTAAGGCAGTGGCAATATAAAGAAATAGGTAGCTTTAATGTTTTGGTTCCTCACTTTTTGCTCATTTCAACTTAAATAAAATATTGTGTATAAACTTTGTTATTCTTGTCTTACTGATGGCTCAAACTTCACCAAGATTTTACTTTTTCTTAAGAAATGGAAGAATCTATTCTGATTATCAGCTGTTATTATCAAAGAGGAAAGATTTAGCATAAGTCTGTTAGCATGAGTTTATATTGGTATAGTATTATAAATATGACAACACATTATAGGTAACAGTAGTAAATTGTAGCCCTCAAACACCCTGGGAACTACCAGTGTTGCATGGAAAAATTTGCTCAAGACACAAACTGTTGTCAAGAAAAGAGGGAGAGGAAGTCAAGGGAGACTAACATCTCAGAGTCTCCTTTTCCCAGAGCTTTTATTGATGAGAAGGTAACAGGATTGCAGGGTAGGGAGATTAGGTGATAAGGGGAAACAATGTAACAGGATTGCAGGGGAGGGGCAATCTATAAACCTCTAGAGCAGGGGTAGTCAACCTTTTTATACCTACCGCCCACTTTTGTATCTCTGTTAGTATTAAATTTTCTAACCGCCCACTGGTTCCACAGTAATGGTGATTTATAAATTAAAGAAGTAACTTTATAAAATTTATAAAGCAGAGTTACAGCAAATTAAAGCATATAATAATAATTACTTACCAAGTACTTTAGGTCGGATTTTCGCTAAATTTGGCAGAATAAATCTTTATAAAACAACTTACTATAGTTAAATCTATCTTTTTATTTATACTCTGGTTGCTCTGCTACCACCCACCATGAAAGCTGGAATGCCCACTAGTGGGTGGTAGGGACCAGATTGACTACCACTGTTCTAGGCTAATTTCCTAAAGCCTGTTCACATGCATTCCTTTGTGTTTGCTCAAAGGTCACTCACTTAGACAGTTTCTTGCTGTTTGCATCCAAGAAACCTGTTTCCCTGTGTTTGCAGCAGGGATCACATTCACATCACCATTCACACTTGTAGAGCCAATAGCCGAGGCCGCCATCACAGCTGCCAGGCCCATGTAGGTTCGCATTTGATTCGGACAGAGGATAATGAAACAATGGAGCCAAGAACTGGTGGGCCATTACCTTTAATCCTAGCTCACATCTGGCAGGCAAGAAGTACACACGGTGGGAAAACACTTCCTTTTCCATTCAGGGCCCCCAAAGCCACTGACTCATCCGAGTATTCCTAGAATTAAAGGTTTCTACCATCATGTTAGTCAAATAAGATTTTAAATATGATATATATGTTTGCTCACTTATAGTTTGTATTGGGTGTGGGGGACAGGCTGTAAGCAGGCCTAAGGCTTAATTTTAAGACTAAACTTTTCCCCACACCATGACTGATTGCATGATGTGGGGTGGTACACTCTCATGAGGAATCCCATTATGCCTCAGATAAGTGACTTTGTATCAGAGACTTTCTTGTTTGTATATTGGATTAAAGGTTTTGATTTCTACACTATAAAGGGGCAGACCAAGAACTTGCTCTCTCAGTTCTTGAGATTACGTTCTAGGAGGAGAGCAGAGAGAAAAGCAGAAAAAGGCCACGTGGAGGAGAGGAGAGGCAGCCAAGATGGGGAATGCTGAAAGAGAAGTGCAGAGTTTGTGCAGAGAGAAGGAGATGGGTAACGGAGGTGAATAAGGCTAGTGAGATAGACACCTCTGAGTCTAGGAAACTCAGATAAGTCAGTAGCTTTGTGAGCGCTGAATGAGTGGGTTTTGGAGCCCAGTGTGTGTTTTTACTTGCCTGCCGGGTGCAAGCTAGGATCAAAGATAATGTCCCACCAGTTCATGGCTCTGTTGTTTCATTACCATCTGTCCAAATCCAGTGCGAACCTGCATGGGCCAGGCGGCTATGATGGTTGCCATGCCTACTGGCTTTACACATCACCACCTTATTCCACTCTGTTCCCAATCTCCATTTCTCTGCACAAACTGGCTTCTCCTTCAGCACTCCGCCATCTTGGCTGCTTGTCCTCTGCAATGCTAATTTCAGGAACTGAGAGAGCAAGCCTCCCCCCATCTGCCCCATTTTATAGTGTATAAATCCAAACCTTTAAGCCAATATACAAATAAGGAAGTCTCTGATAAAAAGCCACTTATCTGAGGTATAAATGGGACTCCTCATAAGAGTGCACCACCTCACATCATGCAACAGTCAAGGGTGTGGGGAAAAGCTTAGTTTTGAAAAGATCTTAGTATTAAAAGGGCAAGAAAGGCTTAGCCTTGAAACTAAGCCTTAGGTGGCCCTGGTCGGTTGGCTCAGCGGTGGAGCGTCGGCCTGGTGTGTGGGGGACCCAGGTTCGATTCCCAGCCAGGGTACATAGGAGAAGCGCCCATTTGCTTCTCCACCGCCCCCCTCCTTCCTCTCTGTCTCTCTCTTCCCCTCCCGCAGCCAAGGCTCCATTGGAGCAAAGATGGCCCGGGCACTGGGGATGGCTTCTTGGCCTCTGCCCCAGGTGCTAGAGTGGCTCTGGTCATGGCAGAGCGATGCCCCGGAGGGGCAGAGCATCGCCCCCTGGTGGGCAGAGCGTCGCCCCTGGTGGGCGTGCCGGGTGGATCCCGGTAGGGCGCATGCGGGAGTCTGTCTGACTGTCTCTCCCCATTTCCAGCTTTGGAAAAAAAATAAATAAATAAATTAAAAAAAAACAAAAAAAAAACTAAACCTTAGGCTATAATGACTTTTCTGGCTTACAGCCTGTCTCCCACCAAATGCAAACTATAAGCGAGCAAACATATATATCATATTTACAAACTTATTTGACCCACAACACTCAATGCTTTTTAACTCTAGTTCCCCAATCCAAGTTATAGAGGGTCCAAGATCAGATAGGTGATTTCCTATAGTAAATGAAACACTTCTTTTAAAAAAGAGTCTCTTGCCCTGTCTGGGTAGCTCAGTTGGTTAGAGTGTTGTCAGGATACTCTAAGGTTGTGGGTTTGATCCCTGTTCAGGGCACATGCAAGAATCAACCAATGAATTGCATAAACAAATGGAACAATAATAAATCAGTGTTTTTCTCTCTTCTTTCTCTTATTCTCCTTTCCTCTCTCTAAATATCAATCAATAAATAAAAATTTATTTTAAAAAAGCAATCTCTTAGCTTAATTTACTTTGGGGAAAAAAAAAACCCTAAATTGCTTAGCTTACCTTGGAAAAAAAAAGTCTCTTATTTAGACTGGGGAAAAAATCCCATAAAACTAGGTAACGTTATGTGAACATGGCCAGGGAAGTTTTTTGATATATAATATTACATTACACATTTGGGGATACTTTAGCATAAAAAGAGTTATCAAAAATCTAATTTATTTTTTTTATTACAGGTACAGCTACAGGACAAAATTCATTAGATGGAATCATCAAAACCCATTTTCAACTGCTATGCTATTTTGAAAATAAGGCAGTTGTCTCAGATATGCATTTATTACAGGCCTATTGTAACTAACAGAAGCAACCGATGGCTTTTCTGAGGAATTATACTATGTCAATGGTAACTGCTTCTACTTTATAAATATACTAGGCTCAAAATCCAAAAGACAAGATATACAAGGCAATGTTTATTACCTGTCCTTCCAGTTACAAATATTAAAAGTACCCACACAACCCATTGTTTATCTATGTTCACAAATATATGGTGTTACTAAAAAAAAAAAAATGACATCAAAGACATGCTGTCTGTATATATCTAATGTAAAAAAGTGGAAAAGTCAATTAAAAAATTCCCATATGGTAACTTTTTGTTTAGGTTTTTCAACATGAACGTAACCATATCTCCACCTATGAATTCACTGTGAGAGCTTTAGGGGGAAAAAAAAAAAGTACCTGGACTAATTTTAAAATTTTATTGAGATTATAAGTAAAATATGACCCTAGCTAGTTGGCTCAGTGGTAGAGCATCAGCCCAGTGTGTGCAAATCCCAGGTTTGATTCCCAGTCAGAGCACGTAGGAGAAGAGACCATCTGCTTCTCCACCCCTCCCCTTCTCTTTCTCTCTCTTTTTCTCCTTCACTCACTCTCTCTCCTCCCCTCTCACAGCCATAGCTCAAATAATTTGAGCAATTCATCCCTGGGCACAAAAAGATGGCTCTATGGCCTTGCCTCAAGTGCTGAAATAGCTTGGTTGCCAGGCAACGGAGCAGCGGCCAAAGATGGGCAGAGCAGCGCCCTCTAGGAGGCTTGCCAGGTGGATCCCAGTGAGGGTGCATGCGTGGGTCTGTCTCTGACTCTCTGCCTCCTGCTTCTTCTTTAATAAATAAATATGTAAATAAATAAATAACCAGTCTGTGCTCTAAATTTTTTTTTACATTTATAAGATTTTAAAAATAACAACTAGAATGTAGATTTTGTGGTACACTGTGGGGATGTATTAGAAAAAAATTCTAGTAAATGGTATGTTTATAAAAGAAAATAATGAAGATGGTAGGAGTGACATAGCTCTTGAATTTCTTAATCCAAATGAGAAGAGGAACTAGATAGTAAAACTAAAAACCTATAGGACAACATTTATAACTAAACCAGGTGAGAAGCTATCACACTATCCTCATAAACAAGCAAGCAGGGACAAACCACCTCCTCCACAAGGAACTCCTAGTGTCATTGCCAGTGAAGGAGAAAGCCAAAGGAAGCACAGACATTTAGTGGACCTTACAATAAGAGAACCCCAAAATTGCCATCAGGTATTTATTGGATGTTTGGTGGACTAACTTGAGAACAGCAGCTGAATTGGGGGTTGGGGTGGCATTGAGTTCAATATGCGGGCACTATGGTGTGAAGAGAACAGAGCAGACCAGTCCTCTTGAACAGGGACCCACTATGAGGAGAAACTGCTGAGAGATGAATCCAAATTGAGCAGGATACAGGCAATATAAACCAAAGAAAGAGAAATTTCAGAGAAAAGAGAGGGTGTAGTAGAGAGGCAAACAGAGACAAGAAACCTCAATGAGTGAGTGGCCATATTTAGGAACATGGAATGGAACAAGAAAGGAATGTGTGTATTAGAAGCTATCTTGAAAATCGCCATGTTATAAAATCAATGAAAATTAATTTCACCTAAAATTTGAGCAACGGGAACAGAAAAGGTCTACTTCTAGTCAACGTTATTACAAGAAAAAACAAGAATCAAAACAACATTCCTACCAGCACTGCAAGCATTCCAGAAAGGCCCACACAACAGATCAAACTGCACCCTACTATTTCAAAACAAGCCAAACGCAGTAAGAAATGATCAAAGATATGAAAGAATAACATAATTCAATACAGAAAAACTCAGGAATTGAGTGACAGAAAAAATAAGAAAATAAAGATACATTGTGTGCTTGTAGGCAAAAGGAGTGTCCTTATGAGGGGGATAAAATTAGATTATTAGGCTTGTTGACAGTAAGACAACACTCAGAAAACATGAGTGAAATGTGAAATGTTTTTTACCCAGCAAAACTGACTTTCAAATGCAAGCCAAGACAAGCTGTTATCACATGCAGAGAGACAGAAAATATTGTTTCCATTAGTTATTTATTCTGAAAAACAAAAACAATATTCCAAGACACTCAAAATAATGTCAGAGAAACTCTGACATAAAAACGTAGTAAGCATTAAAACATGGAGTTATAAATGAAGGTTAAAGGAGAAGATGGTCCACATGTGTGTCCACGTATGCCTGTATGTTCCAAAATTTAAAAAACAGTACCATTATAAAAATAGGGTGGTGGTAAGAGCATATACAATCACTTTTTAAAAGTAATTGCCCTTACATATTAGTGATAGTACTATTGTTACTGTTGTTTTTATACTGTTGTATTTGTAGTAAGGGATATTTTAATTCTGTAATCCCCTATGTTCTTGAAAACCAGGTTTTTCTGTGGCAAGAAGAAAATATGTATATATATATATATATATTCCTAATTAAAAGTTACTAAACAATATATATTTCAAAAAGAAAAGGTAAATGGTTATGTGTTACATTGGTAGGATTAGAAACTAATTCATTTTCTTAAGAACTGATTTAAAAGATCCAGGAAGGATCTTGCTTTTCCTATAGACACAGAAGCATTGGGTAGCCAAATAATGTCTGAGGGAAGACATCCCTTTTCAAAAGTGTTCTATCTAATCATGAAAAATATATGGAATTAGAATACCACCAAATTTTACAATACAACTATCTGAGTTAATAAATCTAGGCATGGAACATCAACACCTATTAAAGTCACAAAAAGAAAACAACTGGCTAGTTTGTTAAAGACAATACCTAAAATCTTATTAAATGACTCTACCTGATTCTGATAAACCCTGTGGTTCCGGCTAGCTGCCCAATTTTAGGAAATATAAAAGACAGAGGAACATATTTGAACTACACCTACAGTATGCAATCAGTAATATCCATGCTTTGAAAGCCCACAGGGCAATGGTTCGTGTACTTTGCAAACAAGAAAGAAAGAAAAGAATGTTATAGAAGGGGAAATTGTAGATTAAGAGAAATTTTTAAAATCATCAAAAAATAAAAAACTAGAGAAAGCTAAACTATTTCCAGGGGCACACACTTGGGCGATGAAACTATAAAGAAATTTAAGGAAGTGATTTCTGTATAAGTCAAGATAGCAATTACTTCTGGTAAAGAAGAGTACAATGTAGAAATAAGGCACATTCAGGGAGGGTGGCTGAAAAATGTCCAGTTCTTGATCTGGGCAGTGGTTACAAGGTTTGCAATGGAAATAAGTCATTAGCTATACATTTGTTTGATGTGGTATCCTGTATTTGCTTTATTTTATAATAAAAGCTTAAATTAAAATAAAACTGTATTAATAGTCAATCAATACTTTATACCAATTTTCATTTAAAATAATTCATTTCACTATAAGAATAAAATATAATTTCACAAATCATATAATTACTCAAGGTTTCTTTGTGAAATCTTAGTAATGTAAAAAATTAACCTGTTATTATTTTATGACTCCCATGCTTACAGCTACAAGATAAGAATGGAAACAGATTCGATATAAAGCTGTGTTGACAAATCCAAGCCACTGCTTCAAAAATGTTTTATCTACTGGGAGCCTACAATGTGGGAGGTAGAGGAACGTCTGGAGATTCCACTGTGATGGGACTGCCCTCTTTGATCCTCAGTACCAGAAACTCAGTTTCCACTTGCTCAGGCTGAGACAAGGGCAGAAATGAATCATGCCAAAGGGGCCGACACAGTAGAAATCACTTCCAATCATTCCGGTCACTTCACTGGGTAAAGTGTCACCATGAGCAGAAAGCCAATCCTCCATAACAATGATTTACAGCTGGAAAGTGGCTTTAGGATAGATTTACTGTTGCCCTATTCACACCACTCTATTTCTATCACCAAAAGGCATTTTTCCTGTAAAAAGCAATGTTAGGAAAGGACATATACATCAAAGCATGTTAATAAACCCTCTTCCTTTTCCCCTTCAAGTAAAGTAAGCAGTTAGAAGAGGCAAATGCATAACCAAGAGAATGAATAAAATATTGAAGACATCAAGCCTTGTACAGGAGAGAATAAACATTTCAGCAAACACTCAAGTCACTAGACATATTTATTGTTTTTGAAATTTCATGGTTCAGTGATAATTATAAACACATCTTCAGAGAGTATACATAAACATGCATTTTTTTTTTCATATTCTCAAACACAATGATTCAACAAATAATAGCTCCTACATACTGGCCACTTATATTATGTGACAGACATTCTCCTCAATACTATACCTGTGAACTATCATTTAATTTTCAAAGAAAGAGGCCCTGCCCAGTTGGCTCAGTGGAAGAGGTAGAACATCACCCTGGTGTGTGGATGAAGTCCCGGGTTTGATTCCCAGTAAGGGCACACAGGAGAAGCAACCATCTGTTTCTCCAGCCCTACCCTACCCTCCTCTCTCTTTCTCTTCTCCTCATGTAGTAATGGCTCAATTGGTTCCAGCGAGTTGGCCTCTGGCACTGAGGATGGCTTTGTGGCCTCTACCGCAGGAACTAAAAAAAAAAAAATGACTCAGTTGCTGAGCAACAGAGCAACGGCCCCAGATGGGCAGAGCATCGCCCCCTAATGGGCATGCTGGTGGATCCTGGTCAGGACACATACAGGACTCTGTCTCTCTGCTCCCCTTGCCCTTATTAAATTTTTTTTAAAAAGGAAATTCAAAAAATGAAAGTAAATACTAGAACTTAGAAGAGTTAACTTGATCAAAGTTATATAGTTTATTGTCTTAATCAATATTACTATACTCATACAGAGAGATGTTAAGATGTCATCTTTCAGTGATGGCTCAAAGACAACCTGAAAAGAGCACCTAGAAAAGCTAGAAGTAAGACTACATTTCACAAAGCAGAGAAAGGAGTCCATTATCAAGAAAAATTAAGGATGGATTTAACCTTTCCAGAGGAACTTCTAGGGAAAAATTCTCAGAAATAGGGGAACTCTCCAAAGAAATCCTGAAAAGCTCAGGAGAGATAGAGATAGGCAGAGGTAGAGATGGGGTGGGGAAAGAGGGTGAGAGGAAGGGAGAGAGAGAAATTGCTAGCTTTAAACACCTCCAAAGCCCAGCAAACACCAATATCAGTTCATGATTGTTTCATGATTACAATAAGATCTTTCCTGACACCCTTTGTCCCCTCTTTCCTTGGGCACTTAACACCAAGTGGTCAGAGGCTACTGTGGTGAGCAAGCGGATGGAGAGAGCATACAAGCCTCACATGGAGTCAGAAAGGAGGAGCCAACTCCCCAACCCTGAGAGTAGACTTCCACCTGCTGTGGGGGGAGGGGGGGAGGTTTAGCTTTTCAACCAATGTTGGGTTTTCAATATTACCTGTTTTTTTATGGTATTGATCATACTTATTACTGAACTGGCCTGTGTTTTGTGATTTAACTTGACTATAAGACATTTTATTATTTAGGAATAAGAATAAATGTTATGAGACCTTTCAGGAACAAAAAGAAGAAAGAAGAAACCCTAGTGATTAAACAAACAGAGGATATTAATATAAAGTTGTTTATTATTACATCTCTGGAGTTTTGCTTGTTCACATGGGAGTTATACTGACATTTGTACTTCTGGCCAAGTGTAGACTCCACGACTTGTCAGTGGAATGATTTTTGCCATCATATTTCTGCCCCTATATGAGTCATAGATAACCCCTCTTTTTATTCATAGAAATTGCAGCTGACACTGTTACCATTCATATGCCAAAATAGTGTTTAAAAATGGTTGACTTTTGGTTCTTGTTTTCAGAGAGCTATTTATACTGCAAAGGCACAAACTTTCCCTGAGTTGCCTACAAAATGTCATCTTTCTCATAACTCAGCATAATTTGTGTTTTTCTATTATTTGTGTTATTTATATGTAATTTATTTACTGCCTTTTATTATAAACTTGATCACATACACAAGTTCTGTCTTCATAATAAGTGTTCTGTCTTTCCCAATTTAGACTGCATTATCTTTAAGTACAGGTGCTTAGACAAGTTTCCTTTGCAAATTTATCCATAACATCTGACAGAACTTTACTCATAAGCACCTAAGAAGCATGTAGTGTCTGGAAACATTAGTTATAAGTTAGCAAACCATGTTTCATTTTGTGACCTCAACCACTTGTTTCCACTTCTATATCAGCTTCCTGAAGAATGAAACACTGTTTAGCTGCATGCTAAAGAAAGCTTTCGAATAAAGACCCATTTAGCTGTGTGCTTTGATTTAAAGCCAGTCGTCGGTATATTGGTAATCTTTCTGTGAAACCTGTGGATTGTGGAAGAGCAGACGGCAGAAAAGCTCAGGAGAACAGAACTGATTCCTGCACTAAGAAATTACCGGTTAATAGTTTTCCCCTCAAAAGCGGGTAGATGATCATACGTATATATTGCACATAGATTTACAATGCAACAGGAAAAAATCCTATTTGCATTTTCTTTTTAATTTTGTTCATTGTGCTTTGAGCTTCCCAGGCCAACTGCTAGTAGCTGTGCCCTGCTAATGTTATGGGTGGTGGTTGTCAACATTAAGCCTGCCTGATTACAGAAATTTTTACTCCTGTCTTCTCTGACATGGATGGCCCTCTGAGAAATAAATACCATTCATTAATTCTTTTCATTCAATTGTTAATTCCACAAATGTCCATGAGCATGACAACCTAGGTTCCAGGTAATGTGCCTTTACGCCCCCAGGACTGCATTCCATACTCGCAGCAGCCGCGGTGAACACAGCTCTCACCAGATCACTGCCTCCATTTTCCTAAGAGATTAGCGTCAAGTGATTTGATTTGCAGGAGCCACTGTGGGACACTCACCTCCCCACACAACTCCCTCTAGCATATTACTTTTCATTTTACATTTGACTTATCTCCTGCCCTAAATTCAACAGCTATTTCAATTTAAAGAAACACAGTAACAAAACTACCGGCAAAACCAACCACACTTCTTGATGACTGGCTGTTATTTTGATAAAGCATTTGAACCTTGTGCACTGACACAAGCCACACGTTGCTGTTAACAATGGAAGAGTCAGGAGGAACGTAAATGCTGGATGAGAGGTTAGAGCTGGAGCAGCGGAAATCATCACGATCCATTTACAGTCATCTGAGTTCATGACTATTCAAGAAGTGAAAAATTGCAATTATTTTATTTTGCCTTCACTCTACCTCAGTTCAATATAAAAAAATGATCTCTAGAAATAACTTTATAGTAGAGTATGTATCAAATTACTGCAATGTGAATGAGTTTTTAGATGGATAAAAGGAAACACAATACAATGCTCCTTGAGTTAGTTAATCAGGATAGATGAAATATAAATCTTTAAGTTCTGTAGAATAAATATAAGCAAGAAGAAAAGGAAAATTTAAAATGTGCAGGAGCTCAAAAAGGTAAAGTGAAAGCAGGCCTTGTTCTAGGGAGGAGAGCATTCAGGCGTTGGTTCCTGAAGGCGGTGATGAATGGGGATCAAAGGGCAGTTGCGATGCCATTGGGGCTGGAATTGACCCTAAGTATGGGCAGCGGTAGCAGCAGCCTATCGATCGACTTGGATGGATCAGAGTCTGGGTTAAGAGCTAATGATAAGTGAAATCCAAATGTCATGTGGGGTCAGCAAAGTCTTAGATTGACAAAAAGCACACCATCACCCTTAAACAGACATACAGCACACACAAGGTAGAGTAATTATTCTAGAGAAAAAAAGTATATTCTTTAAGTTTTACCCACAAGAATACCTATATAGGTACCTGTTTTCAAGTTTGGGGAGCTACTGATTTGCAAGTATTGATACATCCCAAACTTCTTTCAAATTTTCCCATTTGCAGATGTGAAACAAGCAAGGCAAAGATAAACATATATTAGTTGTTTGTTTGTTTTTTTAAGTAATAAGAAAGCTAGATGCTTTATGAAGAAGAAATAATTTTTATTTCATCCCATATTATCAACTCATTATTTCCTTGAAAAAGCCACTTTGTCTTTGCATAAAACAGAGAGCATCAAGAACTGGGCAACAATTAAATAAGCAATTGTTTCACCCCCACTATCATTTTAATGACTAACCAAATTTCTCTTGCTTTCATACCCATAGTCTAAAGCACCATACAATTTGTAGACTCAATTTCCCATCAAAGAGGTGTTTATTTTCATTATGAAGAAAATCTAAAACTAACCATTGAGTTAATCAAACAGCAAACTTAGAGTTTGACCTTAGAGATCACATATGTTCATCGGTTACTGACTCCTTAGAGGTCAGTACTTACAACTTACTAATTACTACTGCCATTATAAAGCAGGAGAACATAAACCATCGAAAACCAATGTGTATAGCTGAGCAAGACAAGCCTTTGCCTCTGGTAACATTTAGAATCTTCACTTTTTCTGAATGTTTATGATAGATGCCCCATTAAGTTTATTTCCTATAACTGCTTTAGCATTATAAAACATGTTACTACAAGCAAAAAATTAGTAATAATGAAACAACACTCTGCCATGAATAAGTATGTTTATGCATTAAGAATATGATGTATACTACACCAGATTGAGCTAGGTGGTAAGGACCCAAATTAGATATAAAATACTTTGGTATCAATTCTTTCTAAATTTTACTATTTTTTAAAATCACTGTCATTTATATCTTATTTGATTAGATTAGCTATTTTGCCTCAACATGGGACAAACATGACTAAAAAATAAATTCTGAAGAAAAGTTACTTTTCTACAAGTTATTGTTTCTTTGTTGGAGAAGTAGATAGTGACACCTAGAATGATCTGGGTGAACTAATATCCTCTTTGCATTCCCCTGGCTATTCTTTCTCATTTCTTTTTCCATATGAAATTTTGTCTAATTTAAAAATATATCCAAATTCATATCAGAGCTATTAATAAACTTAAAAATTAACTCAACGATTGACATACGGTGTTGAATATTTTCATCCAAAAACATGATATGCCTATGCCCTTGTTCAGTCTTCTGTTGGAGGATGAATCCCGAGGAAACAGACACCGAGACAGAGACATACACACAGAGGTTCACTGGGGAGTTTATCAGCTCTGGAACAACTTCAGTGTAGTGAGAAAAGCAGGGATTGACCAAGGGAGAAGCTGAACTTTGCTGCAGTTATAGCAGAGATTTCAGCCAAACCCCCAGGGAGCTCTGGAGCTGGGATAGCTCTTACAGGTCTCCCAAACTGAAACAAGGCTTCTGCATCACTGCAGGGGCCAGTCAGGGGACACAAGCTTCCCTTAAGGAGGGTTCTAACACTGGGTAAGTCCGCTCCCTTAGGCTGAAGACACTGCTTGGGGAGAGACTCCTCTGGAATCGGTCAGCAGCCAACACTGGCAGCTGGGAGAAGGAGTGCCTTGTTCATGCCAGAGGGATCTGGAAGGTACACAATTTAATCTACTACTGGTCATGCTTGTGATACTAAGACCCACTTGCTTCATGTCATAAGTTTACCTCATCTAAGAGGAGTACCTCCTCCAGAATTCCGGTTGATATTGTCTGGGAAAACACAAGAGGTAGGTTAACAGGACTAACTACAGCCCAGGCTGTTAAGGTTACTCTGGGGGCTACAACTGATATTCATTGTCCCCCTCCTCTTCTAAGATTCCCTGTTCCCCTCAACCTCAGCTAGCACCTCCCCTGGTTTAGGTGGCTTATGTGATGGGTGATCAAGACCGCCATCCCTGAAGGGGATTCATGACTTTCTCAGCCATACTGATTTAGTCAAACTGTAAATAAAATTACTGGTCAATATGGCTGCTTCTCATTTCTATTTAGCATAAATACTAAGCAGAGGAGTATCAAGAGACACTCAGTGGACCACCTAGTTGACAATGATTCTTCCCAGTCCCACTGTGGAGCAGAATCACGGCCTCTTCCGAATGATCAGGACACCTTTCCTTGCCTGCTGCTCTCTTAGTACAAGGAATCTAAAGCGGCCAGATGATAGCCATAGGCAAGTTCAACAGGGTTATACTATTGCCATGGTAGAAACATGTCCCCTCTGGGAACCAAGGCCACAGACCTGCTAAGGTTAGAGTTGTGGGAAAAGAAAGCGCACATCCCTTAATTCTGTTGCTGGCAATGATAATAAACAGGGTCACTTCTGCTTCCTGGCTCCATGTGGCTCCTACCTGTTGGGGATACTGCACTATGTAAAATTTACTGATTCATACAGTACATCCTCGAGAGAGTAACACTTCATCCTCCTAGAGTATTATCTCCAAGCTGGTGACACTGGTGACATAGCTGAGTCATTCCATAGCTGGTGCAGGCTGGTAACTTCTGGGGGTATATTGTGTGATCAATTCCACTCTTGCACCTCCTCTGTGATTAAGTGCCCTCTGGCCAGGCTTAACTTGATCCTGGATACATTTCCATCTTACAACAGATGGCTAGTGAGTCCATCTAGCCTTATGACTTATTGGATCTGAGAACCAAGTTCATGACAGGCATCCCTGGCTGCACGGTTAGCTCATCTCCCATGGATAGGCACTTCATCCTATTAGGAGCTTTCAGCATGCCAGGAGCTATAAATGATGCCCAAGTATCGGAGGTGGATTTAATGGTGGGCGCACTGGGCACATGCCCTGGGCCCTGACTTCTAAAGGGCCTCGCAAAACTTTACATTTTTTTCTAATGACACCAAGTTTGGTTTCATATATGCAATTTTAACATTAATAGTACATAATATTTTTTATTTATTTAAAAATATGGTTAACATGTATTTTTACTTTCCCTGTATCTTTCTTTTTTTTTTTAAGGGGCCCAATATATTCTTCTGCTCCCAGGGCCTCCACTGACCATAATCCGCCTCTGACACATATCTGTTATAAATGGCATCACTTTCCTACAGAACCACAGGTGTCTATGTTGTGATCTTCCTGTTTGGGTTTTCCATAAACTCCACATGACAACCTGTAAGTAAATACTGGCCACTCTAGTGTGATATAGCATCACCTCTGGACTTTAATAATAGCTTCTTAGACAGTCTCCCTGCTTCCTGTTCACCACCAAGCAACAAGAATGACATTTTTAAAAAGCCTAAGCATGATTTTGTCGCTTGTTTTTAACAAGGAACAGAATAGTCTCTCAGCCATGACCCTGACTGAGGCCAATCCCTCTTGACCATAGCTGCTTCTGCTGATGCTTTGTTTGCCTAAACGTGGGTCTCTGCACAGTTTCTAGAAAGCACAGGGAACTAGTTTTGTCAGCCTTAAATATCTCCCAAGGCCTATGTTTTTTTTCTCTTCATTTGGCTGATAATTTTAGCTATGACTTCATTTACTAACATAAAGTATTGCTCAGAAGGCCAATTATATTCTGAGAAGTCTGTATGAAATTACCAGCCAGTATGGAAGGATGTTGGCTCCTCCCCTGGCCTCAGTTGGGACAGCTCTACAGAGCCATTGCAGCCTCAGATCCTCCGGGGCGATCGGCCAAGGCCTCTGTCACACCTGCATCTCAGTGCAACTTCTTTTTCTGCCCAGTCCTGCAGCTCACATTTCCTCATGATTGTTTTTTGGCTTGGGCTAAATGAAGAAATGAAACACCAAGAGGAACTCCATGGTTTAGACACAAACAGCTTCGTCAAGGGCACCATCAGCAATAGCAACTGTCTACCTAAAACGAACTTCTGAGGCGCAGACATTAAAACCAATTAAGAGAGAAAAACATGGCAGATACAGTTTTAAGGAATCCTCTCGTGGCTTTTTGAAATAGTAGGTTTTGAAAGAGGGTAGAAAGGTTCTGTAGTCTAGTACATGGTTAGCTAAATAAATGGATGTGTGGATAAAAGATTGTGAAGAAAGAGGGAGAGAAAAAGAGTATATGAGCGTGTGAGTGTGTGTGTAAATAGCAAAAGAGAGAATGGATATGTTTCAAAATGTTAATGGTGAATAATTCGTATTTACATTTTTCCTTAATGCATAAGAATCAGTATGGTAGATAAATGAAAAAGTTATTAGTTTAAAAAGCAGAATTGGAGGAAAGAGTAGCTTTGCTACATTCCACATTTCCTAAGAGAATTAAATCACTGTTTTACATTGCCATTTATCTTAATAATTCCTTGCTCTTTTATGTGGACACATAGCCTAGTGTGCAAATATTTCCATAATGCAACCATCACTCGGTGAATGTAGTCATAAAATTACAAAAGCATTTCTATATTATTTTACCTAGAACATAAAGTCCTCTGATTCTCAGTATTCTATCACACTTGTGACACTTACTGTCTCCCTTGCTTCTTGGACTAACAGCTCTCTTCCCCTAAGTACACCTGTTCTCTGGTCTGTAAAGGAGGCCAGATAGCCATCTCAAGGAAAGAAGGGGCAATTCTCATCATCCTTATGGCACAAGTGAGTGGGCACAAGAGGAGCTGGCTGCAGAATGTCTTAGAGATCACCAGTCAAACACTAGGTGAAGAGGAACTAACCCAAAGAGACATTTCATGTTGTGTCTAGTACCTCTTACTCGGTTATTGAACAAATAGGTAAGGAGCTCTGAGAGTTAAGAAAGATAGACCTGTTTTCAGTATATTAGACAAGCCAAACTTTCAAAAACAGAATGCCAGGAGTAGAATCTGTACTTTATGCACCCCAGCAGAATCAGTAGGCTTCCTGTATGGGACAATGTGTCAAGGATCTTTGTAATTTCTACAGCTGCACTCTCCCTGGGCACTTTAGACTATTACATCATGCCCAGAAGCATGAGGATGTCTTTGGTCTTTTCTTCCCTACAGTTTTTTCGATCCCGCTAGAAGAGCTGGAAAATGATATTCTTATTCAGACAAATTTATATTTCTACAATGTTTTTTGTTTCAGTGATTTTCTTTCACCAGAAATAAAATCCATGGTTTGATTATAGGCTATGTCTATAAAAATAAAATTGAAAGGAATTATTTTTATCCACTTTGCATTTGTCTATCTCTTCAGTTTCATCAGGAGTTTGCCTTGGTTTTATTCTGGGAGCAGGATGAGTATCATTTAGCCTTTCATTTGTAAGAAGAAAATCTTCACAGGTTGAAGGGTTCACAGTATACTTAAATTGACATCCTCATTGTGATTGTATTAAGCTATGCAAATACATTTCCATAGTGCAACATAAAAAATGCATTTTAAAAGCACATGCCAATATATGTAGAGTCTTGGATTTTATTCACCGAAAGACATATATAATATTCTTAAGTGTTAATCACATTTGAATAAAATTTGAACACTTCTGTATTAAGTTCATAGCTGATAATATGCTACTTTATTCCATAGTTGTTGTGGTTTTTTTTTACCTGTCTTATCTTTCTCTGCCAAAGCAATGATCTGGAAAGCCAAAGTTAATACAGATTTTCCTTAAATCTCTATGGAAAATCAATAATTGCTGTAAAAGATAACCTTGCTAACAAGCTGGGCATTTTACGGATGAAAGAGAAGTATATATTATACCACAGGCAAAGTTGTTTAATTAATTAAAAGGTACCTTGTTTATTTCAAGCAAATTTGATGACTCTCATCTTTGTTTCCTGAAGGAGAGACTCAAACCTTAGTTTATTTTAGTGTTCTCAACACTTAGCAGGATGTCTAATTTACTAATTGTTCAAGAAATAATTCTATAGATAAGATGAATGGGCGGATAGATGGATGGGTGGACAATGATATAAGGAATCATTTAGCAATAGACTGATAAATGAGTGATGACAAGTGCTTGTGAATCTAGTTCTTTTCTCTCTTCTTTATTTAGGAAAGAAGGTAAAAAGCACTTAAAGACATGTCAGTCCAGATTGGGAAAAGTCCTTAGTGTTTTCAAACCCTCAGGGATCTCAAAGAATGTTATAGTAAATATTTAATATGAGTCCAAATTTATAAATGAGGCCTATCTGAAAAAGCGATATCTACTTTAGGGGGAAAAATGTAATTAGTTCAAGAATCCATATAAAAAACTATTTCTTGCTTTCACTCAAAAGATGGAGAGGAGGAGCGGGATGTTCTCTGATGAAACACTTTAAAATAGGACCACATGTGAGTAAAAGCTTTATGGTTATAGGAAACCGTATTTCTTCACTACTTGCAAGTTGGAGTTTTAAACAGCTGAAAACTGTTAAAGACCATGTGTGTTTACTTTTTCCCTCCTTGTAGGCAAACACAACAAAACAAAATGTTCCTTTTTTGTGAGATAAATTCTAACCTTAAGATTTGTGATGTTTTACAGAAGGCAATGAGAGTTGATGGAGTTCAAATATACTATTCGAGATTTTAGAGTTTCAAAATGATTGTACTTTTGGGAATGGTCTTTCCTAAATGAACCGGAATTTAATTGGAAACAGAAAATGCCATTGTTACAGTTATAACAGAGTCACACCCTAGGCAAGCATGCTCAAGTGTTATTCACACATACTTAGCAGGCTCTGAGGTCATCTATGTCGCCATGTACCTGCCTTCTTCCCTCCCTTGGCACGTGCTTGAGCTATGAATTTGTCATTGAACATTAAAACCCTGGGTATTATGCTCATAATAATAGTGCCTTTGTTTCCAGGTTTACCGGTGAGTGAAAGTAGGTCTTCAAATAATGAAACCAAAGTGAATTTTTAATATCTTCATTTGCAAACTCTTATTTATTTATTTATTTATTTATTTATTTTAAATCTACATGTTTTGCAAGAAAAAGTCCTGCACACTTTGGTGACTGATGAGCTGAAGATCAATTAAAGGGAAACAAGGGCTGTTTAAATACAGCAATCAATAGGAAGTGGAGTTTTTTATTGTTTTGTTGTGGTTGTTGTTCAGTTTTTGTTTTTTCAGGAAAGAGTTATTAAAGAGGAGAATAGAAAATACCAAGACATAAATTTTAATTTTTTTAATTTAATTTTTTGTGTGTGTGACAAAGAGAGGAACAGATAGGGACAGACAGACAGGAAGGGGGAGAGAGAAGAAGCATCAATTCTTCGTTGTGGCACCTTAGTTGTTCATTGATTGCTTTCTCATATGTGCCTTGACGAGGGAGGCTATAGCAGACTGTTTGACCCCTTGCTCAAGCCAGCGACCTTAGACTCAAGACAGAGACCTTGGGCTTCAAGTCAGTGACCATGGGGTCATGTCTATGATCCTACGCTGAAGCCAGCAACCCAGTGCTCAAGCTGGTGAGCCTGCACTCAAGCCAGCGATCTCGAGGTTTCAAACCTGGGTCCTCTGCATCTTAGTCTGATCCTCTATCCACTGCACCACTATCTAGTCACGCCAAGACAAAAATTTTAAGCTTTAGACTAGGACCGTGGAATCTCAGTCATATATAATACTGTTTCACTTTGTTCCAGATATCTATTACTGCATAAAAACCACCTTAAAATGTAGTGGGGCAAAACTACAAGCACTTAATTATATCACAATTTTGTAGGGCAGGAATCTGAGGAAAGCACATTGGAACAGACCATCTTTGTTCCACAGTGTTCAGGGATTCAGCTAAGGTGACTTAAATAAGTGGCTGGAGCAGATCAACTGGATCACTTAGGCTTTTGGTTCAGCCTGTTGGGCAAGTTCACTGACTCTTTTCCATTTTGTGTCTGCTGACACTGAGATGTCTGAAGAGGGCAATGTGGGAAGTGGGACTTCCTACATAGGGAAGTGGGACTTCCTACATAGAGGCTAGCTTCCCTAAGGACAAACATTGTAAGAGCAGGTTGACTGAGTCTCAGAAATTCTAGGATAGTGGTTTTCAAACTTTTTGAAGTCAGGGCACACTATATACAAATTTCTGAGAAATATGTTATAATAATTAAGTCAAATATTAAAGAAAAAATATAAAATCCAAGCATGCTTTTATGGTAATTAAACAAAATAAATATGACAAAATTAAATTTATTCTGACATTAAAAAACATGTTTATGTTACATTTTTTGAGTTATGCACTTTAGATTTTGTAAAAAAAAAAAAAGAGGGGTTAAAAATTTAAAAATGACAAAAAAGTTATCTGTATATATATATAGATAGATATAGATATAGATATAGATATAGATATAGATATAGATATATTCTTAGTAAGATTTAGTAAATTCAGCAGGTCCTGGCACAAATGTGTTAAGTTTTTCATTCTTGTGTTTATGAGAAACATGAGCCTGATTTGTCCTAGCGATTTCTTCAATGTTTGGGCATATATTTGAAAGGCAAACTCATTTCCTCATCAATATATTGAAGAATTCCTCTCTTTTTACTCTTAATTGTGTTAAATATAGAAAACCCCCACCATACATATCATCTTAACTTTACACCAAACAAAGGATAGAAGAAACTTGCCTTCAGTCTTTCTGGGGAACATGGGGGTAGTGTAAACAATCCAGCACCCCAGCTTAATAGCCTTTTGCAACCTAATCAGGCAAATGAGGTGGGGGTTGGGCAGACTGTCAGCTTACAGGCAATTCCCCACACCTCTGTCCCCCCAAAATCTAAACTCCAAAAACCCTGTTGGTTTTTTTGATCCCCAATGGGCACATATTTCTCTGTAATACCATAGAGCACACCTAAAAATCTCCTAGGGCACATTTTGAGAACCACTGTTCTAGGACATCACTTCTACCACAGTCTATTGGTCAACTAAGTCATTATGAAAAGAACAGATTCAAGAGCATCTATATCTCAAAAGGAAGAGTAAGATAAGCAGCCATATTTAAACTACCACACCAACCCTCATAATAGAATCCCATATAATTTTGAAAATTTTTCATAACATTATTTTGTTTTAAAAATTAAAGGTAGAGGCCCTGGCCGGTTGGCTCAGCGGTAGAGTGTCGGCCTGGCGTGAGGGGGACCCGGGTTCAATTCCCGGCCAGGGCACATAGGAGAAGCGCCCATTTGCTTCTCCACCCCCACCCCCTCCTTCCTCTCTGTCTCTCTCTTCCCCTCCCGCAGCCAAGGCTCCATTGGAGCAAGGATGGCCCAGGCGCTGGGGATGGCTCCTTGGCCTCTGCCCCAGGTGCTAGAGTGGCTCTGGTCGTGGCAGAGCGACGCCCCGGAGGGGCAGAGCATCGCCCCCTGGTGGGCAGAGCGTCGCCCCTGGTGGGCATACCAGGTGGATCCTGGTAGGGCGCATACGGGAGTCTGTCTGACTGTCTCTCCCCATTTCCAGCTTAAAAAAAAAAAGCAAAAATAAATAAATAAATAAAGGTAGAAAAAAAAAAGATATGATCAAACCAAAAGATGTATTATCTTTCATTTTAAGGATTTTCTTACCATTATGGTCCCTATTGAAATAGGGAAAACATTATTATTGGTGAGTTTGGTTATCTAATAGACATCTTTACTTTGTTAAATAGAAATATAAATACCACAGATGCAATATCAAGTATAAAAACTTGGGATATTTTAATCCACATAAAAGTATAAAGATTTTTTTCTAAAGTAATTGTGACCTCTCAATTTTCTGTTTTCCCTCATTCAAAACACTCTGGACTTATCTAGTAATAGAGTCTAAAATTTCTTTAATAAGGTATATGTAAATGTGCTGTGATTAAAGAAGTTGTATCTTAAATGTGTTCTAATTCAATTGTATCTGTGAATTTTACAATTTAGCTCTTGTAAACTCTGACAATATAAAAGCTTAAACGGAATTATCCTTATTGAGTATTTAGTCTGTGTTGGGAAATATTTTAAGTACTTAATACCTATGAACTCATTTAAATATCAAAATGACCCTAGGAGGTAGAATTGTATCAGCATTATTTCCATTTACTCCATGTACAAATAAGATATCTAAAGCATACCAAAAACCATGTCCAAAATCACAAGGCCAACAAAAGGCAGCACTGGGATTCAAACTCACCTAGCTATTTCCAGTGTTCTAACCACTATGTATACTGTATGAGCTATTTGGGTATTTTTCAAAGTAACAGTTGGAGCCAAATTTACTTTAACTAATCTATCTGTGATGTGTTCTGTATCTAAAATTTCTGAAGAACTAATCTTTACTTTGTCTTTCTAACTTAAAATCCTTCTAATCACAGACAGAATAAACTAGAGAAATAAATATAACATGGGGTACAGTTTGTATTGTTTCTAATTAAGGGAGTATGAAGATATGTACTAGAACATATTTTGGTCATCTTTAATTGGACACAAATGACCTGGATTGAGTATTAAAATACTGCTGAGCATCAGACACTCACTCAGGCTAGATATCATTACTTACATCCAGTTTTTCCAAGCTATGGCTTTCCAATAGAATAATTCTCAAAAGCAAATGTCAAGGAAAACCAAGAGCCTACATTTTCTGTTGATATATACACACAACCAAATGCATCAGTCATTCAATAGAGCTTCTGAGAAAATACAAAAATAATTACAACAAGAATAAAAATCAGGAAAATCATGTCAGAATAGACATCCTGCCAAAGACTGAATGGGGAAAGCAGAGACAGGTAAACGTGGCACGGGAACCTGTGAGGGCGAACAGCAACTCTCACACTTGTTTGAAAGCTGCGTCCTGCAGAGGAAGGGTCGTGTGGCTGCTGAGAGAGGCCAACAGTAGGGACACCCATATGCATGGAACATCAGAATAAAATTATACTGATTTAGAAGAAGCCTAACCATAATCATCTTTAAATTAGCAATTTCAATGTCTGGTTTGTTTTTTGACAAGTAACAGGATCCAAACATCTCAGACCTTTTCCTCCTTTGTCAAAGAACTCCTGGTTAAAGTAACTCTCTCACATCCTCTTCTGAGGTAGGAATTCTCTCTTTTCTCACTGTCTCTGGGTCTTATTGCTGTATGCATCCTCCTGGATCTTCAAAACTCATACCCAGGTCTTATTCTGTTCAGCTTGAAAAGTAAGCAGTGCCTTAAACTCTCCTATTATAAATTCAGCTTATGTTCCTATCCTGAAGGCTGGAGCATCTTGGGGGAACATATATGGGTAGAATGTATATACTTCCCTTTGTGCCTTTTATTTTCTGAGTTAAAAAAAATCCTTTACTTTTTTATACTGCCTCCTATTAGCCTTTCTAAGATAACTTGAAACATTTTTTCTGCCCTGTTATTGAAGCCAATGGGGCATTGTCAATTATTATTGTACTACTGAGTCTGTAATAGCCATAGAGTTATACAAAGCAGTATTAAAGGAACTAATCTGAATGCACATCAACTACATTTCTCATTTGAATAATACAGCCATGTAATTTTTAAACTGTATTTAAAATGCCCACTTTAAATTACAGAATACAGTGCCATTTGTGAAGCTTTAATGTGGGATTTTGCAGCAGAGATTTCTTTAATTTTTGTTTTTACAATGCTTTCAAAATACATTAAAAAAGAAAATGATTAATAAACACATTCTGAACCAAGGTTTTAATTTTATGTGCTAATGAAATTGTTTAAAAATTATTGTATTTCAAAGACTATCATAATTTTCTATGCTATGTGGCCTTAGCAGAGAGGGAGACCTAATCTCTTTTCCCCATTACTTCAACAATACCCAAATGAAGGAAGACAATAATAATTAACATTTATTTGTTCAATTTAGATGAGTGGCACTATGCTGTGTGCTACAAATTATCTTATTTAATCAACCCTGAAAGGAAAGTATTATTTATTTGCACTTCTCTTTACTTTGCATTCACCATACATCCCAAGTCCTCAATACAACCATGAATGCTAAGACAAAGTTTGAACTATATTCTGAAGATATCAGGTTGATAGTAAATGTTTTAGGGCTTCAAAGTAGTATGACCAGAGATTAGCTTCAAGAATATAAATCTTGGAAGAGACCTGAAAATGGCAGCAGAGTAGGCAGACACACAGACTCCCAGCTTTCACCACCAAACTGGACTACAAATCAATTTAGGAACAATCAGCCAAAACCAACTCTGGACTACAAGAACAGCTCTCAAAAATGAAGGAGCAAAAAAGAAGAAGCCACAACAAACCTGAATCTCCCCTGCTTACAGGAACAGAGGTGGGGTTGAGGCTGAGAGCCCAGAGCGGCTCTCAATCCAGGGAAAAGAGCAGAAAATACTGCTCACAGCCACTTGCCTGGTGACCAGGGAGCGAGGTGTGTTGAAAGGGCCAGCTTGTCTTACAAGAGGAAAGGGGAGAGAGAGGGACAGATGGTGAGGGGCAGAGGAATGCAGGGGATGACCTGAGCAGATGACTCATCCAGTACTGGAGGCAGCCATAGCTGGGGGAGGGGCTGATCCTTCCACAAAACAAAAGACTAAATTGCTTCCAGGTCACAAATCTCCAGACATCTCTACCGTTCCAATCAGTGCAACAAGACACAGCTGAAAACAAGAAGTGGGGAGGAGGGGCAGTAACTCAGGTCTCCATGGATACACCTCCATCTGAGATACACCTCCCCCTACAGAAGCTGAGAAAACACCCTGCACCCAGAGAGATTAACTGGTAGAAGAGGCCTTCAGAGTTTCAGGTTACACCTACTACATTCCTGAATACAATTTCAAATAAGCCCCCTGCGGAAATCAGTAAAGACTATCACCTGTTAAGAAAACAAACAAATCAATACTTCAAAGCAGCCCAAATCCAAAAGTGGATTACAAATAATAGCTGATGCTAACCCCAGAAGACCTAGAAATAACACAATTGAAAACTGGAGGCAGACAGCACCAAGCCTAGACTCAACCAGCTCTACAAACAAAACACCTAAACACACAGACATAATGAGAAGACAGAGAAGTGCAATCCAAATGAAACCTCAAGAGAAACCTTCAGGAGATGTACTGAGTGATATGGAAATAACCAAACCTCCAGATGCGGAGTTCAAAATAATGATTGTAAGGATGCTTAGGGATCTTAGAACAACAATGGATGATCATTATGAACATCTAAATAAAGAAGTAGCAAGTATAAAAAAGGATATTGAAATATTAAAAAGAATCAGTCAGAGATGACAAATACAATATCAGAAATGAAGACCAAAATGGAAGACATTAAAAACAGGATGGATAGAGCTGAGGATCGAATCAGTGAGTTGGAGGACAAGTGGAATAAAGGCAAGAAAGCAGAGAAGAAAAAAGAAAAGGGACTCAAAAAGTCTGAGAAAACTCTTAGAGAGCTCTATGACAACATGAAGAGAAATAATATCTGCATCATAGGGGTTCCTGAAGAAGAAGAAAAAGAACAAGGGTAGAGACTTTGTTCAATCATATCATAGCTAAAAACTTCCCTAAATTAATGAGGGAGAAACTCTCATAAGTTCAAGAAGCAAGAGAACTCCATTAAAGAGAAACCCAAAGAAACCTACACCAAGACACATCATAATTAAAATACCAAAGCTAAGTGATGAAGAGAAAATATTAAAAGTTGCTAGAGAAAAAAAGACTACCCTACAAAGGAGCCCCCATAAGGATGACTTCTGAGTTCTCAACAGAAACACTTGAGGCCAGAAGGGAATGGCAAGAAATATTCAAAGTAAAGCAGAACAAGAGCCTACAACCAAGACTTTATCCAGAAGGCTATAGTTTAAAATTGAAGGAGAAATGAAAAGCTTTCCAGACATAAAAAAAAAACTCAAGGAATTCACTACAACCAAACCAAGGCTGCAAGAAATGCTAAGGAGCCTGTTGTAAACAGATCAAAAGAGAAAAAGAATATAGCCAAAGAGGAATACAGTATTAAAGAATAAAATGGGAATAAACAACAACATATCAATAACAACCTTAAATGTAAATGGATTAAATGATCCGATCAAAAGACATAGGGTAGCTGCATGGATAAGAAAACAGGACCCATACATATGCTGTCTACAAGAGACACAACTTAAAACCAAAGATGCACATAGATTGAAGGTAAAAGGATGGAAAAAAAACATTTTATGCAAATGAAAATGAAAAAATAGCTGGGGTAGCAATACTTATATCAGACAAAATGGACTATAAAACAAAGGATATAGTAAGAGATAAAGAAGGCCACTACATAATGATAAAGGGAGTAATCCAACAGGAAGATATAACTATTATAAATATCTATGCACCTAATATAGGAGCACCTAAATATATAAAGCAGACTTTGATGGATATAAAGGGTGAAATCAACAACAATACTATAATAGTAGGGAATTTCAATACCCCACTAACATCACTAGATAGATCCTCAAGAAAGAAAATTAACAAAGAAACAGCAGACTTAAAAAACACACTAGATCAACTCGATTTAATAGATATCTTCAGAACCTTTCACCCTAAAAGAGCAGAATATACATTTTTTTCAAGTGCTCATGGTACATTCTCTAGGATAGGCCACATGTTAGGGCACAAAAGTGGTCTCAACAAATTTAAGAAGATTGAAATCATATTAAGCACTTTCTCCAATCAAAATGGCATGAAACTAGAAATAAACCACAACAGAAAAGCTCAAAAATTCTCAAACACATGGAAACTAAATAGCATATTGTTAAATAACAAATGGATTAAGAATGAGATAAAAAAAGAAATAAAAAAATTCCTAGAAACTAATGATAATGAGCATACAACTCAAAATTTATGGGACACAGAAAAAGCAGAACTGAGAGGGAAGTTCATAGTACTACAGGCATATTTTAAGAAGTTAGAAAAAATTTAAATAAACAACTTAACCCTGCATCTAAAAGAACTAGAAAAAGAACAGCAAGTAAAGCCCAAATGTAGTAGAAGGAAGGCAATAATAAATATCAGAGCAGAAATAAATGACATAGAAGCTAAAGAAAAATACAGAGGAACAATGAAAATAGAAGCTTGTTCTTTGAAAAGGTAAACAAGATCGATGAACCTTTAACTAGACTCACCAAGTAAAAAAGAGAGAGGACTAAAATAAATAAAATTGAAATGAGAGTGGAGAAATAACAACTGACACAACAGAAATTCAAAATATTGTAAGAAAATACTATGAAGAACTGTATGCCAAAAAACTAGACAACCTAAATGAAATGGACAAATTCCTTGAAACATACAATCTTCCAAAAATCATTCTGGAAGAATCAGAAAACCTAGACAGATCGATTACACCAAATGAGATTGAAACAGTATCAAAAAACTCCCAACAAAGAAAAGTCCGGGGCCTGATGGTTTCACAAGTGAATTCTACCAAATATTCAAAGAAGAATTAACTCTTATCCTTCTCAAGCTATTTCAAAAAATACAAGAGCAAGGAAGACTTCCAAGCTCCTTTTATGAGGCGAGCATAATTCTGATTCCAAACCCAGGCAAAGACAACACAAAGAAAGAAAATTATAGGCCAATATCTCTGATGAATATAGATGCTAAAATCCTCAACAAAATATTAGTAAACCAGATCCAACAATATATGGAAAAAATCATACACCCTGATCAAGTGGGATTTATTCTTGGGAGGCAAGGCTGGTACAATATTTGCAAATCAATCAATGTGATTCATCACATAAATAAAAAGAAGGAGAAAAACCACATGATAATTTCAATAGATGCAGAAAAAGCATTTGATAAAATCCAGCACCCATTCATGATCAAAACTCTCAGCAAAGTGGGAATGCAGGGAACATACCTCAACATGATAAAAGCCATCTATGACAAATCCACAGCCAACATCATACTCAATGGGCAAAAATTAAAAGCAATCCCCTTAAGATCAGAAATAAGGCAGGGTGCCCCCTTTCACCACTCTTATTCAACATAGTCCTGGAAATCCTAGCCACAGCAATTAGATAAGAAAAAGAAATAAAAGGCATTCAAGTTGGAAAAGAAGTAAAACTATCATTATTTGCAGATGATATGATATTGTATATAGAAAACCGTAAAGTTCAGTCAAAATACTGCTGGACCTGATAAATGAATTCAGCAAAGTGGCAGGATATAAAATCAATACTCAGAAATCAGAGGCATTTTATACACCAACAATAAACTGTCAGAAAGAGAAATTAAGGAAACAATCCCCTTCACTATTACAACCAAAAAAATAAAGTACCTAGGAGTACATTTAACCAAGGAGACTAAAGACTAGTACTTGGAAAATTATAAAACATTGGTAAAAGAAATCAAGGAAGATACAAACAAGTGGAAGCATATACCGTGCTCATGGTTAGGAAGAATAAACATCATTAAAATGTCTATATTACCCAAAGCAATCTATAAATTTAATGCAATACCAATTAAAATACCAATGACATACTTTAAAGATATAGATCACATATTCCAAAAATTTATATGGAACCAAAAAAGAACACAAATAGCCTCAGCAATCTTAAAAAAGAAAAATAAAGTGGAAGGTATCACACTTCCTGATATCATGTTATACTACAAGGCCATTGTACTCAAAAAAGCCTGGTACTGGCATAAGAACAGGCATATAGATCAATGAACAGAACAGAGAACCCAGAAATAAACCCACAGCTCTATGGACAACTGATATTTGACAAAGGAGGTAAGGAAATACAATGGAGTAAAGACAGCCTCTTTAATAAATGGTGTTGGGAAAATTGAACAGCTACCTGCAAAAAAATGAAACTAGACCACCAACTCACACCATTATACTCACAAAAATAAACTCAAAATGGATAAAAGACTTAAATGTAAGCCGTGAAACCATACGCATCTTAGAAGAAAACATAGGCAGTAAGTTAAGCTCTCTAACATCTCTCGGAGCAATATATTTGCTGATTTATCTCCATGGGCAAGTGAAATAAAAGACAGGATAAACAAATGGGATTATATCAAACTAAAAAGCTTCTGCACAGCTAAAGACAATATGAATAGAATAAAAAGACAAACTACACAATGGGAGAACATATTTGACAATACATCTGATAAGGGGTTAAAACCAAAATTTATAAAGAACTTGTAAATATCAACACCAGGAAGACAAACAATCCAATCAAAAACTGGGAAAAAGAAATGAATAGACACTTCTCCAAAGAGGACATACAGATGGCCAATAGGCATATGAAAAAATGCTCAATATCACTAATCATTAGAGAAATGCAAATTAAAACTACAATGAGATATCACCTCACACCAGTCAGAATGGCGCTTATCAACAAAACAACACAGAATAAGTGCTGGCAAGGATGTGGAGAAAAGGGAACCCTGCTGCACTGCTGGTGGAAATGCAGACTGGTGCAGCCTCTGTGGAAAACAGTATGGAGCTTCCTCAAAAAATTGAAAATCGAACTGCCTTTTGACCCAGCTATCCCACTTTTAGGAATATACCCCAAGAACACTATAGCACTGTTCCAAAAGGAGAAATGCACCCCCATGTTTATGGCAGCATTGTTCACAATAGTGAAGATCTGGAAACAGCTCAAGTGTCTGTCAGAGAATGAGTGGACTAAAAAGCTTTGGTCCATATATACTATGGAATACTACTCAGCCATAAGAAATGATGACTTAGGATCATTTACAATAACATGGATGGACCTTGATAACATTATACGGAGTGAAATAAGTAAATCAGAAAAAACTAAGAACTATATGAATCCATACATAGATGGGACATAAAAATGAGAGTCAGAGACATGGAAAAGTATGTGATAGTAATGGGGGTGGGGGGGAGGGAGATGGGGCGAGGAAGGAGGGGGGGTTGGGGAAGGGGAGAGGCACAAAGAAAACCAGATAGAAGGTAACAGAAGACAATTTGACTTTGGGTGAGGGGTATGCAGCATAATCAAATGTCAAAATAATCTGGAGATGTTTTCTCTCACATATGTACCCTGATTTATCAATGTCACTGCATTAAATTTAATAATAAAAAAAGGTACTAAAGAGAAAAAAAAGAATTAAGAACCCAGGAATAAAACCACATATATATGATAAAATCATCTTTGACAAAGGAGCCAAAAACACATAATGGAAAAAAGAAAGCCTCTTCAATAAATGATGCTGGGAAAATTTGAAGGCCACTTGCAAAAGAATGAAACTTGACTACAGTTTGTCCCCCTGCACTAAAATCAATTCAAAATGGATCAAAGACCTAAACATAAGATCTGAAACAATAAATTATATATATAAAAAAACATAAGTACTAAATTCATGGACCTTGGCCATAGAGAACAATTTATGAATTTGACCCCAAAGGCAAGGGAAGTAAAGGCAAAGATAAATAAATGGAACTATATCAAACTAAAAAACTTCTGCACAGCAAAAGAAACTGACAACAAATCAAACAGCCAACAAAATGGGAGATGATATTTGCAAACAACAGTCCCAATAAGGTGTTAATATCCAAAATGTACAAAGAACTCACAAAGCTCAGCAACAGAGAAATAAGCAATCCAGTTAAGAGACGGGGAGAGGACATGAACAGACACTTCTCCCAAGAAGACATACAAATGGCCAGCAGATATATGAAAAGATGCTCATCTTCACTAGCTATTAGAGAAATGCAAATCAAAACTACAATGAGATACCACCTCACACTTGTTAGACTGGCTATCATCAACAAGACAGGTAATAGCAAGTGTTGGAGAGGCTGTGGAGAAAAAGGAACCCTCATTCACTGCTGGTGGGAATGTAAATTAGTACAAACATTATGGAAGAAAGTATGGTGGTTCCTCAAAAAATTAAGAATAATATTACCATATGACCCAGCAAAAAAAAAAAAGGATATAAATCTTGGCCTGACCAATGTTGGCACAGTGGATAGAGCGTCGACCTGGAATGATAAGGTCCCAGATTCAAAACCCAGCTTAAGCATAGCATCATTGACATGATCTCATGGTTATTGGCTTGAAGCCTAAAGTCTCTGGCTTGAGCAAAGGATCACTGATTCAGCTGAAGGCCCCCATCCCAGTTAAGATATAGCACATATGAGAAGCAATCAATGAACAAATAAAGTGAAGCAACTACAAATTGATGCTTCTCACCTCTCTTCTGTTCTCTCCCCCTCTCTCTCTCTTACTGATATATATCTGGGAATCAATAATCAGATGCAATTTATTGGAAGAACTAGTTAGAAACCCAACAAAGGCTACTGCAATAGTCAGTATGACATAGGCAGCCCTGCCACTCTGGGAGAGGGAAGGAGGAAAGGCACCAGTGGAAGATGAATTGCGAAGTCACTAGTGCCTGCACCTGAGGAGCTGGTGAAAGAGAGAAGGCTGGAAGGATGGACTTTGTAATGAAATGTGATAGTGTTAACAGAGGAAAGATGATTTAGAAATACTGGTTTTAAGTTCTAGTAAAACCTGCAGGTAGAGATGTCTGACTTTCCTTTTTGACTAGAAAAGAGAAATGAACACACTATGTGGCTGAAGAAAGAAAAAAAAAGAGAAAACGGGGAAAGACAAAAAAGAGAGGATGGAGAAAATGTGGAAGACAGGGAAGTGTCTCCAACTTCACTATGCACAGAGGAGGGTTGTCCATCTTTTCTGTGCCATCATAGAATCTGCTGTTCAAAAAGAAAATGTGATGTGACTACCAAATCACCCAACATGATGACTATTTCAACCAATTCAAATAATGAAAACTTTCTGGCAACCACAGTCACAGGGGCACTATGACTCACCACTCACTTTAATTACTTCTGAGTGGAAGGAAGGAAGGATGGATGGAAGGGAGGGGGGAGGGAGGGAGGGAGGGAGAGAGGGAGGGAGGGAGGAAGGAAGGAAGGAAGGAAGGAAGGAAGGAAGGAAGGAAGGAAGGAAGGAAGGAAGGAAGGAAGGAAGGGAGGGAGGGAGGGAGGGAGGGAGGAAGGGAGGAAGGGAGGAAGGGAGGAAGGGAGGAAGGAAGGAGAAAGGAAGGGAAGGGAGGGAGGGAGGGAGGGAGGGAGGGAAGGAGGGAGGGAGGGAGGGAAGGAGGGAGGGAGGGAGGGAGGAAAAAGAGAAAAAGAAAGTAGAAAGTAGGAGGGAGGGAAAGTATAAAAGAATAGAAGGAATTAAAAAATTAGAAAAGAAATAAAAAACCTTAGTTAAATTGGTGACAAATTAAATGTTAACTATTTCAGAAATGACAGTAGGGCTTATAAGCAAGTATAAAATTTGCTTCCTTTTTTCTGATGTGTATAGATATCTAATTTTTCAGTACATTAATACTTTTTAATGTTTTCTACTAGTTGATATTTAGTATAATACTGAAATGGGCTAAGTTACTTGACAATTCAGTCTATTTTTGACCTTTTGTTTTATAAGGTACCAATAAGGTAAGGTCCCTTCATTGCTGTCTACAAGTTTCCTCATAAGAGGGTAAATATATACACCTGCTTAAAAGAAAAGCAGCTCCCAGCTTCCCCTCAAAATTCAGTCCTCTCATGATCCTCTTTTAGTATTAAGAATACTCCTGTACCAGGATTCTTAGCAGAACAATATTGCTCTCCCTCATCCAAAATAAAAATTTTTAATGCTTTGTTTTTTATGGTAGTACTTATGTCTTAAAACTAAATCACCAGCTCTGAAACCATTCTGAAACTCTCTGAAATAATAAAAAGTTGAGATTGGTGAACAACCACAAGTATCTATCAAGCAGCCTTTGACCACTAAGCACACTTTCAAGCTCGTTGTGATAAAGAAAAATCATTAAATCCAGTTCTGCAATTCTTCATCTGCTTGAGTTCCTAAAGTAAATAGAAGATTAACTATATAGATACACTGAAATTACAATGAAGCAAAGACCCAAGTAATGATGCAGAAAAATAAGTCTTCTACTGTAGGTATTTCAGGCAAAACTGAAAAAGGTCTTATATTCCAAGGCATTTTCTTGTGGAAGTACTCTAAAGATACTCTTGACTTTTCTGCCTATCACCTAAGTGACTCTCTCATTGGTGGGCTTTCTCAGGTATCCAGTTGTTTTCCTAAAAGATGAACTCACCTCAAGACAAAACAGAGTGGCAGGATAGAATTTAAATTTTTGTTATTTTTGTTTCTTTGAGAAAATTCTCCCTTGCATAGGCAAAAATGATGGAGAGAGTATTGGTATTGGAATCTTTTTTTTAAAAGCTGAATATTAATCCCAGCTATGTCCTGCAAGTGGTTTGTCATGGTTCATTCATTCAGAAACAGGTAGATGTCTAGCATGTGTTACACTGACATTGTTACGCTAAGTGCCGAAGACCAGAAGATGCAAAAGCAATCCTACCTTTAGGAAAGGCAGTCATGAATGGGGATCTGTTCCTTCTGTTGAGTGTTATAGCAGAGATATGCACAGGAAGCTACAGGAATGCCATTAGAGCCCTGGAAAGAGTCTCCCTGCAGAAGAGGGAACGTGTTGGCTGAGATGAAATAAATGAGAGGAATGGGTTCCTCCTACAACTGCTTCAAGGGGGTTGTTTAATGTAACACACAAGTAAAGGGACCTAGTCCAACGTCAGGCACGAGGGGGGGTTTCAGCAACTCTCTCCTTTCCTCTAAGTTGGCTGACAAGCCTCTGTGCTTCACCCACTTGTTATTCATTTTCAGTAGCGCTCTTCCCACCTGCAATGGACTTAGATAAATCCAATGAAAGCATCTAAATTTCCCTGGGTTTTTTGTCTTTGAGTTTTTCCACTTGGTATATATACCTTCCTTTTTTTCCCCAATCACACTTGACGCTGCTGCAGGCCCCAGCCCATGCCTCATGCTTCCCAGAGCTCTCCTACTGCTCAGTGTGCTGCCCGCACAGAGCAGGAGCCCAGCTAGTGCTCCCGCAGGAAGGGAAGCAGAGGCGGACACGGAGCTGGTTCTCAACCAGTGATATTGCACTGGATCAACCAGAACACGAGAAGCTAATTCCAGACCTGAAAACATTTAATAACTAGCAAATAGTAACAGTCAGCCTGAACAATTAATTCTTTGTTTGCTATTTTTGCTATGATTGGTATCTGTAAAAGTCAGGCTTATTAGCATTCAGGTTTACAATTCTGCTCTGAGCTCTGAAGCCTTGTAATGCCCTGTTGTTTCACTTCCAGGGATTTCTATCTGACTCCTGCTCTGTCGGTAAGTGCCTGTAGGACAGATGACAGAGCCATCTGTGTTTCACCAGCAAATGACAGTGATATTATTTCCACAATCAGTTTGGTGATGGTTATTTGAACCTCATCATGTCTAATAGAGAAAAAATAAATAAAGGAATTAATATTTGAAAACTCAGTGTATTGTGTTCAGTATCATTATTGCCACTTCTACAGCAAGTGCTTTGACATTTAAGTGAGTTCCATTTACAATATTGCCACCATAATCTCCTCATTTCATAACTGCTTTTGGATACTCATAAGGTTTAATTTCTGATATTACTTCTCAATAAAAAAAAAGAGAACTCATACATTAGATTTATGGAAAATTATCCTGGGGATTTTTTAGATTGTTATTTCAATGTTGGATGAGTTCAATTCAGCAATAGGTCCAACTGTCACCTGCTGTAGCCTGCGTGAGTTACATGAATTTCCTGAGCTATACTGCGATGGGGGCTAATTGCGTTCTGGGGGTAGCAAGTCCTGTCTTGGCATTGTGGAATAAATGCATAAAAACGTATTCGCAGATGAGCAGCTTATCTGGCTATCCCTAAGAGACCCTCTGACTCTGGAATGAATACAGGGTGTCTGCCCAAGCATGCTTCCCTCTTTCGAAGCCCTGACAGAGAGCACCGCTCAAGTGTTCACTAGCTGGCGTGGTGTCAGTCAACAAGGAATACATTTGTGAGAGCAGCAAACCAAAGCACTGCCATCTGACAGCTTTGTTTCCATGTAATTGATTGGCCAGGGGATCAATAAGGCAGAGATCAGACATAGTCGAAACATTCAGCTGTAGGAGTTGGTGTTTTAAGAGAGGAAAATACTTCTTCCATTTGGCCTATGAATTGGAACCCAGCACAGAGATATCCTCTCCCCCCCTTTCAAGAACATTCTTAAATTAACATTATAATGGTTTCCTAGCAGCCTTGCCAAGCCTAGATCTTCCTTCCAGCCCAAAGCATTTTGCTTCCTCATCTATATCAAATGCAAAGAAATATTTCCAAACCTATGCAATGCTATACGGTCCTTGTGAAGATATCTTATTCATCTTTTGGATCTAACAATCAATACTTAGCTATTTTCCATACCCAACATGAGTATTACTTTAACTTACAAAAAGGTGAGTTAGTTGGTACTGAGTTTTTTTAGACCACAAAATATGAGCGCTGAGAATGTCAAGAGATAAAGGGTTGAAGGCAGAAATCTGAATAAGATTTTTCTTCTTTCACGGTTCTGCTGTAAGTCCTATAGAAAGAATTTTGACTTGCTGTCTGGCTTCTATCTACATGATATGTCTACTAAATTTTGTGAGTAGGAATGTTTATAGATAAAACAAGTTTATATAAATACATCTTTGCTGTAAACATTGAGAAACTAAATTTAACAAACACTGGAGGAGAAAGGGAGGTGTACAATACGATTAAGTGAAGGAATGTTCCCAAATAAATACAAATAAGTAATTATTTGCTTAAAACAGGATAACCTAAGAACTTTTGGAGCCTGTACCAGGATGAATATCCATAACTCCGACTCCACATTTATTGACCCAACTTGAACATTTTATCCAGGTTAGAAATTTGAAGAAACCTAGCAAGACAATGGAAGAGATAACTTAATGTTGCCAGTTATCTAAAACCTCAGGGTTTTGTTTTGTTTTGTTTTCATCATTCCTGCCTCTCAGTTAATATTTTACAGATTATAAGTATATAATATCTTGATAATGTGTTCAATAATTTACATGGAGGGATTAGTACAAATGTTTGATGACTCGTTGAAATGAGGCATCTTCACATTTCAGTGAATAACCAAGGAAAAACCCTGCAGCTTTCGGCTGGCAGTTCAGAGGAAGTTTCTGTTGAGTGTCTGAGGCAGTCAGACTACTATCTCCTTTGCCTGTCCATTTCTATAGCAGCTTTGTTGTGTTTTATGATGATAGCCTCTCCCCCTTGGGACCAGCCACAGGAAAGGTACAATAGCAGCATTATTTGTATTGTTTGGTTTTGTATGAGACGCACATTGGGAAACCACTACTTTGTGGAATAGCATTTGCCGGAGGTCTCCAGGGGGCACCAATCTCACTGGTTCAACCCAAAGCTGAATGACAATAAAGAATGGGGGAAATTAAAAGGAAAGGTGCTTTAATTGAATCTGTATTTGTGGAAATGTGATACAGACCAAGAAAACACTTTTCTCAGTTCCTGGAATGAGAAAGAGGGCTTCTCCAGAGACCCTCTGCAATAACAGCCAAATCAGGCTAAGTCAAATGCCCTCCATTAGCCGAAGATGTTCTTAAAAATGTCTTATTTAAGAAATTCTTATTCTTCCATTGATAAATAAAATAAGACATTGGAAAAAAAATTAAATATAAAATGATATAAAGAAAGATCTAAAACAGGAGTCAACCAATCAACTTTCTCATTAAAGGCCTTTGCAGGGCACATGGTCTCTGTCAAAACTACTCAGCTTTGCCAGCAGAGGGTGGAAGGAGCCACAGAAAATAAATGAGCAAATGGGCACAGTTATGTTTCAGTAAAATTTCATATATAAACATGGGCCACATTTGACTCAGGGAGCTATAGTTTATTGATCATATAACTAAAATATTTCCCAATCCACCTGCTAACTCTAACGCCGAGGAAAGGTCTCATGTGATGAAGTAAGTTCTAAAGGTCTAAAATCCCAGTCTTTTGTGGCAGATTCTGTTGTCCCTCAGTCACAGGGCTCTCATGCCAAACCAAGCTGGGGTGTTAAATGTGGAACCCCTGAATCGTCTGGCGCCTCCATCTTTATTTCTCCAGAACCACACAAGGCAAGTCACCTTCCACTCAGCTTCTAATAAAATGATTTGCAGCTGAGATGTGGTTAAACAAACAAACAAAACAAACAAAAGAAAAAAGCATTGCAGTCAGGTTTTGTATTTGTACCACTGACGTCTCATTCACCAGTATGCATACTTAGACAAAGCATGATCGGGATGATCATGGCTTTCATGTTCCTTACCTCTAAGAGTCAATATTTAACTCAATAGAAACAGTGTCAGGATCAAAGGAGAAAATCTGCCTGAATATTCTTTATTAATTACAAAGGGCTAAACAAGTGTCAGCTAGGGTCAACATATCAATAAAATATACAGATAAACGAACAGGCCCTCAGGTAAGCTGTGATAATGGATTACATGATGGGTTGTGATAAGCAAACACACAGATCCCATGTGTGCATTAGCCAGTTGATTTTACTCTTCTACTTCAGGGCTTCCAGATTATATCTCCTAGTCTTAACAAGTACACTTGTAAATATATTGTAAAAAATGTAGTAAATTGTATTTATGTTTAATTATAGGGGTGTCGGGATGGAATCCTAATCTTTAAAAATATCTACTAAAATTAAATATTCTATTAGGTTAAGGAATAAGCACCCTTTTTATATTTGAAAGAATGCCTGTTACTGTGCTTTTCAATTTGGGACACAATACAAACTAGTCTGAGGTTCACAAATGACTCACTGAACCAGAGTATGTAGGAAACTTCCCAGGGTTGGGCTGATAAAAATTCCCTAGTGCTTCATAGAATCATAACTTTTGCTCTTCTAAAGTCAAGTTCAAACCATATCCTGACACTCTTTCTCAATAAGTGTTCTATGAGGACATTGTGAAATAGTAAAAGAAAGAATGGCATTGCTATATTGTGTTTTTTGGTTGTGCTGATCACAGTAATTTACTGTAGAAAATATTCCAGTCTATTGATTTGTTTGCTTTAATCCCATAGCTCTTTTTAGAGCTATTCCATTTATATCAAGTTATTTTAGTTCTATAACCCCCCAAAAGACATACAATTTATTGCAATTAAAAACAAATCTTTTATTATTATTTGAAGAACTATTCTTACTGTCCATGGCTTCCGAAAATGCCTATGGACTCCATTTTTTGGCCTAAACATTATGGGTCCTTGCAGTTCTGAAAGCCAGTCAACTACCAGCCTGACCCAGTCAAGATCTGTCTACAGGCACCCTCTCTCTGTAAAAGCCTGCTGCGGATGCGGAAGTTCTGGAAGGGAAAGAGGGAGTGGATGGCAGAAGCAGAAAAGGTATGGAAGACATTCTGTATTCACTCAAGCCTAGCAAGGTCTGTAAGACAGAACCCAAATTCATAGAACCATGTATAGCAACACAGTCAAAAGCATAAAACTAGGAGTAAAGAGCCCTAGTCTAATCCCAAACATATTACTAATGTTCTGGGTGCCTTTGTACAAGTCGCTTTTATGCACTGAATTTCCATTTCCTCACCCATACTTCTAGAGGCTTTATACTCCTGCATACCCAATCTTCTATTTTTTACTGTTTTACAGATTCATGATTCCAAGGGTTTTAATAGAAATTTAATATAATGGGTTACAGAAAGTTTAATGGGGAGAGTCTCTTCTTCATATCACAGTGTGATAAGAGCAAGTGCTTACTTAGGCTCACTGACTTGAGTTCTGCTTTATAATGCAGTTGCTTCTTTACCTCAGACCCTTGGCTGTATCATAACTCTATAATGAACACATGAACTCTCAGACTGAAGTTATTGAGAGTTGTCTTTTGTTTGGTTTCATGCCTTCTAGATAAGACACAACCCCTTCCTGGTGCCTAGAACTATATCCCCACTCCTCCCAACTCTGACAGAATACTCTAGCCAAAATATTGAGCCTACTCTGATTGATTGTACAGTGGGGTGGCACAATACAAAAACCATAAACCTGAAAAAGTATCCCTGAATGACATTATAATTTATATGTAGAATCAGAATTCTATATCTTATCACTAATAGGTTATCCAAACAAAATACCTATTTATATCAGTGAAGAAAATAGACAATATATACTTATGCTATTTATTACATAATCAAAGCACATAGAAACTGGAATAGAATCATAATCCAACAACCGTTAGTGTACTGGGGCAATGGTTCTCAACTCTGATAGTACAATACAGTCATGCTTTAATGTTTTAAATGACCAGAGTTCCTCTCCTGATTATTAAAGCAAAAACTTTGATTGTTGAGAGTTGTATCCCAGAGGGTGTTATTTACAATTACCAAAATATAAATGGTACACAAGGAGTTTTTCTATTCCACTGTCCCGACATTGTTCTAAAAACAGATGCCAGGAGAGCATTTGCAAACACCTCATTTTTTTACACAAGTCATCCTTCCTTCATTAGCACAAATTTCAGTAAGGGAATAAATTTCATTTCATCTTTCAAGTTTTTATTGAATTAGAAGGAGGACAGAGCCACTGGCAATTATCATTTTTAAAAGGATAATATTGTCTGAAAAAAAAGCAGTCATGGAAGTTGCTCCAGGTGGCCTCAGAAACCTCTGAAGATTTTCTCATTTCTCACTAATTCACATCTTCCCGTCTGTAAGAAGGAGGCAACATTTGCCTCTGACCACCCAGAAGAATGCTCTGAGTGAAATATAATTAAATACGTGAGTCCCTAGGAGTCCTTTTCATAACAAAGGTATGATGTAAAATTAAGATATCATGATAGTTACTGTGGTTGTCACTACTACTGTTACTTCACTGCTGTACTACAATATCCCCGTCATTCTGTTAACTATCTTCTTTGGAACCAAAAGTGACAAGTGAAAAATGATTTTTAATGTCATACTTGCTTTGTCTTGTTAAAAAAAATGTCTTTGAGGACCTCAGAGAAGGCCAGAAATACAGTATTCTTATAAGCCAACATCCCCATAACCTCATATCTAATGCACACACTCATTATTTCTGTTTCTCTACCCCTTCAATTACTATGCCTTTTTACTCAAATATAATGTAAAGCTTCAGCTGATTTGAATAGTGTTATAAAACATTGATGGCGTTCTCTTTAGAGCATTAAATTATATCAGCCTTTCTTGATCTAGCCTCCCTGAATTATCAGAACTACTGTATCTTGCTTCCAGAAGACAAGCCCCATTTCACATCTGTGTCTTGCAGGGTCATGTAATATGTGCCCAATAGGGCCTATATCCAGAGTCTCAAGTCCTTCTTCCTTGTATGCATGACGACAGAAGTGGAATTGAGGTCTACAGTCCTTCTTCGAAAATTGCTGATGCCTGGCCTGTGGTGGCGCAATGGATAGAGCGTTGATCTGGAATGCTCAGGTCGCTGGTTCTAAACCCCAGGTTTAACCGATCAAGGCACATATGAGAAGGAACCACTACCAGTTGATGCTTCCTGTTCCCCCCTCCCTTTCTCTTTCACTCCCCTCTTTCTAGTATCAATAAATAAAATCTTTTAAAAATATTACTGGGACCATATATGATAAACCATCAGCTAACATCATATTAAATGGCACTAAACTGAAGGCTTTCCCCCTTAAATCAGGAACAAAACAGGGTTGTCCACTCTCTCCACTCTTATTTAATGTGGTACTAGAGGTTCTAGCCAGAGCAATCAGACAAGACAAAGAAATAAAAGGCATCCATATCGGAAAAGAAGAAGTAAAGGTATCACTTTTTGCAGATGATATGATCCTATACATCGAAAACCCCAAAGAATCCACAAAAAGACTACTAGAAACAATAAGCCAATACAGTAAGGTCGCAGGATACAAAAGTAACATACAGAAGTCAATAGCCTTTCTATATGCCAACAATGAAACAATTGAGAACGAACTCAAAAGAATAATCCCCTTCATGATTGCAACAAAAAAAATAAAATACTTAGGAATAAACATAACAAAGAATGTAAAGGACTTATATAATGAAAACTATAAACCATTGTTAAGGGAAATCGAAAAAGATATAATGAGATGGAAGAATATACCTTGTTCTTGGCTAGGAAGAATAAATATAATCAAGATGGCTATATTACCCAAAGCAATATACAAATTTAATGCAATTCCCATCAAACTTCCAATGACATTTTTTAAAGAAATAGAGTAAAAAATCATCAGATTTATATGGAACTATAAAAAACCCCGAATAGCCAAAGCAATCCTAAAGAAAAAGAATGAAGCTGGGGGCATTACAATACTTGACTTCAAACTCTATTATAGGGCCACAACAATCAAAACAGCATGGTATTGGCAGAAAAATAGACACTCAGACCAATGGAACAGAATAGAAAGTCCAGAAATAAAACCACATATATATAGTCAAATAATTTTTGATAAAGGGGCCAACAACACACAATGAAGAAAAGAAAGCCTCTTCAATAAATGGTGCTGGGAAAACTGGAAAGCCACATGCAAAAAGAATGAAACTGGACTACAGTTTGTCCCCCTGTACAAAAATTAACTCAAAATGGATCAAAGATCTAAACATAAGACCTGAAACAATTAAGTACATAGAAGAAGACATAGGTACTCAACTCATGGACCTGGGTTTTAAAGAGCATTTTATGAATTTGACTCCACAGGCAAGAGAAGTGAAGGCAAAAATTAATGAATGGGACTACATCAGACTAAGAAGTTTTTGCTCAGCAAGAGAAACTGATAACAAAATAAACAGAAAGCCAACTAAATGGGAAATGATATTTTCAAACAACAGCTCAGATAAGGGCCTAATATCCAAAATATACAAAGAACTCATAAAACTCAACAACAAACAAACAAACAATCCAATAAAAAAATGGGAAGAGGATATGAACAGACACTTCTCCCAGGAAGAAATACAAATGGCCAACAGATATATGAAAAGATGCTCATCTTCTTTAGTTATTAGAGAAATGCAAATCAAAACTGCAATGAGATACCACCTCACACCTGTTAGATTAGCTATTATTAACAAGACAGGTAATAGCAAATGTTGGAGAGGCTGTGGAGAAAAAGGAACCCTCATACACTGTTGGTGGGAATGTAAAGTTGTACAACCATTATGGAAGAAAGTATGGTGGTTCCTCAAAAAACTGAAAATAGAACTACCTTATGACCCAGCAATCCCTCTACTGGGTATATACCCCCAAAACTCAGAAACATTGATACATAAAGACACATGCAGCCCCATGTTTATTGCAGCATTGTTCACAGCGGCCAGGACATGGAAACAACCAAAAAGCCCGTCAATAGATGACTGGATAAAGAAGATGTGGCACATATACACTATGGAATACTACTCAGCCATAAGAAATGATGACATCGGAACATTTACAGCAAAATGGTGGGATCTTGATAACATGATACGAAGCGAAATAAGTAAATCAGAAAAAAACAGGAACTGCATTATTCCATACGTAGGTGGGACATAAAAATGAAACTAAGAGACATTGATAAGAGTGTGGTGGTTACGGGGGGGGAGGGGGAAATGGGAGAGGGAAAGTGGGAGGGGGAGGGGCACAAAGAAAACAAGATAGAAGGTGACAGAGGACAATCTGACTTTGGGTGATGGGTCTGCAACATAATTGAACGACAAGATAACCTGGACTTGTTATCTTTGAATATATGTATCCTGATTTATTGATGTCACCCCATTAAAAAAATAAAATTATTATAAAAAAAATACTTAAAAAAAAATATTACTGGGACCACATAATTATTTCCAAAAACCCTTAAAAGATGTTCTTCAAAATGTTCAACTATATATGTGACTCTAAAATTCAATTTGAAGAACAAATCAAACATCACTGGTAAAATAGCAAAACTAGCTCTGAGTAGTTTAATAGTGTGTATGGAAGCATGGGTGTTTTCCCCTACCAAATATTAAGACATACAATTGAGTTACAATATTGAAGGCATTTTCACTCTGGTCCAAAATATATAGCCATACAATAAAATAGAATAGAAAATATAAGACTAATTTACGTTTATAAAAGAATTGAGAAAATGATAAAGCTAGGAACTACTATTGTGACTGAAATGTTTATTCATTTCTAATTGTTACTCATAGTATATAGAAAATATATATATATTTTTTACATTAAATTGGTGACTGGCCATCTTACTCAATTCACTATTATTTTCTAATAGGTTTTCAGTTGATTAGCTTTTGGTTTCCAGGTCCACAAATTACATCTTATACATTATCATTATCTCCTTATATTTCCATATACTTACTAGCATTATTAGTACTGGTTTTTGTATTATTATGCATTGATTAGAACTTCCAGAATTGTTATAAATATTAGAGGTGATGGGAAGCATCCTTCTGACTTTTCTACTAAGTGGACATTGACTGTTAGCTTTTTGAATTATTCTCTAAAAAATTTTTTTTATTTGTTGATTTTAGTAAGAGAGGAAGGGAGGAAGAAAAAGAGAGAAACAGCAATATCAAGCTGCTCCTGCATGTGCCCTGACTGGGCATTGAACCAGCAACCTCTGTGCTCCAGGATGATGCTCTAACCAACTGAGCTATCCGGACAGGGTTTTTAGTTTTAATTATATATTTTTCTTATGTAAAAAAGGCACATTATCCCTAGTGTATTGAAAGTACATTTTGATTCATGCATATATGTTGCATTTATAAATGTCTTTACAGCATCTATCAGAAGATTTTCATAATTTTTTTCCTTATGACCATAGATCATATCCTTAAATTTCTAAATTAAATTGTTGCTTGGTATGGTTTTTATTTAAAATAATCAGAATTTGACAATATTGTGTTTAACATTTTTGTATCTATAGTCATAAATAAAATTGGTTTATGGCCTTTTTTGGTATTATTCTTGTCAGGTGTTAGTCAAAGTATAAAGTATTCTGCTTTTAAAACTGGTATTCTGGGCGATCATTTAGCTGAATAAACAATCAAACAGGATGAATTATATTATCCAAATCTACCTGAGTAAGAAAGTTTAGAGTTCAACTGTTAGATCAAATTAATGAAATTAATAAATAAATTCTTTAATTTTCTTTGTACAGGTAAAAACAACTTTGAGAATCACAGCAATGTAAATATAACACCAAATTAGCTTTTATATTTGGAAATTAAAACTTTAAGTCATTCAGATTATCACCTATATGCATAAAACATATATACAACAAAAATTAGATTGACTTTCTTTTTCATTAATTAAATTACTGACAAAATGTTGTACTCTATGAAAACACTCAAGCCAAGACAAATTTTGGTAAAAATTGGGACAAGAACAAATTTTTTATGTACTAGGAATAAATGGTTATATTTCGCATGCTGACCACTGTGAAACACTAGGAAGTCAATGGTACATGGACTTAATAAATCTGTGTCCAAGTAAAAAACTGCAAACCAGTTGCAAGACATAAAATCAACATATAAAAAGAAAATAAAACACTTGCTTTTAAATACGTTACAATGAACAATCCAAAAAGAAAATTAGAAAAGCTATTTCATTTACAAAAGCATCTAAAAGAATAAAGTGCTTAGCAATAAACTTAACCAAGGAAACAAAAGACTTGTACATTGAAAACAGCAAAATCTTGCCAAACAAAATTAGACACTGATAAATGTTAATAAGTGTTCATGAGTTGGAAGACAATATTATTAAGATGTCAGTATTACTCAAAGAAATCTACATAGTCAATGCAATCTCTATCAAAATCCCAATGATATTTTTTTCAGAAATAGAACAATCCAACCTAAAACTCATGTGGAATCTCAAGAGACCTCTAATAACCGAACAATTTTGAAAATGAACAAAACTGGAAGCCTCACACTTCCATGTTTCAAAACTTGTTACAAAGCTACAGTGAACAAAATGACACAGCACTGGCATAAAGAGAGACATATAGACCAATGGAATAGAATACAGAGGCCAGAAATAAATCCCTACATATATGGTCAGATGATTTTCAATAAAAGTACCAAAACCATTCAGTGAGGAAAGGACAGTCTTTTTAATAAACTATGTTAGAAAAAATAAATATCTACATGCAAAAGAATAAAGTTGGACCCTTACCATACACTATGTACAAAAATTAACTCAAAGTAGATCAACAGACCTAAATGCAGGAACTAAGAAGAAAACATAAGGGAAAATCTTTATGAAATTGGATTTGGCAATGATTTATTGGATATAACACCAAAAGTACTGCAACAAAAGAAAAAAAAAAGATAAATTAGACTTCAACAAAATTTTTTAAAAACTTTGTGTATCAAAGAACACTATCAATAGAATAAAATAGCAACCCATGGAATGAGAGAAAATATTTACAAAAAAATATATCTGATCAGGGGTTAATATCCAGAATATTTAAAGGACTCATACAACTCAACAAACAACAAAAGACAATCAAGGTTAAGAAATAGTTAAAGGATTTGAATTACTCTATAATATAGACTTTTATCCAAAGAAGATATATAGATGGACAATAAACATATAAAAAGATGCTAAATTTCATTAATTATTAGGGAAATGCAAATCAAAACTACACTGAGACATCACTTAAAATTCATTAGGGTGGCTAGTATTAAAAAAAGAAAGAAAAAAAGTAGCAAGTGATGACAAGGACTTGAAATTAGAGCCTTGAGCTTCACTGGTGGAAATGTAAAGTAGTACAGCCACTCTGTACTATTTTTTGGTGGTTCCTCAAGAAATTTAATAGAGAGTACCATATGATTTAGCAATCTCATTTCTGTCTATATAACCAAAATAATTGAAAGCAGGAACTCAAGCAAATATTTGTACCCCAATGATCATAGCAGCAGTACTGATAACAGCCAAAAGGTAGAAAACTTCCAAATGTTCATCAATGAATAAATGGATTAATAAAATATCCATATAATGGAATATTATTCAGCTTGAAAAAGTGAATGAAATTCTGATGCATACTACAATGTGAATGAGCTTTGAGGACCATATGTCATGTAATAATCCAGACACAAAAGGACAAATATTGCACAATTTGACTTATATGAGGTACCTAGGATAGTCAAATTCATAAAGACAGAAAATAACATGGTGGCTTCCAAGGGCCGGAGGGAAGGGAAAATGGGCGTTACTGCTCAAAGGGGACAGTTTCAGCTGGGGAAGATAAACAAGCTCTGGAGATAAATGGCAGTCACCGTTGCTCAGTGTGAACATACTTAATGCCACCAAACTTTACACATAAAAATGGTTAAAACAGTAAAACTTTTGTACATTTTATCACAAAAAAATATTCTAAATTGCTTGAGGTGAGAGATGATGTTTTATTTCTCTACATATAAAATGTCTGCTCATCAGGGCCTCTGGAATCAAATGGGCAGGTTTTGAAACACAGCTTTTCCACATACTGTCTAGTATGTGGAACTAGACAGTAACTTCTTCAGAGGCTCTGTTACCATATCTATACAATGACAACTACAATAGCATCCACCTTGTGAGCTGACATGTAGAATAAATAAGCAATGCGTTAAAGAAGAACTTAGTTATGTCTCTAACGAATACGTATTAAATGCCTGTTCATTATTATTCTTATTCTAGAGCTCAGCATAATTGCCGACACAGTTCTCATCTTTGATAGCACCTGTATGAATGGGTATAACGTTAAGCTTGAGTTTCTGTCTGTAAAATGGCAGCCACGTAGTCTTCATTGCATATTGCCATGATGATGAAATGAGATTATAACACAGTGCTTGTAAACTGTAAGGCTATATAAAAATAAGAGACTTAATCACATAAAGATAAAATATATTGGAAAGTAAAGCAAGTTTTTAAAAAGACTTGTATTTGCCACAAAGAACATTTTTCAGAGTTGACTTTAAATGTAAAAATGCATTTCAAAAGAAAAATATATAGAAACCCCTAAATCCGGAATTATAATATTCAGGTTTCTCAGACATATGAAAAAAACTGGTCACACACACACACACACACACACACACACACACACACACACACACATTCTAAACACATATTTCTCAGTGGCACTTACATTCATGAAAAATAATCCAAATAACTATCATTCTGAAATGATTGCTTATACCACACCTCGTGACCAAGGAAAAGCTACCTTCCACATAGACTTTAGTCTCATGGCATACATAGCCTTGATGAGAATTCTCTAAAAGAGCCAAAGCACCCACAGTTGAGTAAAACCAGATGCTCAGTGATCAACTGAGGGCATCTGGTTTCAAAAGGAGTATTTGGAGGTTTTCCTGTACTCCGAGGAGTGCTGGCAAGGAGAGCCGTTCCGCGCATGCACCTTCTTCTCTTGGGCAGCAGAGGGCACTCCAACTCCACAAGAGACAGCCAGTCTCGGGCCCATAGCTTGCTTTCCCTTACTGGCCTCCCTGACTGAGAGACCTGTGAACTCCAGACCAGCAGAAACCCTCTGTTCCCACAACCAGATCCCACTGAAAACATATTTCCATTCCCTGAGAACCATCAGCACATTCAAAAGAGTAAAAGGAGCCTCGGTGAAGGGAAACTGTGCAGGCCAACGTACGGCAGGCTGCCTCACGTCTCACCAACTTCTTTCACACATCTTTTATTCCGAGGAGAGTTGAAAATGTCTGTAGCAGAAATTGTGAAGGAGCAACTAATACCTCCCACAGTCCACAATTCCAAAGCAGGTTTCACTGAGGAATATTAAGTTACAGCCAAATACCATCGAACCGGCAGCCTGGTTGAACATTCCCACCTTTCTCAACAAAAGTCACACAGGTGAAGAATAGGGAGAGATTATGGCACGCTGTCAGGAAAAGGCTAGGCAATGACCCTGCCTGTCTTGGCCAAAATCAAGTCATCTTTCTTACCACGTCTAGGTCTGCAGAAATTTCTGAGGCTAACTCACACCGTGCAGAAAACGGTGTTACCTGCTAATGTGGTCAAGAAGAAAGCTTTCATAAGGTGTTGCTCTTTCCTCTGGACCCTATTATTTAGTTGGCTATTCACATAGACATAGCCCTAATTTAATTCTAGGAAAACCTCAGATATAATGTTTTTGGTCAGATTCGCTTTGTTCCATTCATACTGCCTAAGAGCACAGATAACTCTCTCTAAGGCCATCCAGTGAGATCTGCCGTTCCTCTCTGCTTTCTGTTCTCCCAGACCTGTCCCATTTTCCTCATCCGACTGTCGTCATCCAGTCTCCTTTAGTCAACAAGATATACATTCTTTCCAGATTAGCTGAACATCACAAAGAAATAAAATAACCATCCAGACTTGAACCTACATGAACTAATATGTCATTAAAGTCACCTGGCCTCCATGGCATTGGCAAAACTTGGTGAAACTTACATTGAAGGAAACTTATTACAATGTGTCCCTTCGGTCAATTTAACAAGCTTCAGAAAGTAGGACATTTGTGGAATGTATAAGAGATTGTTAGGGACTGTGCCTTACTTAGGCATCTTGATAGCAAGTGGTAGGTCCTTCACTAGGCCTTAAAATGATCAAGAACCAAGTTCAAATACTGGCTCTGGTATTTTTTACCTGTGTTACCTCGAGTACTTCACTTAACTTCTCATAGATCCACGCCCTCAGATATAAAAATAAAAATAGAAACAACCTAGGGTCATTGAAAATTTCATGTTATATTCGTATTTCAACAACACTCCTAGATGCTCAGTAAACATGAGATTCTCCTTTTGATAAATAAAAGTTACACAAACTTTCTAAAACTCAGATTTGACAAATGTTACATGCAAAACACATGTTACTGGCTTAGGAGAAGTTCAAATTCTTCATTTTACTCTCTCCCTTTCAAGATATACAATGTCAGCAAGCTTCATGGGGGGGAGTAGAAATATATTTAGCTATAAAAAATTGTCCTTTTTCCTGAAAACCTCAGAAGAGGCTTCTTCTTTCTATTCAGAAATTTCCCTGGTGTCTCCGAAAATGAACAAACAGGCCTACGGAAGACTGACAAAGAACAACCTGAGATTTGTGTAGAAGACTTTGGTGCTATACTCTCAGCATTTCTAAATCACGCTGAACATCTAGGTTTCTTTCCAAATAGTATATTGATTACTTGCAGTCAAATTGTAGTCTTTTTGAAACAGCATGTTCCTTTATCATCAAGGAGCCAGCAATTTCAGATTCCATAATTGAGAGCTCCATAGTTTATAAGAATTGATATTCAGAATAAGACTTTTTAGTTTGAAGCTGAATAATGATAGATTTGTGTTGAGCCTGGCTGCTTGCTGGGAAAAAAATAGTGCATTTCAAGTTCTCGTATTTTTGCCAGGGGAAACAGCGCCTTATGCATTCTTTCAGGAGAGAAAAATATTTCCATCTATCATACCAGTTTAGAAGACCTAATTGTAGAAATATCATGTTGATAGTTTCTTCTTTTCTGGGGATGGCTACTCAAGACTAAACAAGCAATTGTAAATTCACACCCTCATTCTAGCAAAATCATGTGTTCCATATTACATGTAGCACTATTATTTTGTCTTAAATGCTCTATTTCTCAATTAGGAAAAATGATAAAGGAGAGAATGAATTAACCAGCTTTCCATAATGGGTAATGCTATGCTTGTACCCTCCCAAATAAAATGAAAATAAATGTAGACTCCTTGCCCATATTTATATTTTTAAAAATAGACATCCACTGATCTTCATTAATTTTTTTCATCCCTATTATTTTGAAAGTGTCATTAATGATATATCTGTGCTTTTTCCTTTCTTGAAAAACAATACATATTTCAAGCTTTTATTCTAATATCAATTCTGAAGTTACTCTTTAAACTTTCATAAAATATTTTGGGACACATTTTAAAAGCAACAAATTCTAATTAGTTGATAATAGTACAAATATCTCATATCTGCTCTCCTTTTTGGGCAAAGATTCTCAAATTTAGTAATTTTTAATCAAAGTAGACATTCTGATTCACATCTCATTAAATATGAGTTTGAAAGAAAAGACAGGAGTATTTTACACAAAGTGCCGGAATGTATAAAACCTGAGAGTGTTCTTCTATAGCAGCTCCGTGATCAAAATACAATGAGTCCGTCTGGTAAGACACAAATTGCCCCTACTGCACCAGACCTTTAAAAAAAAATGTCCTGCTCTCTCAGCAATGTTGGTAGAGAATGAATACAGGAAATAGTTCAGTTTACTGGATCTATATGCATGTGTTATTCTATATAACACTATTTCCATAATTTATTACAATATCATGTTATTATAATTGTGGATGTAGCTCCTCTGTGATGCCTTTAGAGACTATGTCAATACAACATTATCCCTCTTTTCTTTCAAATTCTGTAACAGAGTATCATATAGTTTGGCATTCCAAATTTCTTTCTACTGCATATATATTGATTTTCACTGTACAAAAATTATATATTCTTTGTAGTCACAGACACACAAAATTTTATATATATACACAGTTTCTTAAGAAGTGACAGGCATATAATAGGACCTCCAAAAAACTTTTTTTTTCATAATACATAGCCTTAGGGAATCTCATGGATTGCAAACAAGAATTTTTAAAATCACAGTGATTTATGATAGTATTATTAATATCAAGAAATCAAGAAAGTTATTTGCAGGCTACAGCCTTTAACCACAATTATTTTTTCACCTTTCAGCATCCCCTCCCACATATTCCTGATCCCTAAGTGAGAAAAGGGATGCCATCTAATTTTTCCATAAAATCCTAAAAACATAATTTTACAAATTCAAAAATCATAATTTTTTTAGCGCAATTGTTAATTTTCAGTGGTGGTTCTGAAGAAATTTAAGACCATATAGGTGAAAATTTTGAAATCAAAGTAACTATACTGTGTACATTAAAAAGCAGAGAGAAATAAAATTTGAAATTAGTATAATTCCTTGGTGAAGTTTTCAGGTTCCAGTGTATGCTTTTAAGCAATAATCATTGCCAGAGCATTTCCATTAATTTTGTGGAGTACATAAAATGTATTTAAAATTGTTAGTCTTTTTAACCTTGACATGTTTATTATTTTAGAGTAAAAAAATATATAGTACTAGTGAAAGTGGAAAGTTTTTTATAATTTAAGAATTATGCAGTGTCTCAAAGAATAGTAAGATCCTATAGATATATGAAAATAAAGACGTTTTTACCTAAACTAAGTAGCCAATTAGTTCACTGTTCATCTTTACCTTTCAAATTTAATAAATAAAGTATTTGTCAAATTTGCTGCACATAAAAGATATGGTCATATAAGCATAATTAATTATACAATAACATTTTATACATGTGAAACTAAAATCACAACTATTGTTGAAGAACACTCTATGAGGATTAAGGAATTCTATGTTAGGAATTGAGTAGCAAGTACTATGCACCAAAGCAAAAGAAAATCAATCTGTATGAAATCTGTCTGGCTTAAAAAAAGAGAGGTGGATTAAACTGAAATACTTAAAGTAAAACAATTTCATCTCCAACATGTATCTTCTTCACACACACACACACACACACACACACACACACACACACCCCAATACATAATCACTATCACTTTTTTTGGTTTACTACTACCTGTACTCATGTTAAAATTCACTTTTAAAACAAAGACCATTTTGCAGTAGGTCGGATGTTTCTAGAAATAGCACATGACTAGTGGCTATCCTACCCAGCTATCTCCTTTATCCCTCTAGAGAGAATCAACAGACTTTGTATCTGCAATATAATCAGCTTGCAAAGGCAAGATCACACTAAAAGCAAACTTTACATTACACACATGTGATTGTCTGTTCACTCTAACTCGAATAAAAAGTGAATTTTACTATGTACCTTCAAAGATTATTCAAGCCATTTTATAATATGTTCCCTCCAGAGAAACAAGCATGTGATTAGCAGTCTGGAACACTAGCACTGTTCCTGAATGGAGAGTTCTCATCCCATCTCAATGGGATCAAAGAAAGGAGAAAGACTCCGAAATAGACACAGTGCGTGTGGTTTGGCTATCACAAACCATGCAACTGATCTCTACTGCCTTGTTTCAATTCAACTGTATTCAGAAGTTATACATTGTTTTTAGAAATAATATTAATAATAACCCTGCCAATTCCAAGTCTTGAAAGTGAATTGAAAGCTCTTGGTTGGGTCCCAACATCAAGGATGAGTCGCAGGAGAAGACTTATTGATAGCCAGCAGCGAAGACTACACCCTCAGTTCCTATGGCTTAAGGTCATGAAGGTGAAAGAAGGAAAATAAATGTGGTTCTCACCTAGCAATAATCGATTTAAAAGAATACAAAACAAAACTTTCCCTCCAGCTACTGCTTTCATGCCAGAGAAATAAAATACATGTACAAAACTTAAAGCTTGTTGCATCTAACCCTTTCTGATCCCTTTTACATTCAGTTATCAATAATATTGTATAATAACAATGATAATAACGCTTATGCCCAGGGCTGGATGGTGTTAGTTAATATTTATAAAGCTTTCTGAAAATGAAAAGTACTAAAATACTGAGTATATTCTTTTCCTTTCTCCTTTCACTCTTTACTCTCATTTCCTTCTTTTATCACAGATCAATTTGTTTTTCCTCCTGTCTGGCTAATCTTTTCACCGGTTGTAGTTTCTACTCTTTTTTCTGTGCTTGCCCTTGACCACACAGCGACCCCTGTCACTCTCACACTTTGATCTTATCTTTCTCTTTCCCCTCCAGTATTTCAGGCACTTCTTTCTCATCTTCCTTTTCCTTTTCATTTCTTCTCTCTAGTTTTTCTTTATTTACTCCTCACTCTCTTTCGTCATATTGTTTGTATATTTATCTTTTTAACTTTCCTCATTTTTTTTTTAAACATCAGTAAAACAGTAGGACTGTGACAGCTTTTAATTAAATTTTGTCCTCATGTTATGGGCTATTGAGACCAACTGGATAAATCCAATTAGTTGTTCTCAGTTCTCTCCTACTAGATATCATATTTTCCCGTGTAAAAGATACACTTTTTTTCAAACAATTTGGGGTCTAAAAACTGAATGTGTCTTATACAGTGATTGTAGATATTTTTACTTACATTTCCCATTTTTTTGCGCTTGTTTTTGCGCTCACTGTTTAAGATAGTGATTCTTCATCAGACACAGATGAGGACAAGCTAATGGATGGAAGTTTTGGCAGTGATGAGGAGTTTTATGATGAGTTTTACAATGAATAAAACTTGACTTCAATAACTTTATGTAATTTTTTTTTCAAATTTCAGGCCCCAAAATTAAAGTGTGTCTTATACATAGGAGTGTCTTATACATGGGGAAATACAGTATTTTCTACTGGATAGCAAATTCCATAAAATCATAAACTGTGACCATCTGGAAAGTCTCAATAAAATACTGTTTTCAATGAATCCCTCTATTCCATGCCATCTTGACAACCTAAGAGCTTTCATTGTGGTTATGAGTTTTCCAAAACCTAATCACAGAGCATAAGTATTGTGTCAGGATTAAGTTGGTCTCACATATACCCTCCCATTGTATGTGCAACTTCTATAGGCTTTATTGGCAAACAATAAATGATCAGAATTTGTCAAATTATCATCCCCTTTCTAAAACTGAAAATGTAAAATGCTGGTGTGATAGCTCAGTTGGTAGAGCATTGTCCAGATATGCAGAGGTTGCCTATTTGATCCCTGGTCAGGGCACACCAGAAACAGATTTTTCTGCCTCTCTCTCTCTCCGTCTCTCCCTTCTTCTCTCTTAAGTTGTAGTTGTAAGAATTAAACAATTTTAAATTCTATATTTTAATGATTTGTATTTCAAGATATTCTACTGTTTAAGACATTTACTCATATTTTAGAAATAGGAATCCTAATTTGAAGACTTATTTAGTTTATAAGCTCATGACTCAACTAGTTGCTTTCTAATTATACTCACTCATCAGAGTCCCTTTATCTAGTTATAACATCATCATCTGAATAATCTAACTAAATCACTTAAATACTGCTGTATTCTTGCTCAAAGGTTTTGGGGGCTTTTTCAACTGTTTATAAAGTTTAAAACTTACCAGTTAAGACCCACAAAATCATTCCTCAGCTTACATTCTCAAGTCAAATAAAATAAATTAGTAAACACATATTATATGTTCTGTTAGGCGCAGTTGGGCCACATTTTCCCATTTGCATCTGCCTCATGAGATCACAGAAAGCACAAGCCGTTATATCAAAAACCAGCACCCAGTAGAACTTGGCATGAGCCCTCTGTTCAGATATACATTCATCTAAACCCCTGTTTTCTTCCAAATAGTTGTTAATCTGTCTCACAAATCCTCTGTGCTTTCAAGCATCTCTGCCATTTCATTCATCCAAGAGGACCATGCCAAACCTCTCTGCCTATCATTTAAAAATAAATAAATAAATAAATAAATAAATAAATAAGCTCTACCCAAAATTTTGAAGTGATGTTTCCCCATCCTATGATAATTATTGCCAAATATGCTTATTTTGATGATTGATCAAGCACAGTTTTATTATTTTATTCAACAGCTGCACTTAAATTCTTAAATGTTCAGGAAATTTTACTACATTTTGTAGGGATTGTGAAACTGTATGGAACAGTTGCTACCGTTAATGATGTTTATCCTCTCAGGCAGATAAAGAATGAAGAGATGATGATAAGTAACACTGAAGACCACCAATTAAATTGTAAAGGTGAAGAAGAAAACATTTTCGGTAGGTTAGTGATCAGGTAGAAAGTAGTTAGCTTTAGAATTGAGTATGCTACAGAGGCACAAAGAAGGGTAAGAGGTTGTTTTCAGCAGATGTATCAGTTACCTATTGCTATGTAACAAATTACCCCAGAATTTCATGGCTCAACACAGCAAACATTTCACTTATATCTCAGTTTCTATGGACTAGGAATCTGGGTGCAGTTTAATTTAGTTTCTCTGAATCAGGTATCTCATGAGATTGCAATCAAGCAGTTGGCTGGAGCTTCAGTATCATCTGAAGGTTCTCACTTCTAAGGCTGTTCACATGCTTACTGACTAGCCTCAGTCCCTTGTTACGTGGATCTTTCCACAGGGGTGACTTATGACTAGGTTTCTGGTTTTCTTGGGGTCAGAGATCCCAGAGAAAGAAAAAGGGAGAGCAAGTATACCCAAGGCAGAAACCAATCACTGTAGTACTTCTGCTATATTCTATTCCTTATAACCAAGCCCACACTCAAGGAGAGATTACACAAGGGTGTGAATACCAGGAGGCAGGGATCACTAGGACCACAGTAGAGACTGCCTCCCACAGCAGTGATGTATAATACAGTGAAAGGTAACAAACAAAAAGCTTCATGAGCATTTAGGAAATAGTAAGCAGTCCAGGTGACTGGACACGTTACAAGAATGCAGAGAGTTCTAATATTGCTGAAAAGTCTGACTTTATGCAGCTAGTAGAGACCTGTTGAAATAATGAGAACATTATGATCAGAGTATATTTATGCATTCATACAAGTCATATTATACAACTCATAATAATAGCCAGGGGTGGGGGGAGAGGTAGAGGAGGGTATAGTGGGGATAAATGGTGATAGACAAAGACTTGACTTGAAGGGGTGAACACACAATACGGTGTACAGAGATGTGTTGCAGAATTGGGCTCCTGAAACCTGTATGATTATGTTAACCAGTGTCACCCTAATAAATTCAATTTTAAAAAGCTATGAATTTGAGGTAGGAACTTCTGAATAAAGGAATACAGGTTAACAGATTAAGATAACAAACATATATTAGATCCATTTAAAACAAGAATCATTTTGAACTAAAAATTTTATTATATAATTTTCATGCATAATATACATTTATCTATTGAGATTAAATTTTAAGACAATGATAGGCTATGCTTTTGTGTCCCCATTGTGTCTAATACCATACACTCAGTGTTACATAAATATTTGTTTAAAAAAGAGAATGAAAAGGATCATAAAAAGTAGTACTCCAGAAGAGAGAAGAGTGTCAAGAAACATATGGTTGATTTTCTCAAATAACACAAAGTCTTTCAGTTGAAACTGAAAATAGATGCTTACATATAAAAAGTAAAAGGTCTGTCCTGGCCAGGTGGCTCAATTGGTTAGAGCACTGACCTGATATGCCAAGATTAAGGTCTGATCCCTTGTCAGGACACATATGAAATCAACCAATGAATACATAAATAAGTGAAACAACAAATCTCTCTCTCTCTCTCTCTCTCACCCTTTCTCTCTTTCTTTTCCTTCCTCTCTTTCTAAAATCAATAAAAATAAATTTAAAATTTTTCTTTTAAAAGATCTTTCCAAGAGCAGTATCAGCAAGGAGATAATATAGAACCCAACCACAGTAAACAAAGGCAGAATGTAGCAATAGAGGAAGCAAGGACAGACTTTGTTTTTAGGATGTTTGGTTGTGTTGGAAAAAAAGAAAGGATGATAGTAGCTAGGGGAAACTGGGTTTCAACTGAAGACTTTTTTTTTTTTTTTTTTTTTTTTTTTGGTCCAAAGGAAGGAGTTATTGAATAGGAGAAGAATTTAGAGACTTGTGAGGGAAGAAAGATTTTTATGGTGCTAAGTCTCAGAACAGACAGAAAGAAATGAGTTTTTAAAAAATGCACAGATGGTGGCATTAATCGTGGAAAGACACAAGAACAACTCTTGCTCCAAAAGACAAGAGGAAACTGTGTGTGATATGTGAGAAAAGGTTTTTAATTTATGAAGTCCCATCACAAAGTATCTTCTATCAAAATGATCGAAAGGATTATAAGGACCATGACATAGTCTGGTTATGTGTCACAAATGCAGATAATCTAAGGGTTCAGTTAGGTAAATGTAAAGTAAAATAAACTGAATCTACAATAGTCTCTTTTGTCTAATATTTTTATTACATTTCATATAGTTTTGCCTAATGGGACCTCATGGAAAATCTAGTCTCATAAAATAACAATGCAGTGATGGAATTTTATGTTAATATTCAGTCAAGTGACTTAAAAAGAATATTCTTTTTTCCCTCGATCATCAAGAATTCTATTGAATGAATATCTGAGCTCCTATAATATGAGTTGCATCAAGTTGGAAAGCGTAGGAGAAACAAATACAAGTAAAAAATTCTTTCCTTTGAAGAACTCACACTAGAGAAAGGAGGGTGAAAAGTACACAAATTTCTCTGAGGCAGAGTAGATGGCATAAGGTTGTTAGTAACAAATCTATGGGGATACAAAGGAGGAAGTAAAAGTGGCCTCTGAACATGCTCATCAGAAAGTCTTCATGGAAGAGGTTACAATTTTTATGGGATTGGCAGCTTCTAAGGGGGACAATGAAGAAAATGAACTCCAGTGTGAGACAATAACATGCATAAAGACATGGGGGTGGGAGATTATAGAGAGAATGTTCAGAGAAAATCAAATATCCCAATTAGGCTCAAGGGGTGTGGACATCAGGGGAAGAGTTGAAGGCAAGCCTGGAACATATGGGGCTATAAAAAAATGGTACTTTAATCAACGAGTCAATAGATGCTGATCTATGTTTTAAGAAGCTCAACCTCTTGGTGATATGCTTTGGAGTCAGCAGGAAAAAAAGTAGAATTCGGTTAGGAGCCCCTTGCAGTACTCTAGACAAGTCACAGGAACATAAATAGAAACAGGGTCCGAATGGATAGCATCGGAAGGATGTGTGAAACACTGGGAGGTAAAAATCAAAACGATAAAGCAAATGACTGGATGTGACGGTGATGAGAGAGAGCCAGGAATGGCTCCAAAGGTTTTATGTTCTGTTGCCTCTGCTGCCAAGAATTCTTAGAGTTTGGAAAATGGACTGTCTCCAAGAATAGCAATTTAAAGGCAGCACAGAGCAGTTTGAAAGTCCATGCACACTTCAGAAAATTCACTCTCTGAATTCAAAAGTTAGGTAATAGCCTAAATGGGAGGGATAAGCTACAGGGTTTTAAAAATCTACAAAGGGTGAAATCACCAGACCTATTTGAAAGGTGAGCTCTATCAAAAGATCATGAGAAGCAGAAGAGGGAAAAAATATCACTAGTGGGCATCATATTACAGATACCATGACTAGCAGAATGCTAATGTAGGAAATAAAACTGCTACGGAGAGGGTACTGATGGCAAAGTGTGGTCAGATCTATAAAGAAAGAAGGACATTTTGCCAGAACATTTTGCAGCATTTGTTCCTCAGCAAATTATTACTCTAGCCATCAACCACTGACTCTTCAGGACAAAGGAACCTTTATGAGATGTGCTGAACATTGTTCACTTGTTTCTAATCAGGGAGACCTGAGAACAGCTTAAATCCACAAAGAAACTTGAAATTATAACAAGTGCCAGTCAGCTAATCAGTGTAAGATGCACTACTTATCTCCCGAGTAAAAGATGCAGAAAATAGATAGATGCTCTGTCCTAACATTCTGCACTTTGATGTATAAAGAGTCATCCCAAATGTGACCCTAAGTTCTTTCTTTACCTCTCTCTCTTTTATTATATAGTCTTCTTTTCCTTAAATCACCAAATCCCCTGCATAGGCTCTTATTGATATTGGAGACATACATCTCTTATTCCAATGGTATATGAATGATAGCAGTAAATGGTTTTGAAAGTGCCTCAAAAGCAAAATATGGAAATTTCCAACCCACTCTACCAAGAGAATAAGATGAACAGTCATTATGTTTGTGAATTCAGAAAATGCTATCCTCTTGTTCAGAAACTGCATGTATATAATTGTCTCTTTCTCTCTTTATTTTTCCAGTGTGAAACCTCAGACATACTCAAGGACAGATTGCCAGGTTGGTCAAGAACATTACTGCATCTACATACTCAGTAAGTCATAAATCTTCTATACCTTGGCAATGCATACATGACACATGACCCCTGTGGTTGTGTATTCAGAGACAAAAGAGGTCTAGGAAAGCACAGCTTCTTTCACAGGTTATATTTCACACATACCTCTTTGCATCCACCAACAGATCAAGGTAACTAAGATGCAATCTGAAAGGGAGTTTAACACTAATTGTCTTAAGTAGACTAATTTGGCTCAAATAAGCAAAAACAAAATGTCCTTGTGTATTTATTCATATAATAATGCTATCTAGATGTTTTTAGACTTGGATTATGTTTTCTAAGAGCAAATAAACAAATCTCTGAAGTCTTTGGGTTATTTGGTCCAATCTGTCAGACATCAATTAGTTCTATAGAAATCTCTCCTGTCTGTCCTGTTTGAAAAGCCAGCAAAAGTGAAAAATCAACCAGGATGACAAAAGAAACATTTGCCTCTTTTCTCACCAGAAAAATCCATCATTAAAAGAAGGTTTAACATTCAGATCCATAGCTCATTTCTCTTTCTCATGAGAAAACAAACAACTGTGTTATGAAAACATTCACCGCATTACCAGTAGAATTGAGAGGAAATGTTTATTTTGCACTTTTTCCACTAACACTTACAAAATAAATAGGTATGGCTTCTTTGGGTTTGCTTAAATACACCAATAAAAAAAATTACACTTTTGATTTGCAAAGCAATTCAGTGAAAAGGGGCTTCCAAACTATAGGTGTCATTTATATTATCTAAAAATATAACCAGAAAAAGATAAGAAAACTAATTCAGTGTTACTACTTTTAATATGTCCACATTTTACTGAATTATATAATGTCCACTTAAAAAAGTAGCTCTTATTTCTCATGTTTCATATATTCTTAGTATTTTTTCTCAATTTTTTGGTACTTGTTGAGCTAACCAAGGTTCTCGGTTGCAAGTAACAGAATTTAATCTTGGCTAATGCAAACAGAAAATAAATTTATTTCATCTCTTTCCACTATATCATACTTCTTTATTGAAGAGTGTTTTGTTCTCCCAGTTAATATTACATTTCTTAAAATATATAACCAGATATTAAGCCTGTAACAAGTAAATATTTACTTATTCTCCACATTAACAACTTCAATCCAATCACAACTCAATGCCTATGGGCTAATAAGAAATACAACAGTTTGAAGGTGATTTACTGGGCATCCCAAAGTCTCTGCCATATCCACTTCAGAAGACCTCAGAAACATCATTTTAGAAAACCTCAATTATCTGACTCAGGGATCCAGAATAACTGAGTCAGAGAGAGAGAACATAGGTGGAAGAAATTACTAAATTGAAAGGAAAAAGGAAAGTCTTTACAGGTCCATGACTTATTGGGAAGGTAGAGTAAAAGGGAAAATTTTTTAATTGGCTGAAAATTAAATAACAAGATTTTAATGTAAATTATTTATATGACTAATCACATAATCTAAGATTGCTACTTTTTGCTTTCTTTTCTCTCTACATAAAATCTCTACCACAATGAAAGATGGACTGTACAGTTTTACAAGTGTCAACTGATCATGTTTTCATCTATCTACTGCTAGGAGACCAAGAGTTACCCCCATCTCTATTATAAAGAGAAAGGCAAGGAATGGACACCAGATTCAAATTAAAGACAAAACCTTGAACAATTTTTTTTTCTGTATAAGTAAAACTAATTTTAGAAATTAAAAACCATATAAAACAAAGAGTAAATTATGCTCACCAAAGAATGTAATTTAGTAGAGCAACAAGACGTAGGATAGAGTCCTGACTTTACTACCAACTGACCCAATGGCCTTGAACAAACTATAGAACCGCTCCAAGCCTTGCCTTTCTCACCAAACTAATGAGAATGATAAGAGTGCCTTAAAAACTTGTGCAGACTCAAGGGGAAAGTGCATTGCATGTTGGCAAGTAAAGTGAGTGCTCAAGAAAAATGTATCATCATTATCACACTTTAGATAGACCATAATTAGAATTTTCCAATGTCCCAAAGTCTTCTCATATATCTCTTAGGTAAAAATGATACATTTACTAAAAAATGTCTCCAAATAGCATGCCATTTTCAACTTATGTGTGTATGTATGTGTATGAGAGCATGTAGAAGTGTGCCCAAACATCTTGTTTCAAAAGCAATGTGGGGTGCCTTTGTTTTGGGTTGTTGTTGTTTTTTTTAATGTATCTCTGTGGACCAAATGATGGGCCAAAAATAGACTATATATTTTTTTCATCTGAAAGGTACACGTTATTTAAGGCAAGAGCTAGTAAAACTTAAGGTGGGATTTATTTCCTGAAATTCATCTTGTTGAAGCATCATCTCTTGAAGTATAGAAAAGGTGACTTAGTACAATAAATAACCTTAAAGATAAAATAAAAATAAGATCAAATTCTGCATTCTAAGGAGAAATACTTCATCTTCTATTTATCTTGATTCATAGGGCTAGAAAACATTGGATTTGAATTTGGCAAATACAATAAGTATTCCCTCATCCTTTGGCCCACCTCACTACACAAATGTTAGAAGTGTGTGTGTACTGAAGACAGGGGACACATGAGGGTGAATAATGGTGTATAAAATGCCTTTTGATCCACAGTTGGATTTCCATTAAATTTGTAGTACTCCTTCATCTAGTTATCCAGACTCTTTAATTACCTGATTGACACAATAGATGTACCATCTAACTATGCTCTCCTAGTACAAAGCTACTTTCTAGATCCTGTCTGAAGTTTTCCTCCTGAAGTCCCACTCCTTCATGCCTTGCTACATGGTGTCTATGCAAGAAGGACTGAAGCAGCTGCTTCCCAGAAGTACCCCCAGCATGGAATGAATTCATTTTGTCTCTTAGATTTTAACCACTGGTTCTGAAGCACTGGTATTTAAATGAGAACTAAATCTGAAATTAAAAACTCACTAATTCAAAATACATTCTTGCTGCATATCAGGCAGTTTGGACAAAACAGAACTCTACCTATGAAGGAAAAATTATCTACAGAAAATTAATACTGCAAAGAGAAATCCAGGGGATATATATATTTAGTTAAGATAATAATTTATATTCAAGTCTTCAGAAGAATAGATTGATTACAAATATTTTTAAATCTATTCATTAATTTAAAAAATCTATTCATTAAAATCCTTTTAAGAATTTTTAAATGATACACATATCCTAGACTAACATTATCCAATTTTCTCAAAAATACTAAAACTTGCATTTCTTTTAAAATAGTACAGAATGAAGACTTTTCTTCCAAGTTAATCTGAATTATGTTTTTATAATTTTTAAAACAAAATAGGCAAGAAATAACCTTATACTTAATCAAATATTAAATTTCACTTACCAGGACATATAGTTTCCTTTGAAAAATGTGCACATATATAAACATATACACACAACACACAAGCAGGTGCATATGTATTCTTAGGTACATATATACATAGGCATATACACATATATGCATACAGTGCTGCTTATTGAAAAATATACCGGGGTCACAGAATCACTTGAGAAACTGAATGCAAATATCAAAGGATATTTTACTGACAAAAACAAGATTATAAAAACTCATCTAGAATAAATATAATCTGTAGCCTACAAAATTTTCTGAAAATTTTGGCAGACATCTGTAAAATGCGTACTGGAAAGGTAAGTCCACCCATCTTTTCAGAAAAATACAGAGGAGAACCCAGTACACAACACGGAAACAAAGTCCTGGAATCCAGAACTCGATCTGAGGAGGAGGAAAGGATCACAAATCCCAGAGACCCTTTCCCGTGTATTTTGCTGTTTTCCTTTTGTGTACAGTATTGATGAGTGTGTCGTGTGCTCATTGAGAAAGCAGCCCTTGGTAATTGTCAGGGATCCTCATTCTGAGTGCAGACTCCACTGGAAATTAATTGCTTCAGTGCAATCTGAACCACATCATAAATGTCATGTAGAAGTTGCAGGGAGTGAGGAGGCAGTGACAGCTCAATCCGCACTGTTTCATTTAAAGGTGGGTAAAACACACTGCGACAGAAGTGCTCTTCATCAATAATTTAGTCCGCAGTGTAAAGCCAAGCCTTGCCAAAGATGCCAGGGGAGCCGCTGCCTCCCTGGTTTTAATGACACCAGCAGGGAGGGGTTGAGGGGCCAGCTCAAATCAACATTCACAGCACATCTGGGCATGTCGGCAGATGAAGATATCAAGGACTGAGCTGACAGGACAAAGGGTTGAAAAAAGAAGTGTAACCTGGAAAACCTTTACTTTGAATTCTTTGTATAAATTCAAGGGAGATGACAGTTCCTAAGGTCATCTTATATAATAAAACTTCAGTGATCTACATAGGGAATTTTAACCCTTTCCATCACATAATCAAAGAAGATGGAAGTTTAATTTTTAGCATTAGCTTTCTAACTCTAAAATATTCTTATTTATTTACCCCCCAAATACATCTGCATCGGAACAAATGTTAACAGAAATTGCCTGGTTTCATCTCATGAACCCTAATTATAGCTCCTCAAAAGTTCCACTACTGTTAGGAGTTCAGTCCAAGTTCCTTTTAACCTAGGGGAGGTTAATATCTTGACTATTTCACAATGTTTGCCAGAAACTCAAATTTTAGTTAGGGAGATCACATTGTAATATAAAAAAAATCATGTAAAAGGGCAAAGTCATCCCTTTATTGTACTGAATTTTAAAAAATCAAGAAAGGAGGGATATATGTTTTCACTATCTCAAGAGTACTATTTCTGGGATTTGAATTTTTTTTTTAATTTATTCATTTTAGAGAAGAGAAAGAGTGAGAGAGCGAGTGAGAGAGAGAGAGAGAAGGGGGGAGGAGCAGGAAGCATCAACTCCCATGTGTGTCTTGACCAGACAAGCGCAAGGTTTCGAACTGGTGACCTCAGCATTCCAGGTCGATGCTTTATCCACTGTGCCACCACAGGTCAGGCCTATTTCTGGTACTTTAATGTTAAAGTTTGAATAGGGCTTGAAAAACAAGGATTATATGAATTATATGACCAATTTTGTTCTGACTCTCCTAGGAAGCCATGCACCCAGGTTGTGGTATTCTTGGAACCCCAGAGGCCAAATTCAATTATCTGCTCCTATGTTTTGTATATTTAGAGGACATCACGACCTCACTAGGGGCTGATTGAAATCTCTCACGAAGGAGATTCTGTCCTCATTGAAGGAAATTTACTGAGTTTCCATTTTCCCCCTAACAGTTTTTACTCCCGAAACTGAATTTAGGAACATTATTAATGCTAATCAGAGTTAAGATGTTAAATTATTTCACCATTTTTTCTTAATTTTTATTGAATTTATTGGGGTGACATTGGTTAATAAAATTATATAGGTTTTAGATGCATAATTCTACATAATGCATCATCTGTATATTGTAGTATGTGTTCCCCACCCAAAGTCAAGTCTCCTCCATCACCATTTATTTTCTCTGTACTTTCCTCTACCTCACCCCACACCCCTTTCCCTCTGGTTGTCGCCATACTGTTGACTTTGTCTGTAAGTTTGGTGTTTTTTGTTGCTGTTTTTGTTTTACTTAATCCTTTCACCTTGTTCACCAAGCTCCCCAATCCCCTCCTCTCTGACAGCTGTCAGCTTGTTCTCTATCTATGAGTCTTTCTTTATTTTGCTTGTTGGTTTATTCATTAGAGTTTACATTTGAGTGAAATCATATGCACGTGTCTTTTTCTGATTGGCTTATTTCACTTAGCATAACGATCTCCAGGTCCATCCATGTGTTGCAAAAGGTAAGATGTTCTTTTTTTATGGCCAAGTAGTATTCCACTGTGTAAATGTACCACAGGTGTTTTTATCCTCATCTATGATAGGCACTCAGGCTACTTCCAAATCTTGGCTATCGTAAATAAGGCTGCAATGAATATAGGGGTGAATATATCATTTTGAATCAGTGTTTTGGGTTTCTTTAGATATATTCCCACAAGGGGAATGGAAATAATGAATAAAAGACAATCAGTGTATGTAATTTATAAAGAAAAAACATGAGGTGAACATAAAATAAATTCTAAATTTAATATTTTGATAATATTTAACTTCTTTTAGGTGATTAATATTCAGATGATTCTTATCTACAACTAGAATGTGGGAGAAAGCAGTAGTCACATTCATTACCAAGTGTGAGTACATGGAGATATATGACAGAAAGCTAATAAATCATAATTTTCAAGAATTCCTAAGCATGGCCAGTCATCTGAAAGCTCGGGTAGGAAGGAAAATTTGTAATACAATTTAAAACATTTTGAAAATGCCTTTTATAAATCAGTGCACCCATTGATAGCTATGAAATTTGAGGAACATGACACATGATATTTAAGCCATTACTGAAGATCACTCTACAGTACACCCCTCTCTTCTAAATGTCTGGGATCTATGAAAAGCTATAGATCTCACCTTTAATGTGATAATTTCTTCTATAATCTCAAAATGAAGACTGTCAACAATCCAAAGTGTGGATAGGTAGGTAATCACCAAGATTTAAGTTGACTGAAACTACCTAACTCAGCCCAACTCCCGAAATGGGTTTTCCTAGTGGAGGAAAATTCCATATAACCTGTGAAAGATCTCAGCAAAAGAAAAGTGACTTTGATATTAGATCTGCATGTAAAGTATATAATAAAGAATCTAAAGTAATTAGATAGATCATAACTATTAAATAAAAATTTTGTGTGAGCCCATGTCAAATTCAATATCTTATGGCTAATAAAATAGAAAAAATTAATCAATAACAGTCATATTTTTGAGCTAAGAAAAAATTTCTCACCACTTTTGGCTTTCTTCATTGCATTACTATAGCTAAAGTGAAAAGAATTGCTTAATTTTATTTTCAAAAAAACAAAAACATTCTCATTTACCAATAAAATACATGAAGAGGCTATTGTATAAAAAGAATTAAGTTGAACCATATGAAATAGCTGAGAGTTAACTGTTTTTATCCCACAAAAAGGAAATTTCATATGACTCAACCTAATAGTTTTTCAATTTCTAACAACTGATTTAAAGAAGAACTCTGACAGGCATTTAAATATTTGCTAAAATCATCCATTCAACAATAACTTCATAAATTTTGAAACTCTTCTATGTATGAAAAACTATATTTGGTACCAGAATAAAAAAAATAAAAAGCAACCAATGACAAGAATGATTGCTTCTTTGGGAGCGATTAAGAGAAATGAGAAAATATGTGAGTTTAAGGCTAAGATATTTTGAGTTCTGTTAAATAACAATAAAAGTGGGCAAACTGTATCTCTCAAATATCTCTCAAATTATCTCAGTTTACAGAAAATACAATTTAGGTAACAATCATTTTTCTTTTATATTTTTAGTTTCCATAAAAGCTTTATCATAAAACCAACTCATAGAAAACTACCACAACTCGCGGGTGGCAAGAAAGGCTTGGGGAAAGGATAGTTCGTGTAGTCTATATGAACCAAACACGGACAGGCAGGAGTCACAAATATCACTCTACAAACAGAAGATGCTCAACATTCCTCCATATTTAAATGTATGAGTCCCTTGAACTCCAGATGGAAACGGATGTTACAATTATCTCTGGCCTGAAAGATAATCGTGCTGGAGTGTCAGATTCAGAGGATGGCTGCTTTTAAAAAGCCCATTAAACAATATTATTCAATTTAAATGGTAGCATTATCAGAAGGGCTTTGATAATGTAGCTGCCAATTGTGTTCTCTTGATTTGTAAATTTGGGGGCTTGGAGAATATGAGCTATTTAAAGCACCTTTTAAGAAAGGTCCTAATTTTGTTTCTGACTTTAAATAGTCTCTTTTCACTGCAGAACAGAAAGAAAACTGTAGCTCTGATTAGATGAACTTAGATTATGCAGAAGGCCTGTCATACAATCATACATGTGCTGAGATTAAAACCCGGAGACACTGGCAGTCCACAGTACAGGGTCGAAGTGGTAGGTAATAAATAGTACTTCCATTGAAAACTATAGAAAAAAGCAGAATGAGGACAGCCTTTTTCAAGAGCAGACAAATAATCTCAGGGGAGATTTCTAATAGAGAATTCACTATAGACTAGTCACGACCTAGTTCTAACAAAATAGTTCTAACACAACTAGTTCCAGCAAAACTAGTTCAAACAAAATTAGTTCTCACATAGTTGTTTTAGCAAAACTTGGGATCTTTATATGTATGTGTATATTCCATATAAATGTTTACCCAAAATATATGTCTGCACATTACTGAATGGAACATACAATTTTAGATTAAATCTTCTTTCATTTAAAGTATGATGAAACACAGTGCTTTTTCCCAAATACCAGTAAAGACATTTTTGTTTTGTTTTTTTTAGGATTCTTATAACTAGGATGAGTCTGTACCTTTCCTGTCAACTATCTGGATTAGTCATTCAACTTCAGTCTTTCTAAGCCCCTGTATTGGTATTCAAGTGGTATTAAAGTAATCATGAAAGAATGGCTGGTTGATAACTTTTCTTCTGTTATTTCTTAGTACAATATTCACAACTTTTATATGACTAAAATTTGGAAAGTTACTTTAAAAACTAAAACATTTATTTCATATTTATATCATGTAATGTTTATGAAATTACAAATTGATCCTAAATTTATATTTCTCATCAAAGCAAATAAAAGGTCTAAACCTAGGGAAACTATTGTAACACATATCTATTTATAATTACTAGCCTCTAATTTTTACTGTTGGTGAAATATTTGAGAACACTAGGAAGAGAAATTCCTATTTTAATAAAAGTAACTAATTGAAGTAATAGGAATAACTATTTTAAGCCGATAATTCTCTGACTTAATATAAATTTCTAAAAGGGATTACTAAATACTTTTAAAGAAATTTTTCCAATGCATAAATTGTTTTAGCTTGTTATTTGAACACGTTATAATTATAACTATCTAGACAATTAATGGATGAAACAAACAATTTCCTTCTAAGAAGTCAATTCTTTCTTCATTTAAAGCCAACCTCCAGGTGGAATTCAAACACTCATCTGAGAGAAGACTTGCCCACTAGGCCTGTTGGTGATGACAGGTTATGCTGCTGTGATCCGACTAACCAGGCATCTGCCCACATGCCAGTAGATTTAATCTGCCATAAAGTTAAAGATCTCCTACAAAAGGAATCATTCACCTGGACATTTATTCCTTACCATCTTCCCAGAGTGTGAGATGGTAATGAATATTTATGGCCAGAGGAGGTGAGGTGAAATGTGGTAGGGAAGAGAATGTGCTCTTAAGGAGGGGAAATAAAGGTGTAATTTTAAAAAGTAAACATCTGAAGTCTTAGCTACCTTGACCAGTTTGTGAGATCTGGAAGAAAAGAAATTTGGAGATCTTGCAAAAAGGTCAGCGGAGGGCCTTACGTCGGTAAGGAGTGGTGACTTCTTAGGACAAGCCAGGGAAGTAACACTCCAAACAGGCTTTTTAAAAATTCACGTGGGTTTGCACATATGTTTCTAGAAAGAGTTTGAAGCCCAATATATAAAAAGCTGACTATTTATATATTTGATTCCTTAAAAGCAATTAGGAATACAAAGCAGATGGTCCAGCATTGTAGATTTCCCTTTTCATATTGCTTAAACACTAGAGATCAATAAGTCTAATATAAACAGATGATTTCCATAGCAGGGTTTATAATTAGCTGGCACTGAATGTGTCCAAACTCTAAAATAATTAGCAGAAGCATGTGGCACACCATTAAAACCTTGTGGCTTGTCTGCATTTACATTTATAATTATTAAAGTTAATTATGATGCTTGTGGTGTGGTTCCAAGCTCCTTTACAACTTAGATTAAATATTTTTTTTAATCCTATAATTTCCTTTCTAACCTTCCTCAAGCCTCAGGAAAACAATAAAATCACACTAAATTTAGAATGTTTACCTGCCATTTTTTTTGCTCCAAAAAATAAATCCTGACTTTATCATGAAATATAGGCTTTTTTAAAAGAGCTGGCAGCTTTCTCAACTGATAACAATAGTTTGATCTTGAATTTTAATTTGTTCAAAATGATGGCATTAGGCAGAATAATAATGCTTACAAGTCTTTAGAGTGAAATATGTTGTTTTGAGAACTAACTGAATGACAAGTCAGTGCAATACAGTCTTCTTAATTTATTATATAGTAATAGAGAATTTTACATAACATACATAATTTCTTGAATCAAGGTCTAAAGATACTCTCCATTATTTTAGAATACAAGTAACATTTCACAGAGTGGGAGTAAGCAGCTATGTTTATTTTTAAAGAAAGAGTTTGAAGGTTTTTTTCACCTTTATTGTAGGAGTTTCATATCTCCTAAAAACAGCATTTAATAAAGCCCTTTTATTTTTGGAACCCGGGATACAGCAAAAAGGGTAACACAGACACTACCTTCCTAGCCAAAACAATGACAGTCTCAGTCCCCACCAGTCATGCTAACTTCAAGAACAGATTTCTTTAAAATCTTCATCAACAAATGTGATGATGTGTTGGTAGATCTTATCCTCAGATGTCATCTATTATTGCAACAACTGGCCAGTGTCCTTAATACATATCTCACTAAATTTGAAGATTTCCAACTTCTAGGCAAGAATATTTTGCAAGCATTTGTATCTGTACCCTATGCAATGCACCAGGTCAAATTTAAATACATGGTTGTTAACATATTTACAAGTTAGAAGATCAGAAAAGAAATATTAAACACCTTATTTTCCATATCTGCTCACAGATACCTCTGCTACTGTATTCAAGTTATCTACACTCAAAAAATGTAACACACACACTTTCTTTATAAAAGAACCCATTGACTTATATAGTTCAAAGTGATTCGTCTTCTAGTGCTTTCCATTTGCCAGATTTTAAATAAATTCCACATACAGCATCCTACAAAAAAGAACCTGCTTTCAGATATTTCACTTTTCAGATCATTTCTGTTTGAGTTTTACATGGGTTTAAATATAGTACTCTTATCCTCTTACAAATTGTAAAACACAGCTCTATAAAATATCTAACTACCAGCTTCATTTTTTTCCCATAGTAAAGAGAATTTTTAATAGAAATGGACACATTTTTCATCATGAATAAAAATCCTTTGTTTCATCACTTTTCTTGATGCACCATTTAGAGTAAAAAATTAAAATATACTTTATTCAAACTATTAATATTACAAAGAAAGAAATTTATGTTAATTTCATTGCTAATGAAATATGTAGATATAAAGACACTATAATTTTAGCAGCAGATAAAGAGGGAATGATGTAATATCAGCAGTGATTTTTAAATTACATATTATTTTAATAAAACTGTTAAATAATTATGTTCAATGAAATTTTATGGTCCTTATTGGCTGAGACATAGAAGATGAAGAAAAGAAAAAAGATAGAATGAGATTAATAAAGGTGAGAAAAACCTCAAGACTTGGAAGGAAAGAGAAAAGACACAAGAAAAAGAGTATCTTGAAGATGTCAAGGAGAAAATTAAGGATGTGGAATCTACATATTAGAAATATCTGTCCACTGGAAAAGGTTATATATTTTTTCCCCTACCCATCCTTCTATCTCTGCTATCCACCCTCACTTCTCCAAGATGCAATGTGAAATAAGTTTCCCCCAGACCAAATCTTATTCATACAATGTTCCTGGTATCACTATAATGAAAGCAATATATTTAAGTGTTCCTATGTTAATTATCATGCTCTATATTATACCTATATGTGTTTTTAATCTGTGTGTGTTTAATATATACATGATCTGTGCTTCTCAAAATTTCTTCTGAGGATATCTAAATCAAGCTGTTATTTATGTATTATTTTTTCTAAAAAAACATAATTCATGTAACCAACTTTCTTTACTAAGAAAACCCAGAGAGACAAACAAAACCACATTTTTAAGGTTGTTCTTGTTAAGATCATGGAAACTATATGAAACTTTATAACATTCATAAGTTGCATTGTCTATTAAAAAATCTAATGCTATCATTCATATAATTTAATTATAAAAATATTAATTATACCCTTCAGTTTTTACTAATCAATTTTACTGATACATTATACTTTCTCACTGTCTGATATGTTTAGGGCAGCTTGTTAGATGGTAGAGTCACTAAGATTGACCTCAAATGACTCATAGTCCAACTGGGAATATGCAAGGTGTCATAAGCCACACTACAAGGTAAGGTCAGTCCTGCTTTGTGAAAAATGCATGGTACAAGCCATGCTTAATAAACATTCAGAAGATAAAAGTCACCCAGGAAGCCCTCACTAAAATAATGAATATTGAAATAGGTTTTTATAGAAGGGCAGAACTTCAAGAAGCACAGAGTCTGGGGCCCTGGCAGGTTGGCTCAGTGGTAGAGCGTCGGTCTGGCGTGCAGAAGTCCCGGGTTCGATTCCCGGCCAGGGCAGACAGGAGGAGCGCCTATCTGCTTCTCCACCCTTCCTCCTCTCCTTCCTCTCTGTCTCTCTCTTCCCCTCCCGCAGCCGAGGCTCCATTGGAGTAAAAGATGGCCTGGGCGCTGGGGATGGTTCCTTGGCCTCTGCCCCAGGCGCTGGAGTGGCTCTGGTTGCAACAGAGCGACTCCCCGGAGGGGCAGAGCATCGCAGAGCGTCGCCCCTTGGTGGGCATGCCGGGTGGATCCCGGTCGGGCGCATGCGGGAGTCTGTCTGACTGTCTCTCTCCGTTTCCAGCTTCAGAAAAAAAAAAATAAATAAATAAATAAAAAAAAAAAAAGAAGCACAGAGTCTGGGACAGGGGGACAGAATACTCCAAGTCAAAATAAAACAAAACAAAATTGGCATTGTTTAAGATATGGAATATATTCAGAAAAGAAATAAGCTAATTTGAAGGAATAGCTAGATATCACCTTGTATAAAGTCTCTAAAGAATTTGTATTTCAATCATCAGGTAATAAAAAAAAAACTTTGAAAAAAAATTTTGTGCAGAGACTGCTTGGGTTCCTTCCCTTCACTATGTATATTATCTTTAAAAAAAATGTCTGTACAATTTTCAAGTCCATTTGCCCATGCCAATATATCTTTAGCTTATAGGGAATAAAACTGAGGTCACATCCCCCCTGCAGCCCAAGTGTTTTCATTCCTCAAATCTCTAGTTAAAAAGAAAAATACATATTCCAGTTTCAGAAAACTCCCGTTCTTCTTCTCCCAAACTATTAGGTCTCCTTCATGTCCATCACACGCTTTCTGGCTCACACGTCGGTTTCCTCTGGCTCAGGCCAAACCAGGAGATGTCTGGAATGTGACAAGGTAGTATGAGCCTGCCAGCTCTATTCTGTTAGCAAATTTATTTTCTTCTCTTAGACGGATGATAAAAATGTCACGGTGTGATGCTTTAGCATGCCCAGGAGCTCCCACCTACAGCTGTGGGGCTTGCGCGGGACCCGCAGCCAAGAATGCCATAAGGAGCACAGACAGCACCTCCACTGTCGCTGCTCCTCCTGCATTGCTCATTCTCCTGCTAAATGATGCAATGGGACCCCCTCAGGGATTCTGAGTCTGATCATGTTTTTCTTGCTATTTTTTTTTTTTTTTACTTCCATCTTCCTTTCACTAAAGCGGCCCAAACTGCTGAATTTTTCATGAAACAGATAATATCATTGTACACAAGATAATGGCATTCAAATACATCCATCTGCTTGTTAGTTCTGACTACATTGATTGCAATTCTACTGAAAGAATATTTACCAAAAAAAATGATTCTTTCCTGCTTTTTGTGGTATTAAAAATGCACATTTTCATAAGGGAACTATAGAGGGACCCGTATACATACATAAGCTAAGAGGGGAAAATGAACTGAGAAATTAAGCAGCGGTCCCTGGGGCTCATCCAAGAACAACAGTTGACTTTTTCTCAAAGATGGATTCGAAACCCAGATGAGTTTTATGACTCGATGATTTTGTTCTTCCATCAGCTAAAGAACAGAGGGTGGAAAACAGCTTTTCATTGCTCTGATAGATGGGGCCCAGACGGTTCCTCCGAAGACTAGAAAGTAGAGTCCTGCTCTCATATCTGGGATGACAGTGACAGGGAAAGCTGGAGAACAACACTCCTTCCTCCGGCATCCCCAGGCCCCATGAGTGTTGATGCGAAGATCAGAGAAGAAGAGGGAAAATAAGAAGGCAAGGCGGCTATGTCCTTCTGACCTGCTCTTTCATGGCCTAGAATTTGGTCTCCAGTCCTAGAAGGGATGGATAATCAATCATCAATCTGATTCAGACCAGAAGAGTTCACTAAATTTTTTCACATCCTTTCTCAAAGGCTGGCTTTCTTTCCATCTATATCATGAACTGTTAACATTTCTTAACACTAACTGCTTCTGTCCTCTTATTCAAAATGATGCACTTATTCATTTATTTACTTTGTTATTCTAATTGCCATTTTCATCTTCAGGAGTCAAATGGAAAATTAATTCAGTGTGTTGGTATATATGTAACCATTAGGCCATAAGATGTGGTTTTCTCTGCACTTTTTCTTTGTCCTATTCAACGACAGTCATGTCATATTAACTGGTTTGGATTCTTATTTGAATAATTGTTAAGACATTTTCTAACTGGCATGAGATTTTTAATTGAATGTTCAATTAATTTAATTACCCCTAGCTTTCCTAAATTCTAGACAATTACCCCTAGCATACCTACATTCTAGATCAAGTTTTTTACCCAGTGAGTAAATGAAACAAACAGCACATTTATTTTAGTCCATATTGTCCTCTATCTTCTAACCCCCCCAAAATGACACACTGTACTTAACCCAAACATTTTCAACTAAAATGCTTTACCATTCTTTAATACTTACAAAATTTGTACATAGAAATTTTCCTTGAACTTTCCAAAAATATTTTAAAGACTCATTCAGAAAACATTCCACTAAGAAGAGATAATTTTAACAAACTATGAGAAATATCGCTAGAACACACCCACCTATATACACATGTACCTATACACACATACACACTTGTCTTCTGAATGATATCCATACTGGGCGAGGGGGATAAGTTTGATGATGGATCTAGAGAGTACTTGCTGTTATATTTATGAACCAAAAAATAAATACACCTTTCTGGGAACCTGGGATAATTTCCTCTATGTGCCCTGAAACATATCTAGAACCTTGTGTAAAACCAATGAAACAATGATAAAAAAAAAAAAAAAAAAAAAAGTAAAAATGTACAGTCTTCCTTTTGGTATATATTTCAGGTCATTGCTGAATCAGAAATTGCTATGATCATAGACTTTTTTTCTTCTTAAAACATGTTTTATCATTTGTGAAAAAGAAAAGTATACAAATTGTAGCCAATGCTTGATGTTCTTCAAAATGATAAGAAAGTATCCTTCTATACTTTCAAAACAAGTTGAAATTCTAGTTAGAAATTACTTATTGACCTAAGTCATCTCTTCTTTTTTTTATTTTTTAACCAAATTTAATAAAAACCATATGGGACATAGGTATGCAACGCCCACCACATGTGTAATGCATAGTTCACATAACATTAATGGACATGCTGAAGACCAACTGAGAGAAGTGAAGTCCCATAATACTGTGTCAAACCTCTGCACTGAGTCTGTCTCCTGGTAGTTCAAATAACTACCATCTTCCCATGTCAATGCTTTAGTCAGTCTTTGCATAGTAAGTTATATTGATTTCTAAGAAAAAAAACTGTCACAATTTCTAAACCAGAGAACAGAGGCAGTGCAATAGCAATAAAATGATCTTACTTATTTTAAATACCAATGAGAAGGAAAATAATAACAATAATTGCATAGATACACCTAATTTAAACATTCTTCCAGAGGTTAAATCATTAAAAACTAAATAACCGGGGAGGAGAGTATGTAGGATAAGTGTCCATTTGACTCCATCATATGAGATAAGGAAAAGGACTGCATCTTTTTGTATTTTTCTAATAACCTCTGAAGTATATTGTAGAGAATCAATAAATATTAACAACAACAACAACAAACAGTCCCATTATAAGTCAATGGCTCCCCTTTGTACACTATAGTGTACAAAGCACTCTCTAGTATTTTCACTTTCACCCATAAAATGAAAATTGTACATTTTAGACTGGAGTCGGGATATAAATTTTAGGTCTCCAATACAGATCTATTACCTCCCACAACTGTTCCTACAATTTCTTCTTACTCAGGCAGGATAACCAAATCAGTGAATCCTCTAACAGCTCCTCTTAGGACAAATAAGATCATCTACTTTTTGTCTTTATCTGTATAAATCTGTCTCAACTACAGTGAGTTCCCCTAATAATACACAACTACTTTTACATAAGTACAAATAACACTGCATCTAGATCACTTTAGAACAATGGTCCCCAACCTTTTTTGGGCCACGGACCGGTTTAATGTCAGAAAATATTTTCATGGACTGGCCTTTAGGGTGGGACGGATAAATGTTTCATGTGACAGAGACAAGCGTCAAGAGTGAGTCTTAGATGGATGTAACAGAGGGAATCTGGTCATTTTTAAAAAATAAAACATCATTCAGACTTAAATATAAATAAAATGGAAATAATGTAAGTTATTTATTCTTTCTCTGTGGAAAGAATGGCCCATGGACCGATACTGGTCCGTGGCCCGGGGGTTGGGGACCACTGCATTAGAACATGTGGTATAATTACTTACATGTCTTAGAAGTTCCATAACAACAACAAAAAAGGTAATAATTACTCAGTGTCTAATTCAAACATAATTGTGTTAGGGATATGGAGAAGAATATATAGCTTCTACTCTCAGGGAGCTTATAATTTAAAATAATAAAGAACAAATAACAGTATAATATAAATAAAACAAGCGTCATAATACAATCTATGATTATGTTACAATGCTATGGAGTTCACAGGAAGAAATTAATTTGGTAAGGGAAGGCTGTACTCAGTGATTATAACAAGAAACAATTTGAATTGATAGAAAGATAAAGATAGGGAAAAGGGAAAGAATGAGACAAGGAGGGGAAGAAGTAGAGAGAGGGAGGGAGAGGGAGGGAGAGGGAAGGAGATGGAGGGAGAAGGGAGAAAGGAGACGGAGGGAGAGGGAGGGAGAAGGAGGGAGAAGGAGGGAGAGGGAGGAAGATGAAGGGAGAAGGGAGATGGAGCGAGAGGGAGGGAGAGGGAGGGAGATGGAGGGAGAGGGAGGGAGAGGGAGGGAGAAGGAGGGAGAGGGAGGGAGATGGAGGGAGAGGGAGGGAGAGGGAGGGAGATGGAGGGAGAGGGAGGGAGAGGGAAGGAGAAGTAAGGAGAGGGAGGGAGAGGGAGGGAGAGGGAGGGAGAGAGACAGAGAAGGAGGGAGAGGGAGGGACAGGGAGGGAGAAGTAGGGAGAAGTAGGGAGAGAGTGGGAGAAGGAGGGAGAGGGAGGGAGAAAGAGGGAGAAGGAGGGAGAGGGAGGGAGAGGGAGGGACAGGGAGGGAGAAGTAGGGAGAAGTAGGGAGAGAGTGGGAGAAGAAGGGAGAGGGAGGGAGAGGGAGACGGAGGGAGAGGGAGGGAGAGGGAGAGGGAGGGAGAGGGAGGGAGAGAGACAGAGAAGGAGGGAGAGGGAGGGAGAGGGAGGGAGAAGGAGGGAGAGGGAGGGAGAGGGAGGGACAGGGAGGGAGAAGTAGGGAGAAGTAGGGAGAGAGAGGGAGAAGAAGGGAGAGGGAGGGAGAGGGAGACGGAGGGAGAGGGAGGGAGAGGGAGGGAGAGGGAGGGAGAGGGAGGGAGAGGGAGGGAGAAGGAGGGAGAGGGAGGGAGAGGGAAGGAGAAGTAAGGAGAGGGAGGGAGAGGGAGGGAGAAGAGGGAGAGGGAGGAAGATGAAGGGAGAAAGGAGATGGAGGGAGAGGGAGGGAGAAGGAGGGAGAGGGAGGGAGAGGGAGGGAGAGGGAGGGAGAAGGAGAGGGAGGGAGAGGGAGGGAGAGGGAGGGAGAGAAAGGGAGGAACTTGAGAAATCACACAGACCCACTTCTTCTTGTTACAGAGGGGCACATCAAGAGTAAAAACAGTGACATGACCCGCCCAGTTGACAGAGAAGTGAGAGAAATGCAGAGATTCAAGTTTCAACTACCAATGCATTATTTTCCCCCTACCAGATAAGATTTTATTTTCTGTAATTTTCTAAGATTTAACTCATTCAAGAAAAGGAGACAGTGGGATCCTAAGATCAACAAGCTACAGACTTTAATGAGGTAGACATACTTTTTCTAAAAAGGGCCTGGGGGTAAATATTTTAGGCTTTTCAGGCCACTGTGGTCTCTGTAACAGCTAGTCAATTCTGTCTTTTTAGTGTGAAAACAGCCAGATAATATGTACATAAATAAAGAAAAACTGAATTCCAATAAAACTTTATTTTCAAAAACAAGAGGCTATTGGATTTTGTCCATGAGTCATAGTTGGCCAGCTCCTGTTCTATATGTATAATGAAATAAAAAAAATTAGAAAACCTCATATACAGACAACAGTATGGTATTACCAGAGGAAAAACGAGGTGGGCGGAGGTCAAAGAAGGTAAAAGAGGGATAAATGATGATGAAGGGAGACTTGAATTGCATTGGTAAACACACAATACAATATATTAATGATCTACGGTAGAACCATAACCCTGAAATATATATAGTTTTATTAACCAATGTCACCCCAATTAATTCAATAAAAAATTGTACATATATTCAAATTAAATCCAGTCCAATCCCAATAACACAATTAGAAAATACTGCATTGGAACCCAGTTCTGTCAGAATATGGGTTAACTCTTCTTTTATTCTCTTTGAAACTAGTGCAATTTCTTACCTAATCTTTTAAGATTTTTTTATTTATAATAGCTTTTAGAATTAAAGAGTTGAGTTAATTACTGCTCTGCTAGAAAATAGAGGAAACTTTTGGCTCATAACCCAGTAGGTAACACCTGGTTAAGCATTAAATTGGTACTCTAGGAATTAAGCTGATAAAAATCAAAGTTTGCAGGAGAGTTAAATTCTATACATAATTTGCATGCCTTACTACAATATTTGTAGTATTTGCCTGTTTTTCTTAACCTTCTATTCAAATTAGCTTTACCTATTATTTGGGCTCTGGAGACTCCTGAACCTTTCGACACACATTTCCACGGGAAGTCAGAAACCCAAAGAAACTTTTATTTCCTCAAAAGGAGGTACTGTTCGGCCTTCAACCATCAGGAAAGTTGCTAAACGCATCATATATTAATGACACTTTGCTGAATTTCAGAAATAGATTTACATTATATAAAATTTAGAGTGTTTAGCCTACCAGGCAGTGGCACAGTGGATAGAGCACCAGACTGGGATGCAGAAGACCCAGGTTCGAGACCCCGAGGTCACCAGCTTGAGCGCAGGTTTATCTGATTTGAGCAAAGCTCACCAGCTTGGACCCAAGGTCGCTGGCTTGAGCAAGGGGTTACTCGGTCTACTGTAGCCCCACGGTCAAGGCACATATGAGAAAGCAATCAATGAACAACTAAGGTGCCACAACTATGATTGATGCTTCTCATCTCTTTCCCTTCCTGTCTGTCTGTCCCTATCTGTCCCTCTTTCTGACTCTGTCTCCATAACAAAAAAACAAAAAACATAACAAAACTAAACAAAAAAACAACCTGAGTGTTTCAAGAAAAAAAAAATAGCAATATAATACCCACATGTAAATCTTAACTCTGTAAGCTCAACTTATGAACCTCTGATGTGTTAGAAATAGTTCTCTACTTGGACACCACCAGCCCCAGAGAGAAGTAAGTCCTTGTGCTACATGGTGAGGAGTTCTTAATTTAGTATTTAAATATATATAGTATTTAAATATATCTGTGCCAAATATCTTATATAAAGTTCTATTATTAATCACAGACATATCTTCTATCACAAAAAGTAAATTATAAAAATAAGTTTTATCATCTTACAATCCTTTTTTTCTGAAGAATTTACAAATATTTTTATAGACGAGGAGAGCCTAGATGTATAAAAGGGTCCATTATGCATTATGCCCATACTGTATGAATCCATTATCATTTTCTTGAGCTTACGTCCCTCATTAGTTCTAAAGGTTGAACTGGTTGAAATCACTTTAAATAGGGGTTTATCAAGATTATTGTTTAAGTGGTTAAGGACGCAGAGTTCCAAGGCCAAAACTTAGGTGCATGAACTTAGAGCAGCTAGAATATAATTTCTCTCCAAGTGTTTAGACAGCCCTGAGAGTCAAAGTCAGGGAAACTGAGGAAACGAAGAGACTCGGTACTGGGAGAGGAAAAATGAAAAAACAGGATGGCACAAAGCAAGGACATATGTCTCCAACTGCATTTAATGATGACCTATTTAGAGGGTTTATAAACCAGTTGGGAAGGAAATGTTCGATACACTATACAAAAAGTCTCTTTTTTTTTCCCAAAGAAATTAAATACCTTTTTAAGATTCTCTCTAATTCATAACTTTTGGAAAATTAAATGAGACACGTGTTTGTTTGTTTTTTGTGTACTTCTGGTATGGATGCAATCTGGCCACAAAAATTTCATTACATGTAATAATATATTTAAAACTAAAATCAAGAGCAAAATAAAATTTTGATGCCGGACATAATATCTTAAATTTTCTGAAAAGTTAAAATTCAAGAATATTGGAATTATATCCTGGAACTGTATAAATCATAACATATTATAGACCTACTATTTGAATACAGTGCAAAAATGTATGAATGTGGGTTTTTTCCTGCCACAACAAAGCTGGGTTCCACTGTCAAGGCCCTATTGTATAGTTAAAAAAAAAAAAATTCTACACTTTTCAAGAGGCCAGTGAAACAGAATGTGCACTCATCTGGAAAATCCTCAGGCCGACATGGAGGAATTCCTATTGCTATTCAAACCCTTATGATAATATAATCTACAGAGATATTTTTCTTAATGAATGAAAATGGCTTCAAATGACTATAAACCTATGTTAAATTAGCACCCTGTTAACTTAATACAAATAGCATCTTAAACCAGCTGAAATTAAATGATCACTGAGGAAGATTATTTTGAGACTTACCAGTCTTTATCTAACTAAAAAGAATTTTTATTTCAAGTGATATATAAATATCATTTAACTTATCTGATGATCAAAGTACAAGCAATCTGACCTACCTAAAACACTACTTCAAATACAGACATTAGTTCTGTGTGTTTTTTTTTTTAATTCCCTGAATGGCAAATTGCCATAAAAAAAAAAAAAGACAATCCTTACACTCATGCTCTGCTCAGGTAGCCGAAGCACACCACAAAGATGAATATAAAATAAAGTCAGAAGGGAAAATGTTGGGAGAGCAGTGAGATACTGCTGGGGCTACTGGAAGAAAAAGACAGAACTATGCAAAGCAGAGAGAACTATACAAGAGGTACTTTGAAATTATTTATGTGGAAATAAAACGTCCTTTGATTTAAATCAAAAGTATTTAAGTGCCAGCATAAGAAGCTGGATTTTAGGAAGCTAAAACGGTGGTTCTCAAATTCAGCGTGTATCCGAGTCACCTGGAGGGCTTATTAAAACACAGACTGCTGGGCCCACCCCAAGTTTCTGATTCAGTAGTTCAGGGATGAGGTCCAAGAATTTGCATTTCTAACAAGTTCTCATGTCATGCTGATAGTGCTCTTCTGAGAACTGCCCTTTGAGAACCACTGATGTAAGGTACAAGATGTCATTCTTTCATGAAGAAACAGAAAAACAGAAAGGTAAACAAAGGGACTCACTGAAAATGAGGCAATGTAAGCCAAAGGCAGCTCCCTAAATGGACAGAGATTCATCCTAAAGCACTCAGTGGTAAGTTATTATTCTCACTGTTATTTCAAACTCTTTTTTTTTTTTTAACATATATAACTAAATTCCCCCTGGAACCTGTTTTTCTAGTATGCAGAACATTTCTAAAATCAGAAATTCACATGCTGTTTTATATCAATCTAGGGTATGGAGGCAAACTATAAGTATTTACCTTGCTTTATGATGAACTGGTTAATAAGATATGATTTCTTTAAAAGCTATTTATAAATCAGGCTTTCAGTTTATTTGTGGTGGTTTTTGTTTTTGAGATTTTTTTTTTCATCTGTGTTTAAGTTAATACATTGAAGTACATTTTAAATGTACAAAGGGACTTCTAGTTAAAGGAATCTTACAAAAATTTCTTTTCTAATGTGAATTATTATTGCATACAAATTTATCTCTCTGATGCGCTGGCTTTTCATGAACTAGTTTTAATAAAAAGCAAACTTGTCAACACATTGCTCTAAAGATTTCCTATTTGGAAAATTGGTTTCACCATTTTATTTCTCTATTGAAGTAATTCTCCCACTTCAAGTTAACCTCATAAGTATAATCTTCATATGTGTTACGTTTAATTTCTTTTCATCCTTGAGAAAATGAAAGTATCAAGAGATTCTTCCTTTAGAGTGAAGGACTTGTTTGAAACTCCAATGCTCCAAGCAATGCCCTAAGTAGGTCACATTTCCAAGCTGTAATTTCAGCAGACAAATTTGCCTGATTTCCCAAGACAATAAAAGAGGAGACTTAATGCATGAGACTTTCAACTGTTCAATTTCAACCTCCAGGATCTTTGTGATCTGGTCCAACCTAACCCAACAGCCTATGACATGCTAACATTAGCTTGAACAGGAATACGCATTTCAAAATCCCAAACTATACTCAGATATTTCACCATTTTGAATGCCTTTTTATTCTCCAATCTATGTTTTATTCATCCATTGTCAAGGTCTTCAGAAGACCAACTCTATAAGGTCTTCTTCAAACACTCCACTCCCAATAATCTTCCATTTTCTACCCTCTCCTAAATTTACTTTCTATATGGCTCATTATGGAACAAGATCATGCCTTAATTATTTCATAGTCTGCCTTTTATGCTTAGCTACAGAATCCATTCTTAGATATTAAGTACAACTTATCTTGTACAGATCTCAACAGTAGTTACTCAACATGTAATTGTGTGAATTCTATGAACAAATATTAATATAATGCCTATTATAATCTTGATATATTATAGTCTTCATACTCTGTTCAAGTTAACCTGCAAACGAGCTCTCTGAAGTGGTTCATCTCAGACACTTTTAATTTCCTTGAGATTGCTTCACCAAGCAAAAAATACACGAGCCATTTCTTTGCCACAACAGAAAGGAGGACAAAGTACTAACATGTGATAGCTCTGCTCTTGTGACTGCCCTGCCTGCTCTCTGAGATCAATTTGCATCCATGTTTCCACAAAAAAATATTTAGTGTCCAAATAACTGAAAATACTTATGGTAATATTACAACAGGTTCCAATATCTTAAAGTGCACATTGTATCACTTAATGCACAGACCTGTGTTAAGTGTGATGTGTAAAGTGTGCACCACAGAAAAATAGTTCCCAGATATGACACTCCTAGCCAGATGTCTAACAGTCTGGGTTTCAGAACCAGAGGTATGGAATTGAAGAATGACTGCCTTTTACTGGTGGTTTGACTTTGTACTAGTTACAATCCATCCCTGGATGCCAAATGTGAAAATGGGGTCAGAGTGACCCCTGCGCAGGCAACTTTCAAGAATCAATTTAGATGGTGTCCTTAAAGAACTTAGCAATATATGGTACAAAATAAGCATTTTTATAAATAATGGTTGTAATTCTTATTAATGAGATTTTAGTCAAGGAGCTACAGCTTACAAATATGAACCACTGAGGCATACACACACACACACACACACACACACACACACACACACACACACACACACAGAATGTAAGACAGTCAGGAAATACAAGCATTGGCCAGGACACATTTGACTACAAATCACCGAGTTTCTCCATCTTAGGGACAATCGGAAATCCTGTCGTTGGTTTTGAAAGAGAGAAGAGCCCCATGAGAGATACGGAGAGGGTATATTCTCCTACAGAGGGGCTGCCCAGCAATATGGCATCCATGAATGGCTTAAAGCATATCTCCTAGAGGACTTATGGAGACAGCTTTCATTTGCTTCTATTTTTCCTCTTAATTCTTTTCTTCGCCTGATTTGCTCTTTCCCCCTCTATCACTAGCCCTAATCAATGCAGCAGGTCAAGTTGAAAGAATGGACAGCCTCAGAGCCACATACATTTAAGCCACTTTAATGCAAATATTGATCGTAGGAACATAGACACAGACTGGGCAGCAAATTTTTTTTTAATGGACATGCTTTTTTTTTTTTTTCCTGGGGCTGTGCTACCCGTGACAAAATAGATCAGAATTCCACTATCTTCTATGCACAGGAATGCAAAAGTAAACCCAGAAGGTGGGCCCCACTCAATGCTGAGCTTGTGAGCCTCCCGAGCAAGTGCCTCAGCAGCCTGCTGACAAGTACTTTCCTAACCGCTTACACTTCCCTTCTCAGACGTCCTGGATGGGCTATTTTGGTGCACAGAGGAGTAGATGATCTGAGTGGATGTGGTACCTTGTGCCACAAGCATAGTTGTGCAACAATGTCCACTATGTAAAATGCTTAACTCTTGTGTACACAAGATTATCAAAGCATTGTATCGGAAAGCCACTATCCAAGACATATTTAGCAACAGATCCAAGTCTGAGCTGAAACCCAAGCAGAGAGATCAAGGGCAGGAAGGAATTCGAAGGGCCACTTTGAAATCTGATACTAAAAAAGATCTGATATTTTATCTGTAGGCATTTTTAGGATGAACTGGAGGGGAAAAAGGGAATGAAAGAAAGAAAAAGAAAGCCTGTTTGTACAAAGAAAGCTTGCATGGCCTACTGCCAAGAAAGGAGGCATCACAAACTGGGTAGGGTTCGACAGCAACACAAACAATGCTACAACCTAAGGAAAAAGGAGGGAAAACAACTCTACTTGAAAACCCCAAACCAAAACCAGTTGCTTCAAAGTAATACTAGTTGCTTTCAGATGTTTTTTTTTTTTTTATCTCTGTTTTTCCATGGGCTCGTGGTTGCTCTAACAACAGCAACCTATTGTACTATTATAATAGTTGCCTGTTATAACTCTAAAGCAAAATAAAAGGCAACAATATTCCATCACATTTACTGAGATGGCTGTGGAGATGGAAATATAAGCCCATTGCAACCTCTTCCGCCACATGGAGAAGGTTTTTTGCTTCTTCTCCAGAGCTCAGTCGGCCATCACATCTTTATGCAAAGGGGTAAATGTCATCATAAAGAGGGACAAGCAAGATGTGTACACCAAGTGGAGAGAATGTTCACTGTGAGCTTATCAGCCTAAAAGCTGAAGATAAGTGGAGGTGAAGGGGACACGGAGCAGTATGCAAACTAGGAGGGAAGCAAGGCTGAATGAAGCCTTTGACCTTGGAAGAGCTGAGTACTGGAGGAGCGAGGGAGGGCGAGGGAGAATGGAATGAGGAATTCCTTGCTGTAATATATTCGGGTAAAAATGGGGCTGTCATCTGGAGCTACAAGTTAGAAAGTTATTACTTTTAATATGCCACTACCTTAGGCCTATACTGTTATGTAAAAGAAAAATAACCTTGTGTGACAGTTTAACATTGATCGATGTGCCTGCCAAATGCAAAGAGATAAATAAGCAGGTGATGAATAAACAGCACTTCAAGTAAAGACATTACCCTGCATGCATAAAACGGCGCCAGGCACCTAGGAGCTGTGGGTGGCCGAAGGTTGGCCATTTCATGCCCACTCAGTAAAGCAGACTTAATCGCTTCCAATATTTTCTGTTAAAAAGCACGCTTAATGAGCCAATTTCACAAGCCCAGAGAAACTGATTATTATCTCTGAGTTCCAGCAGAGTTGGTTGTTTTCCAAGAGCCAGGTTTTTTTTTTTCCTTGACGGGATAAAAACCTTTTTTAAAAAAGAGAGAGAGAGAGCGAGCGAGCGAGAGAGAGAGAGAGAGCAAGAAGAAAGGGAGAGAGAGGAAGGAGAGGGCATGGAGGGACGGAACCAGCCACAGGGCACAGAAGCCAGCTCACAGGGGAGAGGTGGCCACTAGATGGCAGTGTTACCCCGCAGTCAGCTCCCCGGAAGACGCTAGGAACTAGACAGGAGGCCTGGACTGAAAGATGGGCGGTAAATAAAGCTGAAAACAGCTGCCTGAAGAGTTCATACCCTACCCTCCGCCCTCCTCGGACCCTTTGTCCACAATTATTCCATCCTCCAGCCCTACAAGGCGAAGAGACAAAAGGGGCAGTCCCCGAATGGCCTCCCTCCTGCTAACAGACCAGGACTCGGATTATTCTTCTATGCAGTCCATTTTTTTTTTAACAAAGTACTGGGTTCCTTTCTACCCCGTTAGACCCAGTTCTTACCGGTGATTTTTACCCTGAGGGGTTTGCACTCTCTCTGTTCCTCACAGGACTAAGCATGTGGCTGCCCATGGGGCTTCAATCCCAGGAGAATATAGCAATGTAGCTTTTCACCATTTACTTTGAACCAGATTTTTTTTTTACTTGCTTCTTTATCCTGCATACTTTTTTTTTTTGCAATTTTTGTAAAAAAGTGTGAAAAAAAATTTACACCCAAAGGTATAAAGTTCTTAGTGAAAAGACTGGAGGGAGGGAAGGGAAGAGAAGAGCCCCCTCAGGAAGCCAGCTGTCCTTCAAACAGAATAATTTGGGGTCTTCCTTCAGCTACACAACTAGGCGGTGGGAGCCACAGAAGCATGGGGCTGTTTTCACTAACTGCAGTTATTCCATTTCCCCTAGGAAGGAAGACCCAGCTACTAGATCTCAGCATATAATTAACTCAGATATTAAAAACAAACCAAAAAAATTGAAATGGCCTGATCTGAGGTGGCACAGTGGATAAAGTGTTACCTGGAACGCTGAGGTCAGTGGTTCAAAACCCGAGCTTGCCCAGTCAAGGCACATATGAGAGTTAATACTTTCTGTTCCTTCCCCCTTCTCTCTCTCTCTCTCTCTCTCTCTTGCTCCTCTCTCTAAAATAAAGTCTTAAAAATTTTGAAATGAACTGTGGTTAAATTCTAAATTGATATGCAAGTTAATTATTTATGAATATTCATGGAACCATGAACAATTTCCAAACTTGCCTTTATTTTCCCATCAGTTAACCAAATAATTGAGGTGTGTTTTCTTCCTTCTTTCCTCCCTTCCTTCCTTCCTTCCTTCCTTCCTTCCTTCCTTCCTTCCTTCCTTTCTTCCTTCCTTCCTCTTTCTTTCTTTCTTTTTTTTGTAGCATACATTTTTCTAGATGTGCAGTGGAGCTATCAAATTCATTAAAATTTGGGGGATTCATTTTGTCTTCTGATAAATCAAAGGGAATGGACTTGGTTATCAAGAAAAAATAATTTTCATCTCCCATCTTTACTTATAGTCACTTATAAGAGAAGAATAAAATGACACTAAGATTGATCAATTATGAGAAAGAAAATTGAGATATTTGAGGAACTTTCAGAAGAAGTAGAAAAATCCAACCCTCTGTGTTGATGTGGGGCAGAGAGAGGAAGAGCAGGGAGGGTTTGGAGAGTGGGAGGTGGGCACAGAAATGAAACTACTAAAAGCAGAACAGGACTCAACTCCCAAGAACTTATTATAAGTAATCATGGCCACTATTCTCATTCAATTACTCTGAACAAAACTCCCTACATGTCCCCAAGTTTCACATCAACATTCTAGCTCCTGATCCCCTCCCTCATGCAGCCGTCCAACCCACTCTCACATTTAAATCTCTCCCATCCAGCCTGACCAGGTGGTGGCGCAGTGGATAGAGTGTCGGACTGGGATGCGGAAGACCCAGGTTCGAGACCCTGAGGTCGCCAGCTTGAGCGTGGGCTCATCTGGCTTGAGCAAAAGCTCACCAGCTTGAATCCAAGGTCTCTGGCTCGAGCAAGGGGTTACTTGGTCTGCTGAAGGCCCACGGTCAAGGCACATATGAGAAAGCAATCAATTAAGGTGTCGCAGCAAAAAACTGATGATTGATGCTTCTCATCTCCCTGTTCCTGTCTGTCCCTATCTATCCCTCTCTCTGACTCTCTGTCTCTGTAAAAAAAAAAAAAAAAAAAAAAATTAAACATGTGTAAATCTCTCCCATCCTACTATCATGGAGCTAGCTCTGTTTCTGAAGAAGCCAGTTATCCAACCAGAAAAACGCATCTCTTTTAAAATATTAACCAGTAGCCACAATGGATTTTCCACTGATTGCAGAACTTTGTCTCTAAAATACAGCCAGCTATTCATTATGGTCTCTCAGAAGAAAAGTGAAAATCATGAACACACCTGGACACCTCAGTTATGTCTTCCAGTAAAAACAAAATGCAGCAAAAACAAAATACAAAAGGTAAAACGAATGCGTGATAACCCACGTTAGAAATCTGTCCTTTTGGAGATTACCCAACACAAATCCTGTCCTATGTCAGGTGCTGTGCTGGATGCTGAAGACAACAAGAGCTCATGTGTTTCCGTCAAGGAGCTCACTGGCGTGGGGTTCCGACACAGTGACAGAACAGAGAACCACGAGGTGCCCAGAGGTGGCTTTTTGCCCAGACTCAGGCGGTCCTGCAGGCCACTTCGATGGGAGTGTGTTGGGGGTGATAAGTTAGTTTCCTAGGTATGCTCTGACAAATTACCACAAGCTGGTTAGTTTAAAATGACAGAAATTTATTCTCTCACTGTTCTGGACTCTTGCAGCCTGCAATCAAAGTGTTGACAGATCGGTTCTTTCTGCAGGAAAGAGAAACCCTCCCACGACTGTTTCCCGCTTCTGGTGGTGGGCCATCCTTGGCATTCCCTGGCCTGCAGATACATCACTCCCATTTATGCCTCTGTATTCAGGAGGCCTTCCTCCCTGTCTTTTCTCTTCTTTTATTATAGGACATCAGTTATATTGGATTTAGGGGCCCACAAAATCTGGTTGAATTTCATCTTAACTTACCTCTTCAAAAAACTTAGGTATTTCCTCATAAGGTAACACTCTATGGTTCCTGGTGAACGTGAATTTGTAAGGGACACTGTTCAACGCAGTAGAGAGGACTTTTCAGGCAAGGATGTCAAATGACATGGAGCATCCTAATAATTGAAAGTGGTTCCTTCCTGTTACAGAGTAAGATGCAAGGGAAGTGAAAGAATTTGGATTTAGAAAATGAGGCTGAAGCAGGTCTGAAGGATCTCACGTGAGATATCAAGGCATTTGGATAGTGTACTGAAAGGTCTAAAAAAAATAGGTGGGTTTTATGTAGGTAAATTAAAAACACAGTGTGCCAGGAGTATAGATATTCGGAAAGAAATGAAATTTGAAGCAGACACACCAGTTAGTGTTATTGCAGTAATGCAAAATGAGACTATACTAACAGTGCCAGTGGGGATAAAAATGAAAATAAATTTGAAATGTTCCTTTAAAAATAATAAATTATAATTGACAGAGTTTTAAGTGGGTAGGATTAATAAAATGCATGCTGTTTAAGATTGAAGTTGTTGAAAGCTGACAAGGATCCCCAATTTGACCCAGAATTCTGGCCCGAGCAAGAAGATTGATCAAATCATCACACAAGGTCAGAAATCAATGTTTAAAAAGAAACAGACTTGAACACATTGGATACTGGCTCCATTATCAGCATGCTGAATACCTATATACATGTGTATATATGAAGAGAAGGTGGGGTGGAAATAGACAGAGTTGGATGAAAAGCCCGCAAATTAGATTGAACAGGAGCTCCCTGAGCAGGTAAGAGGAAACGCAGAATAGTTCTCAGTGCCAATGCTGAAAAGAATTCACAGTAGGACTGAATTCATTGAGAAAGGAATGGAAGAAGGATCTTTAAACAGGGAGTGAGCCTCCCTTTCCTGACACTGGCTGGCAATGGGAATACTGGACAAAGAAGAAGGCCACTATTGAAGGATGGGTCGATGTTTTATTTCTTTGCTTAAAATAAAAGTTAGCGTTTTTATATATAGACATGACAATTCTGTGTAGAGGAAGAGGATAAAGAGATAGGTGGACCAGGAATAGCCACGACCGTAAGGCAAGGGGACTCCAGAACAAGAGTTGTGCCCTTTTCTCTGCTCTGAAACAAGCCCACCAGCCAGACCCACGGATCCACCTCACAGAGTTGTTGGGAGCACAACGTGAGATAAGGATGTGAAATCACTTTGAAAAACTAATTAGAAAAGCTATTAAAATGATGTTTTCAGTAGTGAAGTTTTAAATGTGTGGCAGTTTTGTTCTTATTAAGTTGGCAGAATCTACAGGAACTGGAATGGACAACCAGAGCTTGCACTCTCAGGCCAGGTATGGACTTCCTGAGGCTCAGCCTGTCCAAAATTGATCCCACGCAGGAAGATTTTTCCTGCAGGGGAAAAGAGATCATTTGTAGATCTGGCATGCTTCACGACTCTTCATTTTCCCAACATGGAGATTGTGGTATATGATGCCAAATCAGAATTTCCGAAACCCATCAGAGCTGTATGAGCTCTAGATTTTTCTCAAACCCACTAAGAGGTACAATGAGCCGGCTTCCCCCTCTTTGGGCATATTTTGTGGGTTTCTACTTTGGCATGCTCATGGAAAACTTACTTGATTGATATCCAGTGTGAGGCTTTCACCCTTTTCTAAGATCTCTAAATAATGAAGATACAGCCACAGAGAGCAACTTGACCCACTAAAGAGATTATGAAGAGGGAGAAAAAGAGCAGTATTTCCACTCTAGACAGAACACTTCATTAAAAACCATCCTCAATAAATATTAAAACAAAGGTACTTCTCTCTCATGCATTACCAACCCATTCACCTTTTGCTCAGTGATATGTTCAATGACCAATGTGTTTGTAGTACTTACAAGTATTCATTCTCTTCTTTAAGTGGTCAAAAGATGATCACAGGACAAAGTCTTCAATTGCAATAAATAGAACACTATGCATTTAATACATGTTAGCAAAATGGACTGTGATATTAAGTCAGGGAAGACCAATATTCAATTCAATTCAGAAAAAAATTGAAGCACAGGGCTAATCATGAGCTCCGATTTTTCCCTAGTGTAGAAAATGCATATGCTGATAATTAATGTGACACAGGAGGCCAGTTTGCCCTGAAATACCAAAGGAAGGCCAACACAATGCATGTGATTCGTATTCATGCTGAAGCAGCAGAAGCTTCTCCCTATTTCATCAAGGTTCAAAAACATTTTAAAACACCCCTGAACTGGCTGAAATCAGTTCTCTGCTTTTGAAACAAATGTTGTAAGAAGTTATTTCTGAGATCTAAGACTTCAGCTAAGAAACCAAAATACAAAGGTCATGGAACTGCCAAAAGTGTAGACAGAATAAAGGACACACAGCTGTGGCTCTAATTGTCCATTAATCTTATATATTCTATACGTGACTACAGAAGAACCCAATTGCTGCTGTAATTAGAAAATTAGAATAATGGGTGTAATTATAAAGAGAAAGGGAAAGTGATGTAAGTGTGACCAAAACACATAATTTTCAGAAAATGCAAAAGCATACCATAGATTTTCTACTTGAGGTTTTGAAATGGAGACTTCTACTGCAAATCTTGAATTACAAGAGATGTATTGTACATTTCTCTGTAATATTAGGAACAATTCCCCATGATTTTTAAAAAATCTATAAAGTTAGCAGATGCTGCTCTCATATTATTTTTATAAAATTATCATAATAGTGATACATAAATTGATTGGTCAAGAGATTGCCCTTATATTGGAATAAGGACTATAATTAATGAGAAATGTGAAGGGTCATAATAATCAAGATAATGTTTTCATTAATATATTTTAAAAGTAAAACTAACAGCACTTACCAGTATACTGTTACATTCTCCTACATAAATAAATGTGATTCTTTGTCTCTGAAGCACATTGGTATAAAGTGCCAAAACTTCCATATTTTATATATTCCAAAACAGCCCAGATTAAAATATATTATTTCATAAGATTAAATATATACATCTATGTACTGCATGTGTGTATATGCCTCCCTCACCCCAGGATGGAGAGAAAAGGCTATAGCTTTTTTGGTGTTCCAAATAGGTAACTTTGTGCCTGTTTTCATTTATCACTCTTTTTCAATTCACGGACACGTAAGCACTAGTCCATCATAAGTGTACAAGGACGCAACATACCAATAATTAATCTTGACTAAACTTGACACTATAGCTATATCCATATAAAACATTTAAAGTCTATCTAACCTGAAAGTATTAAAAGATTTATTCTGAGACTGTTTACCTAGTCTATCACTTGGCCACACCATAGTTACTCACCAAACACTGGTAGGGTAAGGAAATAAATATGCCAACAGGAAAAAGTCATTCACTCTGCACAATATAATGCATAAAGCTTAATGGGTATCCCTTGAAATAACAAAATAAAAACAAACAAAAACTCTAATTAATAAGAGTCACTTAAATGGTGATGTCAAAGAACCTGTGGTATGAAGTAGGACAAGAACATAGAGCTAGGTGACCATAGCCATATCCAATGTCCTTGTGCATGCCCGACCTCACTAAAAGACGTGTCTATCAGGGAAACATAAGAGAAAGGGGATGGCATCACATTATGTATCTGACACCTCTGTGAATTTAGATATTTCTTACCATTTCAGTTTTTTTCTTTTCTTTTTTTTTGTATTTTTTTTTTATTTTTCTGAAGTTGGAAATGGGGAGGCAGTCAGACAGACTCCCGCATGCACCCAACCGGGATCCACCCGGCATGCCCACCAGGGGGCAATGCTTTGCCCATCTGGGGTATCGCTCTGCTGCAACCAGAGCCATTCTAGTGCCTGAGGCAGAGGCCACAGAGCCATCCTCAGCACCCGGGCCAACTTTGCTCCAATGGAGCCTTGGCTGCAGGAGGGGAAGAGAGAGACAGAGAGGAAGGAGAGGGGGAGGGGTGGAGAAGCAGATGGGCGCTTCCCCTGTGTGCCCTGGCCAGGAATCAAACCCGGGACTCCCGCACGCTAGGCCAACACTCTACCACTGAGCCAACCGGCCAGGGCAATTTTTTTCTAAATAAAAGAAATTTTAAGTTTCAAACTTTACTTTAATCCTTGTGATGAGAATATTTTGGAACCTGGATAACAAGTATCAAAAGAATCGTATGTTTTTTTTTAACTTTTATAACATATTAATACCAAAATGTCATTATATTTTTACCCTGAGGAAATGCACATTCTAATAAAAGGGTCGCATTTCCACATAGCACCAGAAGGTCTGGTGGAAGCCAAAATGACCTTAACTTGATCCCCAGCTCAGGAAGTTACATGCTGCTGAACTTGAAGTTTCTATTTGTTCACCTTTAAAAAAGACATGTAAGTATATCTGAAAAGTTTGTATTGAAAATTGGAAGACTGATGTATATAGTTTAATCCAGGTATTCTATACATGTTGGACTCTTCCTTGTCCCTTTCATATTAAAAAAAAAATTCTTTACTTCACTGCTTTATTTCTTAAACAAGATATAAATAACAAAATTAAATTTCCTTGACTTCTCCCATTCAAGTGATAGTAATACATTATTTTATGACATATAAACATAAACTAGAGCTTTGTTCATATTACAAAAACTTAGTTCTATAAAATACACAAGAATTTTTGTTTTCATAATTTATGGAGAAAAGTTTTCTGAAATATCCTTGTTCTTTCCATTATTTTTAGTAATATTGTACACCCAATAACCAAATATATGCATGTTTATTATAGAAATTTTTTAAATACACAAAAAAGCACAAAGAAAATTAAAATTAGCCATAATCCTCTCACTCAGAGATAATTACTGCTAATTTGGGGATCTTTATTTTCATTCTATGCATTTGAATGGGATAATTTTCTACATGCTGCTTTGTAACCTCTTTATATTTATTAATATTTTATGAACATTTTGAATGCCTAAATATTCTTAAATATTCTACATAATATGTAATAAAAATCATTTTAAATGCTTTGTATTATTTTATCTCATATATATACCATAAATTATTTAATCACAGCCATATTGTTAAACATTTAGGGCTATTATTGTTTTTAAGCAAGACTGAACCACTGTTTAGCCTTGACCCAGCTTTAATTAGTGTTAACTTATGGTCAGTCTTATTTCCTATACCCTTACCCATTCCTCACTGTACCTTTAAAATTTATTATTACAGTTTTGCTAATGTAAATAGCATATGATAGCTAAAATCTCACAGCTAAAATATTCATTCACATCTGTGTGCATATGTTTACACTTAAGAAAAATCAAGTATCTGAATCAAAGCCAATTTACATTTGGAAATTTACATTACCATATATATTGCCTAACTTTCCAGGAAAGTTAGACTAACTTACATCTCAATGTTGGGTTATTATTGTTTTAAACATTTCTGCTAATTTGTTTGCCAACAATGAGTAACTCATTGTGGTTTACTTTGCAATACTTTGCTTACCAATAGGATTAAGTATACTTTTCTTAAATTTAAATTTATATTCTTCTTTTGTGAATTGTGAAGCCTTGTTCTTTGAGCATTTTTCTGTTGGGTATATATCTTTTTCTTTTCTTGTTTTCTTTTATTTCCTGGTAACTTTGATATAGTATTTAGTTAAGTGTTATAGAAATGTGATCTTTGATGAGTAGCCCCTATTGTTATATATCAAGATACCACGTACCTGTAACAATCAATTGCTTTCTATGCTACATTTGCCAAGCCTACATTTTATCCAAAGTCCTGGTCAGTATACATTTGCAAACCATCCTGAATGTGATTGACATATTACTTTAAAACTGTATTTTAATTTATTACAATGAAGGCCTGAAGTAACTGGCCTGGTCCACCATTATGGTCAGCAAATGATTCTCATTCTAAGTTTCTTTTTCTCTTAGAATTTAAACATTAATCCAATTCATCATCCAATGGCATTATACTTATGGAACACAGAACATTATATCAACTATACTAGGCACCCCCAGTGGTAGAATGCAAATAATTTAACAACCAGTTCTCTGCCCTCATGACTGTTTGAAGTATAAAAGAACTATATACCAAAAGGTAGTTTATTATTTCATACATTTAATACTTAAATAAGAACAATAAAAGAGGTACACAAAACTAGATTGTTATAAGTTTTAAAATATGAATGAAAAAATATTAAATAATACCTGACAGAAAACAATAAAACTGATATTTAAGATATTTCCATATTGCTTCTTGATTGGCATCCTCACTTGCAATTTTTTTCACCTACGGACGGAATGAACATTACTACGGGCACTTAGAATACACTGTTGCAAAGACAAATGTTAAAAAAGAGTAAGGAATTTAAATTTGTAATTTCTACATTGGGCAGCTGCCCAGGCACCCACCTTAGAGAGAACCCTGATTACAGGTGACATTTTAACAACCGGTTCACCAAACTCAACAGAAAATTAGGTATCGGTTCTGTTGAACCGGTGAGAACCAGCTGAATCCCATCACTGGGCACCCCCCCCCCAAAAAAAAAATTCCTGTATCCTTATATAAACATGGATTCATTTATTTGCAGGCTTTGTGAATATTTTTCCCTACCTCAAAAAGAATGAAAAGCAACAAGTATTTTCACTTGATGCACTTAGAAGGTAAAGAGGATTTCTCAGTTGAATCACTAGAGATATAAAAGTTGACCATTGTCATTGAAGAGTCCTGTACCTAAACACGACCTCTGCCTTAGAACCAGCTCTAATGCTGGAAAAAATACCCATAGAAGCAGTCATTCATGTTCAGTCCAATTTTCTCTGAAAGCTGTCCAAACATTTCTCTGAGAAGGGAGTTATAAGTAATTGAGTCTAGGATTGACACATTAAATTTTATGTCATCTAAGCCCAAATCTAAAATTAAAAGTGGTAATAATATTTGGTAGGAGAGGTAGAATTGTAAGCCTATATATATATATAGCTGGGGAAAATACTTAGAATTGAATGAGGCAGCTAAAAAAGTACAATTAGGTCTTTGCCACATCAGTATTCACATTTGTGCCATTAGCACCGGGCAAATAGAATTAGTGTTCAAGTCATGTAGTTACAAGTGGTGGCTAACCTCAGTGGTCTTATAATTATAAGAATACCGAGTGTACAATGAAGATAATAAACCACCTTATAAAGAATGGAATAGGAAAGAAAGAAGAAATGGAAGACTAGAGGGAGCGAGGGAGGAAGGGAGGAAAACTTGCTGAGAAAATACTTTCATTTTGGAGAAAACCACCTTTCAATTACAATTAAATAACCACAATGCTCATTTTACTACAATCAGCCCCATAACTGTCTTTTTAGTTAAACGAGTCCATCTTGGAATTTTAAGATAATTCTTGTTTTCTTAAGATATTGCAGATTGATTGACAAAATTGGAAATGCAGTCAAAACTCTAAACTTCACAAAAGAAAGTAAAATCTTCTCACCTTAGCAATGCAAAATCTTCCTCAAGGATGGCTTCTTTGAATCCTTGAATTGTATCCTATCGGATCAGATAAAGAAGACCTAACTACATGACCTTGGGCATTGTTTAAAATTGCTCAACTCTATAAGAAAGAGCATAGGGAACAACCCGACCTCCCTAATTCAGCTGCTTTGAAGATTAAATGAAGTAGTGCGTGCAGATGACTCCAAACAGTGACTGACAGATTTGCCTAGTTGTTGCTATCTATCATCATGATGAGGGTCATCACCATAATACTATCAAAAGTATCTGCAAAGTTTTGCATTAAACGAGTGTTCCATAAAAGTACATGACCTAGAAAAAAATTCTGCTCATCTGGCAATGGTGGTTTGTTATACAGTAAATTTGCTTTAAAATAAGTGTTTTAATGGTGGCCATAGAGTAAAATCAGTTGTTCTCAATGCGGGGGATGATCCTCACCCCAGGAGACATTTGTCAATATCTAGAGACATTTGTGTTTGCCAAAAAGTGGTGGGTGGGTGCCCGAGAGCGTCTGCTACTGGTAGCTAGTGGGTAGACAGGTCAGGAATGCAGCTGAACATGCTGCAGTATACAGAATAGCCCCCCTAAACAGAGAACTATGGAGCCCGAATGTTAATAGTGCTGAGGGTGAGGAACCATGCAGTGAACTCAACATATGATAATAAACACATGTAAAAAGAAATATTCAGGATTTCATGAAAACAATTTTTAAAATCTCTAATGTATTTTCCTAATTTATATTTAACTACAATTGGATTGAGACACAACTTCTAAAAATTCACTTGGTAAAGTGTTGGGGACCAAACAAATAAACAGGGTATTTTTGCAATCTGGACAGAGGTGCTGGGCCCAAACCCCACATCATTTGCCTAGTTAACAAAGAGCTACACCTGATTCTCATTTGTGTTACCCATGTTCTCTGGAGGAGGCTGGAAGCTAGTTTCTTATTAGTGTAAAGTAGATTTGGATAGTATAGTGGGGGTTGTCTTTGAGTTGCCTTAGAAACTTAATTGAATTGCTGATGGACCAAATTTTTTCATGAATAATGATATATACATGAATTTACCAGGAATTCCAAACTGCCCTCTTAATGTTCCACTTATCTGTCAGACCTCACCCTTACTTACTGGACTATCACCCCTGAGGCAGAGGAATTCCAAGAGGCTGGCAAGCCGCCCCAAGGAGAAGCATTCCAGACATATCAGGACTTTTAATTCAACACCCACTTGCTCGAGATTCTCCTTGACCCTATAAACTTCGTCCCCCTAGCTTGTACTGGTGTCCTTCTCCCCCGGAGAAGTGCCCGGCAGGGTTCCTTTCTTCCTTTCAATAAAGCCTGTTACTCTGGTCTTTCACACTCTCATGGATTCCAACATTTGGTGCCAAAACCCAGGACAGGGTACTAACTGCCTGGATGATCCCCCTTTGCCATCCAAACTTATAACCAGGGAAGCAATGGGCAGTGGCTTCTCATCCCGGGCTTACTCCCTGATTCTGTTTGGACGTGTAATTGTAGGTTGATTGGCCGGCAGGCTAACCCTGTCCTGAAACCCTGCTGGACCAGAAGGTAAGGAGTTTTCTCCCTTCCCCTTCCCCGGTTGACTTCTCTTTTCCACAAAATTTTCTCTGGTCAGACGGTTTTCTCTGACACACTTCATGTTTTGAGGGGTTTGACTCTCAGTCTCAGTGGACTGCATGGAACACTAGGCGCCTAGCCAAACCTCTCCACTCTCTTGGACTTCTTGTCCTCGGAGCTCCCTGACAGGTGGTGACGACCTCTATCAGGAACGACTCCCCCACATGGAGATTTTATCCTCTTGGGACAGTGACAAAAGGCGGGGACGCCCCCTCTTGCTCACCTGTCTCCACTATGGGCTCTTCAGAGTCTAAGCCTTCCAACCAGACCCCCTATAGGATGTCTCATAAAAAACCTCACTAAGTTGGGCCTCTCTGACCTTAAGCCAAAAAAACCCTCATTTTCTTCTGTAACACAGCATGGCACCAATACAATTAAACAATGACTCCCATTGGCCTGAAAACAGGACATTTGATTACAATATCCTGAGATCTTGACAATTTCTGCCACCAGACAGGGAAAGCATCAGAGATTCCTTACATGCAGGCTTCCTTTTACTTTTGCTTGCTCTGTCCTTAATTTCTGTGCCGCTTGCTCTACACACAGGCTGTTTTTGGCCAAAGAAACCTCACCTAAAACCTCCGCTCCTAATCTTTCCTTCTCCGTGGACTCCCAACTCTCTTCCCCTCCTGCCTGACCCCCCGGGGTACCCCTCCCTCAGGACCCCTCTCTGGTCCCTCTGCAAATCTCTCCCACTTGAGTCTCTTCCCTCAGGAAAGCCCCCTCCCCTCTCTTTGCTGAAACCTCTTTCTCATTCACCTGCAAATACCAGTCTCTATGCTCCCCTGCTGGTCAGGGGCCCCTCCCTTTTCCACTGTTCTTAAATCCCTCCTCCCTCCTTAAAAATGGGCAGCTCTGTCTCTTTTTCTTCTTTGACCCATCCTTCCCCCTCATCAGAGGCTGACTATGCCTTCCAGTACCCCTCATCCTCTCCCCTCTCCTCCGAGCTCTAAATCTTTTTAACTCCTCTGATAACATGGTGCCACCACCAGTACTTCAACCTCCTCCTCCTCCTGCAGATTCTGACCCTCTTTTTTTCCATCCAGCTGCTCACACTGTCCATCTGTCTGCTTTCTCTCTTCCTCCCCTCTATGCTGACAACTCCCTGCCATCTCGAAAAGCTTAAAAAAGCAGAGTTATCTATTGAGCAGTGTGAGTGAGTAATTTGTTTTGTCTCTTTGTTTGTCAGGCAATATCTCTAGTATAATTTTAATTGAAACAAGTAAAGTGCGTTCATTTAAATTCCTTAATTCATAATCTGTATGTGAAGTCTTTGTTTAATGTGTAACGGTGTCTGTTTATGAGGCCTTAAACCAATAATTACCTGCCTCTTAAATCAAAGCTTACTCATCCCCATGGACTCTTCCTTCAATACCCCCATCCTTTCTGTTCAAACCTTCAGGGGCTTATCACCTAGTACAAGACTTATGCCTAATCAGTGAGGTGGTAATTCCCCTCCATCCAGCAGTCCCTAATCTCTACAAGTTACTGTCACACATTCCCTCAAACACCACTCACTTCACAGTCCTAGACCTCAAGGATGCCTTCTTTACCATTCCTCCACACCCTCACTTTTACTTTCTGTTTGCCTTTACCCGGACACTAAGGCAGCCCAGCAATTTACGTGGATTGTCTTACCCCAGGGGTTCAAAAACAGCCCACACCTGTTTGGGCAGGCACTAGCTCAGGATTTAGCAGCATGCAATCTTAAAAATAGTACTCTCGGCCCTGGCCAGTTGGCTCAGCGGTAGAGCGTTGGCCTGGCATGCGGGGGACCCGGGTTCGATTCCTGGCCAGGGCACATGGGAGAAGCACCCATTTGCTTCTCCACCCCCAGCCCCTCCTTCCTCTCTGTCTCTCTCTTCCCCTCCCACAGCCAAGGCTCCATTGGAGCAAAGATGGCCCGGGCGCTGGGGATGGCTCCTTGGCCTCTGCCCCAGGTGCTAGAGTGGCTCTGGTTGTGGCAGAGCGACACCCTGGTGGGTCAGAGCATCGCCCCCTGGTGGGCAGAGCATCGCCCCTGGTGGGCGTGCCGGGTGGATCCCAGTTGGGCGCATGCGGGAGTCTGTCTGACTGTCTCTCCCCATTTCCAGCTTCAGAAAAATACAAAAAAAAAATAGTACTCTCTTACAATATGTAGATGACCTACTCCTCTGCAGCCCCTCCCTGCCTGCCTCAAGGAGACACACCTCCACTCTTCTTAACTTCCTCACTGTGAAGACATATTGTGTCTTCTCTGCTAAGACTCAACTTCACTCTTAGTCCGTAGTCTATCTGGGCATCGCCTTAGCCCCCACCACCTGAGATCTCACCCTAAATCGAACTCAGACCCTCTGCAGTCTCCCACCACCTACCATCGCAAATCAAATCCTTTCTTTCCTCAGTCTAATAGGCTTCTTTAGACACTGGATTCCCAATTTTGCTCTCTTAGTCAAATCCCTCAGTGAGCTCTTCTGAGCATGGCTTTTAAGGTCTATAATAGCCAAGGAAGTAACATAAAAAGCAAATAAGGCCCAAAAGAAGTCAGGAACTACCAGCTTTTGACATACGCTCTTAAAGGCTCCAAACCCCTAAAGCACTTCATAAGATTCCATCAGGGCCCTGCTCCAGAGTGGAAAGAAAGGTCACTGAACTGAAGCCTGCCAGGCTTCTTGGCCCCACTTGTTGACATGTCTGTGCTGTGGAAAAGGCACATGAGAAGGTAAGCTGCCCTCTTGCTCCATGGAGGGAGGGTTCAGTCTCTTCTAGTTTGCTTCAGCTACCTGTGACCTGACCTTGCCCAGCATGCTGGGAATTGCCACTAAATGCTCAAGGAGCATGTTGTTCACGAGCCTAATGTATTTCTTCTAAGTAGCAGATAAACTGATCTTATTTCTTGTAAACACCAGGGTCATCTACTATGCCTTGCCTGAATATTTGGGTTTTATTTATCCCTCAAAGATCTTTACTGTGGATATTGACAGTCTGATGTTGTTACTTTATTTAATGTATAGCATCTCCTTTATTCCTCTTGTCTCAATGCCCCATGCCTATTGTAAGCTAGGACCTGCTGCTAATTCCAGCTAGAAGCAGTGGTCACTAGGATTTAAACTCTAACTGCAAAGTGTAGAAATGTAACTACCCTTTCCCAAAGTACTTGCAGAATTTACAGGTTACTCAGCAAACTGTTCAGAGACTGTCCAAAAGGTGCTTCCCGTAGTACATCACCCAAGGACTGACTTTCACATGGACAGGTCCACACACCACGATCCTAACAACTCCCACTGCTGCTAAAGTAGAAAAATGGCATAACACCTATATGTGTCTCCCTACTAATTGGATAGAAACCTGTACCCTAGTCTATCTCACCCCAAATATCAACCTAATCCCACCCCGTGAGCCTCTTTCAATGCCTAGTACACTACCCATCAATCTAGGGACCAAATGAGCTATACAGGTAATTCTTCTTATTATTGCTTTAAGAATTTCTATAAAAGTGGGTCTAGGGACAGGGGACTGGCCATTTTCCTGTCTTATTCCCACTCTCTCTCTCTCTGAAGCCCAGCGAATTCATAAACATGGAATCAGTGGTTCTGCACAAACTGGGTGTCTTGACTATTGCCTTTCGTTGGTCCACTCATTCTCCTATTTACTTTTCTAACTTTTGGACCCTGCTTCTTACGTTTGTTCACTAGTCTCTTACAGAACCGCATGCAGACCTTCGCCAATCAGAAAATTGGAAAAATCTACCTAAACCAACACACCGACCTTGAAACCTGCTGTTGGGCAGATAAAATGTATTATGCTCACTTTGTTAAAGAGGCCGTTGCCCAGGTGATATTAATGTGTGTTGGGGTGGGCTAAAGGCAGGCAGAATCCTTTAGCCTGGGGCTTGGTTTTGGGGTTAAGCCTTTCCTACCCTTTTTGATGTAGGGCGGTACAATCCTATCATGCCTCAGAGGGTGACTTTGTATTAGAGACTTCCCTGTTTTGTATATTGGATTAAGGGTTTGGATTTCTACACTATAAAATGGGGACGGAATGAGAGTTTGGGCTCTTGGTTCCTGAGGTTAGCATGAGAGAGCAGAGAAAGTAGAGCCAGCAGTGGAAGGAGGCCACGTGGAGGAGGCCAGGAGAAGCAGCCAAGATGGCGGAGTGCTGAGTGAGATGCCAGTTTGTGTAGAGTTTGTATCTGGGATAAGGAAGGAGATGGGGAACTGAGGAGAATAAGGCTGGTGAGCTAGAAACCTTTGATTCTAGGAAACTCGGATAAGTCAGTGGCTTTGTGAGCACTGAATGTGATTGGGTTTTGGAGCCCAGTGTGTGTTTTTACTTGCCCACCGGGTGCAAGCTAGGATTAAAGGCTATGGCCCACCAGTTTGTGGCTCCGTTGTTTCTTTACCGACTGTCCGAATCCAATACGAACCTGCATGTGAATGGCCACGATGGCGGTTCCTGGCTTTACACCTGCCCTCGCAAAACAGAAAAACCTGGAGCCCTACAAATACACCCCTACTCTGAACAATGGTGGAAAACCCCTTGTTCTTGATGTTAGCACCAATTACAGGACCAATCCTAATTTTATGCCTAATTTTAATGCTTGTCTCTTTCTTTATCAAGTTCCTGCAGGCTCGAATGATAGAAATCTCCAGGATTACCTACAATTAAATGCTTTTACAACCCCTACTCCAACTGCCCCAGGAGGGGGTTCACAAAGGAGGCCCCCATAGGGATAACAGCAGGAAGTAGCTCCAGAAGATAGCCTGTTTGAGACAAACCTCCTACCTGAACCCCATACCCTTTTCTTATCCCCACCTCTTTTCCTTTTTTATCATACTAAAGAGTTGAGAAATGATAGATACATGAATTTACCAGAAATTCCAAACTGCCCTCTTAATGTTCGCTTATCTGTCAGACCTCACCCTTACTTACTGGACTATCGCCCCTGAGGCAGAAGAATTCCAAGAAGCTGGCAAGCCGCCCCCAGGAGAAGCATTCCAGACATACCAGGACTTTTGATTCAACACCCACTTGCTCGAGATTCTCCTTGGCCCTATAAAATTCATCCCCCTAGCTTGTACTGGTGCCCTTCTCCCCAGAAGAAGTGCCCAGCAGGGTTCCTTTCTTCCTTTCAATAAAGCCTGTTACTCTGGTCTTTCAGACTCCCATGGATTCCAACAAATAAAAGTGGATGTGCTTCTGGGAGCATGGACGTTACGGCTAAGGAACAGTAGAGACTGTTTGCCGTGGCATCCTCCTGAACCCATATATATATATCTTTATGTCTCCTGTCTATTATTTATTTCAATTCCATACCTTTTCCTGTTCAAAGACCCCATAATAGACTTGTCATGGTTGGACCCCAACAATTGACGCCCATATGTGTGGCCATCGTAAAGGGGAAAGAGGAGAGGTAATGGAACTCCTCAGAAGTGTGCACACAAAGTAAGTATAAAGCTTCTAGAGAGTGAAGCTTTTAAGTAGAGTTTGAGGGGAGAATATAATAATAAAGTCACACGAAGTAAGTATAAAGCTTTTAGAGAGTAAAGCTTTTAAGTAGAGTTTGGTGAGAAAGTATAATAAGAAATAATTTGGGAGAAAAATAAATATGGGAGTTGTAGGATCAAAAGTGAGGGACCTTTATCTTTTTATTTGAGAAGAAACTGTTTGAATAGAGTGAGGTAGAAACAGAGGAAAGTAAATATGAGAAAAACTTGGAGTCTGAGAGTAACTCAGGAGATGAGAATATCCTTTGGCCATTTTAAACTTTGCACCTCCACAGCTCTCTGCTCCCAAAGTCTTTGTTTCAGACCCTTGGAGATCCCCACTCCAACAAGCTTTGGATCAGGCTCGAGATGCAGGGGAAAAAAATGGAGGAATTCAGCAATATTGGGCAAAGTTCTGATGAGCAATATCAAGAATTTGTTTCACGGCTGATTCCAGCAGTTGAAAGAATAGTGATAGAAAAAGAAGTTTATATCAGAATATGCGCTGATGTTGGGACTTCACACATGCAAGGTCTTGCTTTTGCAACAATCCTTAAGGTGAGGATTCCAAGAATTTTTTTTTTTTTTTTGTATTTTTCTGAAGCTGGAAATGGGGAGAGACAGTCAGACAGACTCCCGCATGCGCCCTACCGGAATCCACCCGGCACGCCCACCAGGGGCGATGCTCTCCCCACCAGGGGGTGATGTTCTGCCCCTCCAGGGCGTCGCTTTGCCATGACCAGAGCCACTCTAGCGCCTGGGGCAGAGGCCAAGGAGCCATCCCCAGTGCCCGGGCCATCCTTCCTCCAATGGAGCCTTGGCTGCGGGAGGGGAAGAGAGAGACAGAGAGGAAGGAGGGGGTGGGGGATGGAGAAGCAAATGGGTGCTTCTCCTATGTGCCCTGGCCGGGAATCAAACCCGGGTCCCCCACATGCCAGGCCGACGCTCTACCGCTGAGCCAACCGGCCAGGGCGAGGATTCCAAGAATTTTTGATAAAAGGCAGGACAAACAAAAGAAAGGTCAGGGAAATACTTCTGCCTTTGAATCTTGTTTCCAATGTGGTGGCTGGGTTGGGCCCAGACAGGTGGAGGCTGCAGCCAAGGGGAAGGTAAAGCAGGGAGGTGAATGGGGAAGCCTTTCCCACCCTGGAAAACTAAGTCTGCTGCTCAGCTGGGATTGAGATGGAGGCTTTCAGTGGCCCACAATTTGGCATGATTACTTAGGCTGCCAGTTGCAGCAGCTATTAGAATTTGAACTTTAGTAAATAAAAAGACGTAAGAGTTAGGGAAAATTACAGTTTTTTCCCATTATTCTCTAACTTTCTCTAAACTATCATTTTATTTCTTTCCTATTCTATGTCTGGAAAAAGAACAAAGGGGGAGCCTGTTTGGGTGTGCCTAAACAAAAATCTCATACAGCCGACTTGAGATTTTTCAGGAGAGATTTCTGTTTAGTATTTATCCTTACTACATTCCTATTAAAATAGCCCTACACAAGATCAAGCAGGCCACATTCTAATCTCTAAAATCCCGGGTTTCACTCTTGATTTGTGTAATTGTATGTGAAGTCTCTGTTTAATGTCTAAATGTGTCTGTCTTCAAGGCCTGAATTAAGTTTATGCATGCAAAAATTGGAAATGCCAGCTCTAATATTGTAAAAATAAAATATTATCACTACAAATTTAAAGATTTAATTGTAACAAGTGCACTCATTGAAATTTGGATAAAATGAAATGTAGATCCTAAAGACTTCCTAATTTAGCCAAACTGCTCCAAGCTAAGTTACTGCAGCTGCAAAGCTTGAAACAGGGTGGATTTGCTTAACAACAGTGTTAATTTTTTTTTTTTTTTTACTCTTTGAATTGGCTGTTGATTGTTTGGGTAGAAGTGTTTTGATGGATGTGGGAATGCTACTTGAAAGTGCATTTGCTGTATTTTGTTGGAGGTTGGCATTGAGACAGGTGTTTCTTGTAGTTTTTTAGGTCAAGGTGTTGTGGAGTGTACTCAACAAATGCTTAAGGGTCAATTGTAAATAATATAATATATATATAAAAAAGAGGGGGGGAGTCATTTCCTGGAACTCCTGCAAATTTATTTACTTTGAAGAATTTCTTTTGAATGATGATGTACAGGAGACACCAAACCTCTTTCTTTTGCAAACTTCTAACCTCTTCAGTTTGATCCAGCTAGTAATGCTGTTTTGTCTTTTTCTAGATAGTTCCAGATATACAGAGAAAGTTTATATAGGTGGATGTGGACCCTCAAAACCCTCAGTGAGATCTTCTGAGCATGGCTTTTAAGGTCTGTAATGACCAAGAGGAAAAGAAAAGGCAGACAAAGCCCAAAAGAGATCAGGAAAAATACCAGCTCTTGGCATACACCCTTAAAGGCTCCAATGCCCCAAAGGGGCCTCATAGGCACTGTGGATGAGCCTGGGTATTTCTTCCAAGTAGCAGGTAAACTGATCTCATTTCTTGTGGACAAGAGGGCCACTTATCAGCTAGAAGCAGTAGTCATGGGGACTTGGACTCTAGCTACAAAGTGTGGAAATGTGACCACAACTCCAGTGCCTTGTGGACTTTTCCTGAATGTGTGTGACTCCTGATTCTTGGGACAGTTCTCAGACTGAAGTGGGGTTGGGTTATATTTACAAATAATACGAAGTGATGATGGTGTCAACTTGGACTTGGTGAAATTACATGAACATGTTAAGGACATTTAAGACTGTAAGAATTTTATTATAGATCCTGTTGTATTAGTTAAGACTTTGCTTAATAATCTAATAAGCTTTAATTACTTAATTGTATTAGGATACTTGTTATAGTATCTGTTAGCATTGGTTATTTCAGTTGTTATTTTATACTTTTCCAGTCTGCCTCCAAATCGAAACATGGGAATTCAGATTAGTATGAATCACAGCACATGAATTGAAGTTTTAAAAAATAAAAATAAAAAGGGGGATATGTTGGGACCAAATAAGTAAACAGGGTATTTTTGCAATCTGGACAGAAAGGCTGGGCCCAAATCCCACCTCATTTGCCTAGTTAACAAAGAGCTACACTTGATTCTCATTTGTCTCACCCATGTTCTCTGGAGGAGGCTGGAAGCTAGTTTCTTATTAGTATAAAGTAGATTTGGATGGTATGGTGGGGGTTGTCTTTGAGTTGCCTTGGAAACTTAATTGAATTGCTGATGGACCACATTCTTTCCATAAATAAAAGTGGATGCACTTCTGGGAGCACGGACATTACGGCTAAGCAACAGTACAGACTGTCTGCCGTCATGTCCTCCTGAACCCATCACACACACATATATATATTATATCTCTAAGTCTCCTGTCTGTCATTTATTTCAATTCCATACCTTTTCCCTTTTGGGACCCTGGTATATACTTGTTGAGGCTAGACTGCAATGGTGAAATAGAAAAGACAAGACCCACTGTTTCACAAAGCTTAGTTTCATAATCATAGCTACATGTCCACTTAAATATCCATGAATTTACCATTTTTTCTTGTATAATTTTATAGTTTATTTATACCTTTTCAGGAAATTCTTAAAAGGCACTAGCGATTTCTTACATTTGATGTTTTAATGTCTAAAACGTCTATTTTTATCTTAATGATTTCAGTAGGAAAAAAGTACACTGTGAATACATGTTAGCCATATGGAGAAGACAATGAGGTTTAGTAATTAAAACTGAAAAGGTAAAGAACTATGCAGTAATTAGAACACTGATTAATCAGCTGATAATTTTATCTTGATTAATGCTGCTGGTTTCTCTTCTTATTGACCAAGGAAAGGTAGGTTTAGACCAATTAAATATAAATTATTCTCCTTTTTTTATATTCTGGGCAGCTTTCTGTATTCTAACTCACACTACATTTAAGAAGTACAATTAAAACCCTTTTACTAAATGGAGAAGCTCATCAAAAGATAGAATTAGGTTTATGTTCCAAATATGCTGATGCTTTTATGTAAGAAAAATTATACAGAACTGGTTTATTTCAATATTATCCAGGGAATATTAAAATTAGAGTAATTTGCTATTTTTTTAAATCTTGTAATAATATTCACCAGTTAAAAAACAACTAGATACCTCATTTATTTTACAAAGTATAACATGAGATATTAAAAGAACTCTAGTTAAAAAATATAGTTAACAGAAAAAAATTATTCAGTATTAAGGAGATACACTCATTAATTCTTAGCCAATCAGTTTTCTTTATCTTTTGCATATTTTCTAGATTTATTGAGATATAATCCAAATAGAGTAAGTATAAGGTATATAACATGATACTTTGATATATGTGATTAATAAAAAAAGGTTAGTATTTAACACATCCATCATCTCACATAGTTACCAATCTATGTGTGTGGTAAGAACTTTTAAGATCTATTCTCTTAGCAACTTTGAAGTGTATAATACTATACTGTCAAGTATAATTGCCGTGTCATATGACAGAGCCCCAAAACTTACTCATATAGTAACTGGAAGTTTGTGATCTTTAACAACCTTCTACTTCCCCCACCACCCTCCCACTGCTGCCAAAAACCAATCTACTCTGTTTCTATAAGTTCAGTTTTTTTATATTCTACATAATTTTCACATATATATTTTTATACATATGCCACAATATCTGTATCTATTCATTAATTCATGAACATGTACATTGTTTACCTGTCTTGGGTATTGCAAATACTGCAGCATTGAATATAGGAGTATGGATATGGATATCTCTTCCACAGAGTGGTTTCATTTCCTTCAGACACATACCCAGAATTAATTTGATAAACCATACTTTTAACTTTTTTAAAAATCTTCATACTGTTATTCAAATAATTCTCAACAGAGGTACATGTTCACTTAAAACTAGTTATTTTCTGTCTGACCAGGCAGTGGTGCGGTGGATAGAGCATCGGACTGGGACACGGAGGACCTAGGTTTGAGACCCGAGGTCGCCAGCTTGAGCGTGGGCTCATCTGGTTTGAGCTAAAGCTCACCAGCTGGGACTCAAGGTTGCTGGCTCGAGCAAGGGGTTATTCGGTCTGCTGAAGGCCCATGGTCAAGGCATATATGAAAAAGCAATCAATGAACAACTAAGGTGTTGCAATGAAAAACTGATGATTGATACTTCTCATCTCTCTCTGTTCCTGTCTGTCTGTCCCTATCTATCCCTCTCTCTGACTCTCTCTCTCTGTCTCTGTAAAAAAAAAAAGTTACTTTCTCCTGAGCACCAACACTAGCTATTATTTAATATATTCTTGATACAAGTAGATTGTGCCACTTAATTTATCACTAATCTATGGAATAGAAACCCTTATTCCCACTGACTATTAAAAAAATAGAGACTCAGAGGAGTGAACCAATTTACAACAAGTAAAAATCTGGAATAAGTTAATTTTCAAGCTTCTAAGAGACACATAAAAGTAAGATAAACCGAGTACTCATTGACTACATGTCTCATAAGGTAAATCATATATAGTAATAGCAACTCAAATTATAGGTAACTATATTTATTGTACCTAGCCAGAACTAAATACTTAAGTCACCTTTTGAATTGAAGATTTTAAAAATTGTCTTTCTGCCACAGGTTGTTTTGATCTCCTTATAATAATATAAAGCCCCATATTCTCAAAAGAATTTGAAAATCAACTACATTTAATCAAAGCAGATATAACCTATAACAGACTAAAGATGTTAGAGGTAAAACAACCATAATTCCTTTCATCTCATCTATGAGATCATTATTGTGTCCTACAATGTAAAAAAATATTAAAAATGTGCTGCCCTTAACTTGGGTACCTAATCATCTTACTGGGAAAATAGTTCTTAAACCTCTGAACTAGTCACAGTAACATTAAATAACATATAGTAAAACACCAGATTGAATATCACTGCAACCGGTGGCTTGCAGGAACTTGTCCTCATCTCCTAATGCAAGATTCAATCTCATCTATCTAGAAATCCTTGATAGATCAGTTTTCAGGAAACCAATTTCCTTCATCCTTTCCTCTTGGCCCACCCCTCATGTCTGGTCCCACAGTCTCTAGCAACTACTGTAGCTCTGATGGTGACAAAGCTACCCAGCCTTCCATAGACTAATGTCTGTACAGGCTACAATTTAAGAAGATGATGACAAAGCAGGGGTTTTATGTCAAAGCATAGTCTTAAAAAACCTTTATTTTTATAACTAGATATTTATAAATCAGTGTTTCTTTGAGGCCTGAGGCCTCAGAAGGCATAGGAAGGTGATTATAATAAAAACAGCAACCACAAAAAATAGCATTACCTAATATTATTTGAGCACTATGACTGAGTTACTTTAACAAAAGTTGATATTTACTGTATCACTAATCATCAAACAGTCCAATGAATCAGGATCTATTTTAGCCTCATTTAACAGCTAAGGACTGAGATAAATAAGGATGAAAAAGTAGAAGAAAGAATATATTGGAATTGAACTTAGGGAGTCTGACTTCACTTCCATGGCTCTGATTTTTGGTTGTTCAGACTCTGGAATTCAACAACATAAATACCATAGAAAAAGAGAATGACATCTATTTTATAGGTAAGTATATGTTCAATGGGTACATTTTTCTGACTACTAAGGTTTAAACAACAATGACTAATTTAATTTTTTATAGTTTTATTTAGACAATTAATTTTAACAGGTGACATTGGTCAACTAGAGCATATAGATTTAGAGAAAACATCTCCAGATCATTTTGACATTTGATTATGTTGTATACCATCACCCAAAGTCAAATCGTTCTCCATCACCCTTCATTTGATTCTTTATGTCCCTCCCCTCCCTTCCCCTCCCCCTGGTAACCACTGCACTCTTATCTATGTCCATGAGTCTCAATTTTGTGTCCTACCTATGTATGGAATCATACAGTTCTTAGTTTTTTCTGATTTACTTATTTCACCCATTATAATGTTATCAAGGTCCATCTGCGTTGTCGTAAATGATCCTATGTCATCATTTCTTATGGCTGAGTAGTATTCCATAGTATATATGAACACATCTTCTTTATCCAATCATCTATTAAAGGGCTTTTTGGTTGTTTCCATTTCTTGGCCACTGTGAACAATGCTGCAGTGAACATGGGGTTGCATGTGTCTTTACATACCAATGTTTTTGAGTTATGGGGGTATATACCCAGTAGAGGGATTGCTGGGTTGTATGGTAGTTCTATTCTTAATTTTTTGAGGAACCACCATACTTTCTTCCATAATGATTGTACTACTTTACATTCCCACCAGCAGTGAATGAGGGTTCCTTTTCCTCCACAGCCTCTCCAACACTTGTTATTACCTGTCTTGTTGATAATAGCTAATCTAACAGGTGTGAGGTGGTATCTCATTGTAGTTCTGATTTGCATTCCTCAAATAGCTAGTGAAGATGAGCATCTTTTCATATATCTGTTGGCCATTTGTATTTCTTCTTGGGAGAAGTGTCTGTTCATGTCCTCTTCCCATTTTTTATTGGATTGTATCCTTGTTTGTTGTTGAGTTTTGTGAGTTTTTTATGTACTTTGGATATTAGCCCCTTATCTGAGCTGTTGTTTGAAAATATCATTTCCCATTTATTTGGCTGTCTGTTTTGTTGTTTCTTTGGCTGTGCAAAGGCTTCTTAGTCTGATGTAGTCCCATTCATTTATTTTTGCATTTATTTCTATTGCCTTACTACTGCATTCTATCAAACATTCAAAGAAGGTTTGGTTCCTATCTTACTCAAAGTCTTCCAAAAAACTGAAGAAGAAGCAATACTTCCAAACATATTTTATGAGACCAACATAACCCTCATACCAAAACCTGGCAAAGACAACACAAAAAAAGCAAACTACAGACCAAAATCTTGAATGAATACAGATGCAAAAATCCTAAACAAAATACTAGCAAACCTAATACAACAACACATTAAAAAAATAATTCACCATGATCAACTGGGATTCATCCCAGAATCACAAGGACGGTTCAACATATGTAAAACAATTAACATAATATACCATATCAACAAAACAAAGAACAAAAACTATATAATCTTATCAATAGATGCAGTAAAGGCATTTGATAAAATACATCATTTTATGTATAAAACACTCAAGAAGGAAAATATCTAAACATAATAAAGGCCATTTATGACAAACCATCATATAAAATGGAAAAAACTAAAACTTTTTCCGCTAAAATCAGGAACAAGACAAGGTTGCCCACTTTCTCCACTCCTATTCAACATAGTGCTGGAAGTTCTAGCCAGAGCAATCAGACAAGAGAAAGATATAAAAGGCATTCATATTGGGAAAGAATAAGTAAAGGTTTCACTTTTTGCAGATGATATGACTATGTATATAGAAAATCCCAAAGACACTATAGAAAGATTATTAGAAACAATAAACCAATATGGTAAGGTCGTATGATACAAAATTAACATACAGAAGTCTATTGCTTTTTTATATGCCAACAATGAAACTTCAGAAAATGAACTCAAAAAAATAATTCCTTTTATGGTTGAACAAAAAAATTAAAATACCTAGGAATAAACATAACAAAGAATGTAAAGGACCTATATAATGAAAATTACAAAGCATTGTTAAAGGAAATAAAAAAAGACACAATAAAATGGAAAAATATTTCTTGTTCTTGGATAGGAAAAATAAATATAGTTAAAATGACCATATAACCCAAAGCAATATACAAATTTTTTATTTTTTTATTTATTTTTTATTTTTTAACAAAAACAGAGAGAGAGTCAGAGAGAGGGATAGATAGGGACAGACAGACAGGAACGGAGAGAGATGAGAAGCATCAATCATCAATTTTTTGTTGCAACACCGTAGTTGTTCATTGATTGCTTTCTCATATGTGCCATGACCGCAGGCCTTCAGCAGACTGAGTAATCCCCTGCTTGAGCCAGTGACCTTGGGTCCATGCTAGTGAGTTTTTTTGCTCAAGCCAGATGAGCCCATGCTCAAGCTGGCTATCCTGGGGTCTCGAACCTGGGTCCTTCCACATCCCAGTCTGACGTTCTATCCACTGCGCCACTGCCTGGTCAGGCGCAATATACAAATTTAATACAATTTCAATGTCAGTTTTTAAAGAACTGGAACAAAAAATCATTAGGTTTATATGGAACCATAAAAAATTCTGAATAGCCAAAGTAATCCTAAGGAAAAAAAATAAAGCTGGGGGCATTACAATGCCTGACTTCAAATTATACTACAGAGCCACAATAATCAAAACAGCATAATATTGGCAGAAAAATAGACACTCAGACCAATGGAACAGAATAGAGAGCCCAGAAATAAAACCACATATATGTGGTCAAATTATCTTTGATAAAGGAGCCAAAAAACACACAATGGAGAAAAGAAAGGCTCTTTAATAAATGATGGGGAAACTGGAAAGCCACGTGCAAAAGAATGAAACTCGACTACGGTTTGTCTCCTTGTACCAAAATTAACTCAAAATGGATCAAAGACCTAAATATAAAATCTGAAACAATAAAATACATAGAAGAAAACATAGATACTAAACTCACAGACCTTGGTTATAAAGAACATTTTATAAATTTGACTCCAATGGCAAGGGAACTAATTTAATTTTTGATAATATTTTGCTGCTTATAAGTATATAAAAACAACCAGGTGCCCAATGAGATATCTTACAGTTACTGTAAATGAAAGGGAAGTTAAAACAAAAAACGTTTGCCCAATTAAATGGTTAAATTTGAGATGATTTTAAAAATAGTTTTTTGAAAAATTTCCCACTTTAAAAGCTATTCACTCAATAAACCTATTCAGTATACTTATCTACTTGCCAGCTCTGTTCAAGTTACTATGCTTTATACTCACATTCATTCATTCACTTATTTGACAATAGCTTCTAGAAGATATGTTATAGCAATGAATGAAATAGTTTTAATGAAGCTTATGTTCTAATTTCATGGAATAAAAGCTAAAATTAATAATACAGTGGAAAACCAAGGGTATTTCACTTGTTTCTCATAGAAGTCAGGGAGTTGATGTTTCACTTGAAATATCTAAATAGGATTTTAATTCAATATTTATTGAAAGTTTTACTAACTATAATAATCATAGCTAACATGTGTATAGCACTTGGTAATCAACCAACTACTTATTTTGCCCCTCACAGAATCCCTTATTTTGTCTCTCACAACAACCTCACAACAACTTGTCCTTCTAGTACAGACAAGGAAACTGTAGCTTATAGAAATTACATGTTTGCCTAAGAATATTGAATAAGTGAGTGAAGCAAGGACTGAAACTTTGACCTATGATAGAAAACCAAGCAAATAAAATACTAACTAAACTCTAAACATACACACACAAGATTATTCAATAAAAAATAAGTAACAAAGATCATTTATTCTATAAGAACTTACTTCTGTCTACTAGGTTAGCCAGGTATGTGGCCCTTCATCTGGTCCTGGATGATGAGTGAACATTCAAATACATATAGGAAGAACATATATGGAGACAAAGCATCATTACAACTCTGAACAACAAAACAAGACGTGAAGCCATGAAAGTATCTGGTGTCTTTAGGGAATTATGAGTGTTGAAAGCAACTAAAGCATAAGGTTAGCAAGGAAGACATGTTAAATGAAAGCTGGGACCATATACTGAAAGATCTATTGGCACAATGCAATGAATATATACTTAATTTCATTGGCTTTGTGGAACCATTAAAGGTTTTAAATGGGAGAACTGGATTTTGTATTACATGATTAATAGTGTAGGAAACGAACACTATCAGCAGTATGAAGGGGGAATTGGCTAAGTAAAAGCTCTACACTTTGTGTATCTCCTATCAGCCTCGTGGTATGTATGTGAAGAACAGATAATAAGTCAATGTGGCTGGAAGGCAGAGCAACTGAAAGACAAATTAGAAAGAGGAGACTGGAAAGGTAGATTAGGTCAAGATTCTGCAGAACCCTAATAGCTAATAATTTAACCTTTATATTGTAGGCAGGCTTTAAAGCACTTATGATCAAATACTATGTTATTTGCCCATTTAGGTTTCTCTCAGTACTTAGCATTGAATCATTAGATTGTACATGTGGAAGACAAACATATGCTTATGTAAATGTTTTCATTAATGTAGTAATAAATGTAATTTTATTAATTAAATGTTAACTTATTAATTTAGCCCTATAAGACTAAATTTAATCAAAACTAATAGATACAGGGATTTCTGTGGAAATGAATATGCATGTCAAAAAAATTTCACTCATTCTACGAAATCAAACAATAAAAATGATAGAATCTAAGAGAAAAGACATTTTGGGCACTATAAAAATAATCCATGAAACATAACTAGAGCACAACAATAACCATAAAAGAATTATAATTTTAAAATATTTACACAGTTTAAAAGCTATATTAAAAAAAAGCTATATTAAATACCTGATAAATAAAAAACTGCTATGATAAATATGGAACTTTGCTTTTAAATAATAAGGAATAAAACTAACTTGACAGAAGGAAGTATAAGAAAAGATTCAGGCTGCTGAATTATGTAAAAAGGAACAAAATGAACAAAGGAAGATTGCTCAGTTAGCTATCTAAGACAGAGCACTTATCAAGTGAGCCAGGCCAATAAACAACACGTAGTGTTCCTTTCCTCTGGCTCTGACATGTTCACCTGCGTTAGTGTACTTTGAGTCGAAATGTTGTTACTTGCTAGCACAAAATATTAGTTGCACATGAACCTATGCAATTTCCACTCTTTCTAAACAGATATTATTCCCATATTTACAAATTATGTATGAGCTAATTAATGTGACAGAGGCACACATATAGAGGATAGACAATACCTGGAATTATTGAATCTTCACTGAAAAATATTTGTAACATGTGAATAATATATTAATAAAAAATAACTATAAAACAAGGAGCCATACAAAATAACATTATAGGTATTTTTGAAGCCACCCCCCGATCACATTCACATAAGTAACCTCTTTCCTTGATTTAGTCCATATCATGCCCTTGTCTTATTTGTAACTTATCTTAATTATTATATTGTTTGATTTTGCATATTATATTTAGTTTTATAAATAAAATTATATTGGATAGAATCTATGTCTTGGTTTATTCGATAGCATGCTTTTTAGATTTAATTGTGATAATGTATGTAGTTGTAACATATTCATTTGTACTGCTGTACAATATTAATGGCTATCTAGAATATTTTATACTTTTCTTGCTATTATAAACAAGATATCTACGCATATTCTTTTACCTGATTCCAGTTGCACATATACAGCATATCTTTTGGGTACATATTTCTCAATTGTAGGAAATTTGCATGTTTTACTTTATTATATAATACAGATTAATTTCAAAAGTGGCTTTAACTATTTTAATTACCAAATACATTATATAAGAAATCTCACTTCTCCACATTCCTAACAACACAAGTTATTGGAGATTTTTTTTACTTCTATCAATCTGGCAACTATAAATGGTATCTCGTCATTTAAATTTGTATTTTCATGACTGCTTATGAAGTCAAAAATCTTTTCTTTTGTTTAATTGTTAGTCACGCATTTTTTAATGTAAAGAGTATATATTTAAGTCATTTGCCCATCTTCTTTTTGGCATTATTTGGTTTTGCATATAAATTTGTAGAATATCTTTGTTTATTATAGGTTCTAATTCTTTGCCAATGTGCCTATCTATATAGTACATTCTTCCAAGTGATGGTTTATTTTCCCTTTATGTTTATTGATAAACAGCTAACCATAAGTTTTATTAAATCAAATGCCTTCCTGGTTTGCTTATTCTATGCTTAAAGTAATCTTTTCTCAGCCAAGGGTATTAATATATTCCCCTACACTATCTTCCAAAAGATTAGAATTGCCTTTCACATTTAAGTTTTTTAATGCATGGAACTAATCTTTGTATATGATTTGACTTAAGAAGTGAGGTAAGGGAAGAATTTTTTTCCCATATGGACACAGGGTTAGCTCAGCTCAATCCACACAGTCAATGCTTGACACTACTGATCTGCAATAACAGTGCTGTCTTAAAGAAAGTGTAGGTATGTTTCTAGACTCTCTTCTGTTCCACTGGGCTATTTATACTTTTAAAAAGTGGCCTGACCAGGTGGTGATGAAGAGGATAGAGCATTGACCTGGGATGCTAAGGACCAAGTATCAAAACCCCAAGGTCACTGTCTCGAGTGTGTGGTCATCCAGCTTGAGCGCAGGCTCACCAGCTTGAGTGCAGGGTTGTCAGCTTGAGCATGGGATCATTGACATGACCCCATGGTCACTGGCTTGAGCTCAAAGGTCACTGGCTTGAGCAAGGGGTCATTGGCTCTGCTGCAGCCCCCTGCCACCACTCAAGGCACATATGAGAAAACAATCAATGAACAACTAAAGTGCTACAACTATGAGTTGATGCTTCTCATCTCTCTCCCTTCCTGTTTATCTGTCCCTGTCTGTCCCTCCAACTCTCTCTCTCTCTCTCTCTCTCTCTCTCTCAAAAGCAATGCTCTCAAACTTTTTAAGAACTTTGGAACCCTTTAACTTCAATCACCTCCTCCAGGAAAATATTAATTTGATGATAGTATTTTAGGTAATTATTCCTTTATATCAGACTTGCAATATATAGTCAAAGTTTGTTTAGAATTTTCAACACACTTCTTTTTCTTTCTCCCTCTCCCTCTCCCTCTGTTTCTCTCTCCTCTGGACTTTCCAAATGAGATTTTCCTCCTTCCTGAATGATGTATTTTAGAATTCTCTTTGAAAAGGGACTGTTCCCTTAATAAGAGCTTATTTCTAAGAAGTAAGAGCTGATCAGCTCTTATTTTCTTTATGTTGCCTCACTTTTGGAAGAGTTTTGGGGATGCATAATGCTAGGTAATGACTTATTCTCTGTATGCCACTTAAAGATATGATTTTACAGTTTCTTTCACCTTCCATTACTGATTGCAATATCAACTTAGTCTAGTAGTTCTCAAACTTTTTGAAGTCGGGGCACATTTAAAATCCTACAAATAATTGTAGGCACACTATATTCAAATTTCTGAGAAATATGTTATAATAATTAAGTCAAATATTAAAATATATATATATATAAAGTCCAAGCGTGCTTTTATGATAATTTAACAAAATAAATATAACACAATTAAATTTATTCTGACATTAAAAAACATTTTTATGTTACATTTTTTTGTTTTTTAGAATTCATAAAAAAGAAGGGTTAAAAAATTAAAAAATGACAAAAAAGTTATCTTTTTATATATATAGATATATTCTTAGTAAGATTTAGTAAATTTGGCAGGTCCCGGTGTGAATGTGTTAAGTTTTTTCATTCTTATGTTTATGAGAAACATGAGCCTGATGTGTCCTAGCAATTTCTTCAATGTTTGGGCATATATTTGAAAGGCAAACTCTCATTTCCTCATCAGTACATTGAAGAATTCTTCTCTTTTTACTCTTAATTGTGTTGAGGATAGAAAATTCTAATTCACAAAAATAGGATGTTGAAAAGTGTAGTAAAATGTTCAAAGCTTTTTTAGATATTGCCACATACTCTTCTTTTATAGAAATCCAAAAGGCTTCAAGAGACAATTCCTTATGTTTAATCATCAATCCATGATCAATGGATATAGCTGCCAGTTCTTCTTCTGTTAATGTTAAACCAAAATCACTTGAAGCTTCCATGAATGGGTTTGTAATCCAATTGTATTGTTCAGTGTTAACTGATGAAAAATGCTATAAATTAAATTTGCCTGTCAGCCTTCAAGTCCTATTTTATTTACACTTAACTTTTGCTCACTTCCAGAATCGGATTCTTCAATATCATGCTTCTTTTTGAAAAATCTATCCATTTTATTTGGGTATATTTATCTAAAAATAATATAATGATGTGTTAATAATAAATATAATAATGATGTGTTAACAAAAAGAGTGGCATTTCCATAATGAAATGGTATAATAGAATAACTATATTTATTTTTATATCTGGGCACATACCGTGAACAAGCACAGCTAGTAATTCCAGGTCCCGAGTGGGAATGATGTGGAATTAAGAAAATACGGCCCTGGCCGGTTGGCTCAGCGGTAGAGCGTCGGCCTAGCGTGCGGAGGACCCGGGTTCGATTCCTGGTCAGGGCACACAGGAGAAGCGCCCATTTGCTTCTCCACCCCTCCGCCGCACTTTCCTCTCTGTCTCTCTCTCTTCCCCTCCCGCAGCCGAGGCTCCATTGGAGCAAAGATGGCCCGGGCGCTGGGGATGGCTCTGTGGCCTCTGCCCCAGGCGCTAGAGTGGCTCTGGTCACAATATGGCGACGCCCAGGATGGGCAGAGCATCGCCCCCTGGTGGGCAGAGCGTCGCCCCCTGGTGGGAGTGCCAGGTGGATCCCGGTCGGGCGCATGCGGGAGTCTGTCTGACTGTCTCTCCCTGTTTCCAGCTTCAGAAAAAATGAAAAAAAAAAAAAGAAAATACGCAAAATTAAGGAAATGCAGGGTTAGAAGGGTCTTGTAATTGCTGCTGGCAAGAACAAAGTGTGCCCCAAAACTGCATCTTGCTTTATTTATAGGGCAAAGTGGGCCATTAGCAAATCAAGGAGTTCTTTGATCATGTTTCCTAGGCAACCCACAAATTTTACCAAGTGCAGAAAACTCCCACTGTACATATCATCTGAACTTTACACCAAACAAAAGGTCGAAGAAATTTGCCTCCAGTCTTTCCAGGAAACATGGAGGGTAGTGTAAACAATCCAGCATCACAGTTTAACAGACTTTTGCAACCTAATCAGGCAAGTGAGGTGGAGGTTGGGCAGACTGTCAGCTTACAGCCAATTCCCCACACCTCTGTCCCCAAAAAACCTAAACTCCAAAACTCTGTTGGTTTTTTGGTCCCCAACAGGCACATATTTCTCTGGAATACCATAGGACGCACCTTGTAATCTTCTAGGGCACACCAGTGTGCCCTGGCGCACAACTTTGAGAACCTCTGACTTAGTCTAATAATGTTTCTTTGTATGTAGTTTTTATTCACTAAGTGGTTTTTAATATATTTTCTGTGCTTCAGTGTTCTGTAAGTTCTAGGGTTCAGTTTCTAGGTTTGGATTGATTTTCATTTATCCTTTGAGATTTCTGCACCTGAGAATTGTTTTTCATCAATTCTGGAAATTCCTTACCATTATTTCTCCAAGTAATGCCTTGGTTACATTCTATTTTTCCCTTCTGGAAATTTAGTTTGATATATGTGATGCTTTTTCCCTTATTTCCCATCTTGCAACCTGTCTTCCTATATATGTTTTATCCTTTTGTCTTTCTATGCTGTATTCTGGATAATTTCCTCAGATATTCCAGATTCCTAATACTCCTTTTACCTATGTATAATTTGCTACTTAATCCATATTTTGAAATTTTTAAGTGATAAATATTATATTGTTTTATCAAATTTCAAGTCTGATCACTTTTAGTTCTTCTTCACATTTTCCTACCCATCTTTTAATTTTAAATAAATTTATAATTTATACTTGTATAATATTTTACTTTTACTTTATACCTGTATAAATTGATTATATGAACTCTTTTCAGGTTTACTATTGTTATGCCTTGTTTCTGCTGGCTCTCTGTCATGGTGATTTACTTCCCTGTGTGTACAAGTAAGTTATAATTTTTGATTATTCACTTTATCTTGTAATTTTATCTGAGAAATCTTTGAGGCCAGAGTTTAAAGTGTAATTTCCTAAAAAATGGGGATCTGTTGACCTCTGTAAAATCCCAAACCATTGTGGAATTATGTACCTTCATCCTGTATAATTTTGTTAATTAGTGTCACCCCAATAAATTCAATAAAAAGGAAAAAAAGATTTGCCAGTATGTCAATATGTATCTGTATTTCTTTTATATAGTAGCCTCTATGTTCTCATACTTTCCTGACAGATGCCTTGGGAGCAGGTGCTTTGTGGGTTGTAGCTTTGACACCCTTCTGAGTTTTGGAGACACTGTGTTCTGACCTGCAGCTTTCTGGGCAAAGCTGTCTGGGCTAGAACCTGCTTGCCTGCAGCAGTTACCTTTTTTGCTGGAACCTCCGCAGCAGCTTCTGTAGCTACATTGTTAGCAGCAGGTGCTGTTGGGTAAAGCAGCTTTCAGGACAACTGCCTTTTGAAGCTTCCTAACTTCAAGCTTGGTTTTTCTATTTCTCTCTCTCTCTCTTTTTTTTTTTTTTGGCCTTCATGATTTTATAATGATCCAAATTTGTCATCTTTTCTTTTCTTTCTCTGGCTTCAATCTTCTTGACCTATCTTGCGGCTGCCCATTTTGTACTGAAATCTGCCTTCTGCCAAGCTTGTTGGACATACTTCTGGAGGGCACCATGTGGGCACCTGACGATGAATTCAGTGAGCTGCATTCATTTGCAAGATCTATCCACCAAATGCTTGTTCTGGTCAATGACACCTACCATCATGCTCAGCTTCCTGGCACAAGGCCCAAAAGAAATGTAGGCCACCCATCCAACCTCCATGAAGCACCTGAACACCATTTTTGGCTGCATTCGGCAATAAGAAATGAGGGCCTATTTTAGAATAAATTCTTTGGGTGAGTTCTTCCAGTTTTTTCTTTTGTTTAGGTTTTACCACAAAAAGAGAAAGGGAGAAAGAGAAGAGAGAAACAAACAAAAAGAAATCTATGCATTATCTAAATAAGTACCGGTGAACTCCTACTGGCATATCAAGGAACCGCAGTATTGTCTTGAGAAATAAAATAAGTATTATGAACATTTCTCTGAAGTAGAGACAGGCATGGTAAATCTCCATACTATACACCAACTTCCTAGGAAACCAAAGAACCGAGAGACAACATCTATCTTCCCAGACACCCTCTGAGATCTCGCATTCCAAGAATCCATGCAGTAATCTCTCATCAGTGGTAAAGTTTGCACTGGGACCTATATGTCTTCAGATATACTGTATAATTTCTTTTTCAAATAAAGGAACATACACTGTAATATTAGAAAAAGAATGTGAATTATATTACTTGGGACTGGCTATAATGTATGCCCTTGAACTGGGCAACACTTAAGTGATTTTCAGATAGCAAAATTGAGATTAAAAAGCTGACTCACTTGAAAATGACCCTTTTGGTGCTCCACAAAAGAGAATCTTATAAATTTAGCACAAAATATCTTTGTAAGAGGTAAGGTATCCTATGGAACATGCTTTAACAGTTTAATCATTAACCTAGCTTGAGCCTTTCAAAAATTTTAGCTTTAAATTATAAGGCAGAAGAAAAGGTCCAATGTTTAAAAATAAATTTTCTTTTAATATAAAATATCATAAATAATAGCAATAGTTCAATTTCAAGGATAACAAAAAAAAAAAAATCCAGACACGACAGAAATGTCCAGAGAATTATGTTACCTTTGCAATTAATATTCTGGTAGAATAAATGTTCAAAGTCTTGGTTAAAAGACATATCTGTTCTTTATAGCTATATTGGTCAACTTTTGTCTGGACTCCATGTAATATTTGTTTGTTTGAAGAAATAAAAATATAAACTATTCTAATGCAATAATACCTAAATATAATTCAACATTTATATCAAATATACAGCTGTATCTGAGTCCCCAAGCTGGGAAGAAATGGGGTCATGCATTTTGGTGAAATCTGTTCTAGCAACTAAACACTACACTAAATTATGTTTCCCTGCTCTCCAAATAGCACACTTGGCAATGTCTGTACCAAAACATGAAACACAAAGACCTGAATCACCATGCTTCTCTCCCTAGATCTAGAAAACTAACTCAGATATTATATACATCATTAACATCCAATTTGTGAAGGATTCTACATTTCATAACACTTAAGAGCTTAATTCTCACCAAAAAGAGGTAAATTTTAAGAAGAGATATAAGTATAGACATGATGATAAAGGTGGCGTTATAGTATTATGACATAATTTATCAACATCTTTTTTGCTTTTTACTTCTCTACATTTCCACATTTTCTACATAGAACATATTTATTATTACAGTCAGGAAATACACACACAATGAATGAAAGTCTGCATTTCAAGTCCAAGGTTTGCCTTACGTTTACCAAGTGTGGTTTTGGTGTATGTGCTGGCCTCTGTGGGCCTTGGACATCTTTTGGGTGATTCAGCCCCACCCCATCTTAGTTCTGACTCCTGGAATCCTTTTGATTGCCCCATTTTTCCAGTCCAAATCCTTGATCTGACTGATTCACCAGACAGATCAGGCATTATTCCAGATATGTTGTATAATTCCAGATATGTTGTATTACAAACTTTAAGTCAACAGTACCAGACAAGGTCAGTGCTAACTTTATATTCCTTTTTTTCCTGGAAGAGAAGCCTTCAAAAGTGTTCTTAAAGATGTGTAGTCCTATTTGTTGCTAACTTTCATCAGGAGAAGGGAAGCAGTAGGAAAAAGGAAAAAAAATAACAATAAAATGGCAATAAATAAGTACTTATCAATAATAACCTTAAATGAAATGGATTAAATACACCAATGGAAAGACATGGGGTAGCTGAATGGATAAAAAAAAAAAAAAACAGGACCAATATATATGCTGTCTACAAGAGACCCACCTTAGAACAAAAGATACACATAGACTGAAAGTGAAGAGATGAAAAAAAGTATTTCATGCAAATGGAAATGAAAAGAAAGCTGAGGTGTCAATACCTATATATGACAGAATAGCCTTTAAAGCAAAGGCTATAGTAAATGATAAAGAAGGTTGCACATAATGATAAAGGGAGCAACCCAATAGAATGATATAACTATTATAAATATTTATGCACCTAATATAGGAGCACCTAATATCCAATGCAGATTTTGATGGACATAAAAGGTAAGATTAATAGCAATACTATAAGAGTAAGGGATTAAAAAAAAGAGTAAGGGATTTTAATACCCCACTAACATCAATGGATAGATCCTCCAGACAGAAAATTAACAAAGAAACAGTGGCTAAGTGACACACTAGATCAACTGGATTTAATTGATATCTTCAGAACTTTTCACCCCAAATCAGCAGAATATACATTCTTTTCAAGTGTTCATGGTACATTCTCTAGGATAGACCACATGTTAGGACACAAAACAAATATCAATAAATTTAGGAAGATGAAATCATATCAAACATCTTCTTTGATCACAATGGCATGAAACTAGAAATAAACTACAATAGAAAAACTGAAAAACATCAAACACTTGGAGGCTAAATAGCATGTTATTAAATAATGAATTGGTAAACAATGAGATCAAGGAAGAAATAAAAAATTTCCTTGAAACAAATGAAAATGAACATGCAATAACCCAAAGTCTATGGGACACAGCAAAGGCAGTCCTGAGAGGAAAGTTCATAGCATTACAGGCATACCTTAAGAAGCAAGAAAAAGCTCAAATAAACAACTTCACCATGCATCTAAAAGAACTAGAAAAAGAACAACAAATAAAGCCCAGAGGAAGTTTGAAGGAAGGAAATAATAAAGATAAGAGAAGATATAAATGACATAGAGGCTAAAAAAAAAAAAAAATCAATATAAAAGATCAATGAAACCAAGGGCTGGTTCTTTAAAAAAGTAAACAAGATTGATGAACCTCAAAAAAAAAAAAAAAAAAGAGAGGAACCAATTAAATAAAATTAGAAATGAAAGTGGAGAAGTAACAACTGACACCACAGAAACACAAATGATTGTAAGAAAATACTATGAAGATCTATAAGCCAAAAAATTAAACAACCTAGGCAAAATAGATAAATTTCTAGAAAAATATAATCTTTCAAAACTCAATCTGGAAGAAAAGAAAACCTAAACAAACTGATTACAACAAATAATATTGAAACAATTATCAAAATACCACCAGCAAAAAAGTCCTGGACTGAATAGCTTTACAGTGAATTTTACCAAACATTCAAAGAAGAACTAACACCTATCTTTCTCAACCTATTTCAAAAAATGCAAGAGAAGGGAAGACTTCCAAGCTCATTTTATAAGGTACTCATTACCCTCATTCCAAAACCAAGTAAATACACTACAAAGAAAGAAAATATAGGCCAATATACCTAATGAACATAGATGCTAAAATTCTCAACAAAATATTACCAAACAGGATCTAGCAATACATTAAAAAGATCATACATCATGATCAAATGAGATTTATTCTGGGGAGGCAAGGCTAGTACAATATTTGCAAATCAATAAATGGGATTCATCACATAAACAAAAAGAAAAAGAAAAATCATATGAGTATATCAATAGATACAGAAAGAGCATTTGATAAAATCCAGCATCCATTTATAATAAAAACTCCAAGTATAATGTGAGAATACAGGGAACATACCCCAACATAATAAAGACCGTATAAGACAAGCCAACAGCCAACATCATACTCAATGGGCAAAACTTAAAAGCAATCTCCTTAAGATCAGGAACAAGACAGGGGTGCCCCTTTTACCATTCTTATTCAACATAGTTCTGTAAGACCTAACCACAGCAATCAGACAGGAAGAAATAAACGGCATCCAAATTGAAAAAGAAGATGTAAAACTGTAATTATTTACTGATAACATGATACTGCACATAGAAAACCCTAAAGTCTCAGTCAAAAAGCTAGTAGACTTGACAAATGAATTTGTCAAAATGGCAAGATATAAAATTGATATTCAGAGATGACGTCAGAGTAATGGCGGGGTAGGAAGCGATACCGATAAATCTCCCCCAAAACTCAACAAGATCTTCAACCAGAAACAGAAAAACCTATACTTGGAGCTTCCAGATGCTTCGCAATACACCCAAAGGTATGATTGAGTGAAAAATTGGCTAAATATATAACCAAACCCCGAAGGAATTAGGGAGTAAGAAATGCTCCGCCTTCCTCACTAACCTAAACAGGGCGGCTTTCTCTGGTAACTGTGAATATAGAAACTGAGGCGGGCAAAGGGGGTGAATACAAACGGCCGAACCAGGCTGTGGCACGGAGATCCAAGCCGAGGAAAATCTGATCCTGTGGCAACCCGGGCAATACAAGCTAACACTCGCGCCAAACCCAAACAAAGAAAGACAAGCGGCGCTGACATTTTACCCGGTCTCCTGGTTGGTGCGCAGTTAGTGGGCGAGAGATTTCTTCCTAGGCCCCGAGGGTGGGCGCCCGTGTTGCCCCACGGAGAGGCAGGGTCAGAGGCCTTTCTGTGGGCCGAGGGCAGAGTCTCTGGGCAGCCCCAGCGCCCTGGGAAAGCCACGCACGGGAGGGAGTGAGAACTAATTCCAACGGTGGAGATTTTCCGTGCCGGAGGGTATTTCACTCAGAGGGAAACGCGGCCGGCCTCATATCCTGGTTTGCGCGCGCAGATAAGGAGTGAGCGATTCCTCCGAGTGCCTCGGCAGTGCGCCCGTGTCATCGCACAGAGGGGCAGAGTCAGGGGCCTTTGTGTGGGCCAAAGCAGAATCTCGGGCCGCCCCAGCGCCTTGCAAAAGCCGCGCACGGGGACGGAGCGAGACTCAATTCCAACGCTGCAACTTTTCCCTGCGGTTGGGGGTTTCACTCAGAGCGTGAGACTGCTGGCCGGATATCCTGGTCTGCGCGCGCAGCCAGTGAGTGAGAGTTTCCTCCAAGCGCCCTGGAAGTGGGCACCCGCTTGTGTTACCGGACAGAGTGGCAGAGCCAGAGGTCTTTGAATGGCCGGAAAGCCCACCTGATTATGCTAGCAGCTCTGACTGACTGAGCCTTACCCAGAGCCCTGTGCTGAGTGGAAATAGAGTGGGGAGTTGCCAGCTCTTTGAGCCTCTTACTATCCAGGCAGAGTCAGCAGCAACCCCATAGCTGGATTATCAGGCTGCTAATTGAGGAAGGAAAGACTAGGAGAAAGGCTCTAGGAACACGGACTCTCTCACTGTCGGAGCCTATAAATGCTAATAGCCTAGACTGCCAACGAGACTAAAGCACAATACATGACATTGCCATAGAGACTTATCAACTGCAAACCTCCACCTGAGCGTGGCAAAGGGGCAAAACCCGGGGTACAGAGTCACCGACCAGGAAGAGGGAGAGAAAAGAAAAAGCAAGAAGATAACCTCTCAAAATCAAGAATAATCTGCAGACTTTATAACCTATCCCATTTTATTATATTTGTTCATTTGTTTCTCTTATCTTCATTCTTGATACTTTTTTTTTCCTCCTCCAATTTGGCCGATTAACTCTCTACCGGTCTTACTCTCTCCTCTCCTTGAACTACACTACCCATAAGTGTTACATCTCCCATTATCTTTTCTCTTCTCTTCCTTTCTCTCTATGAGGGTTGCACTCCAAAACCCTTAACTCTCTCTCTCTCTCTCCTTTCTTTTTTCTTCTTTTAGTGGTTCCCTCTTTTTTTTCTCTCTCTCTCTTTCTTTTCTCCCTCTATATTAGTTTCTTCCTTTCTCCTTTACATCTCCTCTCACTCAAACCTCAATAACAAACAAATTATCTTATCTGGGACTCAAACTTATGTTTGTGGCATTCTGGGGGGTTTTTACTTCACCTTTTTAACTCACTAGCAGTGCTCCCATCCCTGGCTCTCCATATTATCTAGTTCTTGTTCCACTAAATACAATAGTAATTTTTTAATTTGTCCCCCCGTTTTTCCGTTTTCCTCTTAATCCTCTCATCATAACTCTTAGACAACCAACACCTAAAAGCAAATCATTTTATTCTTGACCCAAATTTTTTCCTTATTTGCTTTTTGTGGGTCCATACGCTCTTTTTTTCTTCTTCTTCTTCTTTTTTCTTTTTTTTTTTTTTTTTTTTTTTTTTTTGCCCCTTTATTACTTTTCCCCAATTCAGGCCCTCCATCACAGGCATTGTTTGTTATAATTCAGTCCACCACAAGATTTTATCAAGAAAGAGGGGAGAGGAGAGGAGAGGAAAAAAGGAGGGGGGGAATAACCCCCTTTTTTTTTTTTAATTTATTTTATTTTATTTTTCTTTATTACATTATTAATTTTTTTAAAAAAAAACAACTTTTTTCGATTTTTTTTTTATTATTTTTTTAAACTTTTTATTCTTTATTAAATCTCATTAATACTATCAACAAAACCACCTTCAGATGCCATTAAGGAAGAGAAAATCGAATATCATGGATACAAAAGAAAGAGAGGTAACACAGCTAGATGAGGAAAAATCTATGGAGAAAAAATTTAATATATTGGAAACCTTGGAGCTAAATGACAGAGAATTCAAGATAGAAATCCTAAAAATCCTCCGAGATATACAAGAAAACACAGAAAGGCAATTTAGGGAGCTCAGAAAACAACTCAATGAACACAAAGAATATATGTCCAAGGAAATTGAAACTATAAAAACAAATCAAACAGAGATGAAAAACTCAATTCACGAGCTGAAAAACGAAGTAACAAGCCTAGCTAATAGAACAGGTCAGATAGAAGAGAGGATTAGTGAAATAGAAGACAAACAACTTGAGGCACAACAGAGAGAAGAAGAAAGAGACTCAAAAATTAAAAAAAATGAGATAGCCCTACAAGAATTATCTGACTCCATCAAAAAGAATAACATAAGAATAATAGGTATATCAGAGGGAGAAGAGAGAGAAAATGGAATGGAGAACATACTCAAACAAATAATAGATGAGAACTTCCCAAGCCTGTGGAAAGAACTAAAGCCTCAAGTTCAAGAAGCAAACAGAACTCCCAGTTTTCTTAACCCCAACAAACCTACTCCAAGGCATATCATAATGAAATTGACACAAACCAACAGCAAAGAAAAAATTCTCAAGGCAGCCAGGGAAAAGAAGAATACAACATATAAAGGAAGGCCCATTAGATTATCATCAGATTTCTCAGCAGAAACTCTACAAGCTAGAAGAGAGTGGACCCCAATATTTAAAGTCCTGAAAGAGAGGAACTTTCAGCCACGAATACTATACCCATCAAAGCTATCCTTCAAATATGAAGGAGAAATAAAAACATTCACAGATACAGAAAAGATGAGGGAATTTATCATCAGAAAACCCCCACTCCAGGAATTACTAAAGGGGGTTCTCCAATCAGATACAAAGAACAAAAAAAAAACAGAGCCACAAGTAAAAGCTCCAAGAAGAACACAATAAAACCAAATTTAAACTGTGACAACAACAAAAAGAAAGAGGGGGAGAAGATGGAGATTAACAGTAGCAAAGGACGATGGAGTGCAAAAGTACTCACAAAATAGTTCGCTACAATGAACAGGGTAGGGACCCTTTTCATTATTCAAAGGTAACCACCATTGAAAAAACCACCACAGAAGCACATGAGATAAAAAAGATAGCAACAGTGGAAAGATGTATGGAATACAACCAAATAAAAACAAAAGATAGAAAAACAAAAGAGAAGGATCAAACAAGACACAAAACTAACAGAAAGCAAGATATAAAATGGCAATAGGGAACCCACAAGTATCAATAATTACACTAAATGTAAACGGATTAAACTCACCAATAAAAAGGCACAGAGTAGCAGAATGGATTAAAAAAGAAAATCAAACTGTATGCTGCCTACAGGAAACTCATCTAAGTAACAAGGATAAAAACAAATTCAAAGTGAAAGGCTGGAAAACAATACTCCAAGCAAATAACATCCAAAAAAAAGCAGGTGTAGCAATACTCATATCGGATAATGCTGACTACAAGACAGGAAAAGTACTCAGAGACAAAAATGGCCATTTCATAATGGCTAAGGGGACACTGAATCAAGAAGACATAACAATTCTTAATATATATGCACCAAACCAAGGAGCACCAAAATATATAAGACAGCTACTTATTGATCTTAAAACAAAAACTGACAAAAACACAATCATACTTGGAGACCTCAATACACCGCTGACGGCTCTAGATCGGTCATCCAAACAGAGAATCAACAAAGACATAGTGGCCTTAAACAAAACACTAGAGCACCTGGATATGATAGACATCTACAGGACATTTCATCCCAAAGTGACTGAGTATACATTTTTCTCCAGTGTACATGGATCATTCTCAAGAATTGACCATATGTTGGGCCACAAAAACAACATCAGCAAATTCAGAAAAATTGAAGTTGTACCAAGCATATTTTCTGATCATAAAGCCTTGAAACTAGAATTCAACTGCAAAAAAGAGGAAAAAAATCCCACAAAAATGTGGAAACTAAACAACATACTTTTAAAAAATGAATGGGTCAAAGAAGAAATAAGTGCAGAGATCAAAAGATATATACAGACTAATGAAAATGACAATACGACATATCAGAATCTATGGGATGCAGCAAAAGCAGTGATAAGAGGGAAGTTCATATCACTTCAGGCATATATGAACAAACAAGAGAGAGCCCAAGTGAACCACTTAACTTCCCACCTTAAGGAACTAGAAAAAGAAGAACAAAGACAACCCAAAACCAGCCGAAGAAAGGAGATAATAAAAATCAGAGCAGAAATAAATGAATTAGAGAACAGAAAAACTATAGAAAAAATTAATAGAACAAGGAGCTGGTTCTTTGAAAAGATCAACAAAATTGACAAACCCTTGGCAAGACTTACCAAGGAAAAAAGACAAAGAACTCATATAAACAAAATCCAAAATGAAAGAGGAGAAATCACCACGGACACCGTAGATATACAAAGAATTATTGTAGAATACTATGAAAAACTTTATGCCACTAAATTCAACAACCTAGAAGAAATGGATAAATTCCTAGAAAAATACAACCTTCCTAGACTGAGTCAAGAAGAAGCAGAAAGCCTAAACAGACCTATTAGTAGAGAAGAAATAGAAAAAACCATTAAAAACCTCCCCAAAAATAAAAGTCCAGGCCCTGACGGCTATACCAGCGAATTTTATCAAACATTCAAAGAAGACTTGGTTCCTATTCTACTCAAAGTCTTCCAAAAAATTGAAGAAGAAGCAATACTTCCAAACACATTTTACGAAGCCAACATAACCCTCATACCAAAACCAGGCAAGGATGGCACAAAAAAAGAAAACTACAGACCAATATCTCTAATGAATACAGATGCTAAAATACTAAACAAAATACTAGCAAATCGAATACAACAACATATTAAAAAAATAATACATCATGATCAAGTGGGATTCATCCCAGAATCTCAAGGATGGTTCAACATACGTAAAACGGTTAACGTAATACACCATATCAACAAAACAAAGAACAAAAACCACATGATCTTATCAATAGACGCAGAAAAGGCTTTCGATAAAATACAACACAATTTTATGTTTAAGACTCTCAACAAAATGGGTATAGAAGGAAAATATCTCAACATGATAAAGGCCATATATGATAAACCATCAGCTAACATCATATTAAATGGCACTAAACTGAAGGCTTTCCCCCTTAAATCAGGAACAAGACAGGGTTGTCCACTCTCTCCACTGTTATTTAATGTGGTACTAGAGGTTCTAGCCAGAGCAATCAGACAAGACAAAGAAATAAAAGGCATCCATATCGGAAAAGAAGAAGTAAAGGTATCACTTTTTGCAGATGATATGATACTATACATCGAAAACCCCAAAGAATCCACAAAAAGACTACTAGAAACAATAAGCCAATACAGTAAGGTCGCAGGATACAAAATTAACATACAGAAGTCAATAGCCTTTCTATATGCCAACAATGAAACAACTGAGAAGGAACTCAAAAGAACAATCCCCTTCACGATTGCAACAAAAAAAATAAAATACTTAGGAATAAACATAACAAAGAATGTAAAGGACTTATATAATGAAAACTATAAACCATTGTTAAGGGAAATCGAAAAAGATATAATGAGATGGAAGAATATACCTTGTTCTTGGCTAGGAAGAATAAATATAATCAAGATGGCTATATTACCCAAAGCAATATACAAATTTAATGCAATTCCCATCAAACTTCCAATGACATTTTTTAAAGAAATAGAGCAAAAAATCATCAGATTTATATGGAACTATAAAAAACCCCGAATAGCCAAAGCAATCCTAAAGAAAAAGAATGAAGCTGGGGGCATTTCAATACCTGACTTCAAACTCTATTATAGGGCCACGACAATCAAAACAGCATGGTATTGGCAGAAAAATAGACACTCAGACCAATGGAACAGAATAGAAAGTCCAGAAATAAAACCACATATATATAGTCAAATAATTTTTGATAAAGGGGCCAACAACACACAATGGAGAAAAGAAAGCCTCTTCAATAAATGGTGCTGGGAAAACTGGAAAGCCACATGCAAAAGAATGAAACTGGACTACAGTCTCTCCCCCTGTACAAAAATTAACTCAAAATGGATCAAAGATCTAAACATAAGACCTGAAACAATTAAGTACATAGAAGAAGACATAGGTACTCAACTCAGGGACCTGGGTTTTAAAGAGCATTTTATGAATTTGACTCCAATGGCAAGAGAAGTGAAGGCAAAAATTAATGAATGGGACTACATCAGACTAAGAAGTTTTTGCTCAGCAAGAGAAACTGATAACAAAATAAACAGAAAGCCAACTAAATGGGAAATGATTTTTTCAAACGACAGCTCAGATAAGGGCCTAATATCCAAAATATACAAAGAACTCATAAAACTCAACAACAAACAAACAAACAATCCAATAAAAAAATGGGAAGAGGATATGAATAGACACTTCTCCCAGGAAGAAATACAAATGGCCAACAGATATATGAAAAGATGCTCATCTTCTTTAGCTATTAGAGAAATGCAAATCAAAACGGCAATGAGATACCACCTCACACCTGTTCGATTAGCTGTTATTAGCAAGTCAGGTAACAGCAAATGTTGGAGAGGCTGTGGAGAAAAAGGAACCCTCATACACTGTTGGTGGGAATGTAAAGTAGTACAACCATTATGGAAGAAAGTATGGTGGTTCCTCAAAAAACTGAAAATAGAACTACCTTATGACCCAGCAATCCCTCTACTGGGTATATATCCCAAAAACTCAGAAACATTGATACGTAAAGACACATGCAGCCCCATGTTTATTGCAGCATTGTTCACAGTGGCCAGGACATGGAAACAACCAAAAAGCCCATCAATAGATGACTGGATAAAGAAGATGTGGCACATATACACTATGGAATACTACTCAGCCATAAGAAATGATGACATCGGAACATTTACAGCAAAATGGTGGGATCTTGATAACATGATACGAAGCGAAATAAGTAAATCAGAAAAAACCAGGAACTGTATTATTCCATACGTAGGTGGGACATAATAGTGAAACTAAGAGACATTTATAAGAGTGTGGTGGTTACGGGGGGGGAGGGGGGAATGGGAGAGGGATAGGGGGTGGGGAGGGGCACAAAGAAAACAAGATAGAAGGTGACAAAGGACAATCTGACTTTGGGTGGTGGGTATGCAACATAATTGAACGACAAGATAACCTGGACTTGTTATCTTTGAATATATGTATCCTGATTTATTGATGTCACCCCATTAAAAAAATAAAACTATATAAAAAAAAAAAAAAAAAAAAAAAAAAAATAAAATTGATATTCAGAAATCAGTGACATTTTATACACCAACAATAAACTGTCAGAAATAGAAATTAAAAAAACAATGCCCTTTGCTATTGCAACAAAAAAATGAAAATAAAAAATATAGTACCTAGGAATAAATTTAAACAAGGAAGTAAAAGACTTGTACTCAGAAAATTATAAGACACTGAAAAAAAAATCCAGGAAGATACAAACAAGTGGAAGCATATACCATGTTCATGGATAGAAAGAAAAAAATCATTAAAATGTCTATACTACCCAAAGCAATCTATAGATTCAATGGAAATCCTAAAAAGTACCAGTGGCATACTCAGAGATCTAGAACAAATATTTCAAAAATTTATATGGAACCAAAATAGAACCCGAATAGCCTCAGCAATATTGAAAATAAAGAACAAAGTGGGAAATATCACACTTCCTGATATCAAGTTATACTACAAGGTCATTGTCATCAAAACAGCTTGGTATTGGCATAAGAAAAAGCATACAGATTAATGAAACAGAACAGAGAACCCAGAATAAATAAATTTATGGTCAATTGATATTTGACAAAGGAGGCATTTCACAAAGTATGCAGGGAGTAAAAACAGTGTCTTTAATAAATGGTGTTGGGAAAATTGATATTTGACAAGGTATACATGTAGTAAAAACAGTGACTTTAATAAATGATGTTGTAAAAATTGGACAGATACATGCAAAAAAAAAAATGAAACTAGATCACCAAATTACACCATTCACTAAAATAAACTGAAAATGGATAAAAGACTTAAATGTAAATCACAAAACCATAAAATTTTGGAAGAAAACATAGGCAGTAAACTCTCTGATATCTATCATAGCAATATTTTGGCAGATATATTTCCATGGGAAAGAAAAATAAAAGGACAAAATAAACAAATGGTGCTATATCAAACTGAAAAGCTTTTGCACAGCAAAAGACACTATTAACAAAATAAAAAGACCACCTACACAATGGAGAACATATTCTCTGATACGTTTGATAAAGGGTTAATAGCCAAAATTTATAAAGAACTTCTAAAACTTAACACCAGAAAGGTAAAAAATCCAATTAAAAAAATGAGCATATTGCCTGACCAGGTGGTGGCGCAGTGGATAGAGCATTGCACTGAGATACAGAGGACTCATGTTTGCAAACTCGAGGTTGCCGGCTCGAGCATAGGCATCTGGTTTGAGCATGAGCATCTGGCTTGAGCACAGGCTCACCAGCTTGAGTTCAGGGTCACTGGTTTGCCTAGACATGACCCTATGGTTGCTGGCTTGAGCCCAAAGGTGGCTGGCTTGAATCCAAAGGTCGTTGGCTTGAGCCCAAGGTCACTGGCTTGAGTAAGAGGTCACTCACTTTGATATAGCCTCCCAGTCAAGGCACATACAAGAAAGCAATCAATGAACAACTAAGGAACCACAATGAATAATTGATGCTTCTTTCTCCCTTCCTGTCTGTCTGTTCCTATTTGCCACTCTCTGTGTCTCTCTCTCCGTCTCTGTCTCAAAATAAATAAATAAATAAAATAAATGTATATTAAATAAAAAATGGGAATATTACCTGAATAGACACTTCTCCAAAGAGGACATACAGATGGCCAATAGGCATATGAAAAAATGTTCAATGTCACTAATCATTAGAGAAATGCAAATTAAAATCATAATGAGATACCACCTCATACCTGTCAGAATGGCTCTGTGGATTAACAAATCCACACACAAGTGCTGGTGAGGGTGTGGAGAAAAGGGAACCTTTCTGCACTGCTGGTGGGAATGCAGACTTGTGCAGCCACTGTGGAGAACTGTATGGGGTTTCCTCAAAAAATTAAAAATAAAACTGCTTTTTGACCCAACTATACCACTTCTAGGAATATATCCTAAGAATCCCAAATCACTAATTTAAAAGAAGATAAGAACCCCCATGTTTGCCTGACCAGGCAGGCAGTGGTGCAGTGGATAGAGCATCAGACTGGGATGGCGAGGACCCAGGTTCGAGACCCCAAGGTTGCCAGCTTGAGCACGGGCTCATCTGGTTTGAGCAAGGCTCACCAGCTTGGACCCAAGGCCCCTGGCTTGAGTAAGGGATTACTCGGTCTGCTGTAGCCTCACAGTCAAGGCACATATGAAAAAGCAATCAATGAACAACTAATGTGTCGCAACAAAAAACTGATGATTGATGCTTCTCATCTCTCTCTGTTTCTGTCTGTCCCTATCTATCCCTCTCTCTGACTCTCTCTCTCTCTCTCTCTCTCTCTCTCTCTGTGTAAAAAAAAAAAAAAAAAAGAACCCCCTCGTTTGTAGCAGCACTGTTTACAAAAACCAAGATTTGGAAACCACCCAAGTATCCATCAGTGAACAAGTGGGTTAAAAAGCAGTGGTGTATATACACAACGGAATATACTACATGGCCATGAAAAAGGAAATCTTACTTGTTGTGATAGCATGGATAGACCTGGAGATGTTATGCTAAGTGAAATAAACCAGGCAGAGAAAGACAAATATCATATGAACTCACTTATATGTAGAATATAATGAATATGGTGAACTGAAGAATGGAATAGAGGCAGAGTCGGGGTACCAGGAACAGAAGAACAGCTGTCAAAGGGAAGAAGGTCCCTGGCTGGTTAGCTCAGCAGTAGAGCATCAGCCCAGTGTGTGGATTCCTGGCCAGGGCACACAGGAGAAGTGCCCATCTGCTTCTCGACCCTTCTCCCTCTCTTTTCTCTCTGTCTCTCTCTTCTCTCACAGCCAAGGATCCACTGGAGCAAAGTTGGCCTGGGCACTGAGGATGGCTTCATGGCCTCCACCTCAGGTGCTTGAATGGCTACTGTTGCAATGGAGCAATGCCCCAGAAGGGCAGAGCTTCACCCCCTAGTGGGCTTGCCAGGTGGATCCCAGTTGGGTGCATACAGGAGTCTGTCTGTCTGCCTCCCCGCTTCTCACTTCAGAAAAATACAAAAAAAAAGGGGTAGGGGAGGAGAATGAGGGGATGGGATCGGAGAAGTGAAGGGATTAGTGAAATTATATATACATAGACACCAAATCCCAGAAGGAAGGGGGGAGGGAGTCAGAGGGAAGGGAGCAAAGGGGGTGCCATGGGAGTATGGTGTTTGGGGGTGAGAATATTATATTGAGTGGGACACTTGAATCCATGTTAACACAGAAAATTTTTTAAAAAAGAAGAAAAAAAAGGAAATGTATATTTGGTCTTCCTTTCTTTTCTAGCACAGAGATCCTAAAACCCTTAAAATTTCTTAAGTGACTAGAGTGGTAAAGATGTATTTTGTTATGTTAACCAAAAGACTTTTGAAATGTTGATAATCACTTAAAGATGGCAGCTAATCACAGGAAAAACCAGTCATGTAATTAGAGGGTTGGAACTTTTAGTCCCATGCTCTGAACTCCAGGTAAGAGTGAGGGGCTGAGGTTGAATCAATTGCTAATGGCTAATAATATAATCAATCGTACCTATATAATGAGGCTTCCCTAAAAACCCAAAGGACAGGGTTTGGAAAGTTTCTAGATTGAACACTTGGAGATTTGCAAAGAGACACATGCCTGGAGAGGGTATGGAATCTCTGAGCCCTTTTCCTTAGGTGACCAACATTTTTACAATGAAAAGGACAAAAATAAATTGAAGAAAACAATATCGTAATAAAAGAAACATTTTATTCATTGCAACAATACACTATAATATGATAAATGCATAATAAAAACATTTGTAATATTTTATATTGTAATTATGCTTACATGCCTATTAATTTTTAATAATAATTATAAGGAAAAAGAACTCATTTAGATACAAATACGACACATCACACACAGTGGATCGAGTCTGCACCAATCGAATACGGACACTTACAGATTAGCCTTCCAATATTAAAAAAGAGGGCATGTAGGAGGACACTTTTCAAGGGAGGATGGATTTACAAAAGAAAGACTGTCCTCCCTAAAGGAGGATGATTGGTCACCTTACTTTTCCCCTAACTGGCCCTATGCATCTCTTCCATTCTGCTGTTCCTGAGTTATCTCCTTTTATAATAAACTGGTGATCCGATAGTAAAATGTTTCTGTGAGCCACTCTCCAAATTAATCTAACTCCAAAAGGAACTTTGAGGAACATCTAATTTATAGCCAGTTGGTCAGAAGTATAAGTAACAATGATCTAGACTTGCAATTGGCATCCTAAATTGGAGGGAGCTGTTGGAATCTCAAATTGGTAGTGAGTTGTACCGTACCACAGATAACAGTCTGGGCTTGCCACTGGCATCTGAAGTGGCGAGACGGTGGAGGCAGTCTTAAAGGACTGAACCATCAACCGTGGAAGCTGACACTATCCTGGTAGGTAGTGTCAGTATTGGGTTGAATTTTCAGGCCCCCTTCTGTAGTCTGAGTTGTTTGGTATTGTCCGGGAAGCTCCCTACACACTGGTATTGGGTCTAGGAATCCATATATGACCTTTCAGTCCATAGTAATTATCAAATGCCTTTAATTTCCTTATTTAGTAACTCTTGCATAGCTCCCCTTTCTTCCTTCAGCTCTTGAGATTTCCTCACTTTTCCTTCAGCTCTTGAGATTTCCTCACTTATTCTGCTCTGCTAAAATCAAAGCAATACCTTCTAAATAAATTTGACCTCTTAATGTAAATGTTCAAGAATAAAGTTCCACCCACAACAAAAACTCAGATGAGTTGCTAAGATAATACATTGATATTTAAACCCAGAAAAAATTCAATCTTTAGCCTGACCTGTGGTGGCGCAGTGATTAAAGTGTTGACCTGGAAATGCTGAAGTCGCCGATTCAAAACCCTGGGCTTGCCTGGTCAAGGCACATATGGGAGATGATGCTTCCAGCTCCTCCCCCCTTCTCTCTCTCTGTCTCTCTCTCTCTCTCTCCTCTCTAAAAATGAATAAATAAAATTTAAAAATTCAATCTTTACATATAAAAACATTAATGTTAATAATTATGTCTAACTTCCATGGGATCTTAATATAATTCAATCCTTCCGATGAGCCCAATTTTCAGTACTAACTAAGAAGGAAGTCACTGGGAAGTCATATTAACAATGTAATCCTTCCACAAAATTCAATTTAATTAAAAGCCAGGTTGTTCTGGGTTTTTCTCTAAGGCTCTATGCTAAAAAAAAAAAAAAAAAAAAAAAAAAAAAAAAAATCCAATTGATCATACTTTCCATAATGATTCAACTATAAACCAGGAGGAAAATGGAAGAGATGAATCAAAATATTCTTTCATTTTAGTTAATATAAATCTGGTGCCTGGTAGAGGTTCATAATCATGACACTAAAAGTAGAAACTATGTGAGGAAAAACTTGATAGATTTAGCTAATAATTTTTTTTTAATTTCTATATACAAAAAAAAAAAAAAACCCTACATAATCCAAAGGCATATTTATTTTAAATACAAACATTACTTTTAAAAATCAACACTGAGTTTAACAATGAAACCACTGGTCGTCACAATTTGATCTGATTGGTCTCTATGGCTTTAAAAAAAATTTCCCCTCTTTCCCTACATCTTACATAGTCCTATCTTTTCCCCTGGATAATCAGTAACCCCTGAGGCAGCAGAAAACAATAGCCTAGACCTGAAATTGGTCACAAAGTCTGGACCTCCAGCAGACGAAACATTTTGACCTACATCATGTTTCAGCTCCAGAGCCTTAAGGTGGAACAGTTCCCCTAGCTATTTTTCCATGAAACCAGACAGAAGGATGCCAGAGTGGATTTTGGTCAAGAGGTAAAAAAGGCTTTATTACCTTGACCTCACCTCCAACCAATCAGTTCCGCAAACAACCCAGAACCCCTAACTCATGGAGTCTTGTGATTTTGCCCTATATACTCTACCACCTCCACACCATTGAGGAGTCTAGTCTTTAAAAACATCAGCTCCACACATTCAGGATTGGCCAATTCAATAATAAACTATTTCCTTTCTACACTGCTAACTCTTGCTCATGCATTTCTTTCAGCCAGTACACACAGGCAGATGGACTCAAATATTGGGATTTAGTAATCATGTTTCAATTTAAAAAAGAGGGAAATTGACATAAATTTGTATTTCACATAATATAAAAATGGCCATAAAAGCCAGGAAAAAAAATGTTCATCAGTTAACTACAAAGTAAAACAATAATAAAACATTGCCAATCTTTTAAAATTACATGAAGTAGTAACTATATTAGACTGTGGTTGCAAGTGTTTGAGACATAATCACTGATGAATTGCTGTAGAAAAGTAAAAGTCAAAATCATACTTACTAACACACTGGTAACATGTAAACAGTCTAAAATACTTGTAAAGAGCAAATATTTGTTGGTCAAATAAGTTTGTAAATATGATGTATATGTTTGCTCACTTGTGTTTGCATTGGGGGTTGGACAACACCAGATATAGTGGTCTGTGAGGTTGAGGGTCACCTTTCTGCTTGGGAGGGGCCGTTGGCTTGCTAATGTTTACTGGACGGGAGATTCTGCCCCACCACCAAGAGGTGCAGAAGGACTTCTTTTTTCTCTTCTCTCTGACCCCTTGCCCTCCATGGGGAAAGAAGGTTTTCTGCTTTTCCTTGGCTTTTCTTGTGGCTTGCCTGTCTGATGAGACACCAATAAACAGAATGGCCCACCATCCTCTGACTCGGCCATTTATTTACCATCTGCCCGAATTTAATGAGAACCTGCATGTGAATGGCCACGATGGTGGTGGCGGTCCCTGGCCTTACACCAATCTTTCAAAATTTACCCTTAGAAAACAGTCTGATGTGTGCAATAGTGTTCAGCATGTCACTTGAAAAAATTTTAACAACCTAAATGCTTAGTTTTAAAAGGGCTTGGTTCGATAAGCCATGATACATTTATATACTTAATGCAAGGATTGAATATGTTGTAGAAGAATATATAATGACATGAAAAGAAATTAAAAATATATTAAATGGTAAAAAATTAAAAGCAGTATGCACACTATGACCTTCTTAGAAAAAAATATATCACATACATATCACATTTATGTATAAATGGATAGAGAATTAGATAAAAACTTAGGTACATGGATAGATAGATCAATCAATGGATAGAGATATAATAGATTACAAAGAATGAATGATATTCACCAAAATATCACCAAATTTGGTTAACTCTGAGTGGTATGTCTATGGGTGCATATCTTTGATTTCAAATTAAGCTAAATTTTTTAATATGTTAAAGATTATTCTTTCGTGTTGAATCTAAAATCTGTTGTTGGTCAATTTTTCTATTAGGATTTTAGCATTTTATGTACTAACTTCTATAAGCTCTTTGAATATAAAAATACAAAATTTCTGAAATAGTAGCTGCTATTAGTTTTTTCTAGGTTATTTTTTTAACCACATTTGTTATTCAGAAATTTTAATTTTTTTATATACTCAATCTATTGATTTTCCTTTTGATTTTTTATTATTTTATATGCTTAAAACAATTCATCATTATTAAATCAGTCAACTGTTATTTTATAGTTTCAGAGCTCTCATAGTTTTATTGTATGTTTATCTATTTAACTCATCTGGAATTTGTGTTTGTATATGTGATGTGAGACTAGAAATAATTGATTTTTCTTTCCACAGGGGTTAAGTAACAAAAAGTCCATCCTTTGCCCATTAGTTAATGATACTAACTCAATAAAGTATTACATATTTGAATCTGTCTTGGTTTTTTTCCCATTGTTTTTGTAAAAAAAAAAAAACCCAAAAGATGTAGTCTTGAGTATTGTAGCTTTACATTTTATAAGATAATTGTATTGATATTTGCCCCTCCTCATTCTGAGAGATAAACATTAGATTTACCATGGCAAATTTAAAAATAGAAAAATAAAGCTTACTTTTAAAAAAAATAATATCAATTCTCTGAATATGGGAATGTATGGCCGGTAAACACAGCTACCATCAAAGCTGCCTGGCCAATGCAGGTTCAGGTTTGATTCGCACAGACCTAAGAAAAACAAGTGAGCCAAAAACTAGTGTTCCATTTTCCTTTAATCCTTTCTCCAGCAGGCAAGAAAATACACAGAGCGGAAAACATTTCCCTTTCCATTCAGGGCTCCCAAAGCCACCGACTCATCCAAGTTTTCCTAGAATCAAAGGCTTCCACTTCACCAGTCTCATTCACTTCTGTTCCCCATCTCCTATTCCTCTATGAACTGGCTTCTCCTTCACCATTCTGCCATTTTGGCTGTGTCCTCCACATGGCTTCCCTGCCTTGCTTCAGCCTGGGCTCCTCCTTTTAAAACCTTTTGGAGGGAAAGCCCTCCCCCAACAACATTAGCATAACCACACCCCTTCCCAAGCAAAAAGGCAGTTAATATTATCATCTGTGGGACGCCCATCCACGTGGGCAGCACCATCTTTAACAAAGTGAGCAAAATCTTTTTGGCCCAACAGGGAAGAAGAGACATCTTCCAATATATTTCATCATTTACAAAATTGTCTCTTAGGTCTCAGCAAACTTTTATCATTTTCATCATATAGTTTCTACATGTTATTTTTCTTGCTAACTCTGTTAGCATAGGTAGTCAGTATTAATAAAGGAAGGGAGCAAAGTTTATCAGATGTTAAGCCTAATAAAGCTAAGGAGCTGAATTGGATATTAAGTATGGTTCACTAGGAAGTTGCAACATTCATAGGCTCCCCAGGAGACTGCTGCATCTTCTACCCTCAGGATTTAATTCCCAAGCAATCCCTGCACAGACAGGATGGGAAGAATATCCCTGGATAACAACCAGCCCACTACTGAGATTATCAGGATTATCAGGGGAGTAGGGGTGAAATCCCTTTGCTAGGCACATGCTCAGTAGAAGCCAAAATGATGTAGGGAGGTAAACACATGCACAGTAAAAACAAAATGCATGCGCAGTAGAAGCCAAAATGGTGACAAAAATAGGCAGAATATAGCCTGACAAAATCTGGAGAAATAATCAGACTGGATGTGGGCACAAAACTCTTAAAGATCCAGGAAAGGGATGTTAAGGGAGGGCCCAGCACAAGCTCTGGAAAAACCCAGGAAGTAGGTTGGATAACCTGAAAGCAATCCTCCTTGTTCCAAAAACCAAGAAAATATTTTTAGTATTATCAAGGACCTCGGAGCAGTTGCTGCTATAGCCTGCCCACCCCCTACATCCCCAGGGCATATCCTGTCCTTTCATCCCAATAAATCTTGCCACTACTTTTAAACTCCCACCTGTGTGCCCTTTGAAATTCCTTTCTCCCAGTTCCACAAGAACCCTTTTTAACGGAAACAATATCACATCAAGATATTTAGCATTTTCATTGTATCTTAAATAACACTTTTTGTTCCGTAATTTTCTAACTTCTTAGCATGAAAGCAGATCACTCAAAGAAATTATTCTAAAATTTTATTTTAAAATTCTGACACACATAATTTGTAAGTAATAAATAAACTATAAATTTTTCACAAGGGCAACGATAAAATAATCCAGGGTAGAATATGGCAAATAAATGAGCAAAAGCATAGTATGACAAATATTTCTAGTCACTAAAAGAGATAAATTAAGATTCTCTCATAAATTTCCATTCCTTAAAATAAGATAATCTCAAAATAAAATTTGAGATTCCTCTTTTCAAAAATCATCAGAGTATATATTAAAGCTTGCACAGAAAGACATATTTAAAATTGGATATCATAATCCTGTTTACAAAAATCACATTTAAAAAACACAGTGGATTAAAATATTTAACCAATTTTCTGGATCTCACACTATTAAGAATACCTCTCCTAGTTAGGCAATTTGGTTGGTATGAGGGAGAATGCAGGAATTCCCTCCCTCTGTGTAGCATGAATGACAGCAGTAGCTGTTGGGGACAGTTTAATTCCCTTGGATTCAACCCTACTATACAACAGATGTGAAGGTTCCTGTGATGCAAATAGCCAGGGAGGATTTATGGCTAGACGAAGAGGCTATCTTTTATATAAGAATTCTTTGGAAATTTGGGGACAAATCAATACAGACAATTACTCCTGATTGCTGAGATTTTGACCCAAGAAAAATTCATAGTTCATGTTCCCTAGAAAACAATAAACCCAGTGTAAAGATGTGCACATTGGTTATTTGTCAGATATATTTAATGATGAGCTAAGAGTAGGTACAAGAAATAATATATATTAACTCCAAACCCACAGAGGACCTTATTGGTCAAATAAATTTGTAAATATGATTTTTGTTTGCTCATTTATAGTTTGCATTGGGGGCTAGGCAGCAACAGATGTAGTGTGGTTTGCGAGGTTGCAGGTTGCCCTCCTGCTTGGGAGGGGCCATTGTCTTGCTAATGTTTACTGGAAGGGAGATTCTGCCCCACCACTGAGAGGTGCGGGAGAACTTCTATTTTTTCTCTTCTGGCTGATCCCTTGCCCTCCATGGGAAAAGCAAGTTTTCTGCTTTTCCCTTGGCTTTTCTGTGGCTTGCCTGTCTTGGGGAGACTCCAATAAACAGAATGGGCCACCATTCTCTGACTCCACTGTTTCTTTACCATCTGACCGAATTCAATGAGAACCTGCATGTGAATGGCCACGATGGTGGTGGAGGCCCCTGGCCACACAGACCTAAAGGAATAATGAATCTTAGGTTTGAGAAAGTATTTAAGTCGGTATTTAAGCCAATTAGTTCACCCACAAAACCCAGATGTTTATAGAATACTATTGGTCAAATAAATTTGTAAATATGATACATAGGTTTGCTCGCTTAGAGTTTGCATTGGGTGTGGGGGACAAGCTGTAAGCAGTCAGAGTCGTTATACCCTAAGGCAGGGGTCGAGAAGCTTTTTGGCTGAGAGAGCCATAAACGCCACATATTTTAAAATGTAATTCCGTGAGAGCCATACAACGACCCATGTACATTAAGCATTATCCAATAAAAATTTGGTGTTGTCCTGGAGGACATCTATGATTGGCTCCAGCCACCCACAACCATGAACATGAGCAGTAGGAAATGAATGGATTGTAATACATGAGAATGTTTTATATTTTTAACGTTATTATTTTTTATTAAAGATTTGTCTGCTAGCCAGATGCAGCCATCAAAAGAGTTACATCTGGCTCACGAACTATAGGTTCCCGACTCCTTCCCTAAGGCTTAGTTTTAAGACTAAGCCTTTCCCACCCTAAGTGACTTTGTATCAGAAACTTCCTTGTTTGTATATTAGATTAAAGGTTTTGATTGCTACACTATAAAATGGGGTAGACTGGGAGCTTGCTCTCTCTTGGTTCCTGATATTAGCATTAGAGGAGAGAGCAGAGAAAGGAGAGCAGAGAAAGGCCATGTGGAGGAGACGAGAAGCAGCCAAGATGGTGGAGTGCTGAGGGAGAAGCCAGTTTGTGCAGAGTTTGTGCAGAGAGGAGGAGATGGGGAACAGAGGTGAATAAGACTGGTGAGGTAGACACCTTTGATTCTAGGAAACTCGAATAAGTCAGTGGCTTTGGGAGCCCTGAATGGAAAGGGAAGTGTTTTCCTACTGTGTGTATTTCTTGCCTGCTGGGTGCAAGCTAGAATTAAAGCTAATGGCACACCAGTTCTTGGCTCCATTGTTTCATTACCATCTGTCCAAATCAAATGGGAGCCTGCATGGGCCAGGTGACTGTGATGGTGGCTGTGGCTACTGGCTTTACAAATATGGAATATTGATCAATTCTGGAAGGACCACTGAATTTTCATACCAACACTTTTAAAAGAAAATCTTTGTAAAATGTGTTCCTTTATCTTAAATTTTAATAATTGTAGAATACTAAGCATAAGTCTGTTATTACTATAGTGACTGTTATAAAATCATAATTTTTGTCTCTTTTATCAGCTTATTTTACATTCAATATTTTTCTTCCAAATATCAAAAGAGATCTGGTCACTCATGATTTACTGATATATCTAAGGCAAAATTTAACAATCTGAGTTAATATTAACCAAGCATAAATATAGGGGAAAATGAGACTGATTTGCAAAGCTGTAAAAGATAACCATAAATACCCACTATTCTCTAGCTTCCTTATTCAAACTATTTCTGCAAAATGCTCAAAATTTATATTCAATAAACTAATACCAGATTTAAAATCAAAGGTATAAAATATGTATTTTTATAAGAAAATGTGATGTTTAATAGAAAAGCCATCAGTGAATTAGAATTTCTCAAGAAGTTGGATTAATTCATGATTTCAAAAACAACTATATATCATGATGTTGTATGATATTGTTTACTTATTAACTGACAAAACTGAGAAGTTTCGTAGAAGTCAGATTTGTTTTCAAACACAGAACTCAATGAAACAGCTCATGAGGCAATGAATACACATTAATCAAAGTTTAAAGAGCATCTTAAACCATTTCTGAAATAAGGGTTGACTCATAAGCTATGGATGGTTCTTTGATAAAAGAGAATTTACAGCCATACAACTCATTAGCATTCAGTTTTAATTGTTATATAAACTCTTTGGTGAAAAACATCTTATTTAACCAAGTAATTATTCTGAATTGGTAACTGAGTCTTAGTGAGAAAAATAAGAGTTCCAGAATATATTTAAATGAAACACTCTTAGATGGAAAAGAATAGGGTGACAGAGATGATGATTCTCATTTACACTGGATTTTTAAAGAAGGAATTTAACAAAGTGACTGTGTGTCTTTTTAACATCCAGGGAACAAAGCCAGAGATCTGAGAACAGTTAGTGCTATTAAAAAAAAAAAGAGGTTAAAAAATCACCAATTCTGACAAATGTAAGTAGGTACTGAATTAAATAAAAGTGGTTTTTAATGGACAATGGTACACTGTTCTCTAAGCTGTCTAATGAGGCAAAGAATAAAAACAGAGCCATTTTAGGAAATTACAGGGCTGAGTTGTATTGTGATCCTTCAACTGTTGAAGGTATTGAAAATTTATGTAAAAATCTAGTTGCTAAAAATCAGGTTATTATTTTTTAATTATTTAATTTTATTTGTAATTTCTATTATAGCAAAAGTATACTGATAAAACCAAGGTTCTTAAGTCACATATAACCTTTTAATTTTATATTCTTAGTTCTCATAAAATAATGGCAAAAATCAAGTATTATTATGCTCACTCAATATTCTGGTCCACTTACATGTTTGTACTTGGGTTGAGCACTAAAAACAATAAGTGAAAATATGTTTAGAGCTTTCAAAAGAACAGATTCTAAAAATGTAACATCAATATATAAAATCATAATGCAATACAGTAGATATAGTAATAAAGTTGCTAAAAACAGAAGTAAAATACTGTAATTGGAAAAACATTGCAAAATATATATATATATGCACACTCACTACAATGGCTATAACTAAAAAGACAAACAACAACCAAGTGTTGGTGAGAATGATGCACAACTGAAACTCTCATGTATTGCTGGTGGGACTGCAAACTACTACAGTCACTCTGAAAACCAGTTAAGAAAAATTTAATAAAATTCTGTGTATGTGTAGCATGTGACCATGCAATTCTACCACTAGATATTTACCCAAGAGAAAGTAAAACTTAGGCTCAAACAAAAAAGGCCCTGCATACTAATGTTTCCATCAGCTTTATTCATAATCATCAAGAACTGGAAAGAACAAAACAGGTCATCAAAGAGTAAATGGAAACAAACTGTGGTATATATAGTAGAATACTATTACTCAGCAATAACATTGAAAAGTCTACTATTTGTGCAACAGCATGAATGAAATTTAAAAGTATTATGATAAGTGAAAGAAGCTAGACACAAAAGAATACATATATATATTTTTTGATACAAAATTCTAAAAAAAAGCAAAACTATAGTGAAGGAAAGATCAGTTGTTGACAGAGGTCAGGGGGTATATTGACTTCAAAACAGTAGGAGAAGAGATATTTTTTGGTTATGGAGATGTTCAACATCATGATTGTGGTGGTGGTTACATGGCTATATACATACATTTGTCAAACTCACTGAATTATGTATTCAAAATTGGTATAAATTTCAGTGTGTGTACATAATATCTCAATAAAGCTTATTTTAAAAAGTAATACAGAAAAAAAAATAGAAATTTTAGACATAAAATTCTCAATGTGTATTTGCCTTAAAAATAGGATAATTAATGAAATGCTTAGAAAAAGAAAAATCAGCAATGTGAGGTAACAAATCTCATACCTATTAATAAATAGGTAACAAACTTCATACATATTAATAAATCAATTCAATAAACCTATGTAATATTGTGGATGAATGATTAAACAACACTGACCTAGTTTTATGACGAAGATAGTGCTATAAAGAGTTGAAAAAAATGGAGTCATGGTGCTGTGTAATGAAAAAAAAAACTGTTTTCAGTTTGAAACCCACTCAGGAAGTTATTTTTGTTATTTCTCTACCACCACAAGCAAATTATAAACTTCATCATGGCATATTGGAAAAGAACCCCCAAAGAGGCAGAGTAAATAGAGACATAACAAAATACTCGAGTCAGAGAGAAAGAGATATACAGCCAAGGAAGAGAATCATTATTTTCATTAACAGACTATATTTTATAAAGCTTATTGAAAGTAGCACGTATGTATGGGAATCTATTAAGAAGAACAGTTATTTCAAATTAATTTTAAGTAAATAAAATGAAAAGATGCAAAAATAAAAAACTATGTGAAAACAATCATACTAAAGAGTTTGAAAATGAGAAGCAACTTTTATAGCACAAACAAGGAACAAGAGTAGGAGGGAACATGCAGCTAGATTGATTAAACTTTCTCAGAAGTTTCTAAATGAAACTAAAAATGTATCATTTTCCAATATTTATCCTTCTTCTTTGAATATGCTTCCACAAATGTATAATAAAATCCTGTAATTCTCATTTAAGCATGTGTTCAATTATCCTCAAGCAACTCTTTTTTCATCAAATGGACTGTATTATACAGACTATATTATGGTGGAGAGTAGAAAAAAATTTTTAATTTTTCTCTAATCCTAAAAAAAAGTAGTAATATGGATCAAATAAGCATTATAGAAGTTGAGGAATAAGAAAATATTGATGTGGTCAGGATAATTTTATACATAAACAAATATATGTCCATATATACCAGTGCATATGTGCCTTGCAACTGTGTGTGCGTGCATGTGTGTGTGTGTGTGTGTGTGTGTGTGTGTGTGTGTGTGTGTGTAACATAACTCTTCTTGAGTTATGAAAAGCTTTTTAACCAAGTACTGAAAACAGTATGAGTCAAAAGTACGGAGCCACTAATTTTGTATATTTCCCATGTTGAGACAGGCTGATCCTCTCTTAAATGAGGATGCTCTTCAGTTATTTTTTTAAGCCTCTCCTAGATTTAAGTTTCTCTAGATTTAAGCCACTCCCCAAAGGGCTCTGCTCTGGGCCTGTACCAATCAATACTAGCTCATAGAGGGAATCTGGAAAGCAAAGAAATCTACTATCACCTGTATAAGAACCTAGACTTATATATAAAAATGGATCTGGGAAGCAGTTTGGGCAGCTATATTCTTCATAGTTTATGCTTCCTTAATGCATCAAACTCCCTCCATTTCTCTTTTCCTCCATTTTGTTTTCAGTAAACCTCTTCTTTTGAATATTTTTGCCTCCTCTCTTGATTTTCTATCTTGGGGGCAGGAGAGGGGTAGGGTACCCTTTCACCAATGATAACGTCACATAGTTTTTAGTGCCATATGACTTATAGAGTAACTTGTAATAATAAATTATTAGACTGATAGTCTGCCAGAATTTAGTTCTCAATGTATAATGTCAATATTGGTCATATAAGTTTGAAATATAAATTTGATAAACTACTAACATGTAAAAAAAATGATTAGAAAGGCAAAGACATGGTTTTAAAAGAATATAATTAAAGGAGCTAATAATGAAAAATTGGAGTAGAAAATGCATCTATACAATCAAGCAAAATGCCTAGCAAATTTATATTCCCATCAAATCAGAAAGTTGAAGTAACAAAGGAAAATACTTAAAAATGATTATTTGCAAGAACACAGAGTCTACAATCATCTGCTCTATGAAAAAAAATGGAAATGTTTTCATCATTCAAAAGGTGTGCAAGACATGTTACTCTTAGTGGAATAGGTAATGCACACTCTTTAAATTATTTATTAGAATAAAACCCAGTTCTGTCTAGATTAAAAGGCATTAACTCAATTTTAATGATATATAGTTTTTTTTTCTCTGTGAACTGAAGAAAAATTACAGATCTTTGTTAAAATGAAGGAAACACTGAACCAAATACCTCAATCCTGAGTAGATATACAATCAAAATATATCTGAAAAACAGATATATTTTATAGAATTTGTGTTCTTCCCAATAAAAAAATTAATGGTGTATATCAAGTATTGACAAATAGCCAACACCAAGAAACCATTACTTAATTTTTAAGAGAATGATCATTATCAGATTGCAACATTCTACTCTCAAACAAAAGAACTGATGGCAAGCCCATCAAAGTAGTTTTCCAATCCAAACCATTTATCAGAGGAAAGCCATAGATAACAACAGACCCTGTCTTATTTCAACAGCTCTTCACGCAATTGCACGATGTTGCTCCAGGCTAGGAATTAAGGGGAAAATGCTTCTCATCCAGTATCTTTTAAATTTGACAACTCATGGTTACTTCCAGATTTTTCCCTACCTTTTTCACTTACACATCCAGGGTTCCTCCAAACAAGATGTTTCCTAAACTACAATCTTACAGGCTGCGAAATAACCATCTGTTTTCTCTCCTCTATGGACAGCAGCAATAGTCATTCCCTACACTCTCACATTTTCCAAGTGCATGCTCTCCATATAAAGCTCCAGTCATATTCACAGTATTGTTCAAAGGGTTGACGATGTTTTGCAAAATGACATCCATCTTTCTCTCTAGTTCTCATAGAAATTAGAGGAGAAAATAATATGAAATTAGAAAATGCTTTGCTCCCGGAAAACTGCAAATTTAATTCCTACATCTATGCATCCCCAACTACTTCTACTCACATATGTTTGTTCTACTTCTACACTCATCAATCTTGCAAATGCAACAGCGGGCGTACTCGGCCTTCTTCTAAAAGCAACAAGGAGACTGCCCTTTTTCAAAATTATTCTGTACTGTTCTGTGGCCACAGTAGCACTTTTCACAGTTGGGCTTATTCTCCACATTGTTGTATCCAGTCAAAGCCACTCAAGAATTCCTATGGTCCCAGCAGCACTAAAAATACATAACAGCCTCCTTACAATAATGGCTGTGAATCACAGCATTCCTCGGCTGACATAAGTAGTTAAAATAGTTGAAAAAAAAAGTTAAATAAAACTTTTTAAAAAGTTCAAGTAAAAAAAATGAAAAGGGGGTTGAAAAGGACTCCCCTACCGTCTAACAATATTAAAGTCTGTCTCAAATTTACAAACGTCCTCAGCAACATCAAATGCCGCAGCTTCAAACACACGCGCCTGCTTCAAGCCCGACAGCTTCAAATGCCGTAGCTTCAAACACGCGCGGCAGCTTCAAACGCGCCAGCTTCAAACAGCCTTGGGGCAGCCATCTTGCACACGCTCCAAGGAGCACAACCTCAGGGCCCTTAGGCGGCCACTCCGTCCCACAGGCCACACAGAGGCTTTGTTGGGGGAAAAATGGGAAAAAGAAAAAAAAAGAAGAAATATAATTTGCAGACGTTAAATTAGCCCATAGAGGGAGCTCACATAGCCCCATAATTTCACAGTAATTGGAATCTCCTGTAATTTAAAATGTAGCCCCATCATTTGTTAGAGAGAGCCTCCAGGGGTCGAAGAGAGCATGTCTTACTTCATACCGATCTCTGCATGCCTATAAAATGCAATTCCATTTAGACCCCCCTTGACCGTGTGTTTTGTTAACGCAACAAAAAGATTTTGGTTCTTGGCTACGTGTTCTCCAAAACCAGCTCAGAAATGAAAGTGATTCAACTATGTGTGTTGTTAAGGTGACTCCAACTGAATAAAGACCATAATAAGAATAAAGTTCAACAATTAGAATTGTCATGGCAATAACCTAAATGTCCCCCATTCACGCATTTGGTTTAGAAAGCTATGTGCTCTCTTTCAACCTTGACTAGAGATACTCTTGTGGCTATCATTTCTCTCGCTGTCTAGAGTCCTTAAACCAGGCATGCTGCAATGTGCCTTCAGACAAAAGGATAAAACCGGAAAACGACAAGACATAATGGCAGAGAGCCTTTTCAATAAAACATGAGAGGAACAAAATTCCAAAATTCTGTGGAAAAAAATATTGAGGAGAAAGTACACTAAAATATAACAACATCTAAATGTGCAGTTGAAAGTGAAAATCTATTATCTGCGCTTCTGAAACAAATTTTGAAAGAAAACAATAATTTACATTTATATAATTCTTAAATATTTAGAAATTTTAAATGTATATGAAACTGAAATGGTTTTTGAAAATGTTTAACCTTTGAAGTGAATTTATTCCTATCTTAGAGTACACACAAACCAAGAATGTGAAGAAAGCTCAAAATGTGGCAAAATGTAAGGGCTTAATCAAAAATATAATATGTGGATTTTATTTTATTGAAGATTATCTCTTAGGTGTTAAGAAAAACATATCTACTTAATTTAAATTAACTGACATGCTTGTATGTTATTACTGCTTCTTCATAATATAACTGCTTGTTTTGGAGGTTATGATTATATTTCTGGTACTCTGCAGGTTAAAAACATACCATAAAATTTGAGAATACAGTGATGTGTTAATATTAGATGCAATAGATACAATATCAACAACTGTAAAGGCAAACCATATATATGTGGGGAATCGTTTGCCTGAAGATGTGGAATAGAGCTCAATTTCAAACCTATAATAATCACATCTAGCCAAGATTCCATTACAGGAATAAAAAGTATCTGAATTTTATTTAAATTTGCCCTTGTGTTCAACCTTTTCACTGCTTTATGTATTTCCTATCACAGAAAATGCCTCACTTTTCTGATGTGCCTGATAGGCAGGTCCCTGATTTCCATATCTCATTTCAGGATAAACCATTAAAATGAAGAGGTTTCCTTACTCTATCACAAAAAAATTGTGAGAAAAGTTTAGGTTGAAGAATTCATTAATTAAATTACAGAAAACAATAGTATTTTTTGTATATTTCCAAACCAAAGAACCCTCCATATACTTCTAACCAAAACAGAAAGGATATACTTCAGAACAAAGAGCAGGGGGAAAAAATGGAATGCTTTCAATGATGGGGGGATACGAATCATACATTGTGCTATTAGACAAAATTTTCTTCCTTCAATATATTATGAATCTTAGCCTTTTAAATCTAGTGTAGCCGTATAATTTATCATCCCAAACTGTACCTTTTGAGAGCATAAGGTAGACACTAGTAACAATCACTGCTGGCCTGGGCTAACCCAGCTGTGTAATTGTACTGCTTATATAAGGATATTTTGAAATAGCTGCTTTCTAAGAGGAGGTATGAATAAAACTGGACATATTTTGGAAAATTAGTTATTTGGGGGATACCCCGAAAAATAAGACCTGAAGCCAATGTAATAAACATTAAGTTAGAACAGATTATGAAGGTAGTAAGTAAGGACTTGAGCCTAGCAGATCTATAGGAGGTGCCAGGTTTCATGTCTCTCTAAACACCTTTCTATATCTGTCAGCTCCACCGTAGTAAACTACAAAAGACAAATGAAAAGTCAAATATTCAGATATAATACGTGGCTTTATAAATTCTCACCCATAAAGCAAGGAAGGATTACACTGTCCTATAGTGATATTTTTGTATGTGTATGTCTTAGTTTTCAATGGGATATTTATATATTTTTAAAAGTTACATTTTATTTGGATATATATATATATATATATATATATATATGGGCAGCTGATGGGAAAGTATTTTGTTATAAATTACTAAAAAATAAAAAAATGCTTTTTTGGCTTAACCATTTGAGAACATCTGTTAAATGCAAATATAAAATGGAGATTGCTAACAAACTATACAATAAGATTGCTACAATTTTATTTTCCCTTTTTCAAGGAAAAACAAAATAAATTTTCCATTAGTCACAATGAGAGCTGGAGGGACTGATTATTCAAAAGACAGTAGCACTTGTATTTCTCCAGATATTCTCTTAAGATATAGTATTTGTGCTGAGTATTCAATAGTTTCCTCAAGCTGTACACCTGAAAAATGTACGTCTCAAGTCTGGTGTTCATAATCTGGTAGTCAACCACATGTGTTCACAGCCCATATCTTTGAAACAATTATTCTCGTGGGTATGAAATGTACTGGGCTCGCAATATGTTTATTCAAAAGAATAGGAAGAATGTTTCTTATGTGAGCATACAGGTTTCCGTTGGAAATCTGTGTACAGCAATACATTTCCCCATGAAGTCATTTTAAAAATATTTTTCAAATGACAGTTACACATTTCTTTAAGGGTTTACCAAGAGTTAACAGAATTCAATTTGGTAACAGTTTTTCATCAAAAAATCACATGAAAGAAATGAAATTAAAGCACATATGTCAGGATCTTGTTTATTGTTGAATTTTTGTATGACCTAAAGATACAAAAACCCCAACATCCTGGTGTTCCTAACCCACCAGACTTTTCCCAATACCCTAGCTACGTGCTCTCCCACTGCTGATCTTAACTTTAGCCTCACAACTATTCAGCTATTTTCTCTTTTCACATCAACCTCCTCACCTACCTCTGGGCACATATAACTTTAAAACTGTTAAAAATACTTTTTTAAAAATCCTCAAGAATGTATCACTGTAATAAAATATATTGATATACATGTATTGGAAATGGATAAAGTATATAATAAAGAACTAAATATTTTAAAAGAATATAAAAAAGATGATATTAAATGCTATAAATACACACAAAAACGCTACTATTTATTGATTTGGTATAATGGATATATAAATAACTAAAATAATATACATAAACAACATTGTACCCCAAAAAGAATAAAACAACCATTTGTCTGAATGAATATTTATACATATTGATCATGCATTATTGCACCAAAATTATTTCAATAAATTTCCAAAAGTATATATCATAAGGCCGTATTTTCTTTTCCCAGTACATAAAAAACAAAAATTAAGAAATTTTTATTTCCCATACAGATGACTTTATTTGATGAAATCTCCCAATTATAAAATGCTGGATAAAATATTTTAAAATCTCTTTAAATTCATTTAAAAGCTAATAAAGTGATACCAAACAACACACCCAAACTGAAGGGTGGGAAGAGAAAAAACACAGAGGTGTAAACTGTACATATGAGCACCAATTTGCTTTTACTTCCAGGCCATATGCCCAATGTGTCAAAATGTGATTGGGACAGAGTTGAGAGAAAGTCAAGGTCTAGACTCTCCTCATAGCAGGGAGTCAGAAGGGAGACTCTTCTTCACATTAATTTAGGACAGAAAGGGTTTTGCACCTAATGTAAAACTGATTCATAAGTACTGCTTTGTAGGTATTGCAATACTAGAAAAAAGACTGAGAGAAAAAGAAAAGTTGAAAAAAGGTCTTTGAATATATGTTGCCCCTGGCCTTCCTTCCAGTAGATTTTTTTTCTAGAGATTCCTGAGAACTTCAAGTTTTATGCCAGGTTAAGAATGGCTTTCACTGGTCTCACCTACACGCACTACTTAGAAACAAATGTAAATTTTCTCAAGTGGAAAGTATCTTCATCTTGACCCCAAGAAACATGTTGTAAAATATGTTGTAAAAGGATAAGCAAATAGCATGAAAAAAGCTGTAGCCATATTAATATAAAAAAAAAAAAAAAAACTTTGAGGAAAATTTATTTCTATATGTAAAAGTTAAATTATTTATATAAACGGTCAAATTCAATAAGGATAAAAATTCTAAATGACTAACATTGCTTTAAACCTTATAAAAAATATTTATTGAAAAAACAGGCAAACAAACATCATCATGGGAATTTTAAAAATAACTTTTCCATTACACAAGAGAACTAGCAGGCAGAAACAGGAAAGGCATAAGAAGATTTAAAGAATAACATTAATAAGTCTGACTTACAAATATACAGTGAGAAAACAGAAGTACATCTTTTCTTAAGGACACAGAGATTTATAAAAATTGACCACGTACTGAGTCTATACTAGCAACTTATAAAACAAATTTCCAATGTTTGAAATCATAGAGTATTTTTTTTTCTCTAAATAAATATAGTCGCTGGAAATGAACTACAAAATATCTAGAACAATACATGAGTTTGTACATCAAGAAATATACTCCTAGGGCCCTGGCCGGTTGGCTCAGTGGTAGAGCGTCGGCCTGGTGTGCGGAGGTCCCGGGTTCAATTCCCAGCCAGGGCACACAGAAGAAGCGCCCATCTGCTTCTCCACCCCTCCCCCTCTCCTTCCTCTCTGTCTCTCTCTTCCCCTCCCGCAGCCGAGGCTTCATTGGAGCAAAGATGGCCCGGGTGCTGGGGATGGCTCCTTGGCCTCTGCCCCAGGCGCTAGAGTGGCTCTGGTCGCAACAGAGCGACGCCTCGGAGGGGCAGAGCATTGACCCTGGTGGACAGAGCGTCGCCCCTGGTGGGCGTGCCGGGTGGATCCCAGTCGGGCGCATGCGGGAATCTGTCTCTCCCCGTTTCCAACTTCAGAAAAATACAAAAAAAAAACCCCAAAAAACATATACTCCTAAATCACTGTTGATTAAATAATTAAACACAAAGAAGACCGGAAAATATTTTATACTGAATAATGATAAAACAGTACATAGAAAATTCTAAGAGATGTAGCCAAAGCAATACCTAGGGGAACATTTATAATCTTGAATGTTAATATTAGTAAAATAAAAATTCTGAAAATTATTATGATTAGATCCATATCAAAAAGGTAAGAAGAAATTAACAAATTAAAATAAAGTTGAAGGAAAAAATAGCAAAGGCAACAGAAAATATTAAGATAAATAAAGGCAAATGTGTTTTTTTGAAAAAAATAAGAATTTTATAATCCTCTGGTACAAAGAATCAAGAAAAAAAAAGTTAACTAGTTTCATCCCAATAATTTCAACTTAAAAAAAAGAGATAAAATGTCATAAAGTGATATAAGGAATAAAAACAGTAATTTAAAGACCTAAGAGGCAATTAAAAATAAACTTTGCCATAGACAATTATAAAGATAAAAAGTTTTCAGGCACTGACAACAAAGACCACAAGACTGCAATCCTTAAGAAAAGGATAGCCTAACCTGTAGTGGCGCAGTGGATAAAGCGTTGACTTGGAAATGCTGAGGTCACCGGTTCGAAACCCTGGGCTTGCCTGGTCAAGGCACATATGGGAGTTGATGCTTCCAGCTCCTCCCCCCTCTTCTGTCTCTCCTCTGTCTCTCCCTTTCCTCTCTAAAATGAATTAAAAAAAAAATTTAAGAAAAGGATAGTGCCCAATTAAGCCTCATATTTAAGCTGGTGTTTCTGGCACATGTTTTTATCTGCTGTTTATGGAAATGGAGTGCAACTAGTTTCACGGGGCAGAAGAAAGAGAGCTGCTAAGCTCTCTGAATTTGGGGAAGCAGGGAAATAGAAAGGAGAAAGTCACAGACCAGGAGCTAAAAAATAAAAAACACTTGGGCCTTCACCCATCTAAATTTTCACATGCACAGGGCAAATTTCCAAGAATTCTATCAGGGAACAGTTATGGAGGGTCTGAGATAAGAATGCAGATTTCAGGTGTTGCAGAAAATGGGGTAGATGTTGGAGTTTCACTTAGCCAAAGGAAAAAGTATTTGGTGAGTACCCAGAAGAGTCTTTTGGGATTTTAGAAACACCATGTTCTCGAAATAAGGTCTATACTATAAAATTAAAGGCAATAACAAAATAGACACAATGATAATTGAAACCAACCTTCCACATGACTTAGGTTATCAGCCAGAAATGTCATTAGTTCCCAGAATAAAACTCAATCCTCATCAGTGAAAGGTAAAATTATTTGGATTCTATATTGTTCACAATGTCAAAAATAGAATTTAAAAATTGCTAACTGTGCAAGGAAGCAATGGCTGATAACAACAAAAAAAATAAGTTGTTAGAAGGTCATCTAGAGATGATTTAGATATTAAAGTCAGCAGACAAAAACTTTAAAATAATTGTGACTAATGTGATAAAATTGAGAAAAAGATGGACTAAAAAATAGATGAAAATATTATGTATTTTAACAGAGAAATACAATCTATAAAAAAAAGAATGTGTATCCTACAACTACAAAATACAATCTAATGGATGAAATTAAGAATTCACTAAATGAATTTAACAGCAGATTAACTAAAGGATAAGACAAAATAAGTGAACTAAAAGTCTGGCCAGAAAAAAACAAAAACAAAAACAAAAAAACTCTCTGTATTGAAATTAAATATAATTAAAAAATAAATCAGAATAGGAATGTAAAAGGGAGTTGGGAAACTAAAAATAAACATATCTTGATGTTTCATATGAATAGGAAGAGAATGTGAGAGGCAACATTTAAGGAAATAATGGTTAAAAATTAAGAGTTTCTTGATAGGATGAAAGACAACATCCCACATATTCAAGAAGCTCAGTGGACCACAGTAGGATAAGTGAAAGGAAAATAATTCCTGGATATATTATAGTCAAGCTGTTGAAAGCCAATAATAAAGAGAATCTCAAAAGCAGAGTGTAAGGTAAGGGGAAAATATTGTTGTTTAGAGGATGACAATAAAAATAAGATCCTACCTCTTGCCTGACCAGGCGGTGGCGCAGTGGATAGAGCATTGGGCTGGTCCATGGAGGACCCGGGTTCAAGACCCTGAGGTCACCAGCTTGAGCCTGGGCTCACCAGCTTGAGCCCAATGTCGCTGGCTCAAGCAAGGGGTCACGCAGTCTGCTGTAGCCCCCCAGTCAAGGCATATATGAGAAATCAATCAATGAACAACTAAGGTGTCACAATGAAGAATTGATGTTTTTCATTTCTCTCCCTTCCTGTCTGTCTGTCCCTATCTGTCCTTCTCTTTCTCTGCCAAAAAAATAAATAAAAAATAAGGTCCTACTTCTCAACATTGGCTATATAAAAAAGTAAAAGACAATTAAATAACATTACTATAGTTTTGAAAAATAAAATGCAAACCTAAAATTCTATATTTGGCATATTCTATATTTCAGAATCAAAAAATTAAATAAAGACATTCTTAGAGAAATATATTGTGAATGTGACCACACTACAAGAAGACAAAAGAAATTTCTTCAACTAAGAAAAATAATATTGGATGGAAGAATAGATGTAAAAGATTTGAAAAACATTTTTAATGGAATTGTTCTAATAAACATATATTTAAAAATATATCTAACAATGGCAGAATATGCAATTTTTTCAATTGTATAGAAATATTTTAACATATAGAATATATTCTAGACCATAAAACAAGTCTCAACACACTTCAAAAAATTAAAATGATAAAGTATGTAATCTCTGATGATCCTGGGATTAATTCAATATCTAAATATTTAGAAATTAAGCAACATAATTCTAAGTAACCATAGGTCCTACAAACCCATGTCCTATAAACCTATGTTTATAAAACCTATAAAAATATGTCTACTAAAGCATACTAAGAAGAAAAAAACTTTATTAAAGTATTCTGACTCTTAGAGAAATTAAATAAGTAATAAATACCTATTCATAAAAAAATTTTCAGCCTGACCATGAGGTGGTACAGTGGATAGAGTGTCAGACTGGGATGCGGAGGACCCAGGTTCGAGACCCCGAGGTCGCCAGCTTGAGTGTGGGCTCATCTGGCTTGGGCAAAAAGCTCACCAGCTTGGACCCAAGTTCTCTGGCTCAAGCAAGGGGTTACTTGGTCTGCTGAAGGCCCGCAGTCAAGGCACATGTGAGAAAGCAATCAATGAACAACTAAGGTGTCACAACGAAAAACTGATGATTGATGCTTCTCATCTCTCTCCTTTCCTGTCTGTCTATCCCCATCTATCCCTCTCTCTGAATCTCTCTCTGTCCCTGTAAAAAAATAAAATAAAAATAAATTTAATCCAGATGTTTTTACTTTAGAGTTTAATTAACCATTTAAAAAGAACAACACTAATATTATACAAATTATTTCAAGGAAGAAGAAAAAATGGCAAAGATTTTTAGACCAGATTTAAAAAATAACAACAAAAAATTATACACTACAAGAGAGAAACCATGGATTTTTAAAAAATAAAAAGTTGAGAGTAAGAATATAGTTGCAATATAAGATGTAAAAAGATATGCCTGTGGCCTGACCAGATGGTGGCGCAGTGGATAGAGCGTCAGACTGGGATGCCGAGGACCCAGGTTCGAGACCTCGAGGTCCCCAGCTTGAGCGCAAGCTCATCTGGTTTGAGCAAAAAAGCTCACCAGCTTGGACCCAAGGTCGCTGGCTCCAGCAAGGGGTTACTCGGTCTGCTGAAGGCCTGCGGTCAAGGCATATATGAGAAAGCAATCAATGAACAACTAAGGTGTCGCAATACACAATGAGAAACTGATGATTGACTGCTTCTCATCTCTCCATTCCTGTCTGTCTGTTCCTGTCTATCCCTCTCTCTGACTCTCTCTCTGTCTCTGTAAAAAAAAAAAAAAAAAAAAAAAGGCTGTGAATACTAATTAAAATAATTCTTGTACCTCTATAATAATACCAAAGTAGATTTTAAGATATAAAGCATTTATAGACATAAAGGACATTTTACAATGAAAAAGTCAATATACCAAGAATTTTTAACAATTCTGAGTGTATATCCAGCAAAAAACATAGCTTCTGAATACATAAATTAAAAATTGAAAGGACTCAAATAAGAAATAGAAAAATCTAGTCATCGTAGAAGACTTGACCATACTTTTCACAATAGCTGATAGGACTATCAGGGAGGAAAAAAGCTGTAGAAATATGGACTATTTGAACAACATGATTTTTTTAACCAAAAGGATATTTATTTTAAAAAGTACTAAAAATACTAAATTATTTTCAAGTACCCATGGAACATTTATCAAAATTGATGATATGATGTCCTATTCAGCTGATTTTAAAAGTTAATTTATCAAGATTTAAAATTATGCTTTGATTTTGGACAAATGAAGCTAAAAATCAATAATAAAAAGATAATCTGAAATATTGGGAAAAAAATAATAATCAAAACATAATCAAAATTTAAATATATTTCATTAAACCATAATAACTATCTACATATTAAATTTTGTAGAGTGAAGCTAAAAGCTGTACTGAATGGACATTAAGAACTTACATACATGAACATATTAGAAAAGTTTAAAAGCCTCAAAAACTATTATCTGATTATCTACCAAAACAGATTAGAAAAGGAATAGCAAGTAAAACCAGAAGAATATACAAATAACAAAACAATAAAAGTAAGGGCAAAAATTAATCAATAGGAAAAAAATCAACAAAGCTCTGGTGGGTTGAATAATGGTCTATTAAGATAAAATATCTACGTCCTAATTTCTGCAATCTTTAGATCTTACCTTGTATGACAAGTGGAACTTTAGCAGATGTGATAAATGATAGATTTGGAGAATGCCAGATTTTTAGCCCTAAATGTAATCACAGGTGTTTTATAAGAGGGAGGCAAAGAAATATCTGATTACAGAGACAGAAGGCAATGTGACAGGTGAGGCAAGATGCTATGCTTTGGACTATGAAAATAGAGGAAAGGCTACAAGCCAAGGCAAGAAACACACCTCCAGAAGCTGGAAGAAACAAAGTAGTGTATTACCCCCTACAAGCAAATGGAGTGCCGTCAGACCTGCTCACACCAGGATTTCAGTCCAGTAAAACTGATACTGGATTTTTGGCCTCCAAAACAGTAAGAGAATACAGTTGTGTTCTGTTAAGCTACCAAATTTGTGGTAATTATTTACCTAGCAATAGGAAATCAATACAAAAACTAAAGTTTGGCTTTGGGGGAAAAAAAAATATATATATATAATTGGTAAACCTCAAGTGAGACAATAAAATATATTGAGAACAAATAAAAAAGACTATTACTACAGATTTTATAAATGTTAAACATATAATAAAAGATAGCAATATTTGCTAATAAATTTTTAATTTTAGGTGAAATGAAAAATGCTTGGAAAACATACCTTAAAAGTGAACACAAGAAAAACTAGCAAATTTCTATATTTATATATAGAACATTTATTTCTATGTTTTATATATTAAAGAAATTAAATAAATTTTAAATCCTTTTCTACAGATAAATCTGAAGCTCAGATAGCTTTATTGCTAAAGTCTTTCAAACTTTCAGAAATAGCACCAATCTTATAACAACTTTCAGAGAAAAGAAAATAGTTTTTGAAACCAGTTTAATCTTGATGCCAAAGTGTGATGAAACTATTACAAGAAAGATAAAGCCTAATTATCATGAATATTGATACAGAAATTCTAAAGAAAATATTAGCAAATGAAATCTAGCAATGTATTAAAAAGACTAATACATCATAGGCTGTTTTGTCTCCGCCAAGAAAGCATAGTTATTTAACTAAAAAATTCACCCATGCAATTCACTCTATTAACAACATAAGAATGAAAAATTCATATCTCAACAGATTCAAAAAACCATCAGCTAAAATTAAAAAGTAAACACTATTAAAACTAATAAATCATTTTAATGTTCCTAGTCAGTGCAATAAGGGATATAAGAAAAAATAAAATAGCCTGAGCTGTGGTGACTCAGTGGATAAAGCGTCAACCTGGAATGCTGAGGACCCCGGTTTGAAACCCTGGGCTTGCCTGGTCAAGGCACAGATGGGAGTTGAGGCTTCCTGCTCCTCCCCTGACTTCTCTCTCTTTCTATCTCTCTCTTTTAACCCCTCACACCCAAAATGAATAAATTTTAAAAAAAATTAAAAAAATAAAATATATAACTTTCAGAGAAATCATAAATTTACCATTAATTCATTAACCACATGACCATATTTATTTAAAAATCAAACCAGTTAAAACTAGCAAAGAAAAAAATGCTTATAGACACAGACAACAGTGTAAGAATTGCAGAAGGGAAAAGAGGTAGAGTGCGCTGGAAAAGGGAAGAGGGAAGACAGATGATTATGGAGGGAGACTTGACTTGGGGTGATGAACACAAAATATAATAATATACAGATGATGTATTATAGAATTGTATGCCAGAAACCTGTATAATTTTATTAACCAATGTCACGCCAATAAATTCAATAGAAAATTTAAATATTTATATGTATAATTTATTATTTCATAATTTTAGTAATGATTAATGTTTATATTAATATTAACATTAGTTAATATTAATTTTTAAATTCATGATTTTATAAAAATGCTAAATATAGGATCAATACACAAAATTTAGTTTTTTCTATGTATCAGTAATGCACAACTTAAAAATATAAGATTGTAAATGGTATAAATTAAAATTAAAATTCATCTAATACATAGAAATAATTCTACAAAATATTGATGAAGGACATTTTTATAAGGCCTGAAACATTAATGAGATATAACATTTTAGTAGAAATATAAAAGGCCAGAAATGAAAAGGTAATCTAGAAGAATAATTATGAAAGTCTTGTACTTGTAAGCAGGACTGATTTAGAATCTCCACTAATGAAAATTGTATTACTCCAAGGACAGACACACAGCCTAACAGAACAAAATATAGAGAACAGAATAAATCTATAAACATATTCACATATACACTAACTTGATTTATGAAAAAGGTTTTAAGCTTGTATACAACTGCGCCGTTAAAAGGATGATCTTTTCAATTATTCCTGCTAGGTCAAAAGTGAAATATAAAAAATCTGAAACTTTATTCATAGATTTATTTTGAAAAATAAAACATTAAAGCCTATATAACTTAACACAAGATAATATGTTGCTGATCTTTTCTTTGTAAGACACAAAAAGCTTAACCTCAAAAGAAAAGATAAATAAATTGTACTGTGTTAAAAATAAAAACTTCTATGAATCGAAAGAAACAATTAAGAAAGTAAAAATTTAAGCAACACAATAGAATATATAGAAATATCTAACAAACTAAATTCTAGATATATGAGAAATTGCTATATTCACTAAAAAAAAGAAAATAATTAAAAATGGGCAAATACCTTGAATAGGTCTTTCACAAATGAAAACATCAAGATGATCAATAAACATGAAAACAACTTCATTATTCATTTGAGAAATGTAAATTAACTACAATGAGATATCACTACACATATTTCAAATTGGACAAAATTAGAAAACACTGATAATTTGAAATGATGCTGAGTTGTGAAACAACTGGGGAGCCCTTGTGTTCTGCTGATGGCACTGCCCATTGGTATAACTTCTTTAGTAAACTGGTAATGTCTACTAAAGCTGGTATGCACAACACATGACCCAATAGTCTTACTTCCAGGTATATCAGAAATGTGTACATATGTGCATCAAAAGACATTTATTATCGTGTTCATGCCTTACTGTTAAAATCTGGAAACAGACAAATATCCATCAAGAATGTATGTAGATATATAAACATACATGGTAATTAACAAAATATTGCTACCTACAACCACATTAATAAGTTTTATAAATATAATGTTGAGTAAAGTTAACTAGACATAAAAGAACACCTGACAGATAAATCATTTAGATAAAATTCAAATATAGGCATAATCTAGATGTTTACAATAATATAATAATCTAGAGAGTCATAATAACACTGTCATGTTAAAAGTCACATAGCAGTTATATTTGGGGGTAGAGAGCTATTTCTTGATTATGTAGTCATCACATAGGTGTTTAATTCATTGAGTTATCAGGATTTATTGAGCTACTAATTATTTGTACACTGTGTATGTTCTACTTCAAAAAATGTTTACCTTGACCGGACCCGTGGTAGCACACTGGATAAAGTGTTGACCTGGAATCCTGAGGTTGCCAGTTTGAAACCCCGGGCTTGCCTGGTCAAAGCACATATGGGAGTTGATGCTTCCTGCACCTCCCCCTTCTCTCTCTATCTCTTGCTCTCGCTCTCTCTTCTTTAAAATGAATAAATGAAATCTTAAAAAAAAAAAAAAGGTTTACATTAATCAAAGGAAAAAGATATTTCTTCATGATTCTGATTTGGGAAATATTCATTCTTATGATGTACATTATTTTGAATTTACAATTTTATTTATTCATTCAAATACTCATTTATATAACATCAGAAACTCACATGGTTATGATTTCCTCCATTATTATTAAATATTCTGTGTAACTTATTTTTAGTGACTGTATATCAAAATATTTATAATTTTATGGTATATTAACTCTTTTTAAACTATTGAGCATTTTCCTTTTTTACCTATCCCTGCCCTTGTAGGCAAAGTAAGGGAACTAGATACCACAAACTGCAGAATCAAACTATAAATAATTAAGAGCTGGTCATATGTCTTATTTTATCCTATTGTAAATAGCACTGAAATGGATATCCTTATCCTTTCATTTCTGACAACCCTTAAAAATATACATATGCTTGGCCTATGGATATAAACATTTTTTTCCATATTGTTATACAGAAAAAAGTGAACTGATCTGCAGTCCCATAGATTTTGTGTAGTTTTTCCACAGAAGTTATAAGACTGACATGTCATGGAATGCATTTTCTAAATGCCTTATATAGATTTATAATACTCCTAAAAAAGAGTATCAATTGTTCTTAACTGTGTGAAATGAAAATTAGCCTAGGTTTCCAACTCTCATCCTTGAGCTACAAAAACATTTTAATTTATATAATTTGCATCAAGGGACAATCACAGGACAAGTGACAAATTCTCTTAAAAGAACGTGAGTTATAAGGACCCGTTTTTAATCCTAGCCTTGATTCTTGCTACTCATTTGAGTTGGTAAGTGATTTCAGCTATCTGCGTCTTAGTTTCACCAAACAAATGAAGATAACTATTAATAGTTCATAGGGTTGCTGTATACACTAAGTGATATATATGAGGAGCCATACATAGGGTCTGATACAGTTGTCATTTAATAAGTCATATTTTTTTCCTTCTCAATCATGACAGGCTTTCAATTATCTATAGTAATGAGTCAAATGGCATAGATAATTCTAAAACTTTATATCACATCAGACTTTTTACAGCTGATGATAAAAGAAACTGGTTTATTTCAGTTTCTCCACCTCTCCCTGCCCTCGTAGGCAAAGTAAGGGAACCACAAACTGCAGAATCAAGCCATAAATAATTAAGATCTGGTCTTAGGTCTTATTTTATGCTTAAAAATATGAATCATTAAGAAATTAAAAGCCCCTTTGCAGTTGTGTTTTCATTTGGCCTTTAATAAGTAAGTTTCAAATGTCTTGATTTTTTAAAAAGGGTCTTTAAAAATCATATCAGAGGTTAGGAAAGGCCTCCACTTAACAATATTTTTCTTCTATGTGAGTACTATCGTTAAGACAATTACCACTGATCACCTTTTAATGATATTTCAAAATCACTTCAACATTTTTAAAAAGGTCGCCGAAAGCTACTTCACTCATAAGCTGAACAGCACAAATGGGGCTTTTGCATTTGTTCAGACATGTACCAGGTTTTAGTTCCTACAGGCTCACAGACGGTTTTCTCTTTAGCAGTTTGCCAAATGTATTTTAGAATGTCCAAAAATTAAAATGTTGATGTGTGTGAATCAACTACATAATGAAAGAATCCATGCACCATTAAAATGATAATGTGAATCATTCTATTTCTCTCAAATGTGCTAAGTTCAACTAGCTAGATTATATGGAGGGAATGAGAAAGGTAAATAGGTAATATTTTGAGTGAAAAAGATAATTGATGTCCCCAGTCAACACAGACTTTTTAAAAAAGGATTATTCTTCTCTTTTTTGTTGCAAATATCAAATTATGACCATAGAATATGTATAACAAGCTACAATGCAACTCCTGATTATTCAGAGCCCAATCGTGCAGTTTGTGTTTTACCCCAGCCATTTGCTTCTACTTTTGCTGCCTGCTGCCTGCCTTTTGCCATTTCACTGCTTGTTAGTCTTTGGCCAGAGTATCCTAGAAAAAGACGTTTTTAAAAAGGAGGTGGGGGGAGGCAGGCCAAACCATTTGAACTTCTTCCAGTTTTGTCTAAAGTTCCTAGAGGAAGAATGGCTCTATACATTTTCTGTACTCAAAAACTTGTGCATAGGACAAAAAATGAGCATGTAAATTTTTAAAAATCAACCAGAATGAGAGGGGAATCCAAAATGAAATAAAAACTGTAACAAATGAATGAACTATGTTACAAATGAATAACGTATATACAAGGAATGTGGAGAAAAAAAAATGAACTGAAAATACTTTGAAAAACAATATTTTTGGCTGATATAAGGCTAAAATCAAAAGATACTCCATACAAACATTATACTGTAGTTGAAAAAAAAGTTTCTCATAGAGAAATGAATCCACTAATCTTGTATTACTTAATATATACATTAAGGCTGGTAAAATATGTAAATACAATATAGATAATATGAGCCAGATTTGTCACAGCAGAGAAAGAAGGTACAAATATGGAAGATAGAGGGCTAGCTTTAACCTCATGGTGCTGGATTGCAATTGGAAGTATTAGTATAAACTAATTTTTAAAAATGTATAGGTATATAAATACAGAAATAAAAACATATGTATGTATATGTATGTTACATATATCTAATTTCTAGCTCTGTTGCACCTCAGTAGCAATGAACATACCTAGTACTCAGACCTGAGTTTCTTTTTTTTTTTTTTTTAAATAATTTTATTTTTTTAATGGGGTGACATCAATAAATCAGGATACATATATTCAAAGATAACAAGTCCAGGTTATCTTGTCGTTCAATTATGTTGCATACCCACCACCCAAAGTCAGATTGTCCTCTGTCACCTTCTATCTTGTTTTCTTTGTGCCCCTCCCCACCCCCTTTCCCTCTCCCATTCCCCCCACCCCCCCGTAACCACCACACTCTTATCAATGTCTCTTAGTTTCACTATTATGTCCCACCTACGTATGGAATAATACAGTTCCTGATTTTTTCTGATTTACTTATTTCGCTTCGTATCATGTTATCAAGATCCCACCATTTTGCTGTAAATGTTCCGATGTCATCATTTCTTATGGCTGAGTAGTATTCCATAGTGTATATGTGCCACATCTTCTTTATCCAGTCATCTATTGATGGGCTTTTTGGTTGTTTCCATGTCCTGGCCACTGTGAACAATGCTGCAATGAACATGGGGCTGCATGTGTCTTTACGTATCAATGTTTCTGAGTTTTTGGGATATATACCCAGTAGAGGGATTGCTGGGTCATAAGGTAGTTCTATTTTCAGTTTTTTGAGGAACCACCATACTTTCTTCCATAATGGTTGTACTACTTTACATTCCCACCAACAGTGTATGAGGGTTCCTTTTTCTCCACAGCCTCTCCAACATTTGCTATTACCTGTCTTGCTAATAACAGCTAATCGAACAGGTGTGAGGTGGTATCTCATTGCCGTTTTGATTTGCATTTCTCTAATAGCTAAAGAAGATGAGCATCTTTTCATATATCTGTTGGCCATTTGTATTTCTTCCTGGGAGAAGTGTCTATTCATATCCTCTTCCCATTTTTTTATTGGATTGTTTGTTTGTTTGTTGTTGAGTTTTATGAGTTCTTTGTATATTTTAGATATTAGGCCCTTATCTGAGCTGTTGTTTGAAAATATCATTTCCCATTTAGTTGGCTTTCTGTTTATTTTGTTATCAGTTTCTCTTGCTGAGCAAAAACTTCTTAGTCTGATGTAGTCCCATTCATTAATTTTTGCCTTCACTTCTCTTGCCTGTGGAGTCAAATTCATAAAATGCTCTTTAAAACCCAGGTCCATGAGTTGAGTACCTATGTCTTCTTCTATGTACTTAATTGTTTCAGGTCTTATGTTTAGATCTTTGATCCATTTTGAGTTAATTTTTGTACAGGGGGAGAGACTGTAGTCCAGTTTCATTCTTTTGCATGTGGCTTTCCAGTTTTCCAAGCACCATTTATTGAAGAGGCTTTCTTTTCTCCATTGTGTGTTGTTGGCCCCTTTATCAAAAATTATTTGACTATATATATGTGGTTTTATTTCTGGACTTTCTATTCTGTTCCATTGGTCTGATTGTCTATTTTTCTGCCAATACCATGCTGTTTTGATTGTCGTGGCCCTATAATATAGTTTGAAGTCAGGTATTGTAATGCCCCCAGCTTCATTCTTTTTCTTTAGGATTGCTTTGGCTATTCGGGGTTTTTTATAGTTCCATATAAATCTGATGATTTTTTGCTCTATTTCTTTAAAAAACGTCATTGGAAGTTTGATGGGAATTGCATTAAATTTGTATATTGCTTTGGGTAATATAGCCATCTTGATTATATTTATTCTTCCTAGCCAAGAACAAGGTATATTCTTCCATCTCATTATATCTTTTTCGATTTCCCTTAACAATGGTTTATAGTTTTCATTATATAAGTCCTTTACATTCTTTGTTATGTTTATTCCTAAGTATTTTATTTTTTTTGTTGCAATCGTGAAGGGGATTATTCTTTTGAGTTCCTTCTCAGTTGTTTCATTGTTGGCATATAGAAAGGCTATTGACTTCTGTATGTTAATTTTGTATCCTGCGACCTTACTGTATTGGCTTATTGTTTCTAGTAGTCTTTTTGTGGATTCTTTGGGGTTTTCGATGTATAGGATCATATCATCTGCAAAAAGTGATACCTTTACTTCTTCTTTTCCGATATGGATGCCTTTTATTTCTTTGTCTTGTCTGATTGCTCTGGCTAGAACCTCTAGTACCACATTAAATAAGAGTGGAGAGAGTGGACAACCCTGTCTTGTTCCTGATTTAAGGGGGAAAGCCTTCAGTTTTGTGCCATTTAATATGATGTTAGCTGATGGTTTATCATATATGGCCTTTATCATGTTGAGATATTTTCCTTCTATACCCATTTTGTTGAGAGTCTTAAACATAAAATTGTGTTGTATTTTATCGAAAGCCTTTTCTGCGTCTATTGATAAGATCATGTGGTTTTTGTTCTTTGTTTTGTTGATATGGTGTATTACGTTAACCGTTTTACGTATGTTGAACCAACCTTGAGATTCTGGGATGAATCCCACTTGATCATGATGTATTATTTTTTTAATATGTTGTTGTATTCGATTTGCTAGTATTTTGTTTAGTATTTTAGCATCTGTATTCATTAGAGATATTGGTCTGTAGTTTTCTTTTTTTGTGCCATCCTTGCCTGGTTTTGGTATGAGGGTTATGTTGGCCTCATAAAATGTGTTTGGAAGTATTGCTTCTTCTTCAATTTTTTGGAAGACTTTGAGTAGAATAGGAACCAACTCTTCTTTGAATGTTTGATAAAATTCGCTTGTATAGCCGTCAGGGCCTGGACTTTTATTTTTGGGGAGGTTTTTAATGTTTTTTTCTATTTCTTCTCTACTGATAGGTCTGTTTAGGCTTTCTGCTTCTTCTTGACTCAGTCTAGGAAGGTTGTATTGTTCTAGGAATTTATCCATTTCTTCTAGGTTGTTGAATTTAGTGGCATAAAGTTTTTAATAGTATTCTACAATAATTCTTTGTATATCTACGGTGTCTGTGGTGATTTCTCCTCTTTCATTTTGGATTTTGTTTATATGAGTTCTTTGTCTTTTTTCCTTGGTAAGTCTTGCCAAGGGTTTGTCAATTTTGTTGATCTTTTCAAAGAACCAGCTCCTTGTTCTATTAATTTTTTCTATAGTTTTTCTGTTCTCTAATTCATTTATTTCTGCTCTGATTTTTATTATCTCCTTTCTTCGGCTGGTGTTGGGTTGTCTTTGTTCTTCTTTTTCTAGTTCCTTAAGGTGGGAAGTTAAGTGGTTCACTTGGGCTCTCTCTTGTTTGTTCATATATGCCTGAAGTGATATGAACTTCCCTCTTATCACTGCTTTTGCTGCATCCCATAGATTCTGATATGTTGTATTGTCATTTTCATTAGTCTGTATATATCTTTTGATCTCTGCACTTATTTCTTCTTTGACCCATTCATTTTTTAAAAGTATGTTGTTTAGTTTCCACATTTTTGTGGGATTTTTTTCCTCTTTTTTGCAGTTGAATTCTAGTTTCAAGGCTTTATGATCAGAAAATATGCTTGGTACAACTTCAATTTTTCTGAATTTGCTGATGTTGTTTTTGTGGCCCAACATATGGTCAATTCTTGAGAATGATCCATGTACACTGGAGAAAAATGTATACTCAGTCACTTTGGGATGAAATGTCCTGAGGATGTCTATCATATCCAGGTGCTCTAGTGTTTTGTTTAAGGCCACTATGTCTTTGTTGATTCTCTGTTTGGATGACTGATCTAGAGCCATCAGTGGTGTATTGAGGTCTCCAAGTATGATTGTATTTTTGTCAGTTTTTGTTTTAAGATCAATAAGTAGCTGTCTTATATATTTTGGTGCTCCTTGGTTTGGTGCATATATATTAAGAATTGTTATGTCTTCTAGATTCAGTGTCCCCTTAGCCATTATGAAATGGCCATTTTTGTCTCTGAGTACTTTTGCTGTCTTGTAGTCAGTATTATCCGATATGAGTATTGCTACACCTGCTTTTTTTTGGATGTTATTTGCTTGGAGTATTGTTTTCCAGCCTTTCACTTTGAATTTGTTTTTATCCTTGTTATTTAGATGAGTTTCCTGTAGGCAGCATACAGTTGGATTTTCTTTTTTAATCCATTCTGCTACTCTGTGCCTTTTTATTGGTGAGTTTAATCCGTTTACATTTAGTGTAATTATTGATACTTGTGAGTTCCCTATTGCCATTTTATAGATTGCTTTCTGTTAGTTTTGTGTCTTGTTTGATCCTTCTCTTTCGTTTTTCTATCTTTTGTTTTTATTTGGTTGTATTCCATACATCTTTCCTCTGTTGCTATCTTTTTTATCTCATGTGCTTCTGTGGTGGTTTTTTCAATGGTGGTTACCTTTGAGTAATGAAAAGGGTCCCTACCCTGTTCATTGTAGCGAACTATTTTGTGAGTACTTTTGCACTCCATCGTCCTTTGCTACTGTTAATCTCCATCTTCTCCCCCTCTTTCTTTTTGTTGTTGTCACAGTTTAAATTTGGTTTTATTGTGTTCTTCTTGGAGCTTTTACTTGTGGCTCTTTTTTTTTTTTTTGTTCTTTGTATCTGATTGGAGAACCCCCTTTAGTAATTCCTGGAGTGGGGGTTTTCTGATGATAAATTCCCTCATCTTTTCTGTATCTGTGAATGTTTTTATTTCTCCTTCATATTTGAAGGATAGCTTTGATGGGTATAGTATTCGTGGCTGAAAGTTCCTCTCTTTGAGGATTTTAAATACTGGGGTGCACTCTCTTCTAGCTTGTAGAGTTTCTGCTGAGAAATCTGATGATAATCTAATGGGCCTTCCTTTATATGTTGTATTCTTCTTTTCCCTCGCTGCCTTGAGAATTTTTTCTTTGCTGTTGGTTTGTGTCAATTTCATTATGATATGCCTTGGAGTAGGTTTGTTGGGGTTAAAAAAACTCGGAGTTCTGTTTGCTTCTTAAACTTGAGGCTTTAGTTCTTTCCACAGGCTTGGGAAGTTCTCATCTATTATTTGTTTGAGTATGTTCTCCATTCCATTTTCTCTCTCTTCTCCCTCTGTTATACCTATTATTCTTATGTTATTCTTTTTGATGGAGTCAGATAATTCTTGTAGGGCTATCTCATTTTTTTTAATTTTTGAGTCTCTTTCTTCTTCTCTCTCTTGTGCCTCAAGTTGCTTGTCTTCTATTTCACTAATCCTCTCTTCTATCTGACCTGTTCTATTAGCTAAGCTTGTTACCTCGTTTTTCAGCTTGTGAATTGAGTTTTTCATCTCTGTTTGATTTGTTTTTATAGTTTCAATTTCCTTGGACATATATTCTTTGTGTTCATTGAGTTGTTTTCTGAGCTCCCTAAATTGCCTTTCTGTGTTTTCTTGTATATCTCGGAGGATTTTTAGGATTTCTATCTTGAATTCTCTGTCATTTAGCTCCAAGGTTTCCAATATATTAAATTTTTTCTCCATATATTTTTCCTCATCTAGCTGTGTTACCTCTCTTTCTTTTGTATCCATGATATTCGATTTTCTCTTCCTTAATGGCATCTGAGGGTGGTTTTGTTGATAGTATTAATAAGATTTAATAAAGAATAAAAAGTTAAAAAAAATAATAAAAAAATAAAAAATCGAAAAGAGTTGTTTTTTTTAAAAAAAATTAATAATGAAATAAAGAAAAATAAAATAAAATAAAAATTTTTAAAAAAGGAAATTATTCCCCCCCTCCTTTTTTCCTCTCCTCTCCTCTCCCCTCTTTCTTGAGAAAATCTTGTGGTGAACTGTGAATTATAACAAACAATGCCTGTGATGGAGGGCCTGAATTGGGGAAAAGTAATAAAGGGGCAAAAAAAAAAAAAAAGAAAAAGAAAAAAAAAAAAAGAAAAAAAAAAGAAAAAAGAGCGTATGGACCCACAAAAAGCAAATAAGGAAAAAATTTGGGTCAAGAATAAAATAATTTGCTTTTAGGTGTTGGTTGTCTAAGAGTTATGATGAGAGGAATAAGAGGAAAACGGAAAAATGGGGGGACAAATTAAAAAATTACTATTGTATTTAGTGGAACAAGAACTAGATAAAATGGAGAGCCAGGGATGGGAGCACTGCTAGTGAGTTAAAAAGGTGAAGTAAAACCCCCCCAAAATGCCACAAACATAAGTTTGAGTCCCAGATAAGATAATTTGTTTGTTATTGAGGTTTGAATGAGAGGAGATGTAAAGGAGAAAGGAAGAAACTAATATAGAGGGAGAAAAGAAAGAGAGAGAGAGAAAAAAAGAGGGAACCACTAGAAGAAGAAAAAAGAAAGGAGAGAGAGAGAGAGAGAGAGAGAGAGAGAGTTAAGGGTTTTGGAGTGCAACCCTCATAGAGAGAAAGGAAGAGAAGAGAAAAGATAATGGGAGATGTAACACTTATGGGTAGTGTAGTTCAAGGAGAGGAGAGAGTAAGACCGGCAGAGAGTTAATCGGCCAAATTGGAGGAGAAAAAAAAGTATCAAGAATGAAGATAAGAGAAACAAACGAACAAATATAATAAAATGGGATAGGTTATAAAGTCTGCAGATTATTCTTGATTTTGAGAGGTTATCTTCTTGCTTTTTCTTTTCTCTCCCTCTTCCTGGTCGGTGACTCTGTACCCCGGGTTCTGCCCCTTTGGCACGCTCAGGTAGAGGTTTGCAGTTGATAAGTCTCTATGGCAATGTCATGTATTGTACTTTAGTCTCGTTGGCAGTCGAGGCTCATTAGCATTTATAGGCTCCGACAGTGAGAGAGTCCGTGTTCCTGGAGCCTTTCTCCTAGTCTTTCCTTCCTCAATTAGTAGCCTGATAATCCAGCTATGGGGTTGCTGCTGCCTCTGCCTGGATAGTAAGAGGCTCAAAGAGCTGGCAACTCCTCACTCTATTTCCACTCAGCACAGGGCTCTGGGTAAGGCTCAGTCAGTCAGAGCTGCTAGCATAATCAGGCGGGCTTTCCGCCCACTCAAAGACCTCTGGCTCTGTCTGCCACTCTGTCCGGTAACACAGGCGGGCGCCCACTTCCGGGGCGCTTGGAGGAAACTCTCACTCACTGGCTGTGCGCGCAGATCAGGATATCCGGCCAGCAGTCTTACGCTCTTAGTGAAACCCCCAACCGCAGGGATAAGTTGCAGCGTTGGAATTGAGTCTCGCTCCGTCCCCGTGCGTGGCTTTTGCAAGGCGCTGGGGCGTCCTGAGATTCCGCTTTGGCCCACACAAAGGCCCCTGACTCTGCCCCTCTGTGCGATAACACGGGCGCGCACTGCCGAGGCACTCGGAGGAATCTCTCATTCACTATCTGCACGCGCAAACCAGGATATGAGGCCGGCCGCGTTTCCCTCTGAGTGAAACCCCCTCCAGCACGGAAAATCTCCACCTTTGGAATTAGTTCTCACTCCCTCCCGTGCGTGGCTTTCCCAGGGCGCTGGGGCTGCCCAGAGACTCTGCCCTCGGCCCACAGAAAGGCCTCTGACCCTGCCTCTCTGTGGGGCAACACGGGCACCCACTCTCGGAGCCTAGGAAGAAATCTCTCGCCCACTAACTGCGCACACGCCCGCCGACCAGGAGACCGGGTAAAATGGCCGCCCTGCTCGTCTTTCTTTGTTTGGGTTTGGCGCAAGTGTTAGCTTGTATTGCCCGGGTTGCCACAGGATCAGTTTTTCCTCTGCTTGGATCTCCGTGCCACAGCCTGGTTCGGCCGTTTGTGCCGTGGCCTGGATCTATTCACCCCCTTTGCCCGCCTCAGTTTCTATATTCACAGTTACCAGAGAAAGCCGCCCTGTTTAGGTTAGTGAGGAAGGCGGAGCATTTCTTACTCCCTATTTCCTTCGGGGTTTGGTTATATATTTAGCCAATTTTTCACTCGACCATACCTTTGGGTGTATTGCGAAGCATCTGGAGGCTCCAAGTATAGGTTTTTCTGTTTCTGGTTGAAGATCTTGTTGAGTTTTGGGGGAGATTTATCGGTATCGCTTCCTACCCCGCCATTACTCTGACGTCATCCCCAGACCTGAGTTTCTAATCACTATTTTTCAAAAAAAGAACCCATGACTTCTTGGTAAATTGGTTGATTCTAGGTCTTGGATGGAGAATATTAAAGATGAGTCTAGAGCATATTGTGGTGCCACAAAGTAAAAAAGTGCTCAAAAAAGATGAGAACGTTAAAAGTCTACAAGCTCCAGTATGAAAGACTCTACATGGCCAAAGCTCGGACAATTTGAACAACAAAGTAAATAATAGTAGTATTATGTTAACGTACATAGAATAAAATGAGTATCTATGAGTCTATAGTGATATAAATAAGGCCTTTTAATCCATGCAGAACTCGGTCAACCAGGGACCTTATTAGGCGATGACCAAATCTATAATGTAGTACAGGGGTCCCCAGACTACGGCCCGCGGGCTGCCTGCAGCCCCCCAAGTCCATTTATCCGGCCCCTGCCGCACTTCCAGAAGGGGCACCTCTTTGATTGGTGGTCAGTGAGAGGCGCATAGTTTCCATTGAAATACTGGTTAGTTTGTTGATTTAAATTTACTTGTTCTTTATTTTAAATATTGTATTTGTTCTCGTTTTGTTTTTTTACTTTAAAATAAGATATGTGCAGTGTGCAAAGGGATTTGCTCATAGTTTTTTCTATAGTCCGGCCCTCCAATGGTCTGAGGGACAGTGAACTGGCCCCCTATGTAAAAAGTTTGGGGACCCCTGATGTAGTAGTTACCGCTCATACATTTGTAATAATTTTCTTTATGGTGATACCTATTATGATTGGCGGCTTCGGAAACTGACTAGTGCCCCTAATAATTGGTGCCCCAGATATAGCCTTCCCCCGTATAAATAACATAAGCTTCTGGCTACTACCCTCCTCTTTTCTATTTCTATCAGCGTCTTCCATAGTTGAAGCTGGTGCAGGGACCGGATGAACGGTCTACCCCCCACTAGCAGGTAATCTGGCCCACGCCGGTGCCTCGGTCGACCTAGCCATCTTCTCATTGCACTTAGCAGGTGTCTCCTCTATTCTCGGGACACACACACACACACAAAAAAAAAAATGAGGAAGAAGGGTCAGCTCTTCCTTACACAGTAACTGCAAAATCACCATTAGGAAATAGAAATAATTTTTACAAGCCAATATTCACCAATGGATACTAAGATTAGTGAGTGAAAGCTTGAGTAGATAAAGGGTATTTAAAAAGCCTCAAAAAATATCCCCCAAGATATGTTTAAATATATTGGGAAAATAGTAACTTTTATAATGGAAAATAAGATACCACCTTAAATAAGGCTTCTGTATAAAAACTATAACATTGTGTATCTCCTGATAAAATAGAAAAAGGACATATCACTCCTTCAGTATCCTTGCCAAAAATTCACAACCCTAATATTATATAATAACAGCATCATCAACAGCAAATTGAGGGGTAGCTCTACAAAAGAACTGACCAGTACTTTTCAAAAAGTGTCAAGATCGTAAAGACAAGGAAAGGCTGATGAACTGTCATATTTTGGAGAAGACTAAGACATTTCTAAGGACATCTAAGTAGTCAGATCCTGAATTAGATCATGGAACAAACAAAAGAAAAAATACATAATAAAACACTAATAAAATATGAATAGTCCATGGCTTAGTATACATCAATGTTAACTTATTTGTTTTGATCACTGCACTATGGTTATGTAGTACATTAACATTAAAAAAAAGCTGAGTAGCTAGCTTTCTATACTAGAATTCTGTAGTATTTCTACAACTTTTCCTTAAATCTAAAATTATTTCAAAATAAAAACTTTAAAAGATATTTAAAATATTCAGGAAGTGGATTGATTCCTTATGCATCATCCCATCAATTTAGAATGACTGAACATCATTTTCAACTACTGAAGAATTATTTTGGTATATGACATACACTAGGTACAAATAAATTTTAAAAGATAATGTTGTCTTGTTCTTGTCCTACCTGATGCTAAAGGCCTTTGGCAATCTTATTCGGCTATCTTTTACAAATGCTAAGATCTCACTCTTATATTTACAAATCAATGTCCTAATATTGTCTTGGCAGGGAGACAATGTCAATTTATTCTAGTTGTTCTTTTGTATAGGAAGACAGGAATGAGTCATAGATCTGAATCAAACCCAACAGATATGTTGATTTACCTGGATTCAAAATAAAGAAATTATCAACTGATCAAAAGTATAAAAAAAATCATTTATTCAAAAACATGGGCATTATTAGCAATGAGTGCTTAAAAATAAAAGTTAGTGCTACCAACATTCCTGAATATAATAAGAATAGCTGCATGTTTTTTTCATCCATATTTTCTTACACACAGACATTTCAGAGCTCATTTCATTGTCAAGATACGGGGAACAATATACTTGATAAATTTTGTCAAGTCAGTTTTTTCCCATACTTGATCTTTCAAGTAGGATTTTCTGAAGATCAGTAAAGACAACAGTTGTGACTCAGTAAAATAGAACAGTGGAGGAGACAGACAAAAGACAAGTGACCTCAAGAGTTCCAACTATTATTTGGAAATGTGTATTTTTCACAATAAGTTTTAAGGGCAAGACATTTTCCCTTATTTTTTTAACCAGGTTTTATACTTGCATCATAAGTACATTTCTCCCCTTAATTCAAACTCTACATGAAATTTAAGTTGATGGTCCCTGTAATACCTATAGCTAGCTTTATGATGATTTCACCAATTTTAATATTCACAATGGATAGAAATCAAGGAATAATATCTCTACCATTATCAACTACAGGGTTTGGGGATGAACATAATTAAGAATTTAATATCTCTATCATCTTTTCAGATATATATTTTTGAGGAAAAATATGTAATTTGTTGAATTTATCATAATATTCAAAACAAACTATAGCTTCTGAATTTTACAAGTATTTCCTTTTTCTTTCTTTCTTTTCTTTTTTTTTTCTTTTTGCTGTATCTGCAGCACTTTCCCTATGGACTGTTCCTGTAGCATGACCTATCCTTCAGTAAGAAATTTATGTTGTGCTAAAGGATCTAGGCATACAGGGACTTTGGACTAGAATTCAGTTTTCCCTCTGGCTTTGTCTATTTCTCTGAGAAGTGTCCTTAACTATTTGAACCCCAGCAGAAGAAGTGGCCAATACAAAGACTAGAGGAAGAACATGCAGTCCAAAGACCAAGTAGTGCCTGACCTGCTTTTCACAAGACCCATTTTCTTGGGCCTGCACAGTTATTTTGCTTGTTTTGGTTTTTAATTTGAATTTCAATGTATTTTTTTTTATTAAATTTAATGCAGTGACATTGATAAATCAGGGTACATATGTTGAGAGAAAACATCTCCAGATTATTTCGACATTTGATTGTGCTGTATACCCCTCCCCAAAGTCAAATTGTCTTCTGTCACCTTCTATCTGGTTTTCTTTGTGCCCCTCCCCTCCCCCACCCCCTCTCTCCTTCCTCGCCCCCTCCCCCCTCCTCCCCACTCCCATTGACATCACATTCTTGTTCATGTCTCTGAGTCTCATTTTTATGTCCCATCTATGTATGAATTCATATAGTTCTTACTTTTTTCTGATTTACTTATTTCACTCCATATAATGTTATCAAGGTCCATCCATATTATTGTAAATGATCCAATGTCATCATTTCTTATGCCTGAGTAGTATTCCATAGTATATATGTACCAAAGCTTTTTAATCCACTCATCCTCTGACAGACACTTGGGCTGTTCTCAGATCTTCGCTATTGTGAACAATGCTACCACAAACATGGGGGGTGCATTTCTCCTTTTGGAGCCGTTCTATGGTGTTCTTGGGGTATATTCCTAAAAGTGGGATGGCTGGGTCAAAAGGCAGTTCGATTTTCAGGTTTTTGAGGAATCTCCATACTGTATTCCACAGTGGCTGTACCAGTCTGCATTCCCACCAGCAGTGCAGGAGGGTTCCCTTTTCTCCACATCCTCGCCAGCACTTATTCTGTGTTCTTTTGTTGATGAGCACCATTCTGGCTAGTGTGAGGTGATATCTTATTGTGGTTTTAATTTGCATTTCTCTAATGATTAGTGATGTTGAGCATTTTTTTATATGCCTATTGACCATCTGTATGTCCTCTTTGGAGAAGTGTCTATTCATTTCTTTTGCCCATTTTTGGATTGGATTGTCTGTCTTCCTGGTGTTGAGATTTACAAATTCCTTATAAATTTTGGTTATTAACCCCTTATCAGATGTATTGTCAAATATGTTCTCCCATTGTGTAGTTTGTCATTTTATTCTGTTCTTATTGTCTTTAGCTGTGCAAAAGCTTTTTAGTGTGATATAGTCCATTTGTTTATCCTGTCTTTTATTTCATTTCCCCGTGGAGATAAATCAGCAAATATATTGCTCCGAGAGATGTCGGAGAGCTTACTGCCTATGTTTTCTTCTAAGATGCTTATGGTTTCACGGCCTACATTTAAGTCTTTTATCCATTTTGAGTTTATTTTTGTGAGTTGTGTAAGCTGGTGATCTAGTTTCATTTTTTTGCAGGTAGCTGTCCAATTTTCCCAACACCATTTGTTAAAGAGGCTGTCTTTACTCCATTGTATTTCCTTACCTCCTTTGTCAAATATCAGTTGTCCATAGAGCTGTGGGTTTATTTCTGGGTTCCCTATTCTGTTCCATTGATTTATATGCCTGCTCTATGCCAGTCCCAGGCTGTTTTGAGTACAATGGCCTTGTAGTATAACTTGATATCAGGAAGTATGATACCTCCCACTTTATTCTTCTTTTTTAAGATTGCTGAGGCTATTCGTGTTCTTTTTTGGTTCCATATAAATTTTTGGAATATGTGATCTATATCTTTGAAGTATGTCATTGGTATTTCAATTGGTATTGCATTGAATTTATAGATTGCTTTTTCTGTAATATAGACATTTTAATGATGTTTATTCTTCCTAACCATGAGCACATTATATGCTTCCACTTGTTTGTATCTTCCTTGATTTCTTTTATCAATGCTTTGTAATTTTCCAAGTACAAGTCTTTAGTCTCCTCGGTTAAGTTTACTCCTAGGTACTTTATTTTTTTGGTTGTAATAGTGAATTGTTTCCTTAATTTCTCTTTCTGACTGTTCATTGTTGGCATATAAAAATGCCTCTGATTTCTGAGTATTGATTTTATATCCTGCCACTATGCTGAATTTATTTATCAGGTCCAGTAGTTTTTTGACTGAGACTTTAGGGTTTTCTATATACAATATCATATTATCTGCAAATAATGAGAGTTGTACTTCTTCTTTTACAACTTGAATGCCTTTTATTTCTTCTTCTTTTCTGATTGCTGTGGCTAGGACTTCCAGGACTATGTTAAATAAGAGTGGTGAAAGGGAGCACCCCTGCCTTGTTCCTGATCTTAAGGGGATTGCTTTTAATTTTTGCCCATTGAGTATGATGTTGGCTGTGGATTTCTCATAGATGGCTTTTATCATGTTGAGGTATGTTCCCTGTATTCCCACTTTGCTGAGAGTTTTGATCATGAATGGGTGCTGGATTTTATCAAATGCTTTTTCTGCATCTATTGAAATTATCATATGGTTTTTCTCCTTCTTTTTGTTTATGTGATGAATCACATTGATTGATTTATAAATATTGTACCAGCCTTGCCTCCCCAGAATAAATCCCACTTGATCATGGTGTATGATTTTTTCCATATATTGTTAGATCCGGTTTGCTAATATTTTGTTGAGGATTTAAGCATCTATATTCATCAGAGATATTGTCCTATAATTTTTTTTCTTTGTGTTGTCTTTGCCTGGTTTTGGAATCAGAATTATGCTTGCCTCATAAAAGGAGCTTGGAAGTCATCCTTGCTCTTCAATTTTTTGAAATAGCTTGAGAAGGATAAAAGTTAGTTCTTCTTTGAATAGTTGGTAGAATTCACTTGTGAAGCCATCAGGCCCCAGACTTTTCTTTGTTGGGAGTTTTTTGATAACTGTTTTGATCTCATTTGGTGTAATCGGTCTGTTTAGGTTTTCTGATTCTTCCAGATTGATTTTTGGAAGATTGTATGTTTCAAGGAATTTGTCCATTTCATCTAGGTTGTCTAGTTTTTTGGCATACAGTTCTTCATAGTATTTTCTTACAATCTTTTGTATTTCTGTTGTGTCAGTTGTTATTTCTCCACTCTCATTTCTAATTTTATTTATTTGAGTCCTCTCTCTCTCTTTTTCTTGGTGAGTATAGTTAAAGGTTCATCAATCTTGTTTACCTTTTCAAAGAACCAGCTCCTAGTTTCATTGATCCTCTGTATTGTTACTTTAGCCTCTATGTCATTTATTTCTGCTCTGATCTTTATTATTTCCTTCCTTCTACTATATTTGGGCGCTTTACTTGCTGTTCTTTTTCTAGTTCTTTTAGATGCAGGGTTAAGTTGTTTATTTGAGCTTTTTCTAGCTTCTTAAAGTGTGCCTGTAGTGCTATGAACTTCCCTCTCAGTACTGCTTTTGCTGTGTCCCATAAATTTTGAGTTGTTGTATGCTCATTGTCATTCGTTTCTAGGAATTTCTTTATTTCTTCTTTGATCTCATTCTTAATCCATTTGTTATTTAACAACCTACTATTTAGTTTCCATGTGTTTGAGAATTTTTGAGCTTTTCTGTTGTGGTTTATTTCTAGTTTCATGCCGTTGTGATCGGAGAAAGTGTTTGATATGATTTCAATCTTCTTAAATTTGTTGAGACCGCTTTTGTGCCCTAACATGTGGTCTATCCTAGAGAATGTACCATGAGCACTTGATAAGAATGTATATTCTGCTGCTTTAGGGTAAAGGTTCTGAAGATATCTATTAAATCGAGTTGATCTAGTGTGTCCTATAAGTCTGCTGTTTCTTTGTTAATTTTCTTTCTTGAGGATCTATTTAGTGATGTTAGTGGGGTATTGAAATTCCCTACTATTATAGTATTGCTGTTTATCTTGCCCTTTAAATCCATCAAAGTCTGCTTTATATATTTAGGTGCTCCTATACTAGGTGTATAGGTATTTATAATAGTTATATCTTCCCATTGGATTACTCCCTTTATCATTTTGTAATGGCCTTCTTTATCTCTTACTATATCCTTTGTTTTAAAGTCCAATTTGTCTGATATAAGTATTGCTACCCCAGCTTTTTTTTCATTTCCATTTGCATGAAATGTTTTTTTCCATCCTTTTACCTTTAATCTATGTGTATCTTTTGTTCTAAGGTGTGTCTCTTGTAGACAGCATATGTACGGGTCCTGTTTTCTTATCCATGCAGCTATCTTATGTCTTTTGATTGAATTATTTAATCCATTTACATTTATGGTTATTATTGATATGTAGTCATTTATTGCCATTTTATTCTTTAAAGCTGTATTCCTTTTTTGCTATATTCTTTTCCCACTTCGATCTGTTTACAACTGGCCCCTTAACATTTCCTGCAGCAATGGTTTAGTTGTAATGAATTCCTTGAGTTGTTTTTTGACTGGGAAGCTTTTTTTTTTTTTTAATTAATTTATTTATTATTTATTCATTTTAGAGAGGAGAGAGAGAGAGAGAGAGAGAAAGGGGAGGAGCAGGAAGCATCAACTCCCATATGTGCCTTGACCACGCAAGTGCAGGGTTTTGAACCAACGACCTCAGTGTTCCCAGGTTGATGCTTTATCCACTGCACCACCACAGGTCAGGCCAACTGGGAAGCTTTTTAATTCTCCTCGATTTTAAGCGATAGCCTTTCTGGATAAAGTAGTCTTGGTTGTAGGTTCTTGTTTTGCATTACTTTGAATATTTCTTGCCATTCCCTTCTGGCCTCAAGTGTTTCTGTTGAGAAGTCGGATGGCACTTTATGGGGGCTCCTTTGTAGGTGATAGCTTTTTTTTCTCTTGCAGCTTTTAATATTTTCTCTTTATTGCTTAGCTTTGGTATTTTAATTATGATGTGTCTTGATGTAGGTTTCTTTAGGTTTCTCTTTAATGGAGTCCTCTTTGCTTCTTGAACTTGTGAGAATTTCTCCTGCATTAATTTAGGGAAGTTTTCAGCTATGATATGATTGAACAAAGTCTCTATCCCTTGTTCTTTTTCTTCTTCTTCAGGAACCCCTATGATGCAGATGTTATTTCTCTTCATGTTGTCACAAAGCTCTCTAAGAGTTTCCTCAGACGTTTTGAGTCTCTTTTCTTTTTTCTTCTCTGCTTTCATGCCTTCATTCCAGTTGTCCTCCAACTCGCTGATTCGATCCTCAGCTCTATCTATTCTGTTTTTAATTCCTTCCATTGTGGTCTTTATTTCTGATATTTTATTTGTCATCTCTGACTGATTCTTTTTTATACTTGCTATTTCTTTATTTAGGTGTTCATAATGACCATCCATTGTTTTTCTAAGATCCCTAAGCATCCTTACAATCATTATTTTGAATTCCGCATCTGGAAGTTTGATTATGTCCATATCACTAAGTTCATCTCCTGAAGGTTTCTCTTGTGGTGTCATTTGGATTGTATTTTGTTGTCTTCTCATTGTCTGTGTTTGGGTGTTTTGTTTGTAGAGCTGGTTGAGTCTAGGCTTGGTGTTGTCTGCCTCCAGTTTTCAGTTGTGTTATTTCTAGGTCTTCTTGGGTTGGTATAAGGTATTATTTGTAATCCACTTTCGGATTTGGGCAGCTTTGAAGTCTTGATTTGTTTGTTTTCTTAACAGGTGATAGTCTTGTTTACTGATCTCGGCAGGGGGCTTCCTTGAAACTGTATCCAGGAATGCGATGGGTTTAACCTGAGACTCTGAAGGCCTCTTCCACCAACTAATCTCTCTGGGGGCAGGGTGTTTTCTCAGCTTCAGTAGGGGGAGGTGTATCTCAGATCTCCATGGAGACCTGAGTTACTGCCCCTCCTCCCCACTTCTTGTTTTCAGCTGTGCCTTGTTGCTGCTGATTGAAGCTGGAGAGATGTCTGGAGATCTCTGATCCGGAAGCAATTCAGTACTGTTCTGTGGAAGGTTCAGTCCCTCCCCCAGCTATGGCCACCTCCAGCACGGATGAGTCAGCTTTTTAGGTTGTCTCCTGCATTCCTTAGCCCCTCACAGTTTGTCCTTCTCTCTGTCCTTTCCACTTGGGAGATAAGCTGGTCTTTTCAACACACCTTGCTCCCTGGTCACCAGGCAAGTGGCTGTGAGCAGTATTTTCTGCTCTTTTCCCTGGAGTGAGATCCCCTCTGGGCTCTCAGCCTCAAACCCCCCCCCCCCGTTCCTGTAAGCAGGGGAGATTCAGACACTCCCTACCAGGTTTGTTGTGACTTCTTCTTTGTTCCTTGGTTTTTGAGAGCTGTTCTTGTAGTCCAGAGTTGGTTTTTCATGCTGATTTTTCCTAAATTGATTTGTATTCCAGTTTGGTGGTGAAAGCTGGGCGTCTGTGCATCCACCTACTCCACTGCCATCTTCAGGTCTCCCAAGTATTTCCATTTTGAATCAATGGTTATACATAGGCACTTGCAAAGAAACAATAGAAACAACCTTGCTTGCCTCTTCTCATTATGGAAACAAATGGAGGCATTGTTCATTTGCTGGTGTGGTCTGAGTGAGACATCAATAAGAATTCATTAGTGGCCCTGGCTGGTTGGCTCAGCGGTAGAGCATCGGCCTGGCATGCAGGAGTCCCAGGTTCGATTCCCGGCCAGGGCACACAGGAAAGGGGCCCATTTGCTTCTCCACCCCTCCCCCTCTCCTTCCTCTCTGTCTCTCTCTTCCTCTCCCGCAGCGAGGCTCCATTGGAGCAAAGATGGCCCAGGCGCTGGGGATGGCTCTGTGGCCTCTGCCTCAGGTGCTAAAATGGCTCTGGACGCAACAGAGCGATGACCCAAAGGGGCAAAGCATCGCCCCCTGGTGGGCATGCTGGGTGGATCCTGGCCAGGCGTATGCGGGAGTCCGTCTGACTGCCTCCCCGTTTCCAGCTTCGGAAAAATGGGAAAAAAAAAAGAATTCATTAGTAGTAGTTAATCTGTGATACTCTAAGAACTGTTACTGCAGCATTGGTCATTACATTGATCATTACATTCAAATATCTTATATAAAGAAGTTCATATTAGAAAAAGTTCAGAGAGTAATATTTGCAAGAAATGCCTAGAATTTCTGAGAAGGATATGTTTTGCAGTTACCACACTAAATAAAACACCCTTTTATGAAATATTTAGTATACCATATTAAGCTAAAAGTACCACATGTAAAGCACAGTTATTAAAATGTTTCCAATGAGTTACATACCATCTATAAAAAATAATTTATTTAAACTTTAAAGAGTTAAAAAAATTGTATCTTTAATCTATCCTATAGAGTAGACTATAACTATAGCATGCAATGAATTGAGTGACAAAGATTTCAAAAGTGTAAGATTTAAAAAATTATATATTAATGGTAATAGCACAATAATCTATTGAGTAAATACTATGTATCAGTAATATATTTAGTGTCTACTCTGTCAGGGCATTCAGATTCCCTAATATTTACAATAACTTAGGCAAGGTTGGTATATCTTCATTTTACAAATAAAAAAATGAGACTCATAATTTAAGCAATGTGTCCAAAGCCACACAACCAGTGATTATCTGGCTTCCCAATTATGATGCTTCTTCTTTCACAAGACCATTCTTCCAACAGCTCAGACTATTCTTGAGAACTTAAGAGAAAAAGCACCCCAGAGGTCACTACTGAGGCATTCTAACACTGATCGACTGCAAAATTTCCAGTTGAAAAGCTGACTTCAGCATCCACTCTGAGGAAGTGAAAGATTATTTCAGAAAGAAACTTCAGTAAGACTCTTCTTTCACTTTTTTCTGTCTAACACCTCTTCTGATAATCTGAATGTTTTCAAACCTTCCATAGTTTGGAGTACAAATGATGCCACATTTATAAAAATGCTTAAAAATCAGTGGCTTATTATACTTTCTAATACTCTTAAAGACTAAACTTTTCTTGGTATTATTAGTGGTGCTCAAAGGTGAATTCATGCCCTACTCCTGCCATGTTGTATCACCTGTGTCCCATATCAGAATGCTACCCCACCCTTAGTTAAGTAGTCAATATTGCAATGATTCCAGAAACATATTTTAATGTGAAATAGATTTAGAGGCTCCACTTGGTGGGGGCTGGGGGAAATAATTTTCTCTACTCTGTGTTGTACTCTGTACTCTTACCTCTGAATTAATGGGTTTACTCCTAGAGTCTCAAAACTTCCCTCATGAAAACAATGCCTTTAGAGTCTGTTCTTAATTCTTCTCCCTCCAGATTTTAAATCAGTGCAGAGGCTTACAGGGCCATTCTTTCTCATTTCCACTATCTCAATAGACTCAGTACCTCCTCACAATGCTAAAGATCCTCTCTTTCTTTTGAACCTAACACACATCCACACATGATATATACACACTCTTACATATAAATCCATTCAAATGAATTCCTAGAATGATTACTAGCACACCAGCTCCATCATTAGACAAACTTTACACTAAAATTTATATCATGAATACCCTACAACCTCTCTGAAAGATAAGTTACTACTTATCTTTCAAAACCTCTACAAAGTCTATCCTGATATCTCCCAAGCACAGTTGGTAGATCCTGTGTCCTTTGACACTATTCACATTCTCCAAAACTTATTTTAATGATTTTCTTAAGGGTCTATTTCTTATTATAGATTCTGAGCTCCTTGAGGGGAACAGACTATTTCTTATTCAATGAGCAGGACAGTGCTAGCAACATAACACAGATCCTGGCTTAATAAAATGAATGAATGAAATAATTCATTATAGAAGCCACCCACATGAAACTTGGTCTTTATATTCCATTTTAAAACCTCGGGCATGACCCTGGCTGGTTGGCTTGGTGGTAGAGCCTTGGTCCAGTGTGTGGAAGTTTCAGTTCAATTCCTGGTCAGGGCACACAGGAGAAGTGCCTATCTGCTTCTCCACCCTCCCCCTTTTCCTTCCTCTCACTCTCTCTCTCTCTTCTCCTCCCACAGTCAAGGCTCCATTGGAGCAAAGTTGGCCCAGGCGTGAGGATGGTTCCATGGCCTCTGCTTCAGGTGCTAGAATGGTTCCAGCTACAAAAGAGCAACAGCCCAGATGGGCAGAGCATCGCCCCCTAGTAGGCATGCTGGGTGGATCCCAGTTGGGCACATGCAGTGGAGTCTTTCTGACTGCCTCCCTGCTTCTAACTTCAGAAAAAATACATACATAAATAAATAAATAAACAAAAAATCTCAGGCTTTGTTTCTATAGCAGGTAAAAGAAAGATTGCAATTTTATTGATGATACCAGTAGGTCATCAAGCTTAATGTAACTTTATTCTGGCTTAATGTAACTTTAGTAAGTTCAATTTCATTTGGAAACACTTCTTGAGTGGTTAAATAATGGAGAAAAATAGTATAAGATTCAGAAACAAAAATTAACATAAGAGCTATGATAGTGTATGGTATAACAAAGATTAAAACACACAGAGAAAGAAGTGAAATTTTTTCATTCAAGGAGACTTCTCAAAAGAGGCAGATCTTGAGTTATATTTTTGAACTGGGGAAGAAGAGAATTCTAAAGGAGGAAAAAACTGTAACAAAAGCCAAAGATCAATGAGTATGCAGAGTAGCCAAGACACAACAGAGACCAAAGGAGGGAGAAAATGGCTTAGAAAACAATCATAGAAATATGAAAAAGGAAGCTGTGAAAAGCACTGATTAAATCATTTCTACTGTTTATGTACTGAGAAAGGCAAAAGGTTTTTGGAGGAGAATGCTCCAGTGTATTAGCAAGGTAATATAGCACTATATATTGTAGAAATATATTAGAATTTACAGGGCTTGAATGTACTTTGTAAGAGACATCTACTGCCAATATCTTGTTCTTTTACTACAGGTTCCGGGGAAGAAGGAACTCTCATAACCATCCTTGCAATCAATATATGGATACTGACAATAAGGGCAATGATAAAGACCCTTTCTTTGAGGCATATTCATCATTACTCATTTCTCCAGAAAAGTGTCTCAGAGTGTCTTCTTTCCATAAAGATCCATATGAAAAAGCTGGTTACTTAATCATTATAACTGTTTTATCTAATTCTAAGAGATTAAGTTTAACAAATCATACAGCCAGATCTTATTAAACAGTTAACTCTAATTCATGTGCTAAAAATAATTTATTCTAAATAAAATTATTGCGATTTCACCTCTTTATTTCCTTAAAGGGGGAGATTCTTCATAAAATGTTCTCATTCAGATATTAATATCTGCTCTTTTTTCTGCATTTCCAAGAGAAAATGGCTATAAAGAATATTAAAAGGAAGACATATAGGTATTATTATAAGAATCTAAATCAAAATTAATAAGGTGTGGGTTAAGTCACTAGGAATAAAAGGAAGAAATATACAGGGAAACCCTAGATGTGTAGATACAGAGCTAGAAAGTTTGGTCAATATTAATTATGAAAGTGAGTTGAAATGTCTCAATAAAACTGCCAAAAGCAGGGGAGATACCATGGTCACAAAGGTGATTTTCCCAGGGCGAGGCTTATCCATTACATTCCGGATGTGCTGACCCCTGCGATTTCCCCAAATGTGGGAAACTCGACTGCATAATTTTTGGTAGTGGGGGACTGCGTTCGTGCTCTCCCCTGAAAAAAAAAAACTGCCAAAAGCAGTGAGCTCAAGTGCCAAGAATTGAACCGGAATACATTTCTGTACCAGAAGTTCCAATAGATAATGAAGGAACTGCGGGACAATAAATAGGATCTGGAAAAGAGAAGAGACAAAGCAGGGGAGTAGCAAGAGTTTAGCAAAGAGGGTAGTAAACATTGGAGAAGTTCTTCCAATATGAGTATTAAGAAGGAAAGCACTTGCTCTAACCAGAACTGGATATTGTATGACTCATAATCAGTTCACAGTCATGATACAATGGCCATATTGCTGCCGGTTGTCAACTACTACTAGTCTATTTTCTAAACTCATCCTTAACTGTCAATTCCAAAATCATCAGCCATGTCCTCATTAGGACATCTCTAGCATTGTGACTATTATCATGTTGAGTCTCCCTATGAAAATTAAATGCAAAGTTTGTATTATATTATACTCCTTCTTAATGACTTCCTGCAAAAAAGATGAGGGGAAAGAAGAATGATGGTCACTATAAATAGTCTATCTCAAATGTGCTAGCATTCTAATAGTGATCAGGAAGAGGAAGATGTGAAAATAAAATCTAGCCAGGCACTGAATATATTTTATCAGTGCCCCTACTTACTAATCACCTTTCCTCCTCCTTTCTCCCCCCAACCCCTTGCTGCTCAGGTTTTCCCAGGTAGCTTTGGACATCTCAGAGACAAGTGAAAAGAGAAATAACTGTTGCATTAGTAGGAGTATAGAGCAAACTTAGCTGCCTGATGTGATTGCTCAGTCTGGGCTAGCAAGGTCACTGAGAAAGACTAGGTCTTGCTTGGGTTGGCACAAACTGAGCAGGCAAGCAATATAAACTATGGGTGAGAGTAGTAGATCAGTGCTGTGCAGAGTCCCAGAGGAGAGGCAGCCGGATGGTTCTGCCACGCCAGATGACCAGCCATGGACATAACTCTAAACAGGGATCTGTGTTTGTCAGCCTTCCCCGGAGATACTGAAATCAATGTTCCATGGATAAGCCCACTGAACTGTCATTTGAGCAGATGGAAGCCAGTGTTGCTATACCCTCCCCCCTACCCCCCCCCCCCTCCACTTTTAGTTAAAATTATCCTATTGCTTAGTTAGACCTGAAATTCTGAAATGTCCTTATCTCCTCCCAAGCCTATCTGATTTCAGGGAGGGTAAAATCTCAAAAACATATTAAATTGAATATATCCAATGAATTTAAATAGAATTTCTATGGTCTCCTACTCTATACACATACATACCCCTCAAAATCTCTATCTCTTTCAGCAACCGCAATGTCTGTTAATTATATTTCTGGGTGTGATTAGTTCTAAATAACTTGTTTAGTCTAGCATGCAGCCAAGTTGGAACATTCTTTTCTGAATATTACTTCTAAAGAAAGAACATATATATATTTTTTTTTAATGGAAGAAACTTGCTTGTGGGGTAAAACTCTGATAAGAATCTGATTCTATATAATATAGATTCTTCTTCCTGTACCAGATGACTTTTTCGAGCACAACTGGCACAGCAGCTAGAGATCCCAGGAGACTCATTAAAGGCTGAGGACTCTATTGATATGCTGAATATTTTAGATTCTTTGTCATCTATAAGATTTTGCTAAATAATTACCTCTGTTTGTTTTTCTTAATCTACAGTAATTGATATCAACAAAATATTCTCTAAGGTGTTTGTTGAAGTTTTTAGTTTTGTCAATATACTTTTTAGACCTTAGGAGAGTAAAGAAGGAATAAATACCCTTTCAGGGGATAGGAGCAGATAAATAGCTTCTGATTAAGGAATAACTCTAGAAATGTCTAAAGTAGATCCTCACATAGAAAAGTTCCTTGGCAAAATAATACCTAGAATTATATACCTAGCTTTCTGATGGTCTGGCTTGACCAAAGGAAATAATTTTGGAGTTCCTAGAGGCGGTCTGTAAGAGTTTACATGAATTGTTAGACCTCTAATAATCCCCTCTTCCAGAATATTCTGAAAGTATTCTCAACATTTTCATGTAATCTTTCCTCACTCACACTTTCACCTTCTCTGATATTCTAAGTGGTTCAAATGCTAGTATATTAAAATGATTTAAATATACTCTGATAGAAATAAGGGGCAATATATTATATTGCTTCATAAGAAATAGCCCATATAGGTAAAAAAGCTTGAATACTGGCAATTTCATATGACTCCATTGAATATATTCATTCCTGTATATCTAGATCTAGCACTCAGAGACTTCTTTTGGGGAAGATTAGTAAATAATGAACATGCCTCAAAGAAAGAGTCACTAACATTGCATTATTGTCAGTACACCTATACAGAGGATGAGAAGAATGAGCATAAGATATTGTTAAAAACAAAATTAGCACATGTGATTCTAAAAAGACTAAGAAGGTAACTAACTAGTTATATAGTTTCTGATGGTCAGGCATGACCCAAAGAAGAACTGTACTCAATTAGTCATGTCTGCCACCATCACAGGAAGGGAAAAACAGTAGCATAAGTGTCATTTACTTGTTATCTCTAACTAGAGCAATGGATGGTATATATTCATATGGTCTTCTCTAAATATAATTTATCTTATAATGATCTGGATTACAGTAACAGCAATTTCATATTTTATTCTTCAGTGAAGACCAACAATGCTGTGGTTCTGTACTCATTTTTTAAAAATTTTTATTGAATTTATTGGGGTGACATCGGTTAATAAAATTACATAGGTTTCAGGTGTACAATTCTATAATACATCATTTATATATTGTATTGTGTGTTCACCACCCAAAGTCAAGTCTCCTGTCACCATTTATTGCCCCTTTATCCTCTTCTACCTCCCCCAACCCCTTTTTCCCTCTGGTAATCATCATACTGTTGTCTGTGTATATGAGCTTTTTTGTTTGTTTGTTTATTTGTTTAGTCCTTCAAAATTTTAACCCAGCCCCACAACATTTCTACTTATTTTGAAGATGAATCCAAAAGCTTTAGAGAATCAGGCTGCTGATAAGTTTGAAATACCAAAGTGAAAGCTTGAGCATCTATCTTGGAATCACTTTTACTAGTAATTGTAGTCTTTTCTCATTATATAACAAATATTTTTTTATTAAAAAATTTAAGGACAGCCTGACCAGGCAGTGGCGCAGTGGGTAGAGCATCGGACTGGGATGCGGAAGACCCAGGTTTGAGATCCCAAGGTCGCCAGCTTGAGCGTGGGCTCATCTGGCTTGAGCAAAAAGCTCACCAGCTTGGACCCAAGGTTGCTGGCTCGAGCAAGGGGTCACTCGGTCTGCTGAAGGCCCGTGGTCAGGGCACATATGAGAGGGCAATCAATGAACAACTAAGGTGTCGCAACGAGAAACTGATGATTGATGCTTCTCATCTCTCTTCATTCCTGTCTGTCCCTATCTATCCCTCTCTCTGACTCTCTCTCTCTCTGTCCCTATTAAAAAAAAAAATTTAAGGACAGAGAGATGCAAGATGGCAACAGGGTAACATCCAAGATGGTAGATGTTACATTCACGTTCTCCAGGACCAAACTACAGTTACAACTAAATTTAAGAATAATTATCCTGAATAATCAACTCAGGACCAATTGAAGAGTCGTCTTATAACAACAAATTCACAGAAGTAGCCACATCGAGACTGGTAGGAAGGGCAGAAATGTGAAAAAGACTGACACCTTTCCCACAAGCAGTGGATAAGGTTCCAGAGGGATATCTCAGCTGCAGGGATTCCCTTGAGAAGGTGAGGCCTAAACCCCAAGCCAGGCTCCCAGGCCCAGAGCACCAGAGCCAGGAAGAGATATCCACATAGCATTCAGCTATGAAAAGCAGTGAAGTTTCTGTCTACTAGAAAGAGACAGGAGCCTGCAGAGATGCAGGCACTTTCCTAAGGGCCAATGCACAAAATCTCATTCACAGTCACTTACCATGGACTCCAGGATAGGGAGGGCTGGGTGGACTAAAGTTGTGTGAAGAGAATCAGGAGTTTGTGACTCTGTGGAGAGACAAGAGGAGATGAGAAGGGACAGCCACCAGGATCCCTGGGCTGAGTCATTCTCCAGTGCCACAGTCACCATCTTTCATGGGCACTCCCCTCCAAAAGGCATCAGTGCGGGAAAAAAATTGCCCCACCCATGGGACTCCCTCTTACCCTACTGAGGAGTCAGCAGCCTTGGCCAGGTAGTAGAGGTCTGAACAGAATCTTAACAGTAACTTAGTTGTCTGGCTTTCAGGTGGGGACCATTCCCTCCACTTTCCCATGAATCTGACCTACATGGTATACTCACAGGAGATTCAATAGAACCATCCATGTGGATGCCAGAGCAGACCCAAACTCTGGGCTCCAGAGGTCCCATCCACCAAACTCCTAGTTGCTCTGCCCTGGTGAGGTCAAAGCAAAATCAGAGACAAGCTGAGACCTATGGCTCTACGATGGGAACACACTCACTACCTACTGTGAAGCCGGTATAGCACCTCCCCGTCAGGAGAGATCCACTAGCCCCATTTCCCCAACTCCACCAGAAGCTCTTTCAGTGACTGAGCCTAACAGGAAGCCAGCAAGTGGAGGCAGCAGGACAATCTCAAGGGGTCTTGAGACTTCTGCTGACTTGTTGCCAAGACTGGTGCTAGTAGAAGACAGCCTAGGTGTGCAGCTTGGTCCTTCCCGTGCAGACCTAAGACTAATAGAGGCAGCCACAAACTATGGATTGCTCATAGTACAAAAAGGTTGCTGAGGACCAGTCACAGGAAGTGTTGTTAATATTCAGAGTTTCATGAAGAGGAGCTGCAAAGGAATGAGGCAGCAATAATACTGCAAGTGGAGAACCCCAATCTCTCCAGGATTGAAGTGCCTTGGAGAGATCAGTTTTCCAATTTATTAAGCAGAAATATGTCATTTTGTGTAAGAAACTAACAAGCAGAATACAGTGTGAAATTTTATTATTTAGTTCTGCAGAACTGATTAGATTGCTCTTGCCCTTTCTGAGACATAACACCACACCATCTGCTGTCTGATTCCTGACCTGCAGACCTGCAGAAAGCTCCAGCAGGGCCAAGTATCCATGTCCTTGGGCCTTCCCTGGACACGACTGCTTTCAGTCACGTATGCTTGGTCTCGACCTTCACTTCCTCAGGATGGGAACAGAAAGTCACTCGGTGCTTTGGCTTTCCTCCAACAAGGAAGTATTTTACACTGGTCTGTATCAGGTTCCTTCCCAGGAGGTTCAGAACACATAGAGCCAGTGGCGAGCTTCAGAAATCAGCACAGGATCCAGTTAGCTTTACATGTAGCATATCCAAAGGGAGATCTCAACAGGCAATAAACCCAAAGGAGGAAAATGATGCTTCATGTGGCTACTCAATACCTGCACAGCAACGTGCATGCTTTGGTAGAGGTAGAGCCTCACAGCCAGCCTGAGGGCTGATCTCATGCACAATAGGCCAACAGCAATCAAGACTCAATTACAATAGAAGGGCCCACATAATACACACAAGGGACACTGCTTGAGCACTTAGGTCAGGCAATCAAGGAGCTTGCCACTGTAAAGCCAGGAGACACGGCCAGGGCCACCATCACAGCAGCCCGGCCCATGCAGGTTCGCATTGGATTCGGACAGTCGGTAAAGAAACAATGGAGCCAAAAACTGATAGGCCATTTTCTTTAATCCTAGCTTGCACCCGGCGGGCAAGTAAAAATACACTAGGCTCTAAAACCCAGTCACATTCAGTGCTCACAAAGCCACTGACTTATCTGAGTTTCCTAGAATCAAAGGTTTCTAGTTCACCAGCCTTATTCTCCTCAGGTCCCCATCTCCTTCCTTATCCCAGATACAAACTCTACACAAACTGGCATCTCACTCAGCACTCTGCCATCTTGGCTGCTTCTCCTGGCCTACTCCACGTGGCCTCCTTCTGCTCTGCTCTCTCCTCTAATCATCCCAGGAACCAAGAGCACAAGCTCCCGCTCCATCCCCATTTTATAGTGTAGAAATCCAAACCCTTAATCCAATATACAAAATAGGGAAGTCTCTAATACAAAGTCACCCTCTGAGGCATGATAGGATTGTACCAATCCACATCAAAAATGGGTGGGAAAGGCTTAATCCCAAAACCAAGCCCCAGGCTACAAGGATTCTCAACACACATTAATATCACCTGGGCAACGGCCTCTTTAACAAAGTGAGCATAATACATTTTATCTGCCCAACAGCCACACTGGCAATCTCCAACAGAATACCAACTACATGAGGCCTATAAAGCCAGTAGCCATGGCCACCATCACAGCCGCCTGGCCCATGCAGGTTTGCATTTGATTTGGACAGTCAATAATGAAACAACAGAGTCAAGAACTGGTGGGCCACTAACTTTAACCCTAGCTGTTGGGCAGATAAAATATATTATGCTCACTTTGTTAAAGACGGCGCTGCCCACGAGGAGGCCGTCGCCCAGGTGATATTAATGTGTGTCTCTAAAGGCAGGCAGAATCCTTGTAGCCTGGGGCTTGGTTTTGGGATTAAGCCTTTCCTACCCTTTTTGATGTGGGGCGGTACAATCCAATCATGCCTCAGAGAAGTGACTTTGTATTAGGGATTTCCCTACTTTGTGTATTGGATTAGAGGTTGTGAAGCTACAGTATAGAATGGGGGCAGAACGGGACTTGGCTCTTGGTTCCTGAGGTTATCATTAGAGGAGAGAGCAGAGCAGAGAGCAGAAGGAGGCCACATGGAGTAGGCCAGGGGAAGCAGCCAAGATGGCAGAGTGCTAAGTGAGATGCCAGTTTGTGTAGAGTTTGTATCTGGGATAAGGAAGGAGATGGGGAACTGAGGAGAATAAGGCTGGTGAGCTAGAAACCTTTGATTCTAGGAAACTCGGATAAGTCAGTGGCTTTGTGAGCACTGAATGTGAGTGGGTTTTGGAGCCCAGTGTATGTTTTTTACTTGCCCACCGGGTGCAAGCTAGAATTAAAGACTATGGCCCACCAGTTTGTGGCTCCGTTGTTTCTTTACCGACTGTCCGAATCCAATGCGAACCTGCATAGGCCAGAAGGCCGCTGTGATAGTGGCCCTGGCCGTGGTTCCTGGCTTTACACTAGCTTACTCCCGGCAGGCAAGTAAAAACACAGTGGGCTCCAAAACCCACTCACTCAGTGTTTGTAAGGCCAGGAGCCGCCATCGTGGCCATTCACATGCAGGTTCCCATTGGATTCGGGCAGACGATAAAGAAATGGCGGAGTCAGAGGACGGGGGGCCATCCTATTTATTGGTGTCTCACCAAGACAGGCAAACCACAAAAGAAGACAAGGGAAAAGCAGAAAACCAGCTCTTCCCATGAAGGGCAAGGGATCAGGGAAGCCCCTGCAATTGTGATAGCAGGAACTGTGTGTCCAAGATCCTGGTCTGTCCCACTTTATAGTGTAGAAAAACAAAATCCCTTAATCCAATATACAAACAAGGAAGTCTCTGATACAAAGTCACCCATCCAAGGCATAATTGGATTCCTCATGAGAGTGCACCACCCAGATAATACAATCATTCAAGGGTGTGGGGAAAAGCTTAGTCCCAAAACCAAACCCCAGGCTACAACGACCTGGCCTGCTTATAGCCTGTCCCCCACACCCAATATAAGTCACAAGCGAGCAAACATATATCACATTTACAAACTTATTTGACCAACAGTGCTCACAAAGCTCCTGACTTATCCGAGTTTCCTAGAATCAAAGGTTTCTACCTCACCAGCCTTATTCACCTCTGTTACCCATCTCCTTCTCTCTGCACAAACTGGCTTCTCCCTCAACATTCCACCATCTTGGCTGCTTCTCCTGGCCTCCTCCACGTGGCCTTCTCTGCTCTCCTTTCTCTGCTTTCTCCTCTAATTTTAAGATCTCAGGAACCGAGAGAGAGCAAGCTCCCAGTCTGCCCTCATTTTATAATGTAGAAATCAAAACCTTTAATCCAATATACAAATAAGGAAGTCCCTGATACAAAGTCACTTATCTGAGGCATAATGGGATTCCTCATGAGAGTGCACCACCCTACATCAAAAAGGGTGGGAAAGGCTTAGTTTGAAAACTAAGCCTTAGGCTACAAGAATCCTACCTGCTTACAGCCTGTCCCTCCAGATCCAATGCATACTATAAGCAAGCAAACATATACATTATTATTTACAAACTTATTTGACCAACAAGGCCACCCCAGGAACACTGGGAATCATAGCAGATCTAATACATAGAAACAAACACAAAGAGGCAGCCACAAAGGGTAGAAAAACAAACAAGAAAAAAAAACAAAAAAAAAAACTAGGCCCCAAATGACAGAATAGAATAAATCTTTATATAAAAAAAAGCTAACTGAAATAGAAATAAGCAATTTATCAAATATAGCATTCAGAGTAATGGTTACACAGATGCTCAAGGAACAAAGTAAGCAATTCAGCAAAAAGATAGCAAGCATAAAAAAGGACATAGACATCATAAAAAGGAAGCAGTCAGAAATGAAGAACACAATATCTGACATCAAGAACAGTGAAAAAAATAAACAGTAGGTTGGATGAAGAAGAAGATCAAATCAGTGATTTGGAAGACAAAGTAGGAAAATCCCCCACCTAATTAGAGGAGCAAAAAGAAAAAAAAAATTAAAAAGAATGAGCATAGCTTAAGGGGCCTTTGAGACAACACGAAACATAAGAACATCTGTATTCTAGGGGTACTAGAAGGAAAAAAGAGCAAAGGCTCAAGAACCTACTTAAAGAAAGAATGACCAAAAATTTCTCTGACCTGGTGAAGAAAAAAGACACATTGTGAAATGATTATCAAATGGTAATAGATGAAGGCTTGATTTGAGGAGGGGTGAACACCCAATACAGTGTACAGAGGTGTGTAGTAGAATTGAGCATCTGAAACCTGTATAATTATTTTAAACAGTGTAACCCCAATAAATTCAATTTAAAAAATGTAAGCAATGTTTGGAGAGGGGAGGGGTGAAGGAAGAAAGAAAAGGGAGGGAGGGAAGAAGAATCCATCTTTAATTTTAATGCTTAAAGATAATCACTTCTGAAATTCTGGTGTTTTGTCTTTCAGACATCTGCCTTTATATATAAGCACATACATATATAACCTTACATTAGTATGATTTATTATACATGCAATTTTAGCATGTGTAATTTCCCTGCATTCTTTTCTTTAGCTGTTTATCTCCATCTCTTCTCATAATGTCCAGATAAATAATTTTGAAAGACTGCTATGCATATTTTAACAATTTGTTTAACATTTATTGTTGTCCTTTTTATATACTTCATTTTTATTATTTTACCTTTAACTGAATTATATTGGGGTGACACAGGTTAACATAATAATACAGGTTTCGGGTACACAATTCTATAACACATCTCTGTACACTGTATTGTGTGTCCACCCCCTCCAAGTATACTTTATTTTAAGGACAATTTCAGATTTGCAGAACTATTAAGATAACACAGAAAATGCCCTACCTCCCACTCAGTGTCCCCCATTAACAATTTAGTTAGTATAATACGTTACAATTAATGAGCCAATGTAAATACATTATCATTAACTAAAGTCTATAGATTTAGATTTTTTTTAAGTTTTGCCTAATGCTCTTTTTCTCTTCCAGAATCCTATTCAAAATACTGTATTTACATTTAGTTGTCAAGTGTTTTAGGCTCCTCTTGACTGTGGTAGTTTCTCAGACTTTGTTTTTGATGACCTTAACAATTTTGAGAAGTACTGGTCAGGTTTTCTTTTTGAATTCTGTATTATCCTGGATTCTTCAGAAATAAAGAGCCAATAGGATGTATACACATATAGAAAGAAATTTATTTTAAGTAACTGGCTTTCATGACTATGGAGACTGGCAAGTCCAAACTCTGCAGGATGGATGGCAGGCTGACCTAGGGAAAGAGCCAACACTACAGCTCAGGTCTGAGGAGCCAGTGATGCAGATGAAGTTCAAAGGGAGTTTGCTGGAGAATTACCTCTTGCTCACTCTAGTCAGGCCTTTGAATGACTGGGTGAGGCCCACTTACATTATTGACGGCAATCAACTTTTCTCCAAGTCCACTGATTTCAATGTAAATCTCAGTCAAAAACACTCACACAGAAACATCAAGAACAGGCCAAACCACACTGACACAGTTGATTAACTATTACAGGAGCCTTCCACTAGGAATTTGTCTAATGTTTTTCTTACGGTTAGACTAGGATTGAGTTATTGAGAAGAGCACTACAAAGGTAAAGTACCATTTTTATCACAGGCTATCAAGCACACATACTATCAACAGAATTTATGATTGTTGATGCTGGCCTTGATCACCTGACTGAGGTCATGTTTATCAGGTTTTTTTTCACTGTGACATTACTCTTTTTCCTTCTTTCTATACAGTACACTTGAAAAAGAACTCACTGTGCACAGCCCATACAAAAAGGGAGATACAGTCCCCCTCTTTGAACACAAAATACCTGCATAAATTATTTAAAATTTTTCTGTATGGGAGATTTGTCTTTTGATCTCCATTTATTAATTTATTCAATAATTTATATTATTTTTGGATCATGGATATTCACTTTATACTTTGGATCCAATGCTACTTTATTTATTTTGTTGTTCCCATTATTTCAGCTTTGGCCATTGGGAGTTTTTTGAGTTGAATCCTGTGTGCCTATGACATACCATCATTAATATTTTATTTTGTTTTGTGTTTTTGTCTTTGGGCACTTCCTCATTTTCTAGCACTATCATTTTCAGGCTCATCATCTCAAATATATTTCCTACCTTGGTCCTAGAATCAGACATTTTTACTTTTATTGGAAAATGGTATCAGAAATCATCTGGGCATGAGGCATATTCATTGTTACTGGGTAGTATTACTTGTAAGATTTCTCTGACAGAACAGACAATATAGACATTTATATTAATCGGTATACATATATACATATATGTTTACATATTTCAATATCTAACCATCTATATCTGTATTAAACTAAACACAAGTTCATACTGATATGTCCAACTCTAATCTGTAGCACATTGGTAATTATAGCTTCCTCCTCTTGCTTATCTGTCAACTCCAACTCCAACTCCAACACCAACAATAGGAACTTGGCCTGTACCATCTGCCATCCATTTAATTATTCCATTGCAGTGTTCATGCTCAGCATGAAGTGTTAATCAATTCTCCTATGGGAAACCACTTTATCAACTAGAGTATAGTGTATAGAGCTTAAGTAGTCTCATTGGCCATTAGTCTTCCAAAATTCCACTTATTTCCAAGCATACTTAGATCAGTATCTTCACCTCAATTCATTTTACTGAGGTTGTTTTATGGATTTGTAATCTAGATAGAATCTTTAGACATATTTCACATTTCTTACTGGGATCTCCCAAACTAAATTTTTAAAATTTACATACATTAAGGTTTACTTTTTTGCTCTATATATTTGTATTATGGGTTTTAACAAGTGCATGATGTCATGTATCCACTATTCCAGATCATACAGAATAATTTCACTAGCCTAAAAATCCTCTATGCTTTATCTATTCATGACTTCTCATTCTCCCCAAATCCCTATAAACCTATGATTAGTTTATTGTTCCCATAGCTTTGCCTTTGCCAGATTGCCATATAATTGGGATTACACATACATAAACCTTTTCATACTGGATGCTTTTATCAATATGCATTTAAGGTACTTTCATGTCTTTTGTGGCTTGATAGCTTGTTTCTTATTTCTCATTTAATATTCAATTGTATTGTATAAATATGCCACCATTTATTTATCCAAATACTTAATAAAGATACAAAAATAAACCCATCATTTTTGAAACTTCTACTTGAAAAATAAATGATTCTGTAAAACCTGGCAAGTAGAGTGCTTGACTTTAGGTTGAAGATTTAAAATAACTTAAATGCTGCACACTATTTTTATAATTTTAAGAATGATTCAAAATTCTTATTATTAGAATTTAAAAATATCACTGCCTACTAAAAACCACCAAGTCTTCCAGGAGAGATATGGCGACTCCAGAGTCAGGGAAGGAAAAGAAGATGATGACCCTGAAATTTCTTGTTCAGCCAGAAAGTATGGAGATTCTAAAAACATGATGATATTTCAAAAGGACACAAGAGAAAGCTTAAAGAAGCTTCTATTGCCCCAAAATGGGATATTATGATTATAAATTTAAGAATGATTCAAAATTCTTATTATTAGAATTTAAAAATGGTTGCAAAGCAATTAAACTGAAATGTTATTATAAATACAATTGTGTTTTAAATGATTAATGTTTGTTTTTCAGGTATAGTATATTTTAGAAAAGATGGCTGTATTGACCCAGAGCTAACTGATATGGTCAAATAATATGGGTAGAAAAATGGCCTTTAAATATGGATAGTGTTGAGAAATACTTTTTCCTTCTCTGTGTTACTTTAATAACTTGGCTTAAGGTTACAATCCCAGAAAGTAATTATAAAAATAGATTATAACCTATTGAATAAAATAGAAATCTTTAAGTCCACACTAGTAAAATTTAATAAATGAATAAAGAAGAAAAAAAAGGTCTTTCTTGTAGTAGACTGTTAACAAATACACGTGGAAGATGTGATAGAATTAAACAGTGACCATTTAGCAATCATCACAGTCATAATTAGTATAGACAAGAACCATCAATAGATACTAAGGCCAGTGAGAGCAAGTAGGATGAGAAATGGGATTTTATAGTCCCAAAGTATCAATCTATGAAATACTTATGAATTATAAAGGAATTTTTGGTTTTATTTTGTTTTTCAGAGACAGAGCGAGAGTCAGAGAGAGGTATAGATATGGACAGACAGACAGGAACGAAGAGAGATGAGAAGCATCAATCATCAGTTTTTTGTTGCGACACCTTAGTTCAGGGGTCAGGAACCTTTTTGGCGGAGAGAGCCATAAACACCACATATTTTAAAATGTATTTCTGTGAGAGCCATACAACGACTCATGTACGTTACACATTATCCAATAAAAATTTGGTGTTGTCCTGGAGGCAGCTGTGATTGGCTCCAACCACCCACAACCATGAACATGAGCAGTAGGAAATGAATGGATAGTAATACATGAGAATGTTTTATATTTTTATATGTTATTTTTTTTATTAAAGATTTGTCTGCGATCCAGATGCAGCCATCAAAAGAGCCACATCTGGGCCCTGGCCGGTTGGCTCAGTGGTGGAGCCTCGGCCTGGCGTGTAGAAGTCCCAGGTTTGATTCCTGGCCAGAGCACACAGGAGAAGCGCCCGTCTGCTTCTCCACCCCTCCCCCTCTCCTTCCTCTCTGTCTCTCTCTTCCCCTCCCGCAGCCGAGGCAGCCGAGGCTCCATTGGAGCAAAGATGGCGCGGGCGCTGGGGATGGCTCCTTGGCCTCGGCCCCAGGCGCAAGAGTGGCTCTGGTCGTGGCAGAGCGATGCCCCGGAGGGGCAGAGCATCACCCCCTGGTGGGCAGAGCGTCACCCCCTGGTGGGCAGAGCGTCACCCCCTGGTGGGCGTGCCGGGTGGATTCCGGTCGGGTGCATGCGGGAGTCTGTCTGACTGTCTCTCCTGATTTCTAGCTTCAGAAAAATACAAAAAAAAAAAAGAGCCACGTCTGGCTTGCGAGCCATAGGTTCCCAACCCCTGCCTTAATTGTTCATTGATTGCTTTCTCATATGTGCCTTGACCATGGGCCTTCAGCAGACCGAGTGACCCCTTGCTCAAGCCAGTGACCTTGGGTCCAAGCTGGTGAGCTTTGCTCAAACCAGGTGAGCCCGAGCTCAAGCTGGTGACCTCGGGGTGTCGAACCTGGGTCCTCCACATCCCAGTCCAATGCTCTATTCACTGTGCCACCACCTGGTCAGGCAGGAGAAGTTTCTTTATAATAGAGAAACCTGGCTTTCATTATTCTCAAAATATTTTTTTTTTTTTTTTGTATTTTTCTGAAGCTGGAAACGGGGAGAGACATTCAGACAGACTCCCGCATGCGCCCGACCAGGATCCACCCAGCATGCCCACCAGGGGGTGACGCTCTGCCCAACAGGGGCGATGCTCTGCCCCTCCAGGGCATCACTCTGCCGCGACCAGAGCCACCCTAGCACCTGGGGCGGAGGCCAAGGAGCCATCCCCAGCGCCCGGGCCATCTTTGCTCCAATAAAGCCTCGGCTGCGGGAGGGGAAGAGAGAGACAGAGAGGAAGGAGAGGGGGAGGGGTGGAGAAGCAGACGGGCGCTTCTCCTGTGTGCCCTGGCCGGGAATCGAACCTGGGACTTCTGCACGCCAGGCAGCTCAGCTCTACCACTGAGCCAACCGGCCAGGGCCTCTCAAAATATTTTCTTACTGCTCAGTTCATATGGATGTGGTCAATCTTCTGATCCAACCAAACTGCTACCCATTGATATGCCCTTCTCCCAAGGGTTTGGACTACCACTTGGACCACCGCTTATTCCCACTCAGCCACTCTCCTTATGTGAAATTTGACCACCACTGGACTCTGAATCCCTCTTTGATAACTTCTTTGTATATTTGTGAATATGTTTAAACCACCCTTTACTAGGATCTGGTTCCCCAGTTCTTTGTTCAGAAGACACTGGGATTGTAACCTTAAGCCAAGTTATTAAAGTAACACAGAGAAGGAAAAAGTATTTCTCAACACTATCCATATTTAAAGGCCATTTTTCTACCCATATTATTTGATCATATCAGTTAGCTCTGGGTCAATACAGCCATCTTTTCTAAAATATACTATACCTGAAAAACAAACATTAATCATTTAAAACACAACTGTATTTATAATAACATTTCAGTTTAATTTGCTTTGCAACCATTTTTAAATTCTAATAATAAGAATTTTGAATCATTCTTAAATTTATAATCATAATATCCCATTTTGGAGCAATAGAAGCTTCTTTAAGCTTTCTCTTGTGTCCTTTTGAAATATCATCATGTTTTTAGAATCTCCATACTTTCTGGCTGAACAAGAAATTTCAGGGTCATCATCTTCTTTTCCTTCCCTGACTCTGGAGTCGCCATATCTCTCCTGGAAGACTTGGTGGTTTTTAGTAGGTAGTGATATTTAGAAACCAGATCTTCCTTACTGCTTGAGGTCTCACTGCTCCCAGTAAGACCTCTTAGTAAACAGAACTAAAAATACACTTAGGCTTTATATAGATAATATTTATGTACACACATATTTACATATTTATTTAAATTTGGAATTATATAACTGGAAACTAAGAGTTCACAGCAATATCTGTGATTATAACATCTACAGGTTCTTTCTAGATTTCCTCTTTTCCATCTTTGTACCTTGTTTCTCTGATAGTAAGAAACTTAGCTCTCATATCCTCAAAATAATTGTCCTTTTCTTTTTTTAATACACTTGAATGTAATTATTATTCTGACTTCCTTTTAACTAACTGGTCAATGCAAACATTACCAGTAATGGGACAAACCAGTATTATGTAGCACCAGATACAGTATTGAGGAGACCACAGTATACTTCTGTGGTAATAAGACTAAAAATGTATAACCGAGGTCTAATCAGTTTGGACCAACCCAAATTGAGGGACAGTTTACAAAATCTCTGACCTGTAATCTTCAAAAACATGAAACACACAAAAGTTAAGGAAATATTAAAGAACTGTTCCAAATTAAGGGAGACTAGAAAAAGCATGACAACTGGATACAATGCATGATTCTACAATGGATCCTTCTGCTACATAGAAAATTGTTGAGACAATGGAAAAAATTTAAGCGGGATCTCTGGATGAAATTTAATATTGAAGTCCTTCATATTATTCTTGTAACTTTTCTGTAAGTTTTAAGTTGCTTTAAATTAATTTTTCAATAATTCTTTAACTTAAACACATAATTTAGTATATAGCATGGTATGTATATTTTGTTAAAACTAATAAAAACACATTCTGCAAGTTAAAGAGGTAAAGTTAGTAGTTCAAACAGGAAGAAAATAGATTTTAAAATGTTTATATTACAACAAGAATTCAAGTCCCAACTAAAGGAAAAACATTGCATTTAATAAATTAAAATGTTCCTACTTTATTCTCATTTTAGCTTCATGTTAAATAATAATATAAGGTCTCTTCCAGTGTCCATATTTAGATCTTTTATATTAATTTTTTATCATTTAAATTTTTTTTAAAATTTTTAATTTATTGTGTTTACATGAATTCAAGTGTCCCACTCAATATAACTCCCTCACGCTCACCCTCTTGCCCCTCATTACCCCCCACCCCCTTTCCTTTTGGGATTTGCTGTCCTGTTAGCTGTATCTATGTATTATATATATATAATTTCACTAATTTCTCACCTTCTCTGATCTCATCCCCTCATCCCCCTTCCCTCTGACAGCTGTCCCTCTACTTCCTGTGACCCTGCCTCTGCCTCTATTCTGTTCCTCAGTTCTCTTTGTTCATTAGATTCCACATATAAATGAGATCATATGATATTTGTCTTTCTCTGCCTGGCTTATTTCACTTAGCATAATAATCTCCAAGTGTATCCATGTTATCACGAAAGGTAAGATTTCCTTCTCTTTCATGGCCACATAGTATTCCATTGTGTATATGTACCACAGCTTTTTAATCCACTCATCCACTGATGGACACTTGGGCTGTTTCCAGATCTTGGCTATTGTAAACAATGCTGAAATAAACATGGGAATGCATATCTTCTTTCAAATCAGTGATGTGGTATTCTTAGGATTTAATGCAACAAAATTGGCGGTAACTAATTCCATAGATGGTTGTAACAATCCAAGATAGGCTGAGAAAATTCTATTTCAATATATTAAGGAAGATATCAAATATATTTTCTATAGGTGTTGAAAAGAACAAATAAAGCATCTAAAAGGACTTCTCATTTCTAATTTTTGATAGACTAAGTATCTGATTAAAAAAATAAAGTACACTACATTGGAATAAGTGAAGTCAATGAAAATCATTAGTCTATCATGTCACACAAAAAATGTCAAATGGTTAATGTTTGCTAACTAGTTGCAAATAAACCTATAAAAAATGGTATGTTCAATTACCTAAAATATAAATCAATGAATGACCCATAACTACAATATACCAGGCAAGTCACAAAGGGTCAAGAAATAGACAATAGAAGCAAACCTGTCATCATTTGGACAATAAGTTGACTAATGGAACAGAATATGGAGTTTAGAAATACAGTCAAAGTTATATAAACATTGCCTTCCAACAAAAACAGCTTTGTAATTCAGTGAGGGGCGAAACGTCATCAGTTGAATATCCATAGTGAAAAAAAATGACCCTTAGTCCCTAATTTACAACATAAAGATCAATTCCACGGGGAATTAGAAATTCCCAGCAGAAAAGGTTAATAGGTTTTCTTAATATTTTAGCTTAAAGAAAAGTCTAAATAGAAAATGTAAACTTTTTAAGTCCTCTATAATAAAATATAAAATAATATTGCATAATTTAAGCATGTGCAACATTTTTAGAATACAAAAAGCATTTATCATGAGGAAAAGGATCAATTTAATCAAACATCATTAATTAAGAACTTTTTATCAAAAGACATAAATATCAAGAGGCAAAACCCAGAATAAGAAAAGATATTTGCAATACATATATGTGACAAAAGATTTCTACACAGAATATATAAAAATCTCCGACAAATCAGTAATAAAGAAATAGGCAAAGATCTGAAGAGGTACAGCACAAAGGAGTTTATCTAAATGGCTAATAAAAAAATAAAACGGCTGTTCAAAATGATTAGTTATCATAGAATTGTAAAAGCCACAATTACATACCAGCATACACCCACAAAGACAGCTAAAATCAAAAGGATAAGCAATAGCAAGTGTTGGCAAGAATGATAAACATTTGTAACTATGAAATATTGCTGATGGTTACATGGATATGTTCAGTTTATAAAAATCCTTTGAGATGTGCACTTAAGATTTGTGTGTTTTGCCTGACCTGTGGTGGCGCAGTGGATAAAGCGTCGACCTGGAATGCTTAGGTCGCCGGTTCAAAACCCTGGGCCTGCCTGGTCAAGGCACATATGGGAGTTGATGCTTCCTGATCCTCCCCCCTTTCTCTCTCTCTCTCTCTCTCTCCTCTAAAATGAATAAATTAAAAAAAAAAACAAAAAAAAAAACCACAAAGATTTGTGTGTTTTAGTTTATATATGTTGTAAATTACACTTAATTATAAAGGCTTACAACAATAATTTCTCAATTCTAAAATGACTGTTTTCATGACATTAATACTTCCACCCAAGAGCATAATATATATTTCTATTTGTTCCTAAGTTATTTCATGATAAGACATTTTTTTCTCCCCACAGAGGTCCTACATAATACTCATGACATTAACTTAATATAGGATACTTACCCAAATGGAAGACTGTCACCCCACCACAAGATGTACTATGGAGCTTTGGCATGCAACTTTAATTCATTAAACTGGACTTTTCCTCACTTATTCAATTCTATATGAATAGGATGATAAATAACATGTAAATTCTTCACTTGAAATAATGGACAAATTTTTTTTTTTTTTTTTGTATTTTTCTGAAGCTGGAAACAGGAGGCAGTCAGACAAACTCCTGCATGCGCCCGACCGGGATCCACCCGGTATGCCCACCAGGGGGCGATGCTCTGCCCATCTGGGGCGTCGCTCTGTTGCAATCAGAGCCATTCTAGCGCCTGAGGCAGAGGCCACAGAGCCATCCTCAGCGCCCGGGCAAACTTTGCTCCAGTGGAGCCTCAGCTGCCGGAGGGGAAGAGAGAGACAGAGAGGAAGGAGAGGGGGAGGGGCGGAGAAGCAGATGGGCGCTTCTCCTGTGTGCCCTGGCCGGGAATCGAACCTGGGACTCCTGCACGCCAGGCCGACACTCCACCACTGAGCCAACTGGCCAGGGCCATAATGGACAAATTTTAAGATGGTCTAAAACTGATAAAGTCTATAATTCAAAAAGTTTCAATACTACTCTGATATAATTATGTGAATTTCAAAATATTTATAGATTTAAAGCAATTAGATTGTTTATAAACTTGATAAGCAGCATTTTAAATTTCCAAAACTGACTATGGAGAGCTAGTTCATTTTATACAGTGCAGAATATCAAAAATAATTTTAAAATCACATATGTAAATTCCATCTTGTTAAAACAGAAATACTCAAATCCAGAGAGTGTTATTTGTGCCCAGCCTTAATAAACAGTTAGAAGGGAAGAAAGAAAGTTAAAGAAGATAAGCCAACCTAATTGTTTTGGGGAAGAATTGTAAAAAGAAATAATATGTACACACACACAACAGTATTTAAACATGAACTTTGGTTCCTGAAAGATAGTACATTAATATAAAAGTTACTAGAATGCTACAGACAGACAAATATGGAAATCTTTCATGGAATAGTTTCTTTTATTCAGGAATGTACCTGTAATTTCATAAAATAGATCAATAGAAAAAATGCCATATATTTCAAAGAAAATAGTTTCATGCTGGATTTAAAAGGATAGACATATTCTATAAAGCATTATAACTGAGACTAGTTTACAACATAGGATATGTCACTGTGAGCTCCTCAAGGGCTGAGACTACAGGTCATTCTCCCCCAGTACATACTGTTACACATGGCACACAGTAGAAACCTGACTAATGCTAACCCAATGATAAAAGTGAAATAATAAGAAAACAACCAAAAGCTCTCCGGAGAAAGGAAATTATCTCCCACTGGGTAAGTTTACTACTTTCATTATTAGGGTGGAGTACTTCTACTACTTAGGCTACTTTTAAGAACTAGAAGTCAAGCCAGAACATCAAGTCTGACAAATCAATCACTGAGTTCAGAGAAAATTTTTAAACATTTGTGAAAAAATGATCTTCCATTCAAATAACAACATATAGCAGAATGTATACCCTTCCTCACAGACAAATAAATGACTGTTAAAAGATGATGTGCAGTTTGACCAGGTTTTGAAAAATGAAAGGATAATATCAGAGTTAGAGGCCTAAGGTACTCCTTAACATTTAGGACATCAAAGCTCCACCATGCCCCCTTTGCTTTATAGTTTATAAGATGTCCAAGTAAGAACCTTACTGTGTGAAATAAAATAGGAGAAAATATCCAGCAGACGCTAGTTCTCATAAAAATGCTTCAAATACCATTAAGTGATTTACTGTACTAATCCCATAAACTGATTTGGGATTAGCGTTTTGGAAGGTGAATAGGGTAGATTCATATCCTAGTTAAAAGCTTTGAGCTAGGAATCAATTTGGACATAACTCTGTTCTTTCATTCCTTTTGAGTGCCAAGAGCAGCTTGCCACTTGTCTCAGTGAGAGTCTACAGGAGTCGCCTTGAGTCTGCATCTCCTCCACTTGCCCTCACCTTCAAACAGAAGCCACCTTCCAGGAGCCCCAGAGTGCTCTGAAGATGAATTTAGGCCACGGTAGTGACGTGAACATTGCAGCCACAATCTGCCAGAAAATAAAAGCATGTGCTTCTTGTAAGGATACCTTTTCTTTGATATATATTATTATTATTATTCTAGGAACTACTACATTTCAAAAATATGAATTGTCCCAATTTTTCATATACTATAAAAGGGTGAACCCATGCATCTCACATGTGGAAAAAGCAGAGAAAGAGTCTCTGCAGTATTGTTATCTGCAGTTTGCATGTTTTTGTACATATATGTTTAAAGTTACAAACTTGTACATTTTGCTCCCCTCTATGAAATTGCAAAAATATCACTTGAATATCAAATTTAACACCCTTGTCATCTTTCAGGTCCCATATCAGAATGTTGCAAAGATAGGATAGAGACAAAGCACTCTTTTTTATGTCAAGAACAAGGAAACCAAAAGGCTAGAATAACCTGTTGTCTATATTAAATGGAAAATAAAATCCAGTATTTTTTTCTCTTCTTTACATAAACCTAAAAACCATGTTAACACCCTTCCCAATGAAAAACTGATCCATAAGCAAGGAAATAACTTTAAAAATTAGACTTTACCATGTCTGTCCTACCATCATTCTGACTCTCTAACCCTAATGACTGCTCCATAAGAATAATTAAAAACAGCCCTATCTTACTAATTACTGATACATCTTCTTTGTTTATAAAAGGTTCATTTTTTCATACTGCAATGAAAAAACTTTGATATGAAAACAATATTTCAGGAATAAACATCACAAATAGAATTCTTCTCAACATAAAGAACAGTGAAATGAATTCAGGACTGGGGTAATATTAACTACTCATAGTTCCATTTACATGGTTTCTTTACAATTAATGAATATTTGAGAAAGGAAGAATCTTTACATGGATTTTGGGGTAACCACATTCATATATAAGAAACCATTTCTCCATTTCATTTCAAAATGATCATTTCCATCATACTGAAAGTACATTTATTTCTACATGTATGTTACCTGATATGCTGGCAATGCCTCCTCCCATTATTTCAGTAAAAACATTGACAATGGGAAACTATTTTGCAGATTATAATAATCCTAAAGGGGAAACTATCACATCAAATCTCCACATTCTCCCATTATTTCTTCTAATGCATTTGACCCCTTATCTTAGCTATCAGTTAATTCCTTATTTTTTAAACTCTACTAATAAGAAGGACAAGGCATATTGACCATGGGCAGAAAGAGTTTTAACATAGTTGTTGCTTTATTTACCCAGTATTTAGATATTCTGAATTACAGTATGAAAGAGAACCAATCAATATATACTTACTTAAGCTATTGTCTTAATAAAATAATTTTTTTAAAACCCCAACTCTACACTTTACCATTCATGCTTTTATGTATTTGTGTCATGCAAATAATTTTAACAGAGAATTTTATGGTAAACCAAAGGACAGAGAAGTAGAAACGGGGAAGGTGATAAAAGATCAGAAACATAGAAAAAAATATGTAACTCTGACCTCAGAAACAGAAAAAACTAAGCTAAGAAGTCACAGTTGGGACTATTTTTATAAAAGTGATGAATTAACATACCAAATACTAGTATATATCTCTATATCTTAAATTAAAGAGCCTCATTTTGGAGCCTCTTCTCCTATTCAAAAAAGTAACTTTGATATTTAGAAAAGTAACTCTTTGATATTTATAATGTTTAATATATCCTTCGGTTAAAAATATTGAACCCAAGATATTTTCTATAATTATAATATGTGGTAATTGATCCTCATATTACATATTATAGTGTATTTTTATATTTTATTTATTTATTTATTTTTTATTTTTTGTGTGTGTATTTTTCTGAAGTTGGAAACGGGGAGGCAGTCAGACAGACTCCTGCATGCAACCGACCGGGATCCAGCCGGCATGCCCACCAGGGGGCGATGCTCTACCCATCTGGGGCGTTGCTCTGTTGCAACCAGAGCCATTCTAGTGCCTGAGACAGAGGCCACAGAGCCATCCTCAGTGCTCAGGCCAACTTTGCTCCAATGGAGCCTTGGCTGCGGGAGGGGAAGAGAGAGACAGAGAGGAAGGAGAGGGGGAGGGGTGGAGAAGCAGGTGGGCGCTTCTCCTGTGTGCCCTGGCTGGAAATCAAACCTGGGACTCCTGCACGCCAGGCTGACGCTCTACCACTGAGCCGACCAGCCAGGGCTATTTTTATATTTTTAAGCAGTAATCAAAAATAAAAATAAATGTTGACATAAATTTAAGAGTATTTTATTGTATTTCAATTCCGTGAATATTTAAAAATTCACCCATAGTTGGTATGGAAACTATTCACTTGCTATACTATTCAATTACCTATAACAGGCTTCAGAAAACTATGTCTTATGGGCTAAATTCAGCCTGTGACCTGCTGTCTAGCCTGTGAGTTAAGAATGTTTTTTACGGCCTGACCTGTGGTGGCTCAGTGGGTAGAGCGTCAACCTGGAAATGCTGAGGTCACTGGTTCAAAACCCTGGGCTTGCCTGGTCAAGGCACATATGGGAGTTGATGCTTCCAGCTCCTTCCCCCTTCTCTCTCTCTGTCTCTCCTCTCTCTCTCTCTCTGTTTCTCCCTCTCCTCTCTAAAATGAATAAATTAAGAAAAAAAAACTAAAAAAAAAAAAGAATGTTATTTATTTATTTATTTTTTAATTTTTTTTACAGAGACAGAGAGAGAGAGTCAGAGTGGGGGATAGACAGGGACAGACAGACAGGAATGGAGAGATGAGAAGCATCAATCATTAGTTTTTCGTTGCATATTGCGACACCTTAGTTGTTCATTGATTGCTTTCTCATATGTGCCTTGACCGTGGGCCTTCAGCAGACTGAATAACCCCTTGCTTGAGCCAACAACCTTGGGTCCAAGCTGGCAAGCTTTTTGCTCAAGCCAGATGAGCCAGCGCTCAAACTGGCAACCTCGGGGTCTCGAACCTGGGTCTTCCGCATCCCAGTCTGATGCTCTATCCATTGCGCCACCGCCTGGTCAGGCTGTTTTTTACATTATCAAAGGGGAAGAAGAAGGTGGCAGAAGGCAAGAAAGATGAGCAGAAAGAAGAGAAAAAAAAGAGGAGACAGCAGCTGTGCATAACCAACAAAGCCTAAAAAAATTTACAGAATAATGTCTTTTATAGAAAATGTTTTCTGACCCAAACCTAGATAATCCTCTTCTCCCAGTGATACAAGCCCCTGTGTTAGTAACTATGAATTTGTAATATATTCATTTAATGTTACATGTTTAATAATACATATGTAATCTATGTTTTCAAGACTTTCCTATCCTATTGTCTCCACTTTTGCTCACTCATGTAAATTTGTCAACCTTCAAAATTATGAATGTTTAGTCCTAGAGCTTCCTACTAAGTTTCTATTATATACCCAGTCAGCTCAAAAATTTGTTGGAGAATTGGCAACTATAAAATGTGCTTGGTTTCATTCACTCTCTGCCTACCTGCTCCAATGTCTTCTATTGGAATATCTGGTTTTAATGACTTATCATGAGATAGAAAACCACTTGCTACCAAAAGCATCTTCAATCAGCCCTAGCCTTTCCAATCCTGTTGTTTAGTGTATGTAAGGCCTCTAAAGCTGTCACTGGAGAACTTAACCTCTTTGTAACCCTGTTTAAAACCAGATAAATCCACTTTCAGCTGCAAGTTGGTGAGGTAGCAGGTGGTGAGATCATCCACAAAGCTAATCCCTATGTATTAGTGAGTGTTCCAGTGTTTAGTTCGTTCACTGAAGAGTGGCCATTTTAATTCAAGGGGACCTACAATATTACTTAAGCTTCCTAAATTGCTAGCTTCTTTACTTTTGCTACAGCATATCTTAAAGTAATTCATCTTTAACTCTAGGGTCCAAGATTCTGATCCAATTCATGTCACCACGGATGGTCAACAGAGTCAGTCCAGATTCAAGAGAACACAAAGATGTTTGGAAGTCAAAGCCCACTCACATTTTTTTTTTTTTACAGAGAGAGAGTCAGAGAGAAGGATAGATAGGGTCAGACAGACAAGAACAAAGAGAGATGAGAAGCATCAATTATCAGTTTTTCATTGCGACACCTTAGTTGTTCATTGATTGCTTTCTCATATATGCCTTGACCGTGGGTCTTCAGCAGACCGAATAACCCCTTGCTCAAGACAGCGACCTTGGGTCCAAGCTGGTGAGCTTTGCTCAAACCTAAGGAGCCCCCACTCAAGATGGTGACCTCAGGGTCTCTAACCTGGATCCTCCGCATCCCAGTCTAACGTTCTATCCACTGCGCCACCACCTGGTCAGGTCCACTCACATTTTTAATGTTGATTTGCATTTCAGCCTGGCTTGAAACCAAAGTTATCCTAAAGTCTAGGGTACTGGGATGCTGGCCACCAAGTGAGAGTTTAAACCTAAATGGAGAAGGTTACAGATCTGTAGTTGCTGCTGATTATTAGGACTTGTTGGTTCTGCCAGTGATTTACTTGGGATATCAAAAATACATGTTTTAAGATAGTTTAAATATCCATCCCCCACTTACTATAGCAAAGATGTCTTTTCTAAAACTTGTTTATTTGATTTCATTCATCCCAAATTGGACATAATGTTAAGAGTCATGAGGATGTTTGGTTGGAAATATAATTTATCTCTAACCCTTTTAAACATAATATTTTGCCAAATTTTTCACATTAAATTCTGACACATAACATATTCAACTAGTTGTTATATACCTCCTACATGCAAGGCAACCTTGTAGACATATAAGAATTCTAAAAGTGAATAAGACAATATGTGATTGTTAATAGATTTGCAGTGTAATAGGCATAAGTACAATATATATGTATACAACTATATACACCAGAAATTATAAAGCTAGTAGCTTAAAGATGATACAAAATGTTATGATTCTCAAAATAGACCAGATTCTGCATAGGTAATACATAGGAAATCCTTCATAGAAATGTGGTATCTGTGCTAAGGCCTAAAAGACTAGTAATGTTTAATACTCAAATGGAGCAGGAGCAAATCTTAGACCAGGAGAATAGCAAGAAAAAATGGAAAGCTGACTAAATAAAGAGCATGTTTGTGAAGGTATACTTGACTGTAACACAGGAAATGATATATATATATTAAAAAAGAGGGATCAAATTCAATATGGAAACCTGATTTTCCTACTAAGGAGTTTAGAAATAATTCAGTGGCCAGTACAAAATCACTAACATTTACTCATAAGGCAAAGGTATTATTTAGTGAAAATATGTATTGGCTTCTTTCTCTACATCAAGACAGACACAGCCCATAAACTTAAGGATTTTATTGTATAATGGAGGGACAGAACAAGCAAATACAATGTAAGGTGAGATGATTTACTATAGAGGTTGGTAAAAACTGTCTTTAGTAAAATTAAGCTAAGACAACTAAAGAATTACGAAGAGAGAGCAAAAATGCTGAGAGGTTACAGTGATAAGGAGCAGTGGGTGCCCTGGAAAGGCATCTGTAGTTTCGGACTCAGCAACTAGATCTGAATTCCAGCACAAACACTCTCTGGACAACTTGGTTGACCTTTCCTTTAGTTTCCACAAAGATATGAAATGAATTCATATTGCCTACTCCCGAGAGCCTTGTGAACATTAACTGGGATAATACATGAATAGAACTTGGCATCAGGTAGGTAATCAATAGTGGTAGCAATTATTACAGCAGCCAAAATAAGAGGAAATGAGAGCTGCAGTAGGGTGTTGGTGATGGGAACACAAAGGAAAAAGTGGGAGGAAGGTACATTCAAAAGCACACTCCCTAGCTGTGGATATCAAATGATTGCATGCTTGTTTTAAGCAGCACGTGTTTCCTTGTCTCATCTAAAGACATCCTTATTAAAGGAGGGAAGACTAAGCCAATGCAAGTGATTCTTGGCTTACAGTCTATATTTTGAAGGACCGTATCCTATAGGACTTGGTCATTGGCCGGATATAGTGGAAAAATAAAAGTAAAAATTCAAAAATGGTCAGAGCAAATGTTGTTAATTCAAAGATGGTAAATCCTTAACACACTAATAGATGAAATCCAAAGAGTTTAAGAATCACCCTTGAATATAGGTTTGTATGAATGTTTGCTGAGAAGAATAGCCATAGCCTTCATCACATACTAAAAGGGATTTCTATTCCCAAAAGTTTAGTTTCATGATTTAGACAGTATAGGTGTAAATGGCATAATAATTAGGAATTGAAATGAAAAAGTCAGAACAGCTTATTTAGTCTGACACATCTTGCTGGCAATTGGTTCTATGACCAAAAATTAGGTATCTCATTTTTCCCAGAAGCTAAATTTAGGAGGCAACTGTGGAAACAGGAGAAGAAAAAGGAACATCATAGGAATGGGGAAAAAAATCTTCAAAAAAGGAAAAATAAAGGGAGAAAATAAAAGATGACCAAGACCTAAAAGTCTACATAATGTCTTTTTGGAGTAGATAGAAATGAGTGCCCAGTGGAGGCGACCAAGAAGAGACCTGAGCTCAGTCGGGGAAGCCATGAGAAATACAAGTTTCAAAAAGTAAAAGAAGGCCCTGGCCGGTTGGCTCAGTGGTAGAGCGTCGGCCTGGCGTGCAGAAGTCCCGGGTTCGATTCCCGGCCAGGGCACACAGGAGAAGCGCCCATGTGCTTCTCCACCCTTCCCCCTCTCCTTCCTCTCTGTCTCTCTCTTCTCCTCCCGCAGCCAAGGCTCCATTGGAGCAAAGATGGCCCAGGCGCTGGGGATGGCTCCTTGGCCTCTGCCCCAAGCGCTAGAGTGGCTCTGGTTGCAACAGAGCAATGCCCTGGAGGGACAGAGCATCGCCCCCTGGTGGGCAGAGCGTCGCCCCTGGTGGGCATGCCCGGTGGATCCCAGTCGGGCACATGCAGGAGTCTGTCTGACTGTCTCTCCCCATTTCCAGCTTCAGAAAAATACAAAAAAAAGAAAAAATACTTGTTTTAAGTTCATAATTTGCAACATTTTCTCTGAAGAAAACAGGATTACAATTAAAAGCCTCTTTGAATTTTCATTGATATTCTATTTAAATAGCTTAGTCTGATAGCAAAAGAACCATAATTTAGAGGAAGGTGAGATCACTGAGATGCAGACTGGCTTAATACCTAGAATTTTCCATTCCCAAAAGATAAGTGCCCCCAGTAGCCACAGAGACTGATTCAAAAGCCAATTACTTCTGTGTGCCTCTATCCCCTACTTGGTCTGATTTGTGGTGAAGGCTACTCACACAGGGAAAATGTCAAATAAAACATTCACTGTCTCCATAAAATACCTTCATATTACAAGAGGATAATCCTGCTTCTTTGAACTAGCTAAAAGCTGACCTTCCCTCACTCAAAACGGCCTGTAAGAGTCCCAGGACAGGTTGTTCTGACATTCTTTTAACATCATCTCATCATCACAGCCAAAACTAATCACAAGAATATTACCCGTTGACAGGTGCATTTATTCTGTCAATTAAATCAGATGGTTAAATCGAAATGTGCCCCAAATCTCTCTTGTTTGCATTATCCATATTGGCGTTTCTTGGCCGTGGTTCATTGCTGGCTGGAAGTCGTCCAGCCCCCACAGAGTCACTTTGCAATATTGTGCCAGCAAGTTTCCATGCTCTGCAGCAGCCGCTCCGGAGAGGCCAGAACAGCACTACAGGACTGACCTGGAATGTTATATTGCTTCACTAAGATTTATTAAAAAATGGAAGGAGGGAGACTTAGATCAATGTTTTTGGAATAGAATAGGATATATCACCTCATGGCTAAGCACAGGTGACATGTGGGCAATGAAGCGAAGATGCTAAAGACAGGCAGTGAAAAAGGCTCAAGGAAGGATAAACCCAGCCATATTTAGCTGGATGCCACCAGCTTTCAGTCTCTCTTCTAAAACTCCCCTCCATCAGAGTGACCAAAGAAAAGCAGTCCCCTAACAGCTGACTCTTTCTGTTCAAACAATTTTCCCAAGAAGATATGCAAATATACCCATAACAAGCTACGGAGCCTAAATTCCAAACCATATTCCCATGCTCTCCAAATAGGGTGTAAATTTATACATTTTGGCCACAATAAATTATTACACTGAGGCACATTAAGGACAGGTCTAAAATTCTAGCTCCTGATGGAAACCTGAAGTGCCAGGATATTTTGGCTCCCATTTAGAAATTTCTCCCTTTTTTTCAGCCAGTGATACCACCTAAGCGTAGCTATAAAAATGCCTGTTTCATTTTTGTTTGTTTTTAACAACAAGGGTGCATTCAAAAAGCAAATAGTTCTGCTTTGGAGAGAATGAATAGAAAATCCAAATTGAAATGAAGAGGTAATGAGTGAAAAAGTATCTAGGGCATGAACAAGAGTTGACATGTTAGACTATAATGGTAGAGTCATTGGATAATACCATGTCTTCTAAAGGTATGTTTGGACAAAACTTACTTCAAATTTCATTCTGTGCATTATCTACCTGAAAGGCCCTAATGGTCTCTTGAAAACATCTCAGACTCTCAAACATTTGTGTAGACTGCTGTTTCTAAAGTATTGCATTATCTTGTCTAAATATTAGGAAATTCTAGTCATCTATAACTGTATTAGCTTTTATGTCAATGTGCATCATCTATACAAGGAGCCGAGATGATTTTCCACAATGTTTTGACTAAATACAGAGTCAGTGATTTTTTTTTTTTTTTTGGTCAAGCTTTTTACCTTTATGTAATGGCATACAATTATAGCCACTCAACTCTCATTGACTCTAATGGTTTAGTCCCCCCATACCACTTAAAGAATATGGATCTATGATTTATTTCAGAGGACAGTTACAGTCGGATATCTATTCTGGCCGATTTGTAACACTGGTCTTCTGTACCCTCAAGAGAAGCTATTTTAGCAAATTTAGTAAATTTTTATTTGAGCACTTCTAAAAAAGGTATATTTTTATACCCAAGAGAATTATTTGATTTCTAGCTTTCTAATTAAGACTTAGGACATAGATTACACTTAATAAAAATATGTATTAAGATTGCCAGGGTCAAAAACAGTCATCAAATGTGCACACTAACCAGTTCTGGGGATTTATCATCCAGGAGTTCTACAATATCAGAGCCAGTCCAGCAAGACTGCTAAGGACAAGAAACAGGAGAACCAGATGCAGAGCACGGCTGATCTGCATTTTAAATAATTATTTCTCAAGGATACAGTCAATATCAAATAGAATCTATTTGTTAAAGTCTGACTCTAGTATATAATTTCTTGATGTGAAAGTAATGATAAAATGTTTCTTAATAGTCCCACTGCCAGGCTAATATAAAAACTACCACTAAAGGACCAAGCCTAAAATCAGAAGTGCCATATCAAAAGGTACAATTAACTATATAGAATTTTTGTGTCCTAGGCATTGTGTCAAGTGCTTGGCAAATATTATCTTATTTGATTTTGACAAGTCTATGATATATGATTTTTATACCCATGTGACAGTTGAGGAAACTGAGACTCAGAGAGTTTCAATAACTTGACGATAATATGTAAATAAAGTAGACAAGATTAAGTTCAATTCCTTCAGACCACAGAAACTGAACATTAAACTTCTATATTCTACTGTTGTCTTTGACTATGCTTGGTATATCTGGGTAGGATGCAGATAATTGATTTTTATTTATTTTTTTATTAATTTTAATGGGGTAACATTGATAAATCAGGGTACATATGTTCAGAGAAAACCTCTCCAGATTATTTTGACGGGTGAATTAAAAAGCTTTGGTACATATATACTATGGAATACTACTCAGCCATAAGAAATGATTGCATTGGATCATTTACAATAACATGGATGGACCTTGATAACATTATACTGAGTGAAATAAGTAAATCAGAAAAAACTAAGAACTATATGATTCCATACATAGATGGGACATAAAAATTTTTATTTTAAATAGTTTAAAATTTTGCACCTTGTTAAGATGATACAGTCCCCTTACATGAGGAAATGACTCTTGATAATTCAAGAATTCAAACTCATTATTAGAAAGCGAGGGAGAAGGAGGAGGAGGTAGAGGGAGAAAAAAAAAAAAAGAAATCAATGTTACAGAAAACTGAGACTGTTAAACTTTGCCACAAATCTGATTTTGATCATTTCATAGAAGACTGAGATCCCCCTAATTTCTTTCTTTTTAGCACTAAAACTTTCATAATTTTCAAGATGTGTCATACATTCAGATGGAAAAAGATGATAGTTGTACATGATTTCAAATCAATTAAAAATTCAGACTCTAATAAATAGTTTAATTTTCCATAAGGTTATTCTATTGGCAGATATACTCTATCCTACCACACTAATCCTTTCATATGTGCATTGCAATAGATCTAATTCACGATATATAATTAACATATCTGTTAGTTGAGATGAAAATAAGAAATCCTCAGGTTATCTCAATCCTTTAAAAAGTCAGTCAAAGCTACTTATTGAGGGCATTTTCTTGTCTTTAGCTCCGAATTCAGGATAGTCTCTGCCATGAATATGTTCTACTAATTGGATTCTAGCACTTGTGATCTAGTTCTAATACAATTCACAAGAGCCCTTCACTTTTGCCCTTTCCAGGGCTCACTCTTGGTGAAAACATTTTCAATTCCTTGAGATTGGCCCAATTACTTAGCAGCACACCCTTAGTTTAAAGGAAGAATAATTGCAATCCCTTTCTTCCTGCTTCATTTTTTTTTTGGACGTATTCATGAGTAGAAAGCCACTAACCTAATTTTTTAAAGTACTAACAAATAATCGTTCCTTATATTCACCCTAGTAGTGGTGCTATGAGCCGATAAGGATGATCTCATTGTACAGCACCATCAAATGCTCCCCAATCTTACACGTCTAAATACTTTCTACAGTTTAAAATTTATTTCAATTTCTACCTCCTCAATTAGTCTCTCTTATGGAGACTTTCCATAGTAATCTTTTGTAACCTCTGTTTTTTCTAACCAGTCATGACTGTCTCTGTCTATATTATATATTTTATCATTTAACTGGGTACAATTCAAGGTCTGGAACTGTTCTTCAATTGTTTGTATATCTCCCCAAAATTCAAATCTCTCCATTACAATCATAAACTGAGGACCGACTTTGTTTTGTATTTTTTTTCTTATGCTCTAATTCAGTTTCCCAAGAAAATATATGTAAGTCCTTAAAACTTTATCAAACATGTTCCTAGCATGTTGTGAATACAGTAGTGACAAAAAAATAGTTGTTGAATTTAGATAGAATCCTATCACTTTTGGTGACTTCAAGTTTTAAGATTCAGCTTCCTAAAGAAATACCTCTTGCCTTTTGATTATTGGTCAACAAGGAAGAAAAATTAGTTGACACCAACTACTTTAGATTGAAGGACTAATTTATGTTGTATCCCTATAGGTTACGTTGTCACTAAAGAAGCTGCAGAAATGTGAGACACTACCACTTAAGATAGGCTTCTCTTTTCTGGCCCTGGTTTATCCAGTATTTGTTTTGAATGTGGTCAACAACAGGCAATGGAAGCTGGTTTAAGTGAGAATATGTAAAACCACAACCACTGATTTTTACCCATCTGATAGGGTTATCAGTCCCATTTGGAATTTGATAAAAGCTATGTGCTAAAATAAAATGCAAGAGCAAACACCAAAATTCCGTAAATAAATTAGGCCCATGCTTGAATCAGCTTAATATAAGCTCACTCAACTCAAACTTGACTTTTATTCCAAAGACCAACTAAGCATCACATCAATGTCAACAAACACAAAATAGGAGAAAAGAGGGCCCTGAAAAATGGCCAGATTTTTCACATTGCATCCAATATGAGTTTTTATTTTCCTTTGGGTTGAGCTTTGGCACCATTAATTAGTGACTTCACTTGGGAGTAAACGAGTATCAACCATCTGACTTCCATTTGTCAGGAGTTTCTGATAGAAGAAGAAAAAAACAAAAAAAAAAATGAATGCATGGTAAATTCCAGGTTACCTGTGCTCCTCAAGGGCTTGGCATATGACTAAGCAAATACACTAGCCCAACTGATCCACCTTTCCAAATGAATGGGCCTGGCTCCAGAAAACACAAATATTATAAGGTTGCCTGGACTGCCAGCTGCCTCAATTTTAGCACAATGATTTAATGTATTTTAAATAAATGTAACATAAGGAAAAAATGCTTTGTACAAATTGGTCATCTGTTGTTTTTCTGGCTGGCTCCATGATTTATGTAATATATCAGTAGAACGACATCTCTCTATCTGTCTCTTGGATAACAAAGTACATATGAAAGTTTTATGATAGTGCTTTAACCCCCTGATGACTAGAAAGGTCTTATAAACAATTTATTTCTTATCTAGCATCGAAATGAGTTAGAGATGCCATCAAATATTCAAGTATTTTATTCTTTGCCTGTTTCACTTCCCTTCTCCTGGAAACCATTATGTGCCTCACACTCAAGGCTACTGCATTAGTTTTCTCCTTTTGCAAAAAAAGACAGCACTCAAGATTTGGGTGACATCAGCTTCTACTCAAACTAACATTAACTAAATTGCCATATCTCAAATTAGTCTTTACTGATGTAGTGTTAATTATAAAGGCCACGTATGTATATTTACAGTCTATTCCTTCTTTTCTCAAGAAAAAAAAAATAGAAATAATATATTCCTTCAGTGTAGCAAAGCATAATGCAAATACTGTATTTTTGGTAGAGTACCAACACCCGGGATGACATCAGCACAAATCACTGGAGCAAGAAAGAGAACAATTGTTTTTAACCTATTTTGGATCATACACACACATATTGTAAAAATCTTGAGAAAACTTGGAACCCATTCCCCAGAGCAATGTATACTTGCTCCTACATAAAATTTTGCATAAAATTTCAAGAGGTTCACAAGCCAGAAGAACATAACAATATGACTTTTTTTATGTCTTTCAAATATAAAGCATTATTTTAGCACTCTAATTAATCCCACAGGAATAACATAGTAGATTTGTGTTGTAGCTTGCTTGTAACAATTGTTCCTGGGCTAGTTAGCTTTTTTTGGAGCTAATGAGGGAGGAGGTCATAGGTTCAATTCATTTAGGGGTCAGTTGGTTGTCATCAAAAGAAAAGACCTTTGCCATATTTCTGGCCTGCCATCTTGCAAATTTATGCATTTTTCTCACCAATGAGAGAATGGATGGCTAAGAACAAATCATCATTTTCTTTCTGAAAGGAAAACTCCTAAATGCTTTTCCATGCTTTGGGGATATCAATAATTATACAATTATTGGAAATATCAATGTGTTAGAAAGAATATGAGGGTCAAGAGAATAGAACCAAAGTCTTCCATGCACTAGATGACTATGTGACTTTGAACAAGTTATTTGGCTTCTCTAGGTCTGTTCTCTCATTCAATAAACAAGTCAGACTAAAAAACTAGAAACATATTAACTAGCAAGTTCTAATATTAAGGATCACTATATAGGAAGGACTAAGAATTGTATATAGTAGCAAAAATGAAAATACCTGTGAAATGGGTAACCCTGAGAGTATATATGTATATTCAACAGTAACACAAAGTTCCCAGAGGGAAGCATTCTTACCGCTATCATTGATTATGGGGACACTTAATTCACAGCAAATGCTACATACTGATTTACTCTCATAATTGACACACATAAATTTACATTAGTAGATATATATTTGATGTTGGAAGCTGTGCTCCTTAGCTCCTGAGGAAGAAAACACACATGCACCAGTAACTTAACAAAGGAGGAAACTATAATTTTAAAAATATTTAAAGCTTCCTTGGTTCAACAGAAAGAAACACAAGGATATCTTAAAACCATTTTCTTCTATAAGCTAGAAATATCAGATGGTTTCTCTATACAGGCTGATTTAAAAAATTATAGGTTAAAGCATATAGTTGCTTAACTCAACTCACTGTTAAAATACTACATACTTTGAAATCTCTCTGTATTTTATTTTTTATGCCCCCCCCACACACACACACGGATAGAAACTATTACATAGTTGTGTTTCATGGTTTTGGGTTTTTGTTTTGGGGGTTTTGATTGTTTGTTTGGTAACACCAAAAATACCTGTACTTTCATTTATTTTATAGCCTGGTAATTTGGCGACAGAGCCCATGTAAGAGAATATAGTGTGGTATGCCTGTGTGGCAGTATTAAGTGAGGAAGGCATATGTTTCTTAGCCCCACCATGCTGTCAGTGATGGTCCCTCACCCCGTATAGATTAGCTTTTTTCTATCAGATAGGCCTGCAGCAGGTAGAATGCCTTTTTTACAGGTGTTTGGTGGTAATCTCACACAAAATAATGATTTCCAAGGGGAATAAGGCTATGTAAAACATCCAGAAATAGCAACTTGTTTTCAGTTAAAATGCAATCCACAGGGGTCTGCCTCAGACTCTTAATTTATTGTATTATCTTTATATATCATAAGTGACTGCCTGTCTCTAGATAACTGACAGAGTGTCCAGAATATTCAGAGCTGTCTGGTTTTGATCATGTTATAGTTTGTCTAGAAAAACATTAGAAGCAAACTTTTATACCACTAGAATAGATTGTGACCAAAACTGAAAATATGTTTCATCAGAAAGACGGCTTCATGTTAAATTCCAAGGAAGGGTATAATTTCTGGTAAAGAGGTTAAAAAGTCATGAATTGTTAAATATGTCCACAATACAAAACCCCCTCTTGCAAGTTGTCATTGTAGCCCCTTGTAATTTGCCTTTTTTTTGGTACCATCTAAGACACAGCAGCAATAGGCAGAAACATACAAGTCAAGAAGGCCCTCGACTAAGCAGAAGGTTAAGCATGGGCACTGACAACTCCATCATCTGAAATTATATTATCATGGTTTCCTTGAGCTTGAGAGAATTCTCCTCCACTGACTCACGTGCTGCCCAAATTAAAGTGTAGGTGCGCACAGCCTCAAAGAGCAAATCAAACGAGAGAGAGGGTATAAAAACAATACAAGTGGAGAAGCATGAAGTTTATATTTTCATGCTAATGTGCTGGTAAGAAAAGGGCTCCATTTGGGGAGCAATAAAGAAGGGAGTGGGGGAAGGCTGTGAGCAGATCTCAGTAAAAAACACAGAGGCTTTCTATGCAGATGGGGGATTTAAAAGAAGTAAAATGATAACCACATAGTCAAGAGACTAGAAAAGAGACCTTGATGTTTGATAGTTGTAATAACCTGCAGAGTGCTCTAATGGCTCGGGGATCAGGTGCAGAGCTACAGCAATAACGAGAACTGAATAATTATCTCAGCCGTATCTGTATCACCAAAGTCCCAGCGTATGAGCTATATAAGGAGGCTTCTGCTGCCTCTCCAAGATTTCCTGAAATGTTAAATCACTGATTTGGGAGCACTTCCAGCATTAGTACTGCCCAGTTAGAAAGAAATAAAGCCCAGAATTCTCCTGTGGCAGTTCTAATGTCTTTGTTAATTATGAATTATGGGTAAACATGCAGACTCACAGAGGTCACGGCTGTCAGCAACAATAGTTTTCAAGAAGGATTTTTACGAGGGTCTTTTTCACTCCACCATAATGTCCATTTTATATACATAAACAGAGCAAGGCATACAAAAAATGGTGTTTGCTTTTTTAGGGGAGTTGTATTTTTTCCCCTTTTCCTCCCCCCCTCCTCTCGTGTAGAGGCATGTAACCACAGCCAAGGCAAAGCGGTTCCTAACTAGAGTTCTCCTCTGTGACTGGCAACAGCTGCACCATTCCAAGGACTAGGTAGAGTCACTGGGGCTGAGACTCGGTTAATGATCAGACACTGAAAACCACCTCTTTCTAGTTACCAGAGTAAACGGCCAGTTGGGTAAGCCATCAGCAGTGGTCACCTTTCACATACAATGGAGAAACAAAAGCTGCATACAGTATGCTTGATTAACCTCACTTAAATGGTAATGCTGATCTCAAATCTATCCCAAGAGTGTCTATAAACAGGATTAAAATTATATTATGTGTGGATCCAGCCCAACAAAAGCAACTGGCACAAAATCATTTTAATTAGGTGCTAGCGGCTGTAACTCACTCAACATTGGCATTAATTCTTTTTGTCCCATCAAAGAACTTCTGCACCTTACCCTAAGACGGGGTGAGTGTAGAATAAAGGAGATCCTCAGTGGACAGTAATTCACTTCTGGGCCTCAGTTTCACACATAATGTGCAGGTAAGACAGTACAACCAGATCAAAATTTGATCAGAATATTTAGACAAGCTGTGACTATCTATGTCCATAACTTTTTCCAGGTAGACAGATTATTAAAAAAAAAAAAAAAAAAAAAAGGCTTGGCAAATTTTACCAATTTTTGCCAAACATCAGATTACATTAGAATTAGTACTCACTTTGGAGGCTATTTTCTTTGCACGTAGCAAACTTAAGAACTACACGAACCTCTCCATATCGGAAAACTAGACTGCAGTGCCAAGCCTCCCTCATTTATCTTTCTTCCCTTTTCTCTCTTGGTCCATTTAAGTGACATTTTCTCATCATGGGGCCTATGAGACCTTTCCAGGTTCTAGCTCAGAACAGATGTCACAGAGCAAACTTCCACTGACCTTTCTTGAGAAAGGTCCTTTGTTTCTTTGAACTGACTTTTAAGATGGCCCATCCAAGGTTAATCATACCCCGTATCTGGACAAGAGTTCTGCCCAGCCCAAATGTTTCCTGACAGCATGGCCTCACTGTACATATCTGAGTTATCTGCAAGCCTTTCCATTTTAAGAAACATCAATCTATTTTAAAAACTGTTTTTCCCATAGAAAGAGCACCTAAGAATGAGTTGATCTTTCTTAACCAATTTAGAAGGGTATACGAAGAAGAGTCCCACAGACGCAGTGCCCAGTCCCTTCCCAAGGCCTACGTTCCCCCTCTGCCCTGCTAGAAAGGGCAGCTAGAGGCATGGCACATTTCTTTTACAATATAACTCCTAAGAAATTTATTAAACCAATACTTACTAAATCTCCATGAAGAAACAGGCATCGTCTTTCCAATCACCTCATGAACCTCGACTGCATGATTCACCAGTCCTGGGTAGCTCTGAGACAGTACCTGCACCTGGGCTTTGCCCCCAAGGATTCCGATGTGACTGCTTATGTAGTCAACACATATTTGTCGTTATTATTAATATCACTACATAGATAAAGTGAATTAACCAAAGTAAAAAAATAAAGAAGGGGGGGGGGATTTGTCATTGGCATTAACTGGGAATTTTTAAATAAGCAAATATACAGATATAGTTTTCTAACTTAGAGGGTAATGACTTGTAGCAAATCTGGCCATAAATACCTTCAAGTTCTGGAACAGCGTGGTGAATAAACTGGATTACTCTGAATAATACGCAAAAATGTAGAAGTAAGGAAGAAAGAGAAAGTCGGATTTGATGTGCAAGCCTAGTGAAAGTTAAGGCAAAGTCTCTCTGAGTGACACAGAAGAAATGTGTCTGGGCTTCCTTGAGAAGCCACATGGACAGTAAAGAAAGTGATAATGAGAGGAAGAAATCCAGAGTAACAGATAAATGAGCTACTTTGCCAGGTGATTTTTGAATAGGGAAAAAGAAATTGTTTTATAGAGTCTGTAAACCAATTCTCTTTTCATAATTTTAAAAATCTGCTTGGATTAAGAAACCAAACCATGTCTCCTAGGAGCGGAATATTTTTACAGTATCTTATGTTACTGTAAACAACATATGTTAACAACAAATCTTGCTATATTTAAATTTTTTTTTAAATTTTATAAAAAGTCACCTTCTGCACCAGATTACCAAGGTTTAGAGAACCTCAGGAGTCAGGAAGAAAAGAGTGGGATTGATCTTGAGTTTGGCAATGGTTATCATGAGAGAGGCAATTTGATCTATGTAAATGTCTCCTTGAATCAAGCATCTATTTTTCCCCTTACTCTCATTTTCACTTTTGCCTTTTAATGTTGCCTGAATCTATTCTAAGTGTCCTTTGCCATGGCAACACCTGCAGGTGAAGGCCCTGCTCCTCGCTGCCAGTCTTGCCAGTGATAAAGAGGCAATTAATCACTGCACAAGGAGAGGAGCGCAATCTCCAAGACACCCAGGAACAATTTGTGTATGAGGGTGTCCCAGAAGCACCCTCTTCTCACAGGTGTTTAACCTGTTTAACCATACACTGGGAAAAGGGAAATAAAACAAAGACCCTTTCTCCCTCTGTTGTTAACATTTTATCACTCATCTCCCCAAGACTGATGCATTCTCTAAATTTGTACTAACACCCCCAAGGAGTCAAAGTTACTTCAGCAAAATGTCATAGGCCCGCAGAAGAGGAGACCTCTGTTTGCTCTCCCTCTCCTACATCTTAAGGCCCATAAAGATTTGAGGCCAGCTCTACACTACCCCTTAGAGGCAAAACTACAATGGCCAGGGCCAAGATACATGAATTACATCCTTGCCTTCTGGGCCTCTGCCAATCATGTCCCATTTCTGAAAAGACTCTTATTCAGAGATGTTTCAGTTAAATCACCTATGCTTCATATTCATGCCATCAATAAAAACAGAATGCTATCTACTTATGTTTGATGTTACAGCTTTTCGATTCAAGCTGTTAGAGCACTTCATGAATCTTGTCTGGGTGCCAAGTAATGCCTTTCTCCCAATGGACAAATAGGCACATAGCAGTCAAGAATCTGACCTCACAGGAGTCAACATCAAGGCTAGAAAGAGCCCTAAAGAGCTGATATTCTAACCACCCACTTACCCAGCTTCTCTTGGTTGGTTATTATTTCTACAAAGCTTTACATACTTTGGCAGGTCAAGGAGACCACATGTGACAAAGTAGTATTGTTTACCTGTTGAGACTCACTGTAAAGTGTTCAGTGTGATTTAAACTTTATGTAAACTTGCTATTTCTTTTCGTTTACAAAGTTGACATATTATTCTCTAATGTTTGCAATAGATGGGCCTGACTCTTACTCTGATTAAGATAATTACAGGATTTGAGCTTTACATAAGGCCTAAAAATATAAATTTACAGATAAAGCCTCTATGTCCAATTGTTCTACTTTTGGGAATTCCCTTCTATGAACCTAGCTGTCAGTGATGTTATATTTACTCTTCCACCAAATGTCAAATCAATGCTTTTTTTTTTTAAGATTCATTGATTTTAGAAAGAAAGAGAGAAAGGCAGGGATGGGGAGAAGCAGGAAGAATCAACTCATTGTTGCTTCTTGTATGTGCCTTAACAAGGCAAGCCTGGGGCTTTGAACCGGTGACCCCAGCATTTCAGTTCAACACTTTATCCACTGCACTACCACAGGTCAGGCCAATCAAAACTTTCAAGAGTAAGTTTTGCTGTGGAAACCCCTGAGGTCAAATGTCAGGAGGTTAGCAGCAAGCAACTGACAATCATCAGTCTCATGAATCATCTTGATGACCCAAAGAATGTTCCCAGTGACCACTGATTCCACTCTGCTCTTGCCTCGGTGTCTATGAAATCAGTATGACTACCTTCTTCCAACTTTCTCAAGTAATAAGATTCCTTTCTAGTTGTTGGGATCATGGACTGATTCCCTGTGGGTTTTCAGATCTTGTTTTAAGAATCAATGATTCATTGCTAACCACTGGTCCTGTTAGTTCTGCCTCCTAAATATCTTACATCCATCTCCTTTCGAACCAAATGTCTACTTACTCAAGTTCTTTCTTGTAAGTATATATAGATTTTAAACTACTCAAGGGAAAAGGATTTTTTGCCTGTTTTCTTCACTAATATATATAGTTCAAACACTGAGAACACAGTACATATTCTGGGATATAGTAGGCACACACACACACAAATATAAGTTACACCAATAAATGAATAAAGTAAAATGTCACAATAAATAAGTGCAATGAAAGATCATTTCAATACTCTTAAAGCTAGACTTTTAGCTTCACATCCCTCTTCTCCGATCTGCACACCAGAGCCATAAATACAACCTCTGAAATGTACACCTGCTCATATAACTCCATTCTTTCAAATTTCTCAGTAATTCATCCACTACAAGCTAAAATCCCCACCCAGCAAATGAGACTACTCAGGATCTGGCTCTTGTCTTATTTCTAGCTTCCTATGATTCCCTCATACACAGTATGCAATGTAACCATGATGGGACACTTTAATTTTCTCAAAATACTGTTCTCTTTCCCATTTGCTCCCGGCCTAATGTGGTCCTCTCTGTTCTGATTCCTTGGCTTGCCCTGCTTACCTGTCATTCTCTACTCCTACTTTAGCATCCATGTTAATATCACCTTTTAAGACATTTTCTGGCCAGTTCATGCTGAGTTTCCATCATTATAGGATTACATGACTACCTTCCCAATAGACTCTGAGCCTTCTTTCAGTTTGACTTTATCTGCATCAAACACAATGTCTGGCACATAGTAGACACTCAATAAATTGTCAATGAATTATTAAATGAGCCCTTGGCACCACCATAGGAAAGTCAATAAAGTTAGAATTTAAAAGCATTGTAGAAATTCACTTATTCAACCTTCAGACTTCTGGCCTGCCACCTTGGGCAAGTTCCTTAATCTGTATTTGCTTCAGTTTTTTTGTTTGAAAAATAGAAACGATTATAGTCCCTCACTCATAAGGTCATTATATGTATTTAATGAATTAATGTATTGCTTACAATAGGTCCTGGCCCATAGTAATATTTTAATAAATGCTTATTATTTAGGAGGAGAAGGAATTAGGGAGGAAAAGATTAGACTACCAGATAGTTTAAAAGTTAATTACTTATTTAAGGACACATTAACTAGTGGTATAACCAAGACTAGAATTAAAGTTTCCAAACCTTTCACACACAGTATGACTTTTACCATATGATGCTAATTCTCAAATGAATTATAAAAACATCTACATAGGAGATAAAAATGAAAATATATTACATATTAAAGACAATTTAAATTTTTAGTTTCCCTATTTAGATTTGTTATGTATATTAAGTACAAAAAGAGAAATTTAAAATAATG